>NC_138183.1:173480597-174146847 GCF_964194105.1 Spermophilus citellus
GTGTCACAGGGAAAACTGTGTTATACAATAGAGGCTGTTTTTTTTTTTTTAGATGTATTCCCAACAATGGCATCTTTCTGTCTAGATCAAATGGAATTTACTTGATATTTGGTCAAATCGTGGCTAAATATTGTGAGAATATATAGTTATTTATATACCATACTTACCATACTTATATATACTACTATATTATATATGGATAAACTGTACATAAATATAAACTTTTTTTCCACTTGGCCTCTGATTGACTTAAAACTTGTCAGTAAGTGAATGCACATAAATAGCAGATACACATAAATAGTGCAATGTACTTTCTTCTTTGTCACCTATTAAAAAGATCAAAACAGCATTTTTTATTCTTTCAAAATATATCATATGAATATAATCTTTTATCCTGAAATTTCTTATATATTAAACATTGAGTATTAACATTGTGAATATTATGCATGTCATACAAATAACATGTACAGAAGTGTAATATCAATTCCCATTTAATTTCAAGATGCTAAGTGAGGACTATATTTTATTTATATTTCTTCTATACCCTTATTTCAAATTAATTTAAAAATAATAAAATTGTCACAATTTATTTCTACTGTTCTCTACAACCTTGAGAGTAGATTTGAGGTAATCCATTTTAATCAATGAGAAACTGAGCTCTAGAAAAAATGGCAGAAGAAAATTAAATGTCAATTATAGAGCTAAATATAGTGAGTGCTGAATAAATATGCCATAATTGCTATCCTGAGCAGCATCTTTGCTCTTTTAAGGTTAGTAGATAATTGAGCATGATGTCATTGCAAGTATGCAAATTAGCACAGACCAACAGTCTTGTCATAGAAGTCTTCTGGAATGCCCTACATCTCTGTTTGATCTTTTCATTTATTTACTTATTCATCCATTTATTTATTCAGCAATGAGAAAGGACTAGTCATTATATTAGTCCATATTCCCATTAGTCTGCATGTACCATCACTACATATTTATATTCTCACAGTACTTACAAGACTCTGACCTTGGTTCTAAAACATGACAATAACATGGGAGGGCTAACTGAACCAGGGTAGAATTAGGTCCTGTACCTGAGACACATCAGAATCCTTCTAATGACTTGGCTTGAACGAGATCCTTCTTGCTAATCAAGTCAGTCCATCCAGAGTTCAGAAAGCTAGGCTGTACCTAAGGATCTCAACTGCTGTTGTGGGCTCTGCTTCTCTTCTTTAGCAGATACATGCCACAGTACCACCAAAGAAAGGCTCACCTTCTGCAGTGCCATGTCAAGCTGTGTTGGTAGTAGAACCAAAAAGAAACGTTGGTAATTCTGATCCCATCTTTATGATCATCATGGAAGTGGGGGTATTTGAATTTAAAATCTCCTTAAATTTGGGGTCCATATTAGTGCCTCACTGGCCTCACCCTGGTCCCACTCTACCTGTGTGCAAAGGGACTGAAAATGACTTTGTTCTTATTAGTATAGAAAAAGGCCAGGCCCTGTGCATGCGTTCTGAAAATGGTCCTTACCACATAATTTGCATTGCAAACAAAGTCCATCTTTGAGTTATTCTTTATGTGCTTAATTCTCAGGAAGCTAGATCCCTCTTCTGTTGGGTTTCAGAACCCTTCCTAATCCCTATAGATGGAGCCAATTACCATCCAGGGGAAATGATATAAAATGCCCTCACTGATTGACATAGTAAATTCAATAAATTCTGATCACTAGATGGATAATATTGGATTCTAGATGCTGCCAAGAGGCAGATCTGTCCACAGATGCCAGCATAGGAAGGAGGCTTCTTTCTAAACTTTCACCTCTCTGTACCTCTCAGAGAAGCAATAAACATTGGAATGTCTAACTGAAACCTCCAAATCCGAACTCACCTCCATTAAGTTCTTCCAATCTTCTCCAGAAGTGATCCGATGTCTTTAGGTCTGAGTGCACATTAGGGCTTGGGTAGCCCAATGATCCTGAGCTCAGTTTTCCCTCAGAACCTAAAAAACAATGGAACGCTGAAGGAAGGCTCTTCTTGCAAAGTTCCACTCATTCCAGAAACACAGGGTTGCCATTGGCCATAGAGACCACTGACCAGATTTAGTTAATGGAAGATCTGGATAAAATCCAGATCTTCTTGTTCAACCTCAACCTCAATTATGTCTCCCTTCCTCACTCAGCACTTTTCTTGGACATATAGAACATTTATTTCCTTCTACTTTGGATTATGGTTAGGCTTTACCAAGTTTAACAACAGAATTTGAGCAAATTGCTTAATCTCTCAATTTCTGGTTTCTTATTTGTAAACAGGGATAACAATTATTTTAACAGCTTATTTTGAAAGACAGACTCAAATTATGAATCCATTAGTTTTCAATTCTGCATTCAATGTATTATTTAACTTCTCTATACCCATTTTATTTATCTGTGAATTGGGAATAAAGATTGCATCTAGCATAGAGTTTTTATGACAACTCAGAAATAACATAGGTAAAGTCAACAATGTCAGCTATTGCCATTTTTAAAATCATAACTCTTTTTTTCCTAATTAGACTGTAAATTACTAAAGGGAATAATCTTGTTCATCTTCTTCTCTCCTTGTAGATAATCTTAGCCAATAACCAATGTATGTTTGTGAAATGCTGAATATTTTCTGTACTTTCACTCTAGGTCATTCATATTATTTGTAACACCTTTATCATGTTCAAGTTTGTTTGGGAATTTATTGATTTATCTTATCTTCCTTTCTTCTTTGCAATGCACTTTATGCAAAACAATTGCTCAGAAAATACCACATGACTAAGTGTAATAATACCAAGAAATTCAAAGGTTCTCTACAGCATAGAATCGTTATATCTCTTTTGATACCTGAAAAAATGTACTGCATTGAAGATCAACAAGTTAAATTTCCTCTCATGAAAGTGACCTTTTAAGAAATTCCAAGTCACCAAGTGATCAAAAAATGAGCAGAAGCCCTTTTTCATGGATAGCATGGACATATGTCCTTATGTTCCATCTTGTGGATGCCATAGTCCATGCTCTCTCCAGCTATAGAAACAAAGCAGGCAGGGAGAAACAGATTTCTCTTTGTTTCAAGTGATGTCATTCAGGTCCAGCATGAGGGATCTGCTGTCTGCTCTCATTTTTTCTGCACTGAGAAGCTCTCCTGGCTCTCTTGACACAGACTGAGCTGAGAGGGAGATTGAAAGGGCCGATACACCAACAGCTCTAAAACACATGACAGCAGAAAGCCAGGCTATTACTAATGCTGATCAGCTCAGAGGCAATGCAATCAAAACCTTCAATTACACCTGGGTGATTTAATCAACTCCCTGTCAAACTTGGGCTGGAACTCCTCTGGTACTGTACAAATACAGTAATTACCATGCCAGCTTGCAATAAGATATCATTTCAGTGGATTAGAAAACACATTCTGTTGTCAATTACCAACAGCCAATTTATAGGCCCTGAAACAAGCAATATTTTTTAATTGCTGCCTTTGTGTCATTATCACAAAATTACTTCTGTTATGAAGCATTAAATCATCTTAGCAATGTTGGGAGTGGGGTCAGAGGGGAGATTTAAAAGTTTTCACTCTGATCTTTCTGATAAAACAGGAATAGAAGCATAAAACTTGTACCCTGCTGTGATGGATTTTGAAATACAAAAACAATCAAAATCCCCAGAGATTCTCAGCTACGCAAACAATCATAAACAAATCCTGAATCTACATGAACAGATCAGAGAGTGGGAAACCAGGGGTCAGATTTATTTTGACTTGTGCTTTTTTTTTTGTCCCCCCTGGCTTGATTTTTCTCTTATTTGCCTATCTTTCATGCTTCATTTTGTAGAAGCATTTATTTCATTTGAGGGTGTTTCAGCTGACACCAGATGTGGCCAGTCACTGGAGAATAGCTGATAGATTTGAAATCTCTACCCATCATCTCCCAAACCCACGTACCCCATCCAAAGAGTAACAATGATTTGGCCTTGCCAGCTACATTCAGGCCCTCCCAAAGATCCTCAGATTCTTTTCTTCCTGATGCAAGGGGAACATCTGACACACCCCTGCTGGTTTCCTCCACCTACTCACTTCTAGCCTAGATACATCTTGTCTGAGTTAGTTCTCAAATGAGGCACTTTTGTTCTACCAGACAGCAGAATACAGGCAAAATTTTTTCATTATTATTACTGATAATAATAGCAAACATTCTATAGAACTTACAATGAACCATCCTATAAAGTGTGTTATTATTCTCATTTTACAAATGAGCAGGTAATAATGCATTGAATGGTTCAAGTTTTTGGCTGCATTGATACAAAAGAAAGGATGAAGAATATGTCACAGGAAGAAATGTTTCTGAATCTCGACACTAGCACTTAGAAACTGTGTTATGTTCAGCTAATTATATACCCACTCTTAGCTTTAACCCCCCTACCTTTGAAAAAGGGAAAATAGTTTCAACACTATCTATTAAGGGTGCCACACATCTTTTACATGTTTTACCCATACTACCTCGTAATGACTCTATTAGGTTACTCCTGTTTTACCAGCGATAAAGCTGAGGTGTTGAGAAACAACTGGCCCAAAGATGTACAGCAAGGAAATGTTGGAGTGCCTAAGCTCTCTCTGAACCGTTCGCCTCTCTTGTCTCTTGAGTTAACTGTTCCTAGTTTGGACTATCTCTGTGTCCTGTACATCTGCATTCCTAATTTCCTACTTGGACAGTGTCACAGCCATCTTGAAGTCCACATCTTCCAACTGGAAGCCATCATCATCTGGATCCCAAATCTGTCTATCCTTCAATGTTTCCTATCTCCTGGAACAAATGCTTCTATCTATCTGTTTGTCCAGGCCAAATACTTGGTCATAATCCCTGACCAGCATCTCTCACTTAGATAATTGCTATGTTTTCCATTGGAATGACTGATCTAGACAAGTTACTTTCAATTACACACAGAGACCTCATCAGCCACTATAGGCTTCAGGTTTATCAGTGATTATGTCACTTCTCTGTCTTCAAAAGGTCCTACCATCAAAAGCCCTTGCAGACTACCTACAAGTATTGGCTCTACCTTTTCTCCAAGCTTCTACATTCCCTTTTTTGGTGTGGTGCCATGTACCTCCCACAGGTTTGTGGACTTCTCTTCAGGGCCAGTTTTCTCTCCTTCCAGAAGTACACAAGGAGAGAAGTGCTGTGATGCACTGGATATTGCTTCAGTTTATTTTCTGACTCAGGCACCATACTACTAAGGTTTGAAAGCATTACAAAACCAGGAAAGTTCAAAGATTTGAGTCAAAATGAATGGACCATAAAATTTTCTACTTGGGAAACATCATATAACTTACCTGGTCAAAGTCCTCAGTTTTCAAAGGAGTAACTGATAGGAAGGGTACTACTACCTGGCAAGTATGAGAGGTAAAGAGGGCAGCATGCTGAATTTACAAAACAGCATAAATAAATACATGGCAAGCAAGCCAAGCCTTTACTGTCTAAAGTTCACAGTCTAAGGCTCTGCTTTCAGTACACATCTTCTCTCATTAAAAGCATAGATCTCCGTACTCTCTAGATTCCATGTAGAAAGCTATTATTATTGTTAGCCATCATTGTAAATTGGCCTAAAGCGTCTCCTGAGAAACACATATTAAACTTCGGCATGTTGAAGGCTCTTAGAAATAGTACAATAGAAAACTATTTTAACTTAGGACCAATTTCTCAAATTTACTGACCATGAATCATCAACTTTGGGGGAGTTTAATACTAATCAAAATCTCATGAAATTGAAATTAAGTGGACTGTGATGAGTTTAGTCACTAATCACATTATCAATTGCTCAATAAGCACATGTGGTTGGTGACCGCTATATTGGGCAGTATAGATTTAAATGATGAAGGCTATTAAATTAATTAGTCAAATTAAAAAAAGCCCTATTTTGCTACTATTTCCATTTTCTATTTTGCTTATTTATAGTTCCTTAAATTCCATGTCCTAAAAGAGGGATTACCATGAAGGCACTGTACCATGCTGGAAGTATTTTGGACAGAGCTTTTAGGTAAACGTTAAACTGTAACAAGGGGTCCCCAACCCACATATGAACATATGAGGGACATCCCTCAGGGGTTATTTACATTCAAAAATATCATCTTGCTTGCTCAATCCAAGTTTCTGGAATCTAATCTGGTTACTGGTTTTGCAAATAGCTGTCTCCATCAGTCATGTTAATGCAATACCCGGGAGTTGGCAACAGCAAAACATGCTACTCCTTGCCCCAGGATGATGGAGTTAGATTTGCCACTGTGGCTCTTGGCCAATTCTGTGAAGGATGCCCTTGAAAGTGCTCCTCCCTAAAGAGAAAGAATGAAAGAGAACAAAAATAAATAGCACTAGGTGGACTCATAAAACTTGTCAAAATCTTTCGAGCATGGCATATTTGATGATTCATGGGGTTTGCAAAGCATTACCAGATTAAAACAAGAAACGTCATGCAGAGCGGTCATTCCATAGCTTCAGAACCCTGCGTGGCAACATAATCCTAATGTTAGAAGAGCTGGCGAGGGCAACTGTGTGCCCCTCCTATCCCCAGCACCCAAACCAGCCTAAGGCAGGAGGATGCTCATCAGCAGAGCAGTGAAAGTTACTGGTTTTGCCTTATTCGTTATCCAGAGACAAAGACTTTATAAAGCTCTCTCTAGAAATTTGTTAAGAAATAATTTGCTCCAATTTCTCTCCCTGTGGATTGAGCCCATTTCCTGTGATGCAGTCATCAGCAGGAAGAGAGAAGTACAGATTCATCAACCCACTTATTCTAACCCTTCACAATTTCGGAGACAACTGTAATAAAGCAATTTTCCTTGGACTCTTTTCTATAATTTGATTGTTAACCCCTTCGCTCACACAGTTAAAATTCACTACATTTCCACTCTCTGCACATTCTCAGTCAATACGATATCATCACCCTTCTGATCTGTGATCAGCCAGTGCACTTAATTAAGCAACAGAAAACAACAAGGCCTTTTCGCCCCCAGGAGCTGGTCTGAGATGACTCCTGGAGAGAAGGATTAATCAACCCCCAAATACAACCTAATCAGCTGCTAGAGGAAGACTTATTACTCTGATGATCCCATGCCTGCCACAAGGAGAGATTATTATTAATTTACAACTCCATGCCTGACTATGAAGTCACTGAGTAAAGCTTCCCCTGTGATTGCACTGCTGACCATCAAACCCCCCACCCAAATAATCCTTAACGCTGCCAGAGAGAAAAAAAAATGATTTTTTACTTTATTTGGATGTTAATAAACATTCATTGCACATCTACAATGTACCAAGCACTATGCCCTGGATTCGAGCTTAGCAAAGGAGAAAAGTAGTCAAGGGCTCACAAATTTACATTTGTATATAAGAAAAGATTAGATCTGGTGGAAGATAGGAGTGGAGTCAAGGTCAAGAAAATCTTCCGAAAGAAGTAGTGGCTCATCTGAAGTCTGAAGATATTTAAGCAATGGGGAGCCTGGAGCAGTGTACACGCCTGTAATCCCAGAGGCCTGGGAAGTTGAGGCAGCAGGATCACAAGTTCAAAGCTAGCCTTAGCAAAAGTGAGACACTAAGCAACTCGGTGAGAGCCTGACTCTAAATAAAATACAAAATAGGGCTGGGGATACCACTCAGTGATTAAATGCCTCTGAGTTCAATCCGCAGTAACCACTCCCTCCTCCCCCCCCCCCAAAAAAAAGCAATGGTGAAAGGGTTTTCTATAAGGGGAAACGACCTGTCAAAGGGGCTGTGGTGGGTGGTGCCATGGTGTGATGATCAGTGAGCCCCACAGACAGCAAGGAAGGGGAGAGTGTTTGGGATATGGTTGTAGAGGGACAAAGCCTTGCAAGGCCTTGGAGTCCCTCCTGAAGATTTTGGCCTTTGAGTAATGAGAAGCCATTGAAATGTTTTAGGTAGTAGGAAATCACTCCGATGCTTTAAGCTAACATATAAATTAAATCAGCCCTTTTCAACTCCATACTCTTAATGACTTACCATAGCCTCCAGAATAAACTTTAAAAACTTCTCATTACATTATTCAAGTCCTCTGTGTTCTGTGCCTAGCTTTTCCTGGCTTCATCTTCTCCTGTATTTCCTACTTGTTCCCATAGTAGGAACTGTTTCTTGCAGTTTCCCATAACACAGTGGAACCTAGATCCTGGCTGAATTTGCCACCTGCCTAATGAGACTCTATGCATTTGCATATGTCATAACTTCAGCCTGAGGTGAATATACTGCATGTTCCTTGAAGGCAGAAGTGCTGGCCTAGTCATGTGTGTCCTCAATGCCTAGAGCAGAGCCAGATACATAACAGGATTTTAATAAATGTTGCAGAATGAGTCAACAATGGCTTTATTCATATGTTGAAATTCTGCCCATTCTTGAAATTTACCTTTACCATGAACCTTTCCCTGATTCTCCAAGTTGGAATGCATTGGTCCTACCTTGCTGCTACCCCAGGCCATGGCTCATACTGGTTATATATCTATGCTTTTTATGCCCCATATGAAAGAACAGGTGCAGGGAAACACAATCTGTACACCAACCTCCAGAGCTCCACAAAGTCAAGACAGACACTTTTAATGAAGGTCACTAGAGAGAAAGCAAGATGGCTAAGTACTTTGGAACCGGCATACAAGTCCTGTGCTATGAGTGAATTGTAGCTAATCGTAATATTCCCCTTAACCTTGACCTAAGTTGTGTCTGGTAAGATGAAGATGCATCATACTGCATTTGGCAGTTTAGGTGAATGGTGCTACCAATGATCTTTTTGCATTAGAGACTATGAGAAAATTTAGCCCAAGGGAAAAGTCAGACTGACAGACTCACTCTAATGTCCTGGTGGCAGAGAAGAGAGATGATTCTAAGAAAAAGGCAGTATTTCTCAAAAGGATTTGTCTCCTGAGCCAGTCCCCATGACTCCTTTCTGAGTTCTGTGGGCTGGAGGCTGGGAAGGATATCAGATGTTAGAACAATTAGGAAGAGCTGCCTCATGAATCCTGAAGGCAGTGCGGTGTAGAAGTTACCAAATGACGGCATATTAAAGTCCTAACTCTGTGGGCCAGAGTTACTTCTCTTATATAATTGTCCTTATCATCACCACACTGAGGTTGTGGGAGCTTTTGGACATGGAGTATAGGTAATAATACCCATGGAACTGGAACTAGACCTATTTGATTATTACCTTGGGCCTGATCGGAAAACTAATTTCTACCATGACTAGTATGACTGAGGGAAGACAAATTACATACAAAGCTAGTTGATGGATATTTTCTTCACTGGTGGAACTGCCTTACCTCACCAAAGTATGGAAAGCTGCACAGGCCAAATTTTTACAAGTCTGAGAACTCTGCCTTAAGCTATAGCAGGATTACAACCAATCCCTACAGGAATTCCTTCCCAATACCCAATAATATGCTGAAGGAGTTTCTTGCAGTTTTCCTTAGACAAGTCTGTTAGCTGTAGTCACCACATGACATCATCTTGGTCTTCCTTCTGTCACTCATCAGCTGCCCAGAGAGCAGTAAGAGAAGATGGTATGGGTGTGGAAAACTCATGGCCCACCTCTAGAAGGCTAATGTTCACTCTGAGCTTCTTTCTCCAGATATTCTCAAAGCTCCTAATCCCCAACATGCCAGAGTTTGTCAAGTTGATTACACCTGGGGCTAAGGGTAGTTATAGGGGTGGGATGGAATATTCTCCTTTCAAATTCTGTCTCACAGTTTATCACCCAGGCCCTGAAACACCTGTGCTTGAATTCAGTTGCATGATGAAATTTCTCTTGCACAGTTGAGTCAGTTTCTTCTTCTGACTCCTTTACATAAGATGCCCAAAAACACCCAAAGTCAACCACACAAAGCTCTAATTTTTTTAATAAATTGCATTTTTATTTATTCCAATTATTGGAATGCATTTGACACAGCATATATAAACGGAGTATAATTTCTCATTCTTCTGGTTGTATATGATGTAGGGTAATAATGTCCTATTAATTCTATTATACTTCCTACCCCCATATCCCTTACCCTACATTTACTCCCCTCTGTCTAATCCAAAGTACCACTATTCTTCCCTAGTCTACCCACGCTTATTGTAAATTAGCATCCACATATCAGAGAAAACATTCAGCCTCTGGTTTTGGGGGATTGGCTAATTAGCATGATATTCTCCAGCTCCATCTATTTACCAGCAAATGCCATAATTTAATTCTTCTTTAAGCTTGAGTAATATTCCATTGTGTATATACACTACATTGTCACAAAGCTCTAATTTTGAGGATGCTATGTCGACTCTACTTGCAATGTGAATAATTGCCTTTTAGCTTATTTTTTTCTAGATTATTTCAATAATAGAATTATGTATTTTTCTTCATGCTATATGGAATAAGAATAGAAGGAAAAGAGTCTACAAAGTTTCTTTCCCTATTAAGGAGGTTTATGGCCAATTTATTATTAGAGTCTAATGGTAGGGTCACAATATGTGCTTTTAAGCTGACTGAGGTCCACCTGTGTCCAGGTTTCTTTGGAAATTGAATATACACATGTGGGTAAACACACACACACACACACACACACACACACACACACACACACACCTCTGCCTTATACAGTGGATGAAAATAGGCTCTTTTTCCTTTCTCTCACAATACTGTCCCTCATCCAGTCATTCATACAAAGTTCTTTTCTCTCTCTGCTATAAAAAAAATTGGCTCTTTTTGCATACATCTAAATAGAAACAAGTGGATAGTAGAATGAGTATGTGTTGAGAGATGTTGCTCTTTAGGTCCTACTGATCCATACCATGATCCATATTAGATGCTCTGCATATACATGTGCTTATGTGTGTGTCTATGTCGGGGGTGGGGGGGTTACAGATGTTTGTTGAATTATGCACTACAATTAGGGAATAAGCTACTATGACTAAGCATTCTGCAGATGCAGCTTAGTACAAAAGGAAATCTTTCTTAGCCTTCAGAATGTTTTCAGAATTGTATAAGATATATTCCACAGGTAAAATCCCAGAACATTGCTTGGCATAAACAGATGCTCAATGCATTTTTGTGTGTGTGCTGGAATTAAACCCAGAGGTATGTCCCCAGAACTGTTTATATTTTTTATTTGGAGACAGGGTCTCACTAAATTGCTTAGATGCTTGCTGAATTGCTGATGCTGACCTTGAACTTGGGATCCTCCTAACTCAGCCTCCTGAGTTGAGTCACTAAGTGCCAATACACTCGGCTCAATAAACTTTTCCTTTTTTTAAAAAAAAAAATCTTTTCAATTCTCACTTCAAGACCTTTGGTATTTCTTTCCCCTATCCAAAATTTAAAAAAAAAAAAAAAAGTTCTCAGGAGAAAAGATGATATTAATTCACATCATGGAGGAAACATATACTACCCCTGCCTCTCCTCTTGGACTGCATTTTAAGTTCCATATCAAATAGCAGAATAGAGGATGTTATTTTGTGTTAAAGAGATTTCAGGAGTCAGGATGGAATTAAAGAGCTTATTTTGAGAAGAGAAGGGCTCTTCTATGTTCTTAAATTACACAAATGGAAATGTCTACTCTGCCCTCATACATAAACAAGGAATTCTTCTGGATGTGTGATGGGCGTTGGTGTTTATGCATGCATTCCACGTGGAAACAAGGCTGAGACACCCGTGTGCAACAGAATGTAGCTTAAAAGCTTGTGGTATGCATCTTCCTTTTGAAGCTAATAAATAGCTTGGCCAAAACCCTCTTAGCTATGGAAAGAAATCTCACAGAGCCTTTTCCATCCTGTCTTGTGCCAAATAGGAAGAACAATTCAGAGTGGCTTTGCTAAAATAGTTTGGAAAGCCAAAATAAGAAATTTTCACATTGCCTGTGGATTCAGCATATCAGTGCTCTAAATAGTGAGATTTCCTTAAATTAAGTTGGAGTCATTTTTCAGTGAGTTTTCATATGCCTATGAAATATGTTCATAAAAGTTCCAAAACAATTATTATCTTCACAGCTTTTTCCAGGATTCCCCTTTGGAAAGAAACTGCTTTTATATAGGAAAATACCTCAGTAAGATACTGGGGTTAAAAGGTGGAAGCATGGCACCCTGTGGCATGCACTAGGCATACACTGAAAGGAGACAATCAAAGGAGAAAAAATGAAGTGGGGCAGGGGGTGGGGAAAGTATGCAATAAATTGTTCACTGGAAATGACTAACATGAGACGAGGTAAAGTCTAGTCTTGAGGTGGGAAGTTGGTGCTCAAGTTGGAGGGTATCTGAAGGACTTTTTAAAGGGAAGAAATGGATAACAAGCAAATTTAGGTGGTTTATACTGCTTTATATTTGTTATGCTTTCATAACATTTTGAAAAGTTTACATGTGGATTTTTGTAAAAATCAGGGAGAAAATTCTGTGCCCTCTTTGGTTCAGATTGGGGTCAGTTTACCCTTCATGGAATGAACTGGAATTCAGTGTAAGTTACTCAGCTCAAAGGTGATCATGAGGATGCAAGTCTCTTGGGGCTTTGCAGAAAACTTGAGAAAGGATTGGACTTCCCACAGAACATAGAATGGGGGAATCAAGCCAGTTGATTGTGTTACTTAAGTCATATCTGGAGTTTTCATCAGAGTTACAAATCATCCATGCATAGTCGGGCCTATCTGAGGTTCTGCGTTTCCTGATCCTAAATTTTAAATATCAGACTGACTCTTAGGGGTCTTATAATAAATTTCTTGGAACTTCTTGGAGGGTCAATGTGATTTCTTAAAACATAGTTTGTTTTAAATATATTGGAAAGATGTGCTTTTGAATGATTTTTTTTCTGTTTAAAATTTACTTTCCAAGGCTCCCAAGGTTTTCAAATAATTGTCTTGCTTTCTGGCTCCTTAAATTTTCTGTACACAACAAACAAATCAAGATCTGTCTTGTTCACTCCACAAATCCTTAAATGAAGATTTTGAAAGGGTGAGGGAGGAAATATGGTGAAAAGTGAAGTAGATACCAAATTATCCTGCTTGCTTTCAGGATGAAAAGACTGCTCATCCCTCAAAATTCTATGGAGAATTGGAAGCAGGGAGAGAAACAAGATCTTGTTGTTTGTACAGAGCTGTTTGTTCACAAATGTTGTATCATGAGGTCAGATTCACATGCTGGGTAAACCTTGACAGAAAAAAAATCCCAAGGGATTCCATAGGATGTGAAAGCAGACCAAAAACTTTGTTACTTATCCTTTTGTAGTCTATGAGAAAAAAAAAAGACAGTTTTGAAATGGACAGACGAGAATAGTTAATACCTCTTAAAGAGTCACTCAGATGTCTAAATGCATCCAAATTCATCTATAGTTCCCGGGGGCTATTTATAGCTTATTTTTCATTGCTTTAGAATCTTAAATAAGTCGCAGATACAATTTCAGGAAGGCGTTTAAGACCTAGTACAAATCCTAGAAATGTGCATGTGTCCCTATCCCCAAGGCCAAGGAGGGGGTGGCACAGTTTGTGTGGCTTATTTTTCATAGCTCAAGGGAAAATAAATGGAAGTCTGGGATCAAACAGATCTGAGGCAGCCTAGGCAGCAATTAATTAGGAACAAATAATTTCTGCTCAGAGATCAGACCTACTTGAACCAGAAGATGATAGTTACATGATGATGTTTATGCGGGTATTTTTTTCCTTTTGTTATTTCCTATATACCAAGCACTCACCAAAAGACTTAACATGCATTGTTTCATTAAATTATCACAATAATCCCATGAGGTAGCTTTTCTATTCCTAGGGTAAAGAAACGAGGCTCTCAACAAGCTTACTGGACTTGTTCAATGTGTTAACAGCTATTAAATGAGTGTGGAATTTGAATGACTACCTACTGGTTGTGAGGTGTCCTCAGAAGCACACGTGTGAGACAATGTGAAAGAGTTCAAAGGGGAAATGAGTGGGTTGTGAGAGCCTTAACCTAATCAGTGAATTAATAATCCCTGATGGAGTTAACTGAGTGGTAACTGGAGGCAGGTAGGGTATGGCTGGAGCAAGGGGCATTGGGGGTGTGCCTTTGGGATATATATTTGTACCTGGTGAGTGGAGCCTTTTTATCTGCTTCCTGATTATTATGTGAGCTGCTTCCCTCTACCACACTCTTCTGCCATGTTGTTCTACCTCACTTCAAGCCCCAAGGAATGGAACCTTGCTGTCTATGGACTGAGACCTTGAAACCGTAAGCCCCCAAATAAACTCTTTCTCCTCTACAGTTGTTCTGGTTGGGTCCTTTGGTCACAGTAGTGAAAAAACTGATTAAAACACTATCATTGAGCTAAACTGCCTCTCTGTTAGTAACCTGAACCGTGCCTTCTAGTTGAAGTGGAGAGAAAGGCGGGGGTGGGGGCTTGGGGGGTAGGTAGACTTGATGTAGTATGTAAAATAGCCCCACTCTTCCTTTCCATGAAAGTTCCTCCCCATAGTGCAAGGATTTTCTTTATGCCTGGCTCTCAAGTAAAAATTTAATGTACTCATTCCAACTATGCAAACTATGATAACAATGGTAAACTAGCCCACAATACAATTTGGAATCTTCACAGGGAGCAAAATCTTGAGCCCAAGGAATGAATCTTCAGCAGCAGATTTTCAGATTTAGGTGAGTAGAAGTGTTTTCAACTTAGAAAATGAGAAAAGGAAGAGATCCCCTCACCAATCGATTCAGTAGGTGAGTTCTTTGTACATGTGGGGTGCACTGTGAGTTGGAAACCTCTGGAATATATTGGCACATCCATTCTGAGAATCTGGTGGGCTGATTTTAAAAATTACTCCGTTTTTTTGCCAAGAGGATGGAGAGTGAGATACCCTTGGATAGTGTCTCGCCCCACAACCTCCCTAAAACAGCTTTTGCAATCTAATAGAAAGTGTAAAAACTGCTCTTGGTATGAGGCCTTTGCCCTGAAGACTTCTTCCCAGACATCCTGGCAGAGGATGGGGAAACAGTACAGACGCCCAAAGTTCTTACTCCCTGGGAATTCTGGTATTTGCATTTGTTTGGGTTCTTTTCAAGCTTGGAAAGCATAGGAAAGGGAAATTTTTTGAAACACCATTTCCAATCTACTCTACTCTGGATGGTACCACCAAGGTTGAAAGACTTTTACTCAGAAAACCCTTCCTCCTCCTCTTCCTCTTCTTCTGATCCTGACCATCTCCTTGTCCTTATTCTCCTCCTTCTAGTTTTTAAAATGATTTGCTTGGTTTTATGTCATAAGTCAGAGAAGGGGTAAATGCCCCATGTGCTCAATATATAGAGAATATTTGCTTTCTCTCTTCATTTCCTCAATCCTAAGGAAAATCCTCAACCTAGAAAGAAAATAAAAGAGTTATTATTTCCATGGAGTCAAGGTGAAATGATTTCAAATTCTTAATGCCTTCACACAAAAAAATATACTTGTTCAGAAATTAAAACTAAAAAATACCATTGATTGCACAATGCCACTGTTTTGCACATAGCTTTATCCACTTTCCAATTCTCCCAGTTGTTCTAAATTTGTGCTTCTTCTCTTCCAAGGTCCATTATTTATATGAGTCACCCAGGGGAGGGAAATACAAGTTTTTAAAGGCCGAGATCCAGCCAAACAATGCCTGGGCTCCTCGGTGTTTACACAGACTGCCCAGTCTAGTAATCATTGTCTTATTTCCTTGTAAGAAAATCTGGACAGGTGTGGGGTAAAGGGGGCCTATTATGTACTGAGAATCTACTATGTGCCAAGCATACTGCTATGCACATTAAAATTCAGTCCTTGCCACAACCATATGTGACACATACTATCCCCCACCCCTATTTTTTTTTTCCAGCTGAGGAAACTAAGGCTTAGAGGGGTGGTATAATTATCCTAAGGAAATAAAAGCTGAAAGTGAGGTCAAGGTTGAAAACACGTCTGTACTCCCAAGCTTTGCTCATTCCAGCTCAACACTCTGCTTCCCTAGGCTGCAGAGCCTCAGCCAAAGACAGTGTTAGGAATAAATGAATCATTTGAAAGGCCTCTGCCCTGCCATGATCCTCATATTTCTACAAGATCTAACTAGCAAACAGTGCCCAGAGCATGTGTCAACTGAGCTCTGGCTCGGTGTAACGTTTCTAGGTTTATTTACAGTATGGAGTTCACTCTTGATTCATGAGCTGACTCTGGATACTGTGTCCTCCAGACTGGGGTTACCTCTGGCACCACAGGATCATGATTTTTTTTCTTTCATCACTTGGATCCTGACTCCTTCCAAATGAAGCAATTAGTTGAATCTATTAAAAGAAATTTCTAAAATCAGGGATTACAAAATCCATTAGCTGCACAAAATTTACAGAGAGATTTTCCCTTCATTACCTAAATGGAATTCAAGTAATAGAGGTAAAAAAATAATGATAATAAGCAAATTATAATAACCCAAATCCAGAAAGTGAGCTATTTTCTTTATCTTACAATAACCAAAAAAAAAAAAAAAAAAAAAAAAAGAGGAAGAACCAGCAATGCCAACAGCAACCCTTAGCAGAGTGTTCTATAAAAAAATCTATACAAAGTTCATGTGAGATCTTCAGCTGCTGCTAGGAATGGGGGTGAAGTGAAATCAAATAATTCAATTTGAAAAACAGTTCTTTTCAGCTAGCACTTATACTGAGCAGGTAACAAGGGAGAAGAGAAAGAACTAGTATTAATTTAGTCCCTTGGATAATCTAGTCATTGTTAAAATTTAGTCCTTGCCACATCCATATGTAAGACATACTATTACCTCCCCCATTTCATATATGAGTGAGGAGAGGAAGTGAGGGGAATTTCATATATTAATCTTAACATTAAATTATCAAAACCATCATCAAAAGTAAATATTTCAACCGTAACTTATAGATGACATCGATGTGTACAGTAACTTTTTTTAAGTGACTTATTGCAGGGTGAATTGCTTAAAGCTTCACTTGCTTAAAGCTTTGTTAGTATCATGATTCATGATGTTTTTGTTTTGTTTTGTTTTGTTTTGTTTTTTTGGTACTGGGGATTGAACTCAGGAGCACTTGACCTCTGAGCCCCATCCCCAGCCCTATTTTGTATTTTATTTAGAGGCAGGGTCTCACTGAATTGCTTAGTGCCTTGCTATTGCTGAAGCTGTCTTTGAACTGGCAATCCTTCTGCCTTAGCCTCCCCAGCCGCTGGGATTATAGGCATGTGCCACCATGCTTGGCTAGAATCATGTTTTTGAGTGAGAAACAAAAGCAGGGCTGGGGTTGTGGCTCAGCGGTAGAGCACTTACCTAGCACATGTGAGGCCCTGGGTTCGATCATCAGCACCACAAAAAAATAAATAAATAAAATAAAGGTATTGTGTCCAACTACAACTAAAAAATAAGTGAAAGGAAACACACACACACACACACACACACACACACACACAAAAAAAAAAAAAAAACCCTACAGTCATTAACCTCACTTGGGTGTCCAAAAGTGACAACTGGAAACACATACGATTCTCACTCAAACTGCAGAATGACAAGTTGTGTTTATCACCTCATTTTGCTAATTCCCATTAAGAGGATTTTTTAGAAAAGCAGATCATCTTCACAAAGCAATACAAACAGACGAGAGTTGACTACTCAGGGTAGGTGGGGGGGGGCGGGTAAGGCGAAGTTGAGGAAAGTTCCTGAACAATAGAACCAAGCACAATTAAGAAAGAGTATGAGCAAAAAAGAGGAATTAAAAATCAATCCTAGAAAATGAGATATCTATCTTATTAGCAGGAATTCTGGAGAGTAGAGAAATAACAGAGGGCTGAAAATTATCAAAACCAAAACACAGGGTGACAATTCCCAGAGATAATGGGAGAGTGTTTTTAAATAGAAATGGCCTACACAGTGCCCACAAAATAAACAAAGACAGACACCCCTCACCATATAACAATAAATTTCAGAACATCAAAGGTCAAGAGAATATTTTAGAGCTTTTCAGAGATAGTAGTGGGAAAATCAGTAGTTAAATCTGTACAAATCTTAGTACAAATCTAATAGCTAAATGTCTGAAGACTACAAAAACAGAAATAATAACTTAGCATATTATTGAGGACAATTACCAGAGGATCTAAGAGCAGATATACTTAAAAATCCAGGGTCTCTGAGTAGGGTGCCTCAAAGAGATGAGGAAGGGGCCATAGGATTGGACTGTGACCTTTTATTGTCAGTGTACAAAATACTATTTAGGGGATATATATATATATATATATATACACACACACACACAAACACATATATATATATATAACATATGCATATTAAATATAAATGTAGAATAAAATAGTATTTGCTGTATTATATATAATTAATATTTACTGTAGCTAATATATATTTTATATTTATAAAATATGTGTAGTTATATAATGTATATCATCTGTGTATGTGTGTCTATAAAATAATACTTGCAGGCTGTATGTTTTTATTACCCATTGGAAACAAATCCATTATACAACGTCTGTCATAACACCTTAACAAGGCTTACTCTTGCCTATATGTACTTCAACACGCATAATTACTGATGAATTTGATACAGAGTCATAAAATCATATCCCAAAAGATCTCCTGGTGGCCTGGAAAATAAACAAGACTCCTACCAACACAACTTTCAAACAGTCAGTGGCTTAGGCTGAGCCAACAGGATACAAAAAAAAAAACCAAAAAAACAAAAACAACAAAAAAAACCCAGTTGGTTTAGAAGTGGAAACTTCAAGTTAAAAACATTTGGGATTTTCTGATCTTAACTGAAATGTTTTTTTAAAAAACTCAATTTTGTCAAACCTGTTTGTGGATATGGGGAGTGAACCATAGGCTCTGAGGGACATTTGACTCTTCCTGCTGCTAAACATGCTGGGAGAAAGAAACACCTGGAAGCTGATTGAATTATTTTGAGCCGTGAGGAATTCCTTTAGGGAAAGAGAATTAGTTTTCTAATTGGTCCCTTTGCAGCATAAAGGATTCATCTCATGTGGGATATACCACCAGGTAATGGGTTAGAGTCCTCACTTCATGGTAAAAACTAGAAAGAATCTGGTGTGTGGGACCTAAGACATTTGGCTAAAACTAAAGACTGTGGGTAAAGTGCAAAGAAGAGAGTTCAAGTGAATGCCTAAGAAGGGGGAAAGAAAGATGAGATTCCTGCACAGTCTGTGAGAAATACAAAAGTGGCCCACAATCCCAGTATTCATTAGGCTGTACCAGCAGCTGTTTGGGGCTTAGGTGGCCATCAGTGGTGTTTTTCTAAGCCTGGTACCTTTTCAATTGACTATGTGAAAAGCATTCCTCAGAGTTAGGGCATGGTACAGACTGCTATCTAACACACAGCTGATAATTTCCCCTGAGGCAGATGAGCTGCAGGAAGACAAAAACCAGGGATTCACAAGAAAAATTGTATTTGTGGAGAAATGAGGGCTGCAAGGGGGCCCAGCAGGTGAAGCTGGCCAGTAATATAATAATTCAAAGACTGCAGGTAAAAAGAGCCCCCTGGGATGGGGCAGTTCGTCATGTGCTCAGTCAAGGAAGGAAAACAAGAAGCCGAATTTGTAGTAAAATTGTTTCCCTGAAAGAAGGGCTGCTACAAATACAGATGCTATGGTATAGAAGGAACCAGAACAGAGACAGAAAGCCTGCATTCAGAAGAAGGTGCAGAATGCAGCTGTATGGATCTCTCCCAGGTATTAAGAAGGAAGCCACCGTGGTGATGGGAGTTTCAGAACATCTAAATGCCTTTAGGTTATAAGATGAAAAACTTGAGCTTATGTATTAGACATAATAATATTATGTATAGACTCAGTGAAGACAATACCTTTTTGGTCTCAAGATTTTTCCCTGGGGCTGGAATTTAATAATATAATTTAGAGAAGGATATGAGGAGTAGCCATCCCAGGCACAATTCTGAAGTGAGTATGCTGGACAAACCTCAGGTAGCCACCATAATTTCGGCCATCTGGTACCCACATCAATCATAATTCCCTCTATTTGGGTGTTGGAAGAGACATTCTATTATCTATTGCTTGCTTTTGGGAAAAAGAGCCTGGAAAAGGTCAGAGGAGGTCCCTCCCAGGGATTATTTTATGTTGTATAAGACTCTGTCTTGGCAAATTGAAGTAAGAGATTCTCCTTGATGGCTGGATGAAGTAAGCAGCCATGTTAAAATCCACATGACAAGGAACATAGGTGACTTAAAAGAATTGCAGGGAAACTCCAGGACCTGAGTTTGGTCTCTAACCTATAGCTATCAAAAAGCTAGAGCACCGAGTCATATAGCCACAAGGAAATGAACTCTGCCAACATCCTGAATGAGCTTGGAAGGGATGCTTCCCCATCAAATACCAGATGAGAGTGCAGCACAGTGCCTACCTTGACTGCAGCCTTCTGGGAGCCCGAGCAGAAGACTCACCTAAACCACTCCTGAACTCCTGAACCTACGGAAGCTCTGAGATAATAATACATGGTGTTGTAAGTTACACAATTTGTAGTAATTCATTGTGCGGCAATAAAAAAACCAATACAGTGGTGGGAACAGGTGAAAGGGAATGAAGTGTGAGGTCAGATAACTACTAAACAGGAAATAGGGCAGCTCCCATGATGCCAGGTTTCCATCCAACACTGTTAATCACATCCGAGCCTCACTGGTATTCACTGCCCACAGCACATCTAACTTACACTTTTGTCACCTCTATTCTTATTTTCCTTGAGATAAAAATCCATTTATTATATGTACTATTGGCCAAAGGATGGCACAATTTATTGTTCCTAGTTTTTAATACAGAAAGTCTAGCCCTACATAAAGGTACAAGTGGGAAACTCTGTTCCCTACTCTTTTGATAGTCTTTTGCTCTCATGTAGAACTTTTCCCCCAAAAGGACATAAACAACTCCTTGTTACTATCCCTCACCTGCCCTGCTTCATTGCATAGCTGTCTGAGTTATCTTCTTTTCATTAAATCTTGCTTACTTCTGTATGCTATTCCTCAGATCCTTCCTGGTGTCAATGAATATATGCTAGTAGACATGTGATATTAGCTTAATGAATCACCTCACCCTGATAACGTTTATACTTTTTTTAACAAATGTTTTCAAAATCTTAACCAGTGGGGGAACTCAAGAAACTGGCAAGTCCATATATTTTCCAGGATGATCATCCAGGGCCCTGTAAACCACACCACATAGAGACAGTGGAAAACAGCTTCCCTGTCTGCTCCAGAGGTCTGCTTTGCATTTTCTTCCCTCTGGGGATCTCTTGTTGGTGGGAGCCCATGCTAAGTGACCATGGTGTTTCCTCCAGAAGAGGGAACAACCGCATCTGTCTAGTCCCTGACAGGCATCAGACTTTCCCTCTGTGGAGGGGAGAATGGACAGCTTGTCTTATGCACATCACAAATATATCTTCAGTATTTTCTCAGCAGCTATTCTTACTGCATATGATTTCTGAGCTGCAGAAAAAAAATGTGCTTTCCTTCTGGGAACAAGTGAGAATGAAGCCCGTACACGGAACCAAACCGTGAGTGTGCTAGGCTTCCATGAGAAAGAAAATTCTTCACACTAGGGAAGGCTCCCCTCCTCCTTCCACAAGGAAGACTCAGAAAAGCTTTCTCTACACAAAGACCATATGATCCTGATTTCCAACCCGTTGTGCAACCCACTCCACCTGCTTGAAATGCCCATTCTTTCCCCCATTTGAATCCAAAGTTAGCCTAGGTGTGCATATCCTGGACCTCTGCCTCGATTGGCGCAGGTCGTTAGGATACCTGCACTGAATACTCATAAGTGCTGCAATTATGGTATTAAACACCCTGTCCAAGAATTACTGAATAGTCTGCCTCCCACACCAGAGAGTAAGCACCTTGAAGATGTTGGTTGTGTCTTTTTGTCTTATCTACAGAGGCTAGCACAGCGTTTGGCACTAAATACCAGCTTTAGAGATGAGAAGATCAATAAATCGCCAAATAGGGAGCAAGAACCTCATCCCTTCAAATTTTAAAAATAAGAAAAGGAAAAAAAAAAAGGAGACGGTGATTCCACAAGGTTAGGAATTGAAAAAATATGATTATAGTAGATGTTCTACATGAAGATCAACCCACAAATCATCTGTCCCATCCTGTCCCATGCAATTATTAGGCAGCAAAAGTCATTTTGTGACATTTTCCAAAAGGGTATCTGTGAAAACACTCAGCTGAGGGCAGGAGGACAGGGCTTTAGCAACAGAAATGTTGTGGGTGAGAGAGTGAGAGAGTGTTGTTATTCAATAGTAATGTAAGTGGGTTTCACTTTCATGGCAGTTATTGATACTTTAAATTATCTTATGAACATTTGTCTATTATATGCTTACAATTTGATGTTGCTAAGATCTAATTTCCCCCTCTGACTTCCTGTGGTATGTTACCATTTGTAACTATTAAAAATAGTGCTATGTGATTAATTTTAAGAATGTCTTACGCCCCATACTTCAAGAAAATATTAAAACCCTAGCAAAATCCAAGCAAATAATGGGTTTTTACATATTTTTTAAAAGAAATTTATATCGTTTTTCCTAGTTGCTTTGTCCTTGCCACGATATTTGATATTCAAGTGAGTTCCCAGAGAGGGGCATCTGTTCCAACCCCAGCTGAGCAGGACCTTGGGTGGAGGCCGTTCTCACCACCCCACCTCCTTGCACTGTTTCTAAGAAGTGGGGCCCCTCTCTTCTCTGGGCTGTGTGCCCTATCCCTCCTCCCAGGGAGCTCTTCCTGCCTGGCCAACATTTTTGTTATTCACAGAGACAGACATGCATCAGAGGGCAGCCCAGGACTGTCTCCATTCCCCCTGAAGGCCACTCATTTCCAACCCCCAGGATCCTGCAGTAGTAGTTTAGAGTTTAAACTTTAAACCCAGGGCCCCTGATCCTAATCTTCTGGTATTTTTGGGAGAATTCTGAACTTTAAATTTTTCTCTAGCCATGCTTCTAAACCATCTGTTCAAAGTTCCCAGTGACCCCTTTCTTACTAAATGCAGTGACATACCTTTTCCTGTTCCTATTGTCCTCGACATTGGTTACACTGAGGTCTGAGGGTGGATGCTCTGGGCCCCATTTGCTCACTGGGGAGACCCGCAGAGGTTAACATGCTCGTGCACATCAGGAATCTCACTCTGGCTCATGCTTCCCCTAGGCCTGCAGCCCCTTCCTATTCCTCCAAGCACACTTCCACCTCAGGGCCTTCACACCAGCTATGTCTTCTGTCTGGGATTCTTTTTCCTTAGATGTTTGCATAGCTAACTGTCTCACTTCCCTCAAGCCCCACCACCACCACTTCCTAATGCAATGCTTTCCACTTGTCATTGGTCACATTCTGGGATATAGTTTTCTGCTTTAATCCAATTCCATTGTTCACCATCTTTTAGGAAGTGTTCAGTGTTTTCTTTGTTCTGAAAGTCTCTCTTCCATTTTTGAGATCATATTTTTTATTAATTTAAAAAGCATCCTTCTATCATTTCTATGTATTTAGTATGAGAAGGAGAGTTTGTCATCTTGAAACTTGAGAAAAATTTAGAATGAGAGGGCTAACTATGTAGATATCTAAAGGAAGAATATTCCAGAAAGAAGAAACAGTTGATACCAAGGTCCTGAGATAGAGGACCTTTTGCTTGGCAAAAAATAGGCAGGAACCCAAGGTGACTGTTGTTTGGCTGGACCAGTCACCAAGGTAGTGAGTACAGGAAATGAGCTCACAGAGGGGGGTGGCAGTGGAATGCAAGGAGGGACACTCCACGTGGAGCACTGAGTCTATTGTGTGGATTTTGGCTTCTACTTTGGGGAAGACAGAAAGACATTGGAGGCTTTTGATTGAGCAGAGGAATAAAATAAAATAATAAAGAAAATAACTCTGGCTGCTGTGTTATTTCCACTCAAGAAAGTGGAATTGGGCCTTGAGTAAAGAAATCCAGGTGAGAAATGGCAGAGACTCAGACCACAATGGTAGCAGTGGCAATGGTAGGAAGTGGTTGGACTGTGGATTTAATTTTGATGGTAGAAGCAAGAGAATTTCCTGGCTAGGATGAGGAGTGAGTGGGAAATTCCAAGGGTAACTCCAAGGATTTTGGTCTCAACACTGGATGGATAGATTGCAGATCATTCTTTACTTGAGAAAAACAATGTGATACAATTGATAAAATATTGGCCTACTGTGTGATACAAACCCTTCGAATATCACACACTTCATGCCTCACTGCCACAACCCCAACACAGTATGAGACAGCTGTATAGAAGCTACCTTGGTTTTTTTTTTTTTTTATTTGTACAGGGGATTGAATCCAGAGGTGCTTAACCACTGACCACATCTCTAAGCTCTTAAAATTTTTTTTTCTTTTAAATTTTATAACAGGGTCTTGCTAAGTTGCTTTGGGCCTTGCTGAGTTTCTGAGTCTAGCTTTGAACTTCTGATCCTCCTGTCTCAGCCTCCTGAGCCACTGGGATTATAGGCTTGTGCCACCACGCCCAACTTTTGTCTCGGATCTGTTTAATTGTTGGTGAAAAGAAAGTAGTGAAAGAATTCCCCACGCAAAGACACTTCGCCGAGAGAATTCCAATTTTATTGCAAAAAGCTGTGTGCTTATGAACCCCCAATTTTACCCCAAATGCAGATTGCAGAATCACCACTTCAATCTAATGTATGAAATATGATATGTCAAGAGCTTTGTAATATTGTGAACAACCAATAAAAAAAAAAAAAAAAAAAAAAAAGCTGTGTGCTTATATAGAACTAAAGGGGAGATGGTAGGGCTTAGATAAATGGCAGGCCACCCGTTTATTGGCAAGTTCTTCCAGATATCAGCCCCCATGCCCAGGAATTAGTTCTCATTGGGCTAAAGTTCCCCGCCAGCGAGATTTGAAATTGGCGCCGGCGGGAGAGTTCAGAAGGGCGGGAACTTTTCGCACCACTGCAGAGAAGAAGAAGGTAGGAAGAAGAAGTCCTTAGACGCCATGTTGGGGTTTTTTCTCTGGGGTACGGCTGCCGTTTATACTTTTCCCAACAAGTAGGAGGTTACTTAAAAAGTGAGGTAAAATCAGTATGGTTTGTTTCCAGGAGTAGAGTAATAATGATTTCTTGTCATCTGTGGATATCCTAGAACCTGGCACTTTGGGTAACTCAAAGAAGGGTCTGCTTAGGAAGCATTCTAGACATCTGGGTGGCAGGTTCTGTGTTTTCTGCCCCTCCTCCCACCACTGGACTGACTTTGTGCTTCAGGCAAGTTGCTTAATTGATGCCTCCACTCCCACTTGTAAATTGAGGGTGGGATGAATTATATTAATGATTTGAGGCCCTTTCAGGAAGAAGTTCTGTAATGTCAGGCTCTTATTAGAGACCTTAAGAAGAAGGTTAGCTTGCTTCTTCTGATTTCTAGGGAGCCAGCTGCAAATGACTAGGATTTAATGTTATTGAGAGAGTGTGTTATTTAAAAAGCAATGAGATCAGTGCTTCCATATCAATAAATATGTGTGAGAGCCCCAGGAGAGATGGGCCTCTCTACAGTTGCCAGCTCCTAAAGGTGACTGTGGACACTGGGCTGGAGCCTGGGTTTCCCACAAGATAGTCAGGTCTCTTGATTTGTGACACAGTTGTCAGCTCCTCCTGGCTGCTTGACCTTGGAGCAGGTGGGCTGAGCTGGAACCCTTCCAGCAACTCAGTGCTCTTTTTGGAGCCCATGAATCTCACTTGGGGTGGTGAGGTAATGGCTAGATCAGCAGGACGGGCTTCCTGACATGACCCCAGGCAGTAGGGTTACTCTGTACACAGAGGGCAGCCAGCCTACTCTGTTAAAAAGCACTTCAGCCTGCTGACTGATGCCTGCTGAGTGGGACGAATTCCACGCCTTGCCTCACACTTTCCAGGGCTTCTCTGGCCAAGCTCTTGAGGCTGCGAAAGAAGGAGAGATCAACTGAGCTAATTACTTATGAGAACTGTCTCCACTCTCCCTGCTCAGGAAATTTCAAAGGTCGAAGCCACAAGTTTTCTGAATTTCAGTGTGACTCCGATCAGATTGCTGAAAGGTGGCTACCGCAAGAGAAAACAGGGCAAAAGGATCAATAAACTCTGGACTTGACAGGAAACCCTTCTCCAATCAAAATGTGCCTACAGCTGAGGAATTCTTCTTGAAAGCTAAGTCTCATCGTTACCACAGGTTTCCACATATAGCCCTCCAGCAAGTTCACCCCTCATTGTGGCAACAGTACAAGTTGTTATTTTTCTAATCCTTGATGCATAAAGATGAAGTAAGATGTGGCCTGAGCTCTCAAGAAAATCACAGTGGGTGTTATGGAAAGATACATGGACCAATTGTCCTGGGAGAAAACTGCCACTTAATTGATTTGTCATTCTGAGCATGTTATTTGGCCCTTGTTTCTTTGTCTGCAAACCATAAAACAATAGTGTGTGACTGCAAGGTTGTGGTAGAATATGTGAAGTACTAACTCAAGCATGGACTCTGAAGCAGAAGACACTATAGCACTTAGCACATGGGCTTGGCACAGAGGTGATGCTCAAGAAATGGCAGCTTCTATGCTGAGTGCCCTTGATACTATGCCGGGCATGTCATAAGCACACTGTAAATGTTAACCCTCTGTTTTGCACACACCTAGGTCTCTTGAAACATAAACTATTTTAGTCTTCTATAAGGCCATTCATCTCACCTTGAAACACAAGTCATAACATTAACCACCTGCTCCCCAGAGGCAGTAGAGTTCTGACCAATTCGCTCAAAATAAGACCTAGTTTTGCTACTTATGGAGACCACAGAGAGATTAAGCTGCCTGACTATAAATCTTAGATATAAGTCCTTCTGCCCTATACAACTTACTCTCCAGAGATGCTGAGTGTGGTGCCTTGTCCTTTAATAAGGTCCTTCCTCCCAACTGTCTGAAAATGCTCCCCTGTGATAAGAGATCCTCTAGGTATAATGTGAAAGCAACCATCTATAGTGAAGTCAACCAAAAATACAGGCATTTTCATCAGAAAAAAAAAAGAATTAAACTAGCATCAGGCATTATGCAGTCTGATGTGGAACAGTTAGAAGGAGCTGATGAATTCTTTCTTTGGGCTGTTATCACAACTCCAAGCTTCTGTAGATCCCTAATTTCCTGGTTGCTACACAAAAATCCCAAAATAGTGGAAGAAATATGGTTGCATATGCCTAGCTGCTCTTGCAAAGACCAAACTATATAAAACCTTTGAAAGTCCCTTCCCTTTCTGTTAATCCCAATTTGTACAACTCCTGTTTCTTGAGAACGATTCTTTGGGGGAAAAAAATGCCTGGGAAATCTTCTGGTTTTCCATATGCATGAATGGGTACTTTTTCTACTGGCTTCAATAATAGCATCAGGATAGATTTTGACCTGGGGCAATTACAGTGAGCCAAATTCTCTGCTCTGAAGATCAGCTATGACCAGAGGATTACCTAGGGATTAATGACTGGCTGTGAGAAGCTGACTATTAAACCCAACATAAGAAATGCAGGGTACAGCACTTCTCACTCACATTGTATCCTGAAAAGAACAATCATCTAAAATCGTAATATTTTCCTCTTGAATTGGTTATATAAAGAATCAGAACACATATATAAAGAACAGTTCGTATGACTGTTCTTGAAATACATTACAAGAATTCCTTTAAAACAAGCTCTGCTTTCTCTAAAGTCTGCACAAGGACATAAATGTATTTAGAGAGTCAGTTTATTTTGACATCAAGGTTAATAGTTCCATGGGAGGAAAAAACTGCTTTTACTTAGAACTAATCTTTATATTACAATTGAGTTCTGATTATTTGCTCCAAGATTTGTAGTTATGAACAATGAGATTGTTTTGTGGACAATGCGATCCTACTTTCCATCAGAGGCTCTGTGATTTCTTTCCTTAATTGTTTAAGCTAAGGCTTAACTAACACCAAGGAATAAGAGTTTTTCTGTAAGGATGTGTCTACATGGGCTCTCAAGAAAACATGACGACTCCTTCTCAGGAAGAATAATTATGGTTTACAGGGTTGGGCCTCATGGGAACAAGAACAGAGAAGCCGTCAGTACCCTAGCCAGCTTTCCAGGATGAATATTCTCCCTCTCATGTTTTCCCTTTCATTCTTCAACTTGCTTGTCTGCAATTCATTGTATCACCCAGTTTCAAACACCCCTACCAATGTCCTTGTTCTTCTGAGAGAATCTCATCTGGGCATATCTCTTATTCTATCCAACACTGGCTAGCTTATGGGTTGGTGGTCTTCCAACTCGGGTCAGGTGCTCATCGTCAGAACACAGAGAGAGCTGAGTTACCTGATTAAAATGCAGCTATTCAAAGGTTGCTTTGTTGGGAAGGGACTATGGATAGGCTTGTCAAAAAGTCTCAGTGGGTTAGCCCCCCATGCCTGCTGTGCAAACACACTCATTTACTCTCCTTTTCTTGTCTTCTTTCCTTTCCTAGGTTTTATTTTTCCCACTTCTTCGACTGTGCTTCTGAGTATCACCTCCCAAATACACATCTACAATCAAGCCTTTGTCTTAGAATCTACTTTTAGAGGAATCCAAAGTAAAATAAAAGGACTATAAATAGAAGAGACTACCTACTTATCACACACCAGCTGTTCTTCAGACTCACCTTGAGAGCTTTAGCAAAGCAGAGTCCTAGCCTCCTAGGCATACATCAAAGACAAGTGAAGCACAGAGCTCTCCACCTGTAAAAGCATTCAAGGGTATTCTGGTAGCAGGCTCACCATCTGAATGAGCTTGGGAACTACAATCATATACAATCCTAAGCTTCCAAAGCTGTTTTTTTTTTTTTTAAGTTACTTCTGTTGTTCTATACCTGTAAACTAGACATCATTTCTAGATATCAAAGGCTGGGAAAATCTTTTTAATGAAAAGAAAAGTGTCACTTGTTGTGAATGGTGGTTGGGAAACCTGAATGCTTTCTTCCTTAGTAGTTCATTGTTGCACAGAAATAAAAGAAATTTAAATAATATTATGCAGAAAGTAAGTTACAAGAAAACCTTAGACATTCAGCTTACTCAGAATTCCTCTGAAATCATATCCTACTTAAATTTCAAGGTTTAACTCAAATGTCATCTTCTACCATCTCTACTCTGGTGTGCCAAAATTAGATTTTCCTTCCTTAATTCTCAAAATCTAAAAAAAAAATAAATAAAAAATTCTCTGTTTGGACATACTTAAAAGCCCTCACATTGAAATTTTGTTGTAGTCAGTAAGAGTAATTTGCTTGATTACAAACTATCTGTTCTTGCTATTTCAAAATTTATCTTGGAAGTTCAAGTTCCTGGCATATCTCAGATGCCCAATAAATATTAAACATGTGGTCTTTTAAAAATATAAATCCAGGCCAGCTAATCTGCTTAAATCTTCTGATGCAAGCCTATTTCATTGGGATAAAATATAAACTCATTGAGATAACTAAAAAGGTTTGTTTCAGAAGATTTCTGGCTTCCATTTAGCCTGTGGAAAATGGAGAGTCAGTCCCACACTTAAAAAAGGACCCCTGTATAATCTACTGAATCATAAATCTGTTGAACACAGTGAAGGGCTAAAGTTATGGGGCATTCAAGTACCTTGAAGTCTAAACAAGACAGATGCCTCTATGGAGAAATTGGAGGTGAGGTTTTGCTTACCTAGAGCAAATGGTAAATGCCACATACACTACTAAATAGAATATGTTAAGTTTTAACAAATTGCAAAAGTCCAAGTATGGGCCAACATTAGACTATACCTAGTAGCTGAAGATACAAGGAACCCATTTACTGGTGTTTCCCCACAGACCTTACTGTGTGTTTAGTGCTAGAGGGACTCAACAAGAGACTGGCAAAAGACTCCCTATGGTAAAGATTTGGGTAACAGGAACAGCAGTCACTGCTCTTCTGTCTCTCTCTGGTGAAGACCCACTGCAACTGGGTATGGACACAGAAAAAAAATTACCACTATGCAGAAGCAGGAAAATGTCCTGAGCCCAGAACAGAAGAAGAGTGGAGTCACTGAGAAGCACCACTCCTACCCAAGACTTAGGAATGCAGTATATACACAGGTCCAAGGCTAAGCCAAGACAACAGAAAGCAGCTCTACCCTGGCCCTCAAATTGGACTGGAAGGCACTGAGTTACAAGTGACAGCAGCCTACTGCTGAGTGTAGGCAAGAGAATGAAGAAAGATTCTTTCTCCAAGGCATAAGGGAACATGGAATGTCTAAAGCTGTAAGTTGAACAGGAAAGTCCTCAAGAAACTAATCCCTAATCCTAAAAACAAAATATTGCTAGAGAGATTTGGAGACTGTGGGCATCAAGGGTAGAAACAGTAACAACAAAGCCCAACCCCAGCTCAACTTTGATTTAAAAAGTGAACAATATACATGAACAGACAGGTAATATTAACTAAGAGCTGGAAACCATAATATGAATCAACTGGAAATAATAAAAATGAAATCCCATATGAAAAATGCCTTTGATGGTCTCATCAGTAGTGGACAAAACCAATAAAAGAATCAGTGAACTTAAAAAATAAGTCATTAGAAATTACCAAAGTAAAACACAAAAGAAAAATAGATCTTATAAAAATAGAGTGTCAAAGACCTAGGGTTGTGGCTCAGCAGTAGAGCGCTTGCTTAGCATGTGTGAGGCAATGGGTTTGATTCTCAGCACCACATATAAATAAATGAACAAACTAAAGGCCCATCAACATCTAAAAAACAATTTTAAAAAAAGAGTGCTAAAGAGCCATAGTATGATAGCAAATAGTTTGTATAAGTGGAATTCTAGAAAGAGAAGATTTCTAGATTTCAAGATTTGCTGGCTTAGAATTTTCCAAAATTAATGAAAGACGCTAAATCACAAATGTAAGCAGTTTAGAGAAACTGAGCAGTAAACACAACACACACATACACATACACACACACACTACATGAAGAAGAGTAAAGATAAAACTTACATATTTATTGTCAGAACTATATTAGAAAGAAGATAATGAAGTAATATTTTTAAATTGCATTAAGAAAACAACAACCTACATAACTTTATACACAACAACAGTGTATTTCAAACATTAAAGAACAGTAAAGATATTTTTCTAATGATAATTCAGACAATTGATTGCCAGAAGGCCTGTACTAATTCTAAAACATGTTTTGAGGTAAAAGAAATATAATACCAGACAGAAACTTGACAAAGAAATGAAAAGCACTAAAAATGACACCAATGAAGCCAAATATAAATCATTTTTCTTATTTTAAATGTTATAAAATATTTTGCTAAATTTTGATATTTAAACAAAAAATAGTACATAATAAAAGTTAATGCATAATAACAATATATTATTTATTAACAGGGCATCTAAACTCAAAATATAGCATAACATAAAAATAGCACAAAAAATAAAAGGGAAAAATTACAAGTATGTGGTTGTAACATATAGTACACTATACTTTCAGTGGTAAAATAATATTTGAAGGGAGACTGTGATTAGTTAAAGTTGTATATTGTAAATCCAAGGGCAAGCACTAAAAATGTTATTATAATAGATAAGCCAATGGTAGAAATAAAATAAACTCATAAAATAATCTAAAAGAAAGCAGTATAAGAGTAATAATATTTTAAAGATGGAACACATAAAAACCAACTAGAAAAATGATCAATTTTGCTCCAAGCATAATGACAATTGCATTAAATATGAATAATCTAAATGCTAATTAAAAGGCAGAGATTATCAAACTGATTTAAAAAGCAAGACCCAAACTGCATGATGTCTATAAGTTTTCCTTGAATGAAAGAATAAACTAAAAATAAAAGGTGACAAAAGTATATATCAAAGCATATGTCCATATACATAGAAATTCAAAAGAAATCTGGTTATTTTAATATCAGACACAGTAGATTAAAAAGGAATATTACATAGTGTTATAAATGATCTTTTCATCAAAAAGACATAATACTACTTAATGTGTATATACCTAACAAAGAACTTTACCTGACATGAAGTAAAAACTTATCAAGTGGAAAGAAGAAATAGAAAAATCCTCAGTTTTACCTGGATGTATTTGCTTTCAGAATAATTGAGAACAAGTTGAAATAAAATCAGTGAGGCTATACAATACCTGACCAACATTATTAAATCAGTACCTGAAAAGATATTCAATATGAATAGCCTCCAGGAAAATGGAAATTAAAAGTACAACGAATCACACACCCATTAGAATGGCTAAAGTTGGGGGGGAAATAAAATGTTAACTAATGTGGATAAGGATGTTAAACAACTAGAACTTTCAAGTGTTGTTGATGAAAATACAAAATGGTACAGCTATCTTGAAAAAAAAAATTGTAATTTTTTATAGAGTTAAGCATACATTTAACTCATGATCTAGCAATCTCACTTTTAGGAATTTACCCAAGTAAAATGAAAATTTAGGTTCATACATAATCCTGCCTATGAAAGTTTATAGTCATTTATTCAGAATCACTCCAAATGTTCTTCACCTGCTGCATGGATAAATAAACTGCAGGACATCCACACCACAGCTTCCTATGAAGTGATAGAAAGCAGCAAAATGATACAACATGAATGAATCTCAAATTCATTACATCAGTGAAAGAAGGCAGAATTGAAAGGCTGCATATTATATATTCCATTTTTATATGGTTCTTATAAAGACCAAACTACAGGGTCAGAAAATACATAGTGAGTATCAAAGCATTCAGGGGTAGTTGTCCACAAAATTTGAAAATCTCTAAACCTTTCTATTTTCATGGTGGTTTTATCACTGTAAGCATACATCACAATTTGCAGAACTGTACACTAAAAATATGAATGTTGCTTTATGTAAATTATATCACAATTCTAAAAAGCAGGAAAATTTTTTTTACAAACTGACCTATTTATTTCTCTAGCCTCATGTTCTGTGATTGTCCTCTTTTTCACTACACTCAATGGCCCACACTCCTTCCAATGTACCATGTTATTACTGACTCTGAACCTTCACACATGCTGTTCTCTTTGTTTGAAAAACTAAACGTACAGGGCTGGGGCTGTAGCTCAGTGGTACAGTGCTTGCCTAGCACAGGTGAGGCACTGAGTTTTATCCTCAGCACTGCATTAAAGGAAGGAAAGAAGGAAGGAAGGAAGGAAGGAAGGAAGGAAGGAAGGAAGGAAGGAAGGAAGGAAGGGAAGGAAGGAAGGAAGGGAAGGAAGGAAGGTTGGTCGGTCGGTCTTCTGTCAATCTACAATATTTTAAAAAAAGAATTTAACAAACTAAATGTACATTCTTAATTTGGTTCAATTCTATTCTTCTTTCAGTCTCTACTTAAATCCTAGGTTTGAATCCTGGAATGCAGCACTTATTGGCTGTTATGATTTAGATATCAGGTGTCTCCCAAAAGTTCATGTGTGAGACAATGCAAGAAAGTTTAGAGGTAAAATGATTGAATTATGAGAGCTCTAACCAAATGAGTACACTCATTCTCTGATAGGTATTAACTGGTTGGTAACTGAAGGCAGTAGAGTGTGGCTGGAAGAGGTGGGTCATTGGGGCCATGCCTTTGGGGTATATATTTTGTGAGCTGAACTTAGTGTCTGACTGTCTGTCTCTCTGTTTTCCTGGTGGCTATGTCCTGAGTTGCTTTCCTTTGCTATGCTCTTCTGTCATGATGTTTGCCACATCTTGGGCACAGAGCAATGAAGCCAACCATCTATGGTCTGAGACATCTGACACTGTGAGCTCTGAATAACCTTCTTCTCTGAAATTGTTCTAGTCTTTTGGTAACAGTGGTGAAAAAGCTGACTAAAACATTGGTTTTGTGTGATCTTGGGTTTATTAATTAATATCTCTAGTTTTCCTCATCTGTGAAATGAGGATATTAATAGCATTTATTTTATGAGGTTATCTTTAGAATTATATGAGTAAATATGAATGAATGCCTGTTAGATAGTAACTTTACATAAGACAACATATTTGCTCAGAGAGGTCTTCCTTAACTCACTTGTTGTGCTACCTCCTATTATTTACCTTCATACATATAATAAAATCTGCATTATTTATCTGTTGGTTTTTATAGATGTGAGCTACAGACGGAATGTTTTTGTCCCAAAATTCTTATGTTGAAATCTAATCCTTAATATGACAATGTTTGAAGGTAGGACTTTCTGGAGGTGATTAGATGAATATATCCAGCTTCATGGAGAGCAGCATATTTGTTTTGTGTACTGTATTTATCTATCTTGTCTTAGTGCATTTAGGCTACTATAACAAAAATACCATGGACTGGTGGCTTATACAACTAGGAATTTTTTCCTCTCAGTTCTGAAGGTTGGGAAGTTTAAGATCAAGGTGCCAGAAGATTCAATGTCTGGTAGTATTCTACTTACTTGCCTAGAAATGATCTTTTTGCTTTACCCTTACTTGACAGAAGGGGGTTATTATGCTTTGGATATGAAATATCCCCCAGAGGCTCCAGTGTTGAAGACTTGGTCCACAGCATAGCAATGTTCAGAAGTTGGGCTTGTAGGAAGTGATTGGATGATGAGGCCTCTAACCTCAATGGTGGATTGATCCATTAATGGATTCCTAATTTGATGGAATTATTAGGAAGTAGTGGAAACTTCAGGAGGTGGCACCTAGTTAGAGAAGGTAGGTCACTGGGCATGCCCTGGAAGAGTATATGTTATCCCTGGTCGATTCCTTGCTTGTCTCTCTGCTTCTGGCTACCATAAGGAAAGCAGCTGTGCTCCACCACACCCTTCTGCCAGGATGTTATATCTCACCACAGGCCCATAGCAACAGATGCAGTCAATCATAGACCGAAACCTCTGAAATCATGTGCTAAAATGAACTTTTACTGCTTTAAGATGATTTTCTTCAGTATTTTGCTACAGTGGCAGAAAGCTGACCAACACAGAGGGCAATGAGTTTTCTGGGGTCTTTTATAACAACTCTAATCTTACTCACCTAATCACCTCCCAAAAGTCCTACCTTCAAACATTGTCATATTAAGGATTAGGTTTCAACATAAGAACTTTGGGACAAAAATATTCAGTCTGCAGCTCACATCTATATCATTTACCAGTTTATCTATCTAAATGTTAATTTATCAATCTACCTATCCATTCACACTACCTGTGTCCCTGATACAATGTAGGCACTTATAGATTTCTTAAATGAACAGATGAATGGTTAGAAAAATGACACCCTACATGGACATGCATCTCATAACTTGCTCTCTCTCTCTCTCTCTCTCTGAGATGCAAATCCCATGTGATCCTGACTATATTCACAAAGTGAAATGGATGATGATGCTTGTTGGTAAGTATTTTTAGACAGAGCTCAAACATGAAGCTTCCTTTCCCCCTTGCCCCACTTTCCCTAAGTAATGCCTCTGCCTTCCTAGTTCCATCTATTACTGGGTAGGTAAGTCAGGCTGTGTCTAACTTGTAGGTTCATCTCTCTTTAATTCATGAAGAAAGTGAGCAGCCACATATTGGCCCCAAATGCCTGTTTGGTTCTCTACTCAACCTTTACTAGAAAGTCATGCATTTTGAAAATTACAGAGCAAGCCTCAGCAAAGGCCATCCTTTGATCCCCCCTGACACCTGGGTGTTTATGAATGTTGGCGGCAGCGGTTCAGATACTACATGAGATTGTGCTCTGTAAAAGAAAAGTCTTGTTAAATAAAAACGTGTCAGTCAGGGGACTATGCTTCTCTGCTCTGGGACTATTCCCTGAGGTAGGTTGACACAAGAAAGGGAAGTGCGTTCTTTCACTGAGTGGAATAAAAAAAAATCACCAGAAACCCAGATGGAGGCAACCCAGATGTTGGTGGTCTAGGAGAGGTTGGCAGGAGCACGGAGCACAGACTGTGGTACATCAGGGCACAGAACTCCAGGGAAGTGAGCCAGCAGGAGGCCCAGCACAAACAAACAACAGAGAGGAAAGTCCGGGGGGTGACAGTTTCACAGAACAGAGTTTCTCAGATGCTGTGAGCTCTGCTTCCATGTGAGGCAGTCAACCCACTCCTTCCCTAAAGGTTCTCGGAGGAAGCACAAACTTTTCTAGGCTCATGAACTTGTGGTGACCAAGGGACTTTCCAGCTGCTTCATGAAGGTCCCCTTAAAAAGACTCAGAAATAGTTAAGGGTGGATACATCTGAAATAAACTGGACTATCCATGTGAACAGGTGTGAAGCCCAGAGCTAGTGAAATTTAAGAAACATTATTGTAAATGTTAATGCTTTTTCTCACCCACCAGCTGGTGAAGCTGGATAGATGTCAGTTGCACTCGATGATTGACTGAGCTGTGATCCCATCACCGTGGCCACTGAACCATTCCATCTGGCATTTAGACTCGGTGATTGGGATTGTTTGGGAAGATGGCCAAAGTGATCATATCCCACTCACTGCAGTCTGCTTCAGCGGCTGCATGTAAACCCAGCCCATGCCCCAAAATATATTAATCCAGACAAAATAAATTTTATTTTGGGTTTGATTTAGAAAAGATAATATCAAAGATGGGAACATTTTCCATGAATGAGTGAACATAATCAGTGTGCTAAATTAGAAAGTTCAACTTATGGTATTTAATTGACGACTGTTTAAAATTATGGAAATTCCATATGGGATCATATCTCATGATTATCATACAAAAAAAAATATAAAACCAAATTACAATTCACACTAATAAATGCTGCGTGCGTTACGTAAAGACACTCCAAGGTCATGAAATTTAGCAATGTGTAAAACTTGCCAGGGCTAACATGAGAGAGCGGATTTCTTTTGTTTCTTTTAAAAAATACAACTTTTACCGACCATGTCACCAAATGAGCAATTAATATGAAGACACATCATTAAACTCTGCTCTCAGGTAATTTATATGCCACAGTGTTCATTGTTCATAACCCAGGCTTTACTTAGTGAATCATAACATTGTCTTAATCATCACTGTTAATTGGTCCCCCCCCCCCCCAGTCCAGGAATGAGTTTTAAACCAAACCTTTGAACTGTTTTGCAAAGCATGTACCTTACTTAGATTTCACTTGGGTTGTCATCGTAGGAGCAAATTAACTCAAGTTTTCCCTCACAGTGTGCTAGGTAAAAGAGTCCCAAATGCCAGAAGCAACAATGAAAAAAAAATTTCTTTTTCTACCACAATTACCACAAACTCTTCAGACACTCAGCAATCCACAGCTTTTTGTTCTGGATTTTGTAAAGAAATAATTCAAAGCTTAACATTGCTAGAACCCCGGAGACACAGAGTCTCATGAATATGATCTGTCCTGGAATTGCTCTCCTAGACAAATAGGCTGCAACCAGTTTATGCAAGTCTGACTTTGTGCTAGGTTTGCTTTATTGTGGTAGAGGGTAAGTTAGATGTGGAGTGTCCTTCTGGCCTGGCCTTAAAGAAGGATGCTGGCTGTAGCTACTCATACAAGTACTGTGAATAAGGGGATTTCTTTTGAAATGTAGACTTTTTTCTTAAAAGAGTCCTTTGGTATGATCTTGTTATCAGTAATTGGCCTATTTGAATTGGACATTTTCAACCAGTTGTTTTGGTATCATATAAACCCAGTCAGAGAGAAATGAATAAACTTTACCTTAGCTAATCCTTTCTCAGGGCTGTGGACAATGGACTAACTACCATTTTTACATTGAATGTATATACTTGAAAGGTACCTGATCAGAGAAGATGAATATAATCTAGGGCAATGCTTTTCAGACTTTAATGTGCATACAAATCACCGGTGACCAAGTTAGAATGCAAATTCTGATAGCAGATTTGGAGTGGGGCCTAGGATGCTTTATTTCTAGCAAATTTTCAGGTGATACTGATGCTGGCATCCAAGGACATAGACACAGGTCCAGTTATCCAGCTTAACTAGAACCCCACATGATCTTGAGACAGGTGAGAAACAGTAGATAATAATTTGGAACACAAGTCAGTAGCTGGAAAGACCTAAGTTTAAATCCCAACTCACTACTCAATGACCAAGTGACTCACTTAAACCCTGGGAGTCCCATCTGCAACATGTGACTAATTATACCCATCCCAGAGGGCTACTGTTGTACAAATGAAATCTATAAATGGCATTTTATATTTCAAATGCATAGCTCAGAGCTTTGTATAGAAAAAGTGCTTAAGAAATGTAGATTGAGATTTTTACCCCTGTGATTCAGCATGGTTATGATGTCCAAGATGTGACTGGGAGTTATCATCTACATTGTTTTAACCAGAGAGAGTTAACATTCAACCCCAAACCAACAATTTGTTCATTTTTTTTTCAGTTTGAAGATGTGAATGTTTAACATATTGCTTCTTATAATTTCCAGATACTAAAAAGTAAATGCAATCATAAAGTAAATGAACTTCAAGGGCATATTATATTGGCATATAACTAATATATATGCTCCTGTAATTTTTTTTTTGGAAATTATGAGTTGCAATGATTTCTAAATATTATTCCATGAATACATTCATGGCCCCCAAAGTGATGAGATAATTTAAGGCCTCCACTGAGGGCAGTGCATTTCGAGGCCTGTATATCACATGCATAACTGAAAGCATCAGCTTTCATCTTGTTTTCAGCTGTGGCTGCTGCTGTACTCTGCACATTGCAGTCTCTTCTGCTGCTTCTGGCAGGACCCTGGTGGTGCCTCTGCTAATATTCCATGTCTATTGAGCCCCCTCGCTCTGCTGGCCCCCCTACCAATTCTCTGAGCTCTGATTGCTGCAGAACTCTTCAGTAGCGGAAGAGGGAAGGAAACTGGGTGGAGAGAGAATGGAGGCAGTCTCTCATGCTGCACTGTATTGAAGGTGACACTGAGCACATCCATCTCCTGATGAATACAGAATTTAATGAAAAAGAGTTTATGCTTTTTCCAGGCCCTTTGTTCTAGATTCAGATATTTGGAAAACAAAACAAAATTGTGATCAGCATTTTCTATAACAGCCTTCCCCTTGGATGATGAACTTTGCCCAGAGGTGACTCAGCTCCTGCCTGATGTTGTTCAGTTTCACAAGTACCCCAGGCTGCTTGGCTGCATCCAATCTCAGTGGCACAAAGCTGACTTCTTTCTCAGAGGCTCCTCAGACCCTTTTACAGGCTTTATGATGGTAGTTGGCTGGCCTCATGGGCTGCCAGATGTTTGCAGACATGTCTGAGTATCCTTACTCAGCCCTACTTATTTTCATACTCCCAGTCTGAATATTTGTCAGTTAAAAATTTTTTTTAAAAAAATGAGGTTCTCAGATTTCCTGATGAGAAAAAATTAAGGGAAAGAAAAGAAAAGAAAGCAACATGTATTCAATGTATTCATTATTTAATATGTGAAGGCACAGGGTAATTTCTTCACATACAATTTTTATCTACACAACAATCAAATAAAGTACTTGGTTTTCTATCCCTATTTTGAAGCTGCAGAAATTAAAGGTTAGAGGCATTAACTAACTTGACCAAACTAACCAAGTTAGGAAGTGTCCAAGTTAACATTTCAGCCCAATTTTGGCCTCAAAGAACATGCTATTTGTACTACACTGCAAAGAACTATAAATTAAGAACAGAAGTATCCACAGAAGGACAAACTACTAATGTGCTGAATGCTAATGAACATTAGTCAGTTGATGGACATTAGCTGTGACACATTTGCCAAGAATACGACCCTCTTTTTGCAAGGTGTCTCGCTACTTACAGCTGTAAAATTGCTTCATCAAGTTCTGTCCGTATAATTTATTAATCACACTTTGGTACAGCATTGTTAGTTTCTAAAATCTAATAGTGTACTATCCTATTTGCATGATGTCAAAGAACTGGTTAGAAAGTGAAATAATGATGTCATTTAAACTATTGTTTACCATATGGTATAGTTAACAGATTGACCATTTCTGAATTTTTATAGAATTAACTGATTCTTTTTAATTAAGTAGATGAAATCAACTGGTTGATTTAAACTCTGAAATTCCAAGAACCCAAGCTTTTCTTAGTTTTTACAAAATATAAGTAAAAAAAACCCAACTAATATCTAGATCAATTGTCCTTGACTCTTATGGAGAAAAAAAGGATTGCTTAAATTTGTATTAAGAAAATCAAAATAATACAGTACAAGATGTTTTAAAAAACCAGTAGAAAGGCAAGGAAATGCGGAAAGGTGGGTCAAAGTGTAAGTAGCAGATACTCAGGGCAGGATGAAGAAGTTAGGAGATCTAATGCCCAACATGAGGACCATAGCTAGAAATATTGTCCTGATTGTACTCAGGAGTTTTGCTAAATGGGTAGATTTCAGGTTTTTTTTTTTTTAACCACACACACACACAAAATAAATATGTATGTGAAGTGATGAATATATTAGTTATATATAATAAAATTTGTTTTTAATTGCTTAGAGAAGATCATAATGAGAACCAATAATTTTCCATCTCACTTTTTATAGTTACCAGTAAACTCAGCTTGAAGTTTCAGAAATACAGTTAAAACTGGCTTAAAAAACTAAGAAGTACATTATCTCACATACTGAAGTCCATTTGCAGGACAGCCTCCAGATGTGTGTCTCAGAATTTTGACTCCACCACCCAGGAGGCTTGGTGGGCAGCCTTGTGTTTCTCATTGGCACAGGATGGCTTCCAGTCATCCTCAGGGCAGTGGAAGGAAGAGCTCATCTCCCCAGTAAAGGAACTGGTTCCTTTCCTTCAGTTTGGTTAGGCCATCTTGGGTCACACCATGACTAACCATGGCCAGTGAAATCTCAGGCATTGATTCTTCAGATAAATGATTCTCCACTCTAATGGATCCAGTGATTTTTTTAAACGAATTTTTAATACTCTGCTTTTTCCTAGTCTGATAAGATGTGATGGGCACCGTAACCCATCCACACACACAATTTCAGAAAGTACTTACATTTTCACGGTTTTCTAGACAATCTCAGTTATGTCCATCCAGACCTTTGGGCAAAATATAAATAAAGCACACTCTTCCCTAAGCCCACATCCATCTGGTGTACATATCCTATCTATTTCTTTCAATTCTCTCTTTGCTTTCTCTATTTTGAGTAACATGGGAGGTCTCTGGGGCCATCCCTGGGATTTGTTATTGCCTAAGCCATAGCTGAGGAAATATCCTTTGGGGGCAAAAATCTTGCCGTGTTAAACTATTGTTTACCATATGGTACAGTTAACAGATTGACCATTTCTGAATTTTTATAGAAATTAACTCTCTTTTCCGTTGGACTCTTTAGTACTAAATGATCCTGACCCATTTAACTTGGGACTTTGAGATAGCTCAAGGAATTGCTGTTCAAGTGAGTGAGCAATATGAGGAAACTCAGACTTAGGGAAGGAAATATACACAAATATAGATGGAGATAACCCATTTCAAAATTGTCTCTTTCATGAATTTCTTTCTCAGAGGTCCCAGAGTTTTGGATTTCCTAAAGTCAGTCTTTACCAGAGTCACATTTTCTCTACCTCACTCAAAGGGAGAAAGGGGAAGAGAATGAACATTTGGTAAAGTCCTGCTGTATGTGACATGCTGTTCAGTGCTCACTAGACCATTTTGGGCAGCTGTTCTACACTCACCCTACACCCAAGACTGAGTCTCTTATGGGCAGAGCTGGAGTATGAACTGAGACCTGTGTGAGTCCAAAGCCAGCCTCTTTGTAGACATCCATAAAGTCACTCTATCTTGTTTACCATCTAGTTTTTTCTTTCTTTCTTTCTTAATTACAGAAAAATACAGCTAATATAGTCTCCAACTCTAACCTCCACATTCGTCTTAAGTCCCATTGTCTTTGATTACCTCTCTCTGCTTAGACAAATCAGTACTGGGAATTCCTCTGCCTTGGGGGCCACCTGACTCACCTTAAGATGCATTGATTGCTAGAAAACTCTCAACAGCTGTACAGAATTTGCCTCTCCAAGGGTTGGCTTACTTGTACTAATTCTGATCTCTGAAGCCTCCTTAGAAAATGTGATTTTTATTTCACAAAGTGGCCCTACAAGTATTTGAACCAAAGTCCATTTGCTCTTTTTTTGTAAGTGGACATTGAGTGGATCTACTTGAGGATAATTTATCAGCATTTGAAATATTATTCCTTGGTGCTCAAGTCTCCCCATTTTCTATTCTACTTCAGTGCTTTGTCTCATATATCCCTTAAAAAATGCTTCTTATTTTCTAGCTTCCCCTACCTTCCCATTCTTATTCTGGCCTCTAACTATTTTTTTTCTCCTATATCTAGGTCTTATTTTTTTTTCGATTATTATTAAGCTTCAAAGTGTCCCTGGTGCATTTACACACTTCCACTTATCAACATGAGCATTTCTTTGAGTATAACAGAAGGGACATCTGTCAATAAGGGAAAAAATCTACAAAAAAAAATTTGATTCTCTTTTCCTACCATAAAGTTTACTTAGTAGAGACAATAGGAGAAAACTGTATTTTACAAATTAGTTTTTGAGTCTCAGAAATAGTGCAGAAGAGAGCAAAGAGAAAATTCATGGGATCACATTTGAGTTTAGATGTTATAAAACACTTGTTCTTGAAGTGTTTCCTGCACTAGCAGTATTAGTATTATATGGAAATTTGCTAAAAATGCAAATTTTTGAACCAGTCTTGGATCGATTGAATCAGAAACTCTGTAGTGGGGTCCAATAATTGGTGTCTTAACAAACTCTCTAAGTAATTCTGATGCACACTGAAGTTTCAGAATTGCTTCAAACTAAGTAGATTTTTGTTCTTGATCTTAACACACACTCATATGCACTCTCACACACAATTAACGTCTTCAGCATTCTTTATTAATTTGCTAAGCATTCTCCCATACATTATTCAGACTTTCTGGATTCTCGTACCCTTTAATGAAAAATAATGAAGTTGAAGTACATCATGGATGGCAAATAAATTTATCAGTTGTCAACTCTGACCTATTAGTAGTGATTATCTGGAGAATAATAGTTTCAGAGTTGTAGAGACTTGGGAAAGTTAACTTTTAAATGTCGGTTTCTTCATCTGTAAAACAGGAACTACATTGCTGCCTACCTACACATATGCAGGCTCACTGGGGAAATGTGAATCATTTGGTGATGGCTGCCATGAGCAACAAAGGAGACCAGGGAGGCACTCGGGCATGTAGCTGCTTATTCTGGAAAAAAGTGCTCCACTCAGCTCTAGCTATAATTCAGGGGAAGGAGTTTAAGAGAATATGTCCTTTATTTAAATAAAATTCATTCAGTGTTGAATAGAGAAGAGTTCCTTAAAAAATATGTCATTACATCATTGAGTTCCAAGAAGATATTGAACAAACTTGAGAAGAAAAAAAAATCTTCTTGTCTCATTTCTCCTATTGGGAGCCAGATATTTAAAAGAAAGAAAGAAGGAAAGAGAGGAGGGGAGGGAGGGAGGAAGAAAGAAAATTAAAATATACAAACAGTTTTAAAGTTACCACTTTATTAAAATGCAATTTTCTGATCCTGAAATATCCTAAAAAATGAAGCTAAGAACTATCCAATGTGTTAAATATTATATTAAGATAAACTTATTCTCATTCTAAACTCAAAAGGGAACAATTTTATCTTAATATAATATTTCCTGGAAAAAGAGGTGTCTACTGTATAATTGTACCGAAGTACATGTGAAAGTCAGGTGTTCATAGTATAGTGCTGCAGCCATGCAGTAAAGTCACAAATAGACACTTTGTTAGGTTAAATGAGGTGTGGAAACATGCTTTTCTGTTAGAATGCAAAGACCTCCCAAGCCACATAATAAATTATTTTACCAAAAAAAAAAAAAGATAAAATTATAATTCTAAAATGGTAACCATGGTCCAATCTAGAGATTGATGTAAATGTCCAGATGATTCTCTGGGGATTCTTTTCTTCCAGTTTCATGTACATGTCCTGATATCATCTATCCCACATCTAAGGACTGATTTACATAATATTTTATTCTTTTAGTAAAAACAACCCAAACTTGGGCTGGGGATGTGGCTCAAGCGGTAGTGCGCTTGCCTGGCATGCGTGCGGCCCGGGTTCGATTCCCAGCACCACATACAAACAAAGATGTTGCGTCCGCCAAAAACTAAAAAATAAACATTAAAAAATCTCTCTCTCTCTTTAAAAAAACAAACAAACAAACTTAAATCCCCCTATATAAAACATTCCTCATTCATTTGGACCTTCCCTCTCAGTTTTGTTTTCTAGTTTAGCTCATTATTGACAAAATGAGGTGATGATTGATGTCTTTGAGTCCCAGTGGATAATTTAAGCTTTGCTGGGTCAGATAATCAGGCTATTGAATACCTGTTAAATAATTTAATAAAGCCCTAAGTTACATATAAGTATATATAGCCTATATATACATACTGAGAATTTATTTTATAAAAGTCTACAAATCATACTTTCCCTGTATAATAATAGCTGAATCAATTAATAAAAATAGACCACAGAAATATATGTATATAGTAGGAGATTGGGCATTTTCTAATTGGTCCTATCAGTCACTGTTCCAAGTAAGATACTGAAGAACATACTGGGAATTTTGAACATGCCCTTAAAGGACAATGAATATGCCATTTTCAATATAAAATTACCTAGTCCATAAGAGACCTCTGTGTGAACATAGCTTGATTTTCCAAAGTAATGGGAGTGTAAGTTAAGTAATTAAGAAAAGAACATTGGATTGGGACTAGGAAGCCTGGACTTGACCCAGGATCAACCTTCAGTAATTTACTTAATTGCTTATAATCTCATTTTCCCTAAACCCTTCTCAAAGCTGCTAAAGCATGCTGCAGTTTAGACCACAAAACTCCGTACAGATGATTATGCTCTCATATTGGGTGCTTCACTACAGATATAACTAAACCCCAAAATCATCTTTTGAACCATAGTTATTATAATGACACTGTGGAATACCATGAGATGTGAAATTTTTTTGTAGCTGTTATTCAATATTTCTGTTTTGTTTTTCTAATGTTCTAATCAAGCAGGAGGTTGGGTACTACAGCAATTTGCTGATGGAAAGACAAGCATGGGAAATTCTACAAGAAGGACCTCTTGTCTAGATACCTCTCCCTTTAAGCCACAGTTGTAACCCCGTAACCTGGGTATTTCTCCAGATCATTGGCAAACAATGAGTGTCCGAGCACTAGAATAGCCGGGGTATATGGGCAACTCCAGGCCAGAAAATCTTGGCTAGTGGAGCAGCTCCAGTTAATCTCACCTAAGCAGGAATTTATACTGTTGGGTATTCAGCAGCATGTACAAAAGACTCACTGGGCAGAAAGCTAAAGATGCTGGAAGACATGACAGGCTCCTCTCATCTATTGGCCCCCTGCCCAGAGCACCAGGCTACTTACTGACTAAGTGATGTCACTAAAAAGGGGACAGGACAACCCACCTGTCTCTAAATATATCACTCACAGGGCTTGGCCCTTTGCAACTCATTACTCTAAGGAGATAATGGCATAATGCACACAATATCCATGACATAATTTATATAGAACTCTTAGCATAGTGTCTGGCACATAATGAGAAGTCAATAAATTTAACTCATAGGAATATTATGGTTAGTTGTCCATATGAGGTAAGTAATTGGAGCTACTTTAAACAAGGAGTAGCATATTTAACCATGAAGTCATTAATACTCCATTAAATACTGGCTCTTTAGATTCAATATTGAACCCAGGTAGGACCCTAGGAATAGGATATGGAGGAAGTGGGGTGGGACACTTGAGCAATATAAGAGGTTGATAGGGGCTGGCAGGATCAGATGGTCGTTGTAATAGAGAAAAGATGAAGGGTCCGGCTGGGAAAATAAGATTCGAAAGTGGAGGGGGGAAAATGAAATACATGAAGCAACAGAAAAATACCTCTTCAAAAAATCATGAGACATAGAACTCATCTAAACTTAGGCCCTCGGTAGCTGATGACTTTTCCAAATCATTGCAGCTCTCTGGGTGTTAGTGTATTCCATATAAAAGGATACATGGAATTAGATTACTCCTGAGGACCTTTCCAGGAGTACAAAAGGCAAAGCTTTCCTAGCCTTTCTCTAAACAGTCTGTACATGTAATAAATTCATAGTATGGAAATTTTTTTTGAAAATTTCTATAAATGTAAACACTCTAAGAGCTACATAAGATGACTTACAAACCAGTCAAGCTTAAAATACACATCATATAAAATCAAATACAGTATTTGTTGTCCCAAGGCTCCAATAAATCTTATCCATATCCTGTATTCTTTTGCAGCTTAAAACCTATAAAGATACCTTGTGAATGATCTTTTTAAATAAATATGTTTTAGCCATTAATAAAGGACCATGTCAGAACATATGCAAGCCTTCAGTTTGAAATATATATATATATATTCTAACATTATATAGTTTGTTTTTATTCATGACACACTATTTTGAAATTTTAAATCATGTTAAAGAAGGGCATGAAATTGTGCTTATCAAAATTAGAAGGCGAGTTATCAAAAAGGAAAAAGAACTTTATGTTTAAGGCAAGGATATTTTTATTTTTCTCTTACTTTTTATTAAGGAAATTAAAACCTTTCTATAAGCATCTGTGTTTTAATAAAATAATATACTTAAAGTTTTGAAAAGTTCATATGAAAGTGAAATAAAAGAGTTCTAAAATTCTCCCAATCTGAACCCAATGATTTATACTGATAGATATGGGATTATGAGATTATGAGGCCCTTAGCTAGACTTCTGAGCCATTTCTAGAAAGTTGGAATGAAAGAAATGAGCAATCAATGAAAAACTTGTATATAAATGAAATACCCTTGGAATCCACCTGAGCTTGAAAAAATAATAATCTCCTCCATCCCACATACACCACCACCATCATCAACCTACATGCAGGAGAGCTTTGGCATTGGGTACAATTTGATGTGTGCAGCATTCATCCAATTTTTTCAGTTAAGGAGGCCAATGCTGTACTTCTATCCCTAGAGTATTTGCTTTGAGTTTGCTAACCTGAGTGATGGATGGGTTTGCAATCGTCTATCCCCACTCTCTGATCCAGGAGCAAATGTACTTGATCATGAGCATAAACGTGAAGGCAGCTACTTAAGGTCAGGACTATGGTCTATGGTCTAGCCTCAGGGTAACGCTCAAGTCTCTGCATGAGGATGCATATAACCAACATGGCGATCAACAGTTCTTCTGACCATTCTTCTAAAACACCTCTTTGGTCCTTTTATTACCCTAGTCTTAAATCTCCCATGGTTACAAGATAACAGATCAATATGAAGAGAAGAGAGGAGGGATAGAAATAGAAAAGACAGGAGAATGAAGTGGACATAACTTGCCTATGTTCATATATAAATACACCACCAGTGAAACTCTACATCATGTACAACTACAGAATAGGATCCTAATTAGACAAGTCATACTTCATGTGATATACATATATGTATATGTGATATAGGTAATATATTGATATATGTATAATGTATCAAAGCACACTTACTGTCATGTATATCTAAAAAGAACCAATTTTAAAAAAACAATCAATACGCAAAAGCAAAATTCATCCTGTATGCAGCAGAGAATGATAAGCAGATGGAATTTAAGAACACTATTTAAATGGGGTAAAAATGGGAGTTCATAACCCACTTGAATCAAAGTGTGAAATATGATATATCAAGAACTATGTAATGTTTTGAACAACCAATAAAAAAATTAAAATAAATAAATAAATAAATTCTTTCAAAAAAAAAAGAACACTATTTAAAATAATATCAAAAAATAATGGAATAATTTGAGGAGAATTGGTATTAATTCTTCTTAGTAGGTCTTGTGGAACTCAGCTGAGAATCCTTCTGGTCCCAGGCTTTTCTTGCTTGGTACACTTTTGATGGTATCTTCTACTTTCTTACTTGAAATTGATCTGTTTAAATTGTATATGTCCTCCTGGTTCAATTTGGTCAGGTCATATGCCTCTAGAAATTTGTCGGTGTCTTTGAGGCTTTCTATTTTACTGGAATATAAATTTTCAAAATATATTCTAATTGTCTTTTGTATTTCAATAGTGTCTGTTGTGATATTTCCTTTTTCATCACAAAGTTTAGTAATTTGAATTTTCTCTCTGGTTCTTTTCGTTAGGGTGGGTAAGGGTTTGTCAATTTTACCAGCTTTTTGTTTTGTCAATTTTTTGAATTGTTTCTTTTGTTTCAATTTCATTTCAGCCCTGATTTTAATTATTTCCTGTCTTCTACTACTTTTGGTGTTTTTTTTTCTTTTTCTACAGCTTTTAGTGTCAGGTCATTTATTTGTTGACTTTTTCTTCTTTTAATGAATGAGCTTAATGCAATGAGAATTCCAGAAATTTTGTTATGTTGTATCAGAGTCCTCATTTACCTCTAAGAATTATTCTTATCTTCTTCTTCATGTCTTCTGCTATTGATGCATCATTTGATAGCATTCTATTTAGTCTCCAAGTGTTGGAGTAGCATCTATTCTTTACTTTATCATTGATTTCTAATTCATTCCATTATGGTCAGATAGAATGCAGGATAGTATTCTATATTTTTTGCATTTGCTAAGACTTTCTTTGTGGAGTCTATTTTGGAGAAGGATCCATGTGCTGCCAAGGAAAAGGTCTATCATTCATTGATGGATAGAATAGGATATACCCATTAAGTCTAGGTTATGGATTGTTTTATTGAGTTCCATAGTTTCTTTGCTTAGTTTTTGTTTGAAAGATCTATCCAGTGGTGAGAAAGGTGTGTTAAAGTCACCCAGTATCATTGTCTAAAGCTTCTTCTCAGCAAAAGAAACAAACAATGAGGTGAAAAGAGAGCCTACAATTTGGGAACAAATTTTTGCCATATGCTAATCTCCAGGATATATAAAGTACTCAAAAAACTTAACACCAAAAAAACCAACAACCCAATTAATAAATGGAAAGGAACTAAACAGACATTTCTCAGAAGAAGATATACAATTGATTAACAAATATATAAAAAAAATGTTCAACATCTCTAACAATTAGAGAAATCCAAATCAAAACTACTCTAAGATTTCATCTCACTCCATTCAGAATGGCAGTTACCAAGAATACAAGCAAAAAATAAGTGTTGGTGAGGATGTGGAGAAAAAGGCACACTCATACATTGCTAGTGGAACTGCAAATTGGTGCAACCACTCTGGAAAGCAGTGTGGAGATTCCTCAGAAAAATTGGAATGGAATGACCATTTGACCCAGCTAATCCACTCTTTGGTCTATACCCAAAGGACTTAAAAAAACAACATCCTGCAGTGACACAGCCCTATTAATGTTTATAGCAGCACAATTCACAATAGCCAAACTGTGGAACCAACCTAGATGCCCTTCAATGAATGAATGGATAAAGAAACTGTGGCATATTTACACTTAGCATTAAAAGAGAATAAAATTATGACATTTTCAGGTAAATTGATGGAGTTAGAGAATATTGCGCTAAGTGAAGTAAACCAATTCCCCAAAACCAAGGGCTGAATGTTTTCTCTGATAAGTGGATACTAATCAACAATGGAGAGAGGGAGAGGTACTTTGGATGGGCCAAGGGGGGAGGATGGAAGGGAAAGGGGCATGGGACCAGGAAAGATGGTGGAATGAGACAGACATCATTACCCTAGGTACATGTATGATTACACAAATGGTATGATCCTACTTTGTATACAACCAGAGAAGTGAATAATTGTGCTCCATTTGTGTACAATGAATCAAAGAGCATTCTGCTGTCATGTATAACTGATTAGAATAAATAAATGAATAAATAAATATAAATCAAATACTTGGGAATCAATTTTTTGAAAAGATATTCAAGTCCTGAAAATTATAAAATATTGCTATGAGAAATTAAAGAGAAACTAACTATGTGGAATGATGTATCATCTTTTGAATTAGAAGATTCAGTATTACATTACGAAGTTACCAGTTCTCTCCAAACTGATCCACAGATTCAATGCAATTCCAATAAAAATTCAGGGTTGATTCCAAAGTAAATATAAAAATGTAATAAGCCTCAGCAGACAAAATAATTTTTGTAAATAAATGGCAAGTTTGGGGACTCATGCTACCTGAATCCAAAATGAATTACAGTGCTGTAGAAATCAAGCCAATTTGAAAGTGGTATAAAGCTAGACAAATATAGCAATGGGATAAACTTAAAAATACAGAAATAGAACAAAACATACATTGTTAATTGACTTGTAAAAAATCTACCAGTAATTCAATGCAGGAAGGAACATCTTCTTAACAAATAATGCTGTAACAAATGGAGAACCTGTAGGAAGAAAAACAATAACAAACAGTAAACTTCTACCCTTATTTTATACCCCACACAAAAGTCAGGTTTAGGTGAATCATAAATGTAAACATAAAAGCTAAAAATATAAAATTTCCAAAAGAAAACCTAGGAGAATATCTCTGAACTTTGGAATAGGTGAAGATTAGACAGGATCCAACTTTCAAAGACACCATTAAGAATATTAAGAGACAAGCAACAAATTGGTCAATGCTATGTTCACTACATATCTAATAAAGAATTTTAAATCAGAAGAATTTCTATAATTCAATTAGAAAAAAGACTAATAGCCCAATAAAAATAGGTGAGCGTCAAAATGCTTGAATGTTTAACAATAACAACAAAAGAATCTATGTGAATGACTACTAAGCCATGAAAAGGTACTTACTATCATTAATCATGAGAGGAATTAAAATTAAAAGTATGTTCAGATAGCACTTTACACCCACTGATGGGACTAACATCATAAAGACTGATAAGACGTAATGTTAGCAATGGTGGAAAGCAATGAGAGCTCTCATACTGATGCTGGGAATGTAAGAGTTCAACCCCTTCAGAAAAATAGCAGCTTCTTGTAAGTGCACAACAGCTAATGTTTAACCCGTAATTCCATTCTTGAGTTACATACTCAAGAGAAATAAAAGCACATGTTCACAAGAAGACTTGTGCAAAAATGTTTATGCCAGTTTTATAAGTAACAGCTCCAAACTAGAAACAACTAACTGTTCATCAACAGGGAGAAGGGATAAATAAACCATGGTATATATTCTTACAATGAAAAACTAGTCATAAAAAGAACAAACTATTGAGACATATGCCAAACATGGATGAACTTCAAAACATTGTGCTGGATGAAAAAGGGCGGACAGGAAAGAACATTTCCTGTAGGGTTTCATTTACATGAATGAAGTTCCAGAACTGACAAATCGATACATGTTGAAAGAAATCCCCACACTGGATGCCTACTGGGAGGGGCACATTGTCTGGAATGAAGACTGATGGAAAAATGCCCTGTTTTGTTTAAAGAGTTGATTATGTGGTGTATACATTTGTCAGAAGTCATAGAATTTTACACGAAAAGTTTGTGCATTTCACTGGATACAAATTTTACTTCTTGTTAAGATCATGAAAAAAAATCATGGTTTTTCAAATCAGACAGATCTGAGTTCAAATCCCAAACCCGTTACTAAGTAGCCAAATGTTCCTGGATGACCCTCTTATCTTCTCTGAGTGTTAGTTTTCTCACCTGTACAATGGAAATGGTAATAACAATTTCACAGGGCCAACAGGAGTATAAAAATAAGACTTTTTAAAGCAATAAAAATGTGGTCATGCAATAGATTCCAAGGCTATTTTTACACACTAGAAAAAGAAGATTTTCAACCTTACATTCAAGACCTTCATATATAGATAGGTAGGTAGATAGATGGAAAGATATAAATAGATAGATATATCCTGTTTTTCCATTTTCTCTCCAAGTACCCTTCTAACATTTGTTTGTAACCATGATAGTAGAAGATGGAATTCATCCCCCTCTCCCTAATGTTCCCAACCCCCACTTTCTCCTCTTTATCTGTATAACCCAGAAAAGTCATTTAAACTCTCTGAATTTCAGAGGCCCCATTTTTAAATTGGGGTCATAATACCCACCCTATAGTGTTGTTTTCAGGATTAAAGTAGAAAGTACATATAGTTCAAACAAACCTAGAAAAATGTATGAAACACTATACTGAAATACAGAATGTGCTCCATAGGGGGACATTCTCTCTGTTCTCCCTCCTCACCACCTATCTAGCTCTGGATCCCTCACAATAGATAAAGTATGTCCCCTATGGTATCTTTTTTTTTATTATTTTATTGTTGGTTGTTCAAAACATTACATAGTTCTTAATATACCATATTTCACAGATTGATTCAAGTGGGTTATGAACTCCCATTTTTACCCCGTATACAGATTGCTGTGTCACATCAGTTACATTTCCATTGATTTACAAATTGCCTTTCTAGTGACTGATGTATTCTGCTGTCTATCCCATTCTCCACTGTCCCCCCTCTTAATGCATACCTGTTGAGTGGATAAAATGGCTCAGAATTAGGATAAAGGATGTTAAGGGCTCCTGGAGAAGCATTTAGTGACATAGGTGACAAGCTATGGTTAGAAACTCAGCTCACTAGGTTGAGTCCATAAGCAAATTAGGGAGGCCCTGTTTCTAAATAAAGAATAAAAAGGATAGGGATGTGGCTCAGTGATTAAGCAACCCTGGGTTCAACCCCTGTTACCAAAATAAGTTTATTAATGCACATATCTGTGTATATATATATACCCCCCAAAAAAGAACATATATCACTTGGGCAAAACTGAAAGACCTTTCCATCTCTGAAAGAAACCAACTTTTTGTTTGGAAAAAAAAAAAAACAGAGCTGTCTAGGTACTTTGGTTTAATAGTAATTTGTGTACCAAGAGAATACAAACTAAACATTTTGTTCAAAAACAATAAGAACAATTTAGATTTTTCTGAAAGTAGCAAGCTTAGCAGAAAGAACACTGGTGGGAAGTTCAGAAACACTTTTCAGTATCCTAGCACCACTGCTAACTGGTAATGGTAACTTATACAAGAAATTCATTATCTCCAGACCTGAGTTCCTTTAGAAGTCACACTAATTGATCTTCTGCCTTCAACATTTCCATGATAGAACTTCTATTCTACTTGTGGACTAGAAAAGCTACCCAATCTTGTTACTGATAACAGTAAGTACTGAAGGGAAGATGTAATTTAGACCAAATTCCTTGAGCATAATACAATTAAGAAAGCACAAAAGGTGGCTAGAAAAAGTCCATACATTTGTAAATTAAGAAATGTATAGGTCAATGTTTACAGAGCACAATTCACAATAGCTAAACTGTGGAGCCAACCTAGATGCCCTTCAGTGGATGAATGGATAAAAAATATGTGGCATATATACACAATGAATTTTTACTCAGCAATAAAAGAGAATAAAATCATGGCATTTGCAGGTAAATGGGTGGTGTTGGAGAAGATAATGCTAAGTGAAGTAACCCAATCCCTGTTTTCTCTGGTATAAGGAAGCTGGCTCATAGTGGGGTAGGGAGAGGGAGCATAGGAGGAATAGATGAACTCTAGATAGGGCAGAGGGGTGGGAGGAAAAGGGAGGGGGCAGGGGATTAGCAAGGGCAGTGGAATGTGATGGACATCATTATCCAAAGTGCATGCATGAAGACACAAATTGGTGTCAAACATACTTTATATGCAACCAGAGATATGAAAAATGGTGCTGTATATGTGTAATAAGAATTATAATACATTCTGCTGTCATTTATTTTTAAAAAATCAATTAGAAAGGAAAAAAAGAAATGTATAGATCAAAGAAGAAATAAAGATATAATTTTAAAAAGGATTTATAATTAAGCATTAATGAAAATATTATTTTTCAGAACAAATAGATGTAGATAAAGAGATTTGGGTGAAATAATTTGTAGATTAAATTTCACAAATGAAGTACAATATTTGAAAATTAATGAATTAAGCATCAAAATTAAGAATTATAAAAAATTAGAACAAACATAAAGATGATAGAAAAAATAATAAAGATCAGAAATGAAGAGAAGACCTACGAAGCAAAAATTTACTTATTGGCTAATAAAAACTATAAATCATTGGCAAGACTGAGAAATAAAATAAAATAAAGAAGGTAAATGTTAAAGGCATCAAACCACAGACTTGGAAAACAAATTTTAAATAAGATAAAAAGAACTGTGTGCCAAAAATGGGAAGGGTTAGATAAAAAGGAAAAACCCCTAAGAAAAACTAATTTACCTAAAGAGAAAAAAAAAAAAATGAGACTATAACCACTAAAAGCCATTTTAAAAAAAAAAATCTTCCCACACAGATAATGCTGGAAAAGTTTTACCAAACATTAAAAAAGACAAGTAATTAGAAACATATGCAATCTAGTGTCTTTTTTTGAGGTCTGTTAAATCTTCAGTTAAACTGATGACATGATAAAAAAAAATTATGGGTCAGTCTCATTCATTCGATCAGTTTTAAGAAATCCAAAGTAAACTTCTGGCAAACTAAACTTAGCCTTGAATCACAATGCCTAAAAAGGTAATATATTAAGGCTCTTTGGTTTTGAGTTCATCCTATTTATTGGTTAAAGTTGGCTAATTTCTATAAAAATTCTAAAATGTATACTGACTCACATGATAAAAGTTTAATTTTTGCTCATGAAAGTCCCCAAATGGGCAATTTCCTTCTATAGAGAGATGGAGAGTCCAGATGCGGTTCATTTTCTGTCTCTGTTATCTTCAGTAAGTGGCTTCTGATTTCCCATGCTCAGGCACATCAATCTGTGGAAGAGCAAGAAGGGATGAGGGAAATTGAGGATAGCTAAGTCCAGGTCTGGAAGGGATGCCTATCACTTACAATCCTGTGAATGATTGTTGTAGATGCACAAGCCTGCATCTACAACATCCCAATGACACACTATAATTTTTCACATTATGCTTGTAAAAGGAGCGAATCCATATAATCATCAAAACACATGCAGAAAACAGATATGAACAATTTATCATGGTTTATGAAAAAACACGTATCAAACTAGGAAAAAAAATAACTCTCTCTTTGACATAGAGTCTCTGCAAAAAAGATAACTGCAAACATGCTGAAATTTCCCAGTAGGATCAAGAGAACTAAGATCAAGATAAGGATTCTTATGGTCACATGTTTACATTCCATGCTATATTGTAGATCATGAGTGACACAGAAATAATGCAAAAATATATAGATAATATGTGCAAGATTGGAAAACAAGTAAGAAAACTAACATTTTCACATATGATCAGCTACATAAAATATCACACAAAAACATAATAAGAGAATTTAGCAGGTTTTGTGGATTAAAAAAACTAATAAAAAATCAGTTGCATTTTACATACCAACTATATAGATAAAAAAAACAATAAAATGCCAAAAGTATACAACCCACAGGAATAAATCAAATCAGGGATGTGATAACTCCATGGAAAAATGATAGATTTTATTAAAAAAAGAAAAATGAATAGATAAGGACGACATTATGGCAAGGATGTCAATTGCCTTAGGGAATCTGTAGATTTAATACAACTCCAATTAAAATCCCATAAAGGTTTTCATGGACCTTGACAAGATGGTTGTAAAAAGTAAATGGAAAAACAAAGGGTCAAGAGGTTAAAAATCCTATAGGAGAATATGTCATCGAGAAGGATAATCTTACCAGGTACCAAGAGTCATTATAAAAGTATAAAATTTAAGAGGGTGATTTTGGCCTAGTAAGAGACTAACTGTTCAAAGTAGAGATCCCAAAAGTAGCTTGTGTGTGTAGGTCCTTCTTACCTATAACAGAATGGTCATGGCCATTCGGTGCAGGAAAGGAGACATGGTCAATAAATCCTGCAGGGATAATTAATTATTCTGATGAAAAAAGGTTGAAAATGAATTCCTACCCAACCAATTTAATTCTGAATGGCTTAGGACATAAAGGTAAAAGACAAAATATGAAATTTTCAAATAATATATAGGAGAATAAATCTATGACTTCAGTTTAAGAAGGGATTTCTTATAATACATACCAACCATCAAGAAAAATTGATAAATTGAACTATATTAGAGAAGTTTTTCACTAATAAACAGAATGTCTTTTCTATTTGTAAAAAGGCAACATAAAGAAAATAAAAAGGAAATCCACAAACTAGAATAATTATCTGCAATGCATCACCAATAAAGAATTATCATTCATAAAAAATATAAAGAACTCCTAAGTTCCTCAAATTAGAATAAAACAGATTACCCAATAAGAAATGGATAAGTGTATATCAGAAGATGAAATAAATTGTAAAAAAAAATATGTGAAAATATGCTCATCCTCATTAACAGAACCACAGTGAGGTACCAATTGGAACATACTGAGAAGCCTGACAGAACACAATTGACAACTGGGAAGAGGGAAGAACAATAGCTGCATTTATAAGCTGTTGGTAGTTTAAATTGGCAGAATCACCCAGGAACACTGTTTGGTATTATCTGGTAAACTTGAATATGTCATACACTGAAGACTGGCAATTTCATGAGTTGGATTAAAATCTAGGAAAAACTCCTGCTCATATGCATCAGAAGATATGGATAAGAATGTTCAAAACAGCATTGTTTTGTGGTAAAATGAAAAAACAATCCCAATTTTCACCAACCTGAGAATGATAATACAACTCTGGTGTGTTCACATAATGCAATGTTACACAGGATTGAAAATGTCCACAGCAGGTTACATTCACCCATATGGATAAATCCCACAAGTGTAAATTGAACCGAACAAGCAGATTAGAATAACACACTCAGCATGAGTTCACTTATAACAAATCAAGGGATAGTATCATATGTGGTTTTTATAAAGGCCCTGGAGAGATAAACACAATATTCACCATAAGGTAAGCACTATGGAGAGGGAGAGATTGTACTACCAAAACTTACTGGGCCTTTAAATGTCTTGATTGGTAATCATCTCTTTCCTGGTGTGAGTGTACAGATGTTGATTTTTGTCTTTTTCTTAATACTTTACTCATATGCTATAAATATCCTTTTGTATATTAAATATATAAGTGCTTTTTAAAATTCTCTCATTTTATTTGCTTATCAAATGCTAGAGATTTAAGACTTCACACCTGCCAATAGTGTGACAATAAACAGAATATTCCTTTCATCCTATCTTCCTGGTAATTCGATTTCTTTTCCTTGTCCTCCTTTCTTTGATGAGGGATAAAATAAATGTCCTTTAGGGAAAACAAGATCACTCTAAATATCACCTCTGCATTTCAAGACATATTTGCTCTTTATTTAAAAGACAAAAAGTCATCTATTGGGCATCACTCCAAACTAAAAGCAGGTAGATTGCAAATGGAGTCCCAATTATGAAAACACAAGACCAGCCATAACACGTCTCTTACTTTTTCAAGTGCTTTTACACCATTCGGATAACTGCTATTAAACATGTTTTACCAGTGAAGTTCATGAGTAACAGAGAAGTAAGAAGTAAGAATTAACAGCTTTTCATGAGAGAATTGAGGCAGGGATTCAATTTTCTGATTCCTAGTCTTGCATCCTTTTTAGGAAAAACCACATTAATTTGTATATGTCAGATAAATTCACCAACAGTAGGAAAAAAAATTTAGGCATCTGAGAGGCCTATAAGATATTTTTGGCTGAAGAATTTTTTCCAATCCCACCCATATGTAATCATTCCCATTTTCTCTCTCTTTCTCTCCTTCTCCCTTCCTCCTACCTCTTTTTTCTCCATCTATTTCTCTTTCTCTTCACACACACACACACACACACACACACACACACACACAAACACACACACACATGGCATCTCTCTATTTGCACATCATTGTACCGTTAAAAAATTGAATTTAAGCTCAGCAACGTTGGTGGTTTTAATTTGGGGTACTAAAGGATATGCTTACCCTGGCCTGTGAGGACCTGCACCACCACAGCCTGCCAGTCTCTGTCATGAGAAAACCAGATGCATTTTATCTCCCCAGCCCTTTCCAAAACAGCCTCAGAATCTCTTCTGTCCAGGCTAATGATATTTTCCTCTCTGTCCTTGGAAAAGTGATTTAATGTGATCCTCATTTTCATCTCCTAGAAAATAAAAAAATGTTATCTACTACTATCACAAGTTTGTTAACAATGTTACAGGATGTTGAGTGTCCCAGTAGGGACATTTAGAGGTCATGAAGGGAAAGGGGGGAAAAAAAACTAAAGAGATTGGTATGTGGGTCAAGAGATTTGTGTGTGGGGAATAGATTTTCTATATCTTGATTATGGTGATGGCTCCATAGGGTCCATTTGGTTGCATATAAATCACACCTAAGTGAAGTTGACCAAAAGTGTGCATCTCAAATAATTGGAACAATTCATCACCTCTTCTCCCTCAACCCCCAACTCTAAGAGTCAGTAAAACTTGGCCTAGGAAGCTCCAGGCATGAAAACCATATCTCTTCCCCCTCCTTGGTCCACACACAAAGAGAGTTGGGAGGAAAGAAAGAAGAAGGAGGGGGATGATCAGATTGGAGTTGATGTCTGAAGCCCATGTGTGCTAAGTGACAGAAAAGGGTAGAGGTATCCTCCCCACAAAGACGAGGGTTTGTATGAACATTCTAGTAGAATCACTTATAGATATGGGAGTTCTTTCTGAACTGTTTCTGAGATGCATAATCTGCTGTTCCTTCTAAATTAAGCATGTGAGGAAGTCCTTGGAAGGATCTGTCATGTCTACCCTCAAGTTCTGAGATGTAAATAAACACGGAGACTAGTACTACTTATTTCTGGAGATTTCTGAAGGAGGAAGGCTTGCTAGAGAACTTGCCCCAGCAGAGTAAGGAAGATCTATGATTTACTGTAATTGAGAAGAAGATAGAGGAAGCCATCAATCTGTCCAACCCCCAGGGCCTTTGGAGTGTGAGAAAGATGACATTAATGGTTTTCAGATTTAACTGGAAGGAATCTGTTTTAGAGAAGAAAGCATGAGTTATGTCATAGCCCATAAGGCAAAGTCTTACATGGAGAAAGGGTTAGGAATGCGGGCACACTGGTAGGGCAGATAGGAAGCATGAGTTGTCCTCCCTGAAGAGTCCTCAATGATAAAGAGAGTCAAGGAGAAATATTTGCACTGCTCCATCTCTCTCTCTCGGGAAAGCATATTGTTACCCTGTAAGAGAGCAAGCAGAAGCAGACAGAACTTGACCAGAAGAACATCATAGAACTTGGTACATTTGGTCATTATTCTATGACCAGGTACTGAAGAAGATTATTCCTCCATTCCCCTTTTCTTCTGCCTAAATTCCTATCAGAAGGACTAGTCCTTGAGAAAGAGGAGGTGAAGAGGCATCTCAAAGCCTGGACTTGCCTGATGGCCAACACTTTTTCCCCAAGCACCCTATGCTGGATAGAAAGGAGAAAGTAAGCTTCCAACTAAAGATTTAAAGTAGAGCTTTTGATAACAGAGTGACCCAAAATAGCTTATGATCCAAATATCAAGACAATGGAAAAGATGATCAACAGAGCTGTTCTGGTCAGCTATTTCACTATTGTGACTAAAAGACCCAACCAACACAATAGTAGAGAGAAAAAGTTTAGGGCTGGGGTTGTGGCTCAGTGGTAGAGTGCTCACCTAGCATGAGTGAGGCACTGGGTTCCATCCTCAAGATATTGTGTGTCCACCTACAACTAAAACATGTTTTTAAAAAAAAGAGAGAGGAAAAGCTTACTTGAGAGCTCACGGTTTCAGAGTTTTTGATACACAGATAGCATGGTCCATTTCTCAGGGCTTGAGGTGAAACAGAACATCATAGTGAAAGTGTATAGTAGAGGGAAGCAGCTCATATGATGATCAGAAAACAGAGAGAGAGGTCTCCACTTGCCAGATACAAATATACCCCAAAGCTGTGCCCCAATTCCCACCTCCTCCAGCCACACCATACCACTTCAGTTATCACTCAGTTAATCCCTATCAGGGGATTAATTCACTGATTGGTTTAAGACTCTCTCAACCCAACCATTTCTCCTCTGAACCTTCTTGGTTGTCTCACACGTGAGCACTTGGGGGATCCCTCACATCCAAACATCCTCACATCCATAACAGTAGCTCTGTTAGAAATGGTTCTTTGAAAATAATGAACTCATTTCATGATTATAGCCTACCAAGATGAGATAGTTACATAAGGAAATACTTGGCAAATAAAATATGTGTTAAGTCTGTAACCAAACACCTGGCATGTAGATGAAAATGATTATTAACCCGGGCATTCAAGACTCATTTGAAAATGCTTATTTTAGTATTTAATAATTCCTGAAATGTTTATTATTTTTCTTATCTGTTCATGAATTCAAAACTTATTTGTTCTTCCATTTATTTATCAATATTTATTGAGCCCCAGTAGATTCTGGGGCGATAAATAAGAGAATATAGGTCTTGCTCATGAAGCATGCCGTGTGCCTGACCCATAAGGACCCACGCTGATTACTGTCAACCGCATCATTTGCACTCTTGTTGCACTTCTTAGAACCTTAACCTCCCTCTTCCTATCCCACCTTTGGGCCTCTTTCTAATCTGCCTTTTTTTTGCCTAATAAAAATCTACTTTTTGCAAGTAAAACAAATCCTCCTATTTAAAACAATGCTTTAGAAACATAAATATCCCCCAATATACTTGAAAGGGCACATTATTTAAAGCCAGATTGGTTTCTGAACAGGGACTCTGAGTTCCTATCCCAGCTCCATCTCTTTGCAGCTGGACAGCAGACACCTCTCCTCTGAACCTCGGTGTTCCTGGGAGAATAACATCTCCTCTGAATAAGGGAGCTGTAAGAATTACATGAGATAATGTATATAAGCTCTCAAGCACTCTGTAAATGATACTTATTATTATCATAATACAGGTGAATTTGAGCAAATCACTTAACCTCACTGAACCTTAGTGCCCTTGCCTTTAAAACAGAGTTATTAATAACAGACTTGTCTACTTTATGAGGTTGATGTCAGACCCATTGAGATAACAGATGTGAAAGACATTTTATATATTATAAAGAGCTATTCAACAGCAAGCTATTGTTAGCATTTTCAATAATACACTGAGCTGAAAGCTTCATTTTAAAAAGACTCAAAAGAAAAATGAAAAAGCGGGAATATAGCTGTGGTGTTGCTACTGCCTTTCTCTGACATTTATAAGCAATCTGGAAACCATCCAACACCATGAGTTAATTTGATTCTGCTTTGAATCACACAACTGCGGATTGGCACCATCTAGCTTGCCCTTCTCTTCCTTAGTCCTTTCTTGACATGCCCAGAGTCAATTGAAAGGATGCCAAGTTTGGGATGGACTGGAGCCTCTCCATCCATGCTTTGCAGCAGGGCCTCTGCTAGCTTTCTTTGGACCTCACCCTGGAAGGTTCCATCTCCTTCCAAGTGTTTTGAATCCTCTCATGGGAGAAACCCTAGCTCCCATGAAATGAGGCCAGAGCATAGCATTGTTGTACTGGATGCGGGAAATGGTGCCACATAGCAGACTCAGTACTCTCGGGCTGGGAATTGCCATGCTGTTGATTGCTCTAGAGAGAAGTGCTTATCTGCCCTGGGAAACACTCTTCCTTCCCTGGCTGGGACCCCTATCCAATGGAAACATGTTTCAGGAGCTGGGAGGAGGAACTCAGTTTATATTACATTCCTGAAAGCACAGAGAAATGAAGCTCCTAATGCTTATTTATCTGCCACTGCCAAGGCCTAAACTTGGTTCCCAGTACAGCAGACCAATTCAGGCTCTCAAGTTCCAGGGGATATAGCAGTAATACTTGCCGCATGGGTTACCAGGTTGTTTTAGTCAGCCTTTTCACTACTGTGACCAAAGAGATCTGACAAGAACAATTAGAGGAGGAAAAATTCATTTGGGGGCTCACAGTTTCAGAGATCTCAGTCTATAGATGGCTCAAGGTGAAGCAGAACATCATGGCAGAAGGGTGTGATAGAGGAAAGCAGCTCAGAACGTGGCAACTATGAAACAGAGACACACAGACAGAGACAGACAGACACAGTTCAGCTTACAAAATACATATCCCAAAGGCATACCCCAATGACCTACTTTGTCTAACCCTACCTACCTGCCTAAAATTACCACTTAGTTAAATCCCTACCAGGAGATTAATAAGGTTAAGATTCTCATAACCCAAACATTTTACTTCTAAACTTTCTTGCATTGTCTCACACATGAGATTTTGGGGGAAGCCTCATATCTAAACTATAACACAGGTGTAGTGTAAAAATATGAATAAATTGATTTTAACAATTCCTGGTGCAGAGTAAGAGCTCTCCATAGATAGGGTGACCAAATAGTTTATCATCTACTTCAGTTTATCAGGACATTCTTTCCAGAGAAAGGAGCATTTCTCCAATTGAATGATGAAGCAAAAAGTATCATCAGGACTGTCATAAGCAAATCAGGAGATCATGCAGTAAGGACATGAGATTAGCTTCTATTGGTCATGGGTTGGGTATGCAGACATCAGTGGTGCAGAATTGGTGGCTCTTAGTGTACTGGGACTGGCTCCCTGTGTGACTAGAGTCACTAAGAACTGCCTGAGGCCCAGGTGAAGGTGGGTCTCCCTGCTGATCTTCCTGGTCTTATAGGGAGGGTGGGAAAAACAATAATTCTCAAATGTTGGATCTTCCTGGGTTTGAAGGAGAGTTATCCTGCTGCATCTGGCCTCCATCACAAGCATACCTAAGAACTGTGGCTAAGAAAGCCTCAGTAACCCAGGGTCCCTCTTTCTTCTGTTGATATACCCCAAGGACATACCAGGAAAAAGCCCTCCTCTTCTGCCCAGCCCATTTGCGAACTTGTTGGAGAGAGGAAAAGAAATAAATGTGCCCTGATTCAGATGTGAAATCTTTCCTTACTCTGCCAAATTGGGAGGTTGATACAAGGAGTACACGAAAAGTTCACCATCTCTGTCCCCAAAGCCACCATCTATCATGCCAGACGTTCAAATGAGCACTAAACCATTTGGTATGAATGTCTTCTCTGGCAATTTACTGCCCTTCTACCTCACACATTCATTTGCTCATTCATTCATTCATTTAGAAAGTTGTTATTTAAAATTCTTACATGCCAGGCTCTATTCTAAGCAGCAAGGATATAGTAGTGAGTAAGACACAAAAGTCCTTACTCTGTGGAACTTATAGTCTATCGTTGTGCTATCCAGTATTATAGCTACTAGCCACATGTGGTTATTTAAATTTAAAGTAACTTAAAGTAAATAATATTGAAATTTCAATTTTCACAGTTACCATATCCACATTCCAGGTGCTTGATAATTATATGTGGCTAAGACTGCTGTATTGGGGAGCTCAGAAATACAAATTTTCCATCATTAAAGAAGTCTCTATTAAATGTCACTCTTTTACAGGTAGAAGAGTAAAAAAAAGTAATAAACAAATACCTAGACAAATATGTTATGAGTATGTTATGGTTGGATATGAGGTATCCCCTGAAAGTTTTTGTATGTTATAATGCAGTCCTGCTTAGAGGTGAAATAATTAGTCTATGAGAGTTACAATCTAATCAATGAATGGATTGATTCATTTGATGGGTTTATAATTTGAATGGACTAATAGGTGGTAACTGTGGGCAGATTAGGCCTGACTAGAGGAAGTAGGTCACTGAGGGTGTGCCCTTGGGGATTATATTATCCCTAGCTCCTTGCACTCAAATGGTTTCTGCTCCTTGGTTGCTATGAGCTGAGCAATTGTTCTCTCCCATGATGTTCTGTGTCACCATAGGCTCAGTCCATGGAGTTGGCTGACCATGGACTGAAGCCCTGAAACCACAAGCCAGAATAAAGTTTTCTTCCTCTTCGTTGTTCTTGTCAGGTAATTTGGTCACAGCAATGAAAAACAGACAAACACAAAGTCAGATGATAATAAAAATGATTGAGAAAAATATTAAGTAAAACAAGAAACACAGAGAATAAACCATAAGGGAGATGGAGGATAGAGTGGTGGGAGATCAAAACTGATGACCATACTTGTTTTTTTTTTCTTTTTTTTTTTATTGGTTGTTCACAACATTACAAAGCTCTTGACAAATCATATTTCATACATTAGAATCAAGTGGGTTATGAACTCCCATTTTTACCCCAAATACAGATTGCAGAATCACATCGGTTACACATCACATTTTTACATACTGCCATATTAGTGACTGTTGTATTCTGCTACCTTTCCTATCCTCTACTATCCCCCCTCCCCTCCCCTCCCATCTTCTCTCTCTACCCCATCTACTGTAATTCATTTCCCTCTATGTTTGTTATCCCATTCCCCTCATAACCACTTATATGTAATTTTGTATAACAATGAGGGTCTCCCTCCATTTCCATGTGATTTCCCTTTTTTTTCTCCCTTTCCCTCCCGCCTCATGTCTCTGTTTAATGTTAATCTTTTCTTCTTGCTCTTCCTCCCTGTTCTGTTCTTAGTTGCTCTCATTATATCAAAGAAGACATTTGGTATTTGTTTTTTAGGGATTGGCTAGCTTCACTAAGCATAATCTGCTCTAGTGCCATCCATTTCCCTGCAAATTCCGTGATTTTGTCATTTTTTAGTGCTGCGTAATACTCCATGGTGTATAAATGCCACATTTTTTTTATTCATTCACTTATTGAAGGGCATCTGGGTTGATTCCACAGTCTATCAATTGTGAATTGTGCTGCTATGAACATAGATTTGGCAGTATCCCTGTAGTGTGCTCTTTTAAGGTTTTCAGGAAATAGTCCGAGAAGGGCAATAGCTGGGTCAAATGGTGGTTCCATTCCCAGCTTTCCCAGGAATCTCCATACTGCTTTCCAAATTGGCCGCACCCATTTGCAGTCCCACCAGCAGTGTACAAGAGTACCCTTTTCCCCACATCCTCGCCAGCACTCGTTGTTGTTTGACTTCGTCATGGCTGCCAATCTAACTGGGGTGAGGTGGTATCTTAGGGTGGTTTTGATTTGCATTTCCTTGACTGCTAGAGATGGTGAGCATTTTTTCATGTACTTGTTGATTGATTGTATGTCCTCCTCTGTGAAGTGTTTGTTCATGTCCTTGGCCCATTTGTTGATTGGGTTGTTTGTTTTCTTATTGTCTAATTTTTTGAGTTCTTTGTATACTCTGGATATTAGGGGTCTATCTGAAGTGTGAGGAGTAAAAATTTGTTCCCAGGATGTAGGCTCCCTATTTACCTCTCTTATTGTTTCTTTTGCTGAGAAAAAAACTTTTCAGTTTAAGAAAGTCCCATTTGTTGATTCTTGTTATTAACTCTTGTGCTATGGGTGTCCCATTAAGGAATTTTGAGCCCGACCACACAATCTGTAGATCGGAGCCTACTTTTTCTTCTATCAGATGGAGAGTCTCTGATTTGATATCTAGCTCCTTTATCCACTTTGAGTTGACTTTTGTGCATGGCAAGAGGAGGGGATTCAGTTTCATTTTGTTGCATATGGATTTCCAGTTTTCCCAACACCATTTGTTGAAGATGCTATCCTTTCTCCATTGCATGTTTTTAGCTCCTTTATCAAATATAAGATAGTTGTAGCTTTGTGGATTAGTCTCTGTGTCCTCTATTCTGTACCATTGGTCCACCCGCCTGTTTTGGTACCAGTACCATGCTGTTTTTATTACTATTGCTCTGTAATATAGTTTGAAATCTGGTATCGCTATACCACCTGATTCACACTTCCTGCTTAGAATTGTTTTTGCTATTCTGGGTCTTTTATTTTTCCATATGAATTTCATGATTGCTTTATCTATTTCTACAAGAAATGCCATTGGGATTTTGATTGGCATTGCATTGAACCTATAGAGAACTTTTGGTAATATCGCCATTTTGATGATGTTAGTTCTGCCTATCCATGAACAAGGTATATTTTTCCATCTTCTAAGATCCTCTTCTATTTCTTTCTTTAGGGTTCTGTACTTTTCATTGCATAGGTCTTTCACCTCTTTTGTTAGGTTGATTCCCAAGTATTTTATTTTTTTTGAGGATATTGTGAATGGAGTGTTTTTCTTCATTTCCGTTTCAGAAGTTTTGTCGCTGATATACAGAAATGCCTTTGATTTATGCGTGTTGAGTTTATATCCTGCCACTTTGCTGAATTCATTTATTAGTTCTAGTAGTTTTTTTGTAGACCCTTTTGGGTCTTCTAGGTATAGAATCATGTCATCTGCAAATAGTGATAATTTAAGTTCTTCTTTTCCTATTTTTATGCCTTTAATTTCTTTCATCTGTCTAATTGCTCTGGCCAGTGTTTTGAGAACTATATTGAATAGAAGTGGTGATAGGGGGCATCCCTGTCTTGTTCCAGATTTTAGAGGGAATGCCTTCAATTTTTCTCCATTCAGAATGATGCTAGCCTGAGGCTTAGCATAGATAGCTTTTACAATGTCAAGGTAAGTTCCTGTTATCCCTAGTTTTTCTAATGTTTTGAACATAAAGGGATGCTGTACTTTGTCGAATGCTTTTTCTGCGTCTATCGAGATGCTCATATGGTTCTTATCTTTAAGTCTATTGATGTGGTGAATAACATTTATTGATTTCCGTATATTGAACCATCCTTGCATCCCAGGGATGAATCCTACTTGATCATGGTGCACAATTTTTTTGATGTGCCTTTGTATCCAATTCGCCAGAATTCTGTTGAGGATTTTTGCATCTAGGTTCATTAGAGATATTGGTCTGTAGTTTTCTTTCTTTGAGATGAATCCTACTTTTAGCATGTCCCAATGAGGGGAGTGGCTCTGGGGTTATGGGGAGAAAATTATTCCAGGCATAGTAAATAGCAAATGCAAAGACCCTTTAAATTTAAAGTAACTAAAAGTAAATAATATTGAAAGTTCAGTTTTCTCAGTTGAGACTAGATCATACTAGATCAAGTGCGAGACTGGATCATACTTGGTTTAGTTCAGTAAAAGCAAGGAAGCCACTAACTGGAATACAGTGGCCGAGTCTTCAAGAAGTGGTAGAAAATTATGTCAGAGATGTAAAGGAAGTTGTGGATCACATAGGACCTATTAGGCCATTTATACTAGTTATGTTCCCTAAAGCAAACAAACAAACAAACAAAAAACTCAAATCCCAACATCAAGAATTTATGGTTCTTTTGGGCTCTGATGGTCTTGACTGGTCTTGGCATTTACAGATAGACATGTTCAATCAGGGTCAGGTGTTGGCTTGGCTAAAGGCTAGCCAGCCTGGGATGGCCTCATTCTCATGTCTGACTGTGGACTGGCTTCCTGCTGGGGTACAGGGATGACAACCACATGTCTCTCATCACCCTGCAGGCTAGCCCAGGCTTGTTCATATGGATAGAGCAGTATTCCAAGAGAGGCCAAGCTCAGAAATGGTACATTGTCGTTCATGTTGCATTCTGCAGGCCAGAGCAAATCACAGGACCATCCCAGATTCAAGGGGTTGGGAAACATTCACTTCTTGTTGGGAGGAGCTGAAAGACCAGTTAAGAAATGTCGCAACAAATTAAGAAATAATGCTGCTGTGGGAAATGATACTAGTTCAGAATATAACATAAATGACATGACGGTTGGCCACTTCTGGGCCTGGACCTTGGTAAGGAGTGGCAGATAATGGATTAGACTGAAGTTCAGACAATGATTAGATGTGAATTAGAGAGGTGTCAAGGATGGCTCTAGGTTGTTGATCTGAGCAGCTGGAAAAGTGAAGTTATCATCAACTGAAATGGAGAAAACTAGAGTCAAGCAGGTTTCTGAAGAAATAGTAAGCGTTTCTGTTGAACATATTAAGCTTGATATATCTATTAAACATCAAAGTAGCTATGCTGATTACACAGTTAGACACACTACCCTGGGTTTAGGATGGAGAAATAAATGTGGGATTGTTGGCATATAGGTGGTGTTTAAGGGCATGAGAGTAAATGAAATCACCAAGGAAGAGAGGATGGTTGGGAAAGAAAGGAAAACAAAGAACTCAGCCTAGGAACCCTCTAATATAAAGAGAAGGAAGCTTCAAGGAAGCCTGAGAAGGAACAACCAATAAGGTTGAGGGAAAACCCGGGTGGCAGGCATTCTAGAAGCCATGCATGGAAAGCTTATAATAGAGGAGGAAATGGATTATCTGGGTTGCCACCACAACTACCTTCCATCTGAGAAATTCTTAGAAGATGAAGGGCTTTGGAGCATTTTTCTGGAATGAAGATGTCTTCCCTTAATCTTATGTATATTAGCAAAAAAACTCTGTGGCCTTAGTCTTTGTCTGAGGGCATCAGTGAACAGGTTGACCTGTTGCAGAAACCCTTGAACATCCTGTTGCTAGAATTCTCCAAGAGGCTATCTCTTGCTCCTAGGTTAGAAACAACAGTCCCAAAGCTATGAAGGGTCCCCGCTCTTCCACAAAGAGCCAAAGAAAGAGAAGCACCATTGCTTGGAATATTGTAGACACACACACACAAAAAAAAAAAAAAAAAAAATTGGACAAAAAAGTGAGAAAGTGAATGAGTTAAGAAAGAGTAGCTCTGGCCAGAAGGTAAGAGAAAATGAAAGTAAACATGCAAATACTGAAGCCTGAGAAAGAAAAAAAATGTGGGTAACTTAAACCAAGACATTTCCTGTAAGATCTGCATTGTTCACAGCCCTGACTCTTACCTCCTCAGGGCCTCTTACCTTGTCCCCCACCCTCAGAGACCCAGAGCCCTATTCCCCCTTATTCAAAAGTTCTTGGCTTTTCTTGAGAGGTACACAGACTCTGGACATGGAGTCAAACAACCTAAATTCAAGGTCTAGTACTACTGGGTATTAACATAATCAAATCTGAGTTTTATAGGATTGTTCATGAAAATTTTTCTATAATGAAATTTATGAAAACATCTTGTAAACTATAAAGTATTATGCAAATGTAAGAATATATTTTTCAAAGATGAACTTGGGACATACTCACTGTCAATAGTATCAAAGGGGAAAAGTGAGTTAAAAATAGCTTCACACTGAAGGAAGCGTGGGAAGTGGAAGCACACTTTCTGTGGGAAAGGTATCAAAGGAAAACTAGTTTCAAGATAGCAGCCAGAACTTGTGTTGGGATCCTGCTCCCCCAACTCTTAAGTGACCTTGCTGCATTTGTGAGATTCTTGACATAAGTGGATTTTATGTCCCCTCAAGGAAATCACTAACTTTGAAATGGATGATGTGGGATAGAGGAGGCCACACAGTCTCAGGAGTGGAAACACTGAGTATTCTAAGGAATTCATTATGTTGGAAGACGCTGACTATATGGCTAATGGTTTTGGATGCATGGAATTCAGGCGAAAGATTAATTAGCTTTCCAAGGGGGTGGCAAGCTAGGGTAGCATTAAAGACACATCCATATTCAATGTGAGGTGGATTATTTGGTACAATAAATGTTTCAAGACCTCAAATGATAAAGCTGAAGTAATCTTGAAGAGATTTATTTAGAAAACACTTGCTCCCGTTTTTTTACTTTCTCTCTTACCTTCTTAAATCTATTGCTATCTTTTAAAATTGAAATTAAATTTATTTTTATTCAAAACATGTTCATTAATACATATTAATTATAAAGACTGGGCATATTTGTACAAGTGTACATAAATAATTCTTTGATAAATCAAAACCCCATTGACTTCCCTTATCCTCCCTTCCCCCTCCTCTTGACCCTCTTTCTCTTCTCAAATAGTCTCCCTCCTACTTTCATGTTATTGTTTTGCCCCAGATTTCACATATGAGAGAAAACCTGTGATTCTTATCTTTCTGAATCTGGCTTATTTTGCTTAACATGATGATCTCCAGTGCAATCATTCTCCTACAAATGACATGATTTCATCCTTCTTGATGACTGAACAATACTCCAGTGTGAATATATGCCACATTTTATTTATCCATTCATCCACTGATGGGCACCTGGGTTGATTTCATAACTTGTCTATTGTGAATTGTGCTGTGGTAAACTTGGCTGTGCGGGTATTTCCACAGTATAATTTAATTCCTTTGGGTAAATACTGGGGAGTGGGATAGCTGAATCATACAAAAGTTCTAGTTTCTGTTTTTTGAGGAACCTCCATACTGATTTACATAGTGGCTACACTAATTTACGTACCCACCAACAGTGTATGAAGATTCCTTTTACCCTGCATCCTCACCAGCATTTATTTATTTGTTGTTTTTGTATTCTTGATGATAGCCATTCTGACTGGGGTGAGATTGAATTTCATTGTAGTTTTGATTTGCATTTCCCTGATGGTAAAGAATGTCATTTTTTTTTTCATATAATTAATGGCCATTTGTACTTGTTTTGAGAAATCTCTATTCAGTTTATTTGCCCATTCACTAATTGGGTCATTTTATTTTTGCTTTCTGTTTGTTTATTTACAACCAGCAGCATCTATTTGGGGCAATTCCAGGTTCTTTCCTAGTAAGATACAGCTTGTTGCTTCATTCAGGTATTTGTATGATCCAGCAACTGGGGTAGAAGAGAGCAAGGCAGACCAACAATAGGCACATGCTGGGGCAGCGGGTGGTAATTGTCTTTTTCTCTTGGTAAAGAGAGGTGGTGCTGAGAATGGTCTTTAATCTGGAGTTTCTGTGTACATTTTCGTCCCATAGGCACAGTCTATATACCACTCACCCAGAACCCCTCGGAGTACAGTTGTGTTGGGAGGAGGAGCATTAAGGAGGCTCAGCTGAGTAGAAGCAGATGGTGTGCAGGAAGGCCCAGCAGCTCTTCCCCTGGAACTCCTGCAGTAGCTTGTCCATCTCATTCTCCATGTCCTTTGTGTGCTGGATACACTGACAGAGCTCACAGAGGAGGAAGGCTCCCAGGATGGCCTCTTTCTGGTTGTCCTGGATGTCCACATTACCACTGTGCACTGTCCAGCAGGTCTCCTGCTTTCTGGAGTTCAGATCTTCCACCGCCTGGTCATAGACTCTCTCTTCACAAGCGAGGATTAGGTCAAACAGGCACTTGCGATTCTGGAACCTTCCTGGCTGAGCCTTGATTCTCTTATTTCTGTCCAACATATGCAAAATGCTATTCTGCATATAGAGTTCTTTGTCTTTCCTGAGAAGATCATTGTGCATCTGGTCATATGTGGTTCTGAAATCACCGATATTGGACTTGTCAAGTGCTGGTCCTGGGAGCTTCACACGGGTTTCTGTTCAGAAATGCTGAATCCCTGCTTGCTGAGGACGTCATGCTCCTCCTTTCTCCGGTTCTGGTTACTGGAGCTCTGAGAACCTCACGGAGGAGGCACGCACTGTCTGCCGCACTCCCTCCAGGGCTCCTACCCAGCCAGTGGCTTCCTCAAGAGCAAGATGGCCTCTGTTTATGTTTTTGATGTTAAGCTTTTTGAGTACTTTACATATTCTGGATATTAATCCTCTGTCAAAAGAGGAGCTGGCAAAGATATTCTCCTAGAATATGCTGTTTCTTCATTCTGTTGTTTCCTTTGCTATGCAGAAGCTTTTATATTTGATGCAATCCCATTTATCAATTTTTTAAATATTTTTATTTGTGGGTGGACAATATTTATGTATGTATATATGTATGTATGTATGTATGTATATGGTGCTGAGGGTCAAACCGAGTGCCTCACACGTGCCGGGCAAGTGCTGTACTATTGAGCCACAACCCCATCCCCACCCCTGCGCCATTTGTCAATTCTTGCTAATATTTCCTGAGCTTTTAGAGTTCTATTCAAGAAGCTGTTGCCTGTGCTTATATCTTGAAGTGTTTCCCCTGTTTTCTACTAGTAATTTTAAAGATCCAGGTATTTCATTGAGATCTTTGATTCATTTTGAGTGGATTTTTGTCCAGGGTGAGAGATAAGGATCTAGTTTCAATATTCTACATGTGGATCCCTAGTTTTTTCAGCACCATTTGTTAAAGAGACTGTCTTTTCTCCAACCTAGGTTTTTGGCATCCTTGTCAAGAATCACATGGCTATAGGTTTTTCTCCCTGTCCTCTATTTTATTCTGTTGGCCTACATGGATGCTTTTGTGCCAGTACTATGCTGGTTTTGTTACAGGGCTCTGTAGTATATTTGGAAATTGGATATTGTGATATATCCAACATTGCTCTTTTTATTCCAAATTGCTTTGGCTATTCTGGGTCTTTTCTGTTTCTATTTGAATCTTTAGGATTTTTTCTAGTTCTGTAAAAAATGTCATTGGTATTTTGATGGGCAGTACATAGAATCTGTGGTTTGCTTTCGGTAATGTGCCCATTGTAACTATATTAATCCTCCCTGTTCATGAACATGAGAAGTGTTTTTATCTTCTAGTATCTCCTTCAATTTCTTTCTAAAGTATTCTGTAATTTTCATTGTAGAGGTCTTTCACCACCTTGGTTAGGTTTCTTCCCAGGTATTTTAAAGCTATTGTGAATTGAATTATTTACTTGATTTCCTTCTCAGTGGTTTTATTATTGGCATAGAGAAAAGTCATCAATTTTAGTATGCCAGTTTTGTTTCTATAAGCTTCTTTTTTAACTGACACAAAAACATAAAAAATTGCACATATTAACGGAGTAACAACCTGATGTTTTGATACATATATGCATTGTGTGATGCTAACAGAACTAAATATGATACAATTACCACAACTGGGTAAAATTTAAAGGAAATTAAAACATTATGTCAAAAAGAGCTGGGCTTGGTGGCTCACACCTGTAATCCCAACAGCTAGGAGGCAGGAGGATCACAAATGAGGATCATGAGTTCAAAGCCAGCCTCAGCAACTTAGCAAGGCCCTAAGCAAATTAGTGAGACCCTCTCTCTAAACAATATTTAAAAAGCCTGGGGATATGGCTCAGTGGTTATGCACCCCAGTACCCCCCCCAAAAAAAGACATTTACCCTCCCATGTTTACTGCAGCATCACTCACAATATCCAATAAATGCAACAACTTAAGTGCCCATCAAAAGATAGATAAAGAAATTACAGTATATACATGCAATGGAATATTATTTAGCTATCAAAAAGAATGAAATCCTGTCATTGAGACAACATAAAGGAAATTGGAGACTGTTATGTAAATGAAATAAGCCAGGCACAAAAAGACAATTGCCATATGATGTTACTCATCTGTGGAATCTAAAAATGTTGATGTCATAGAAGCTAAGAGTAGCATGGTGCTTACCAGAGGCTAGAGAGATTAGGAGGGGAAAGGGCATACGGAAAGGTTGATAGAAATGTTTAACCTGATTTAAATAATCATGTTCTTTTATTTTTCTTTCTTTCCCTCTCCCCAGCCCTCCCCTGCCCATGCCTGAGGATGGTCTAACAGTTTTGATAATTGAATCTAAACAATTGTCTCACCAATACCCTCACTGGCTCCCTCCCTCATCTGCCCCAATAGCAGTGATGTTGCTGGGAAAGGGCCTCCACTTATAAGGCAGACTGCCCTGACTTGTGCATGACCCTTTCCCCACCCCATTTCCTGCCACGCCATTCACCCTGTCAGACAAAAAGGAAAAATGCTGGCACCACGAGGATAACCCAGAACAATGTACACAGTTTCCAACATAAACTCTGCAGCTCAGGGCTCCCACCCTGCAGAGCATCCAACAACTTCGGCTGAGCCATCCAAGCCCAAGGAAAAATAACCGACTGTGAAAGAACAAAGGTGGCCCTAGCCCAGGCCTGTAGCCGCCAGTCAGGAGAGGCAGGCGACAGCACCTCGGGGCAGGCATGGTCCTTGGAGGGCTGCCAAGCCGGCTGTCCTGAGCATGACAAGGCAAGGGAGGGGCCCAACAGGCCTCAGTCAATGAGAAACAGATCTTCCCTAAAAATAATGATGAATGAAAAGGCACAGTTACAAAGCCTTGCCTTGGAGCTGGTTTGGCACATAATCAGACCTAATGATATGTTCAGAAGGAAAAATTCATGGTCTGGATCTAGAGTCCTTTGAGCCAACAAGTCATCTGCAAACAAGTCCAAGGAACTTCTGTTGGTTTTACCAGCAGACATTCTAAGACAGAGCTCTGGAGCCTGACAGCTGTCATCCTTCAACAGGCTTGGTTCTTGTCAGTACAGCAATGACCATGAGGTAGGCTGCTTGGGAGCAGAGGGATGCATTAGATGAACCCACGAGGTCATATGGTTCCAGGTCAAACAGGCAATTAATGGAACCTGTGATCCAGAAAGAAACTATTGGTAAGAGAATGGAAGCAAAGATCATAAGAAGCAGGTCAGAGGAGGAGGGTCTTTCTCAGTTCTCAGGTATCCATCGAACTCTCCTTGAAAGACAAGCATAGTGGGGTAAGGTACACAAATAACAGGAACCATCTTACCCTCAGGGTGCTTTTTTTTTTATACATTTGAAAGTGGCTTTAGAAGCAGGCATGGTGGCATATGCCTGTAATCCCAGCAACTGGTGAGACTGAGGCAGGAGGGTTCCAAAGTTTGTGGCCAGCCTCAGCAACTTAGTGAGGCCCTAAACAACTAAGTGAAGCCCTGTATCAATATAAAATATAAAAAAGTCTGGGGATGTGGCTTAGTAGCCAAGCACCTCTGAGTTCAATCCCCAGCACCAAAACTAATAATAATAATAATAATAATAATAATGATGATAAAATAGGCTTTAAAAATAAATTTCTGAGATTACAGGCACATGCCTATAATCCCAGTGACTCAGGAGGCTGAGGCAGGAGGATCACAAGTTCAAAGCTAACCTTAGCAACTTAGTGAGACCCTAAACAACTTAATGAGACCTTGTCTCAAACTAAAAATAAAATAAAAATTTAGAAAAGAGGCTGAGGATGTAGCTCTGTGTTAGAGAGCCCAGGGTTCAATCTCCAGGACTACAAAACAAAGTAAATAAGTAAATAATAAGTGTATAAGGGTAAGAGATTATTACGTTTTTATCAAAAATGCCTGGAGATCATCAAATTATTGTACCAACTCTGATCAATTGGTAGAGCTGCCTAAAAGTCTGTATTGAGAAAATTCACAAAGGTTTGCTGGCTTTACATCCAGCAAAAATGAGGACCTTGCTATGTGGACGTTGCTTGTAATGATGGAAAGGAATGCTGTATATTCAAAGACCTGAGTGGTTTTCTAACTTGTCCTATTTTACACATAAGAAAGCAGACTGCCAAGATGGACAGGTAGTAAAGTTGAACAGAACTAGCAATATATTGTCACAAGTGAGCTTTTGCTTATCATTCCCTGGGAAAGCAGAACAGACATAAGAGCAAGCTCCAGAAGGAGACCCCGCACACACACAATCGTAGGGACTAAGAGACAAGGAAGGGAGGGGCTGGGAAGCCTTCCTGAGGGCAAGAAGCTGCAACCTAGAAACACATATTGGATTTTCAGGAAGCAAAACCCCTCTAAACCCTCCTTCTCTTCCCTTGACCAAGGTGAGGTTGCTAGAAACATGGCAAAACTTTCCCAGAGATCTCCCCTAGGTTAAACTCTGAAGGAGTTTTATTGGTTTCTTGAGAAGGGAGGTGTCACAGGCCACAACATATGATGATTAGGTGAGAGAGCACACTCTGAAAAATAATACACTATAGTTAGTTGTAGGTCAGCATCTCTCTGGGAGATTTTAGATTCTATCTCTGTATCCCCCAGCACCTAGTAAAACTATAAATAGCAGGCATTCAGTGAAGGTATGTGGATTAGATAAATGGTTGAATAAAAGATTCATTTCTTTTTAGGAAATCCGGAAATTAGGAGTCAATCTTCCAGTGAGCAGAAAGAACAAAATGTACTTATAATACTCGACATATTTAAGTATGATTGACTTGGAGCTGCTCATTCAGCCATTGCAGCCAGTGAGATAATAATGATAATAATGGCCAACATTTACTGAGGAATTACTGGGTGCTTTATGAAAACAAGTAATTCAGGACAGATTGATTATTTTAACAGTTCTAGAGTCTCAGTAATTTTAACCATAATCTATAGCAAGTTGGACAGGGGGAGGGTCTTGAAGAGTGTTAATGCTCTGCACATTCCGGAACCCAGGCTCCTTCCACATAGAGGCTCTGCCTTTCCAAGGCCTGGAGTTCTCTCCTGACTCCTATGTGTCTACCCAACAGATGTGAAAAGAGGGTGTAGTGGATCACCAGGGGGATTTTAGGGATAATTCTTAGACTATGCAAAATATATCAGTTCCACCTACATTCCATTGACCAGAACTCAATCACAGAGTCTTATCTAGATTCCAGGAGGTTGAGAAATGTTGTTATGCTCCTCCCCCAACAAAGAAGAGAACAAATTTGTGACATATCTAGCAAGTTTCCGCCACAGTGTAATAACTCATTTAATTCTCAGAACAACCTGATAAAGCAGATACTATTATCCCATCTCATAGATGAGAAAACTGAGTTCAAAGATTAAAGCAATTCCCAATGTCAAACACTTAGCAGATGACGGAATTGGGTGTTCTAGACTAACTAAGCTATGCCTTTTCAAAATTGAAGTTCAATATGTTGCCCCATTCCTGTTAATTTCACCACAGAGATCCCGATCAGGAAAGCCTAATTTTGCCTTTCCTTGATCTAAACTGCTTATAATACTAAGCCATTTGGCATCCTAGTATAGATTATCTTATCTATTCCTCATTGCACTCCCATGTGGTAGGTATTATTAGCTCCACTTTACCAAAGAGGAAATTGAGATTAGATATGTTAGATAATTTGGCCACAATCAACAGCTAATGAGAGGCACATTTAAATACAGTTGAACATTATACTGCAAATTGCTCTCTGGCCTGGAACTTTGGAAGACCTTTTCCTAAATTTTTAAAAAATGACCACACACACACACACACACACACACACACACACACACCTAAAAAAAATGCAACAAACGATTTTCCCATGGAACATCCTAGAGTGCTTGGTATCAGAAGGTCATTGTCCTCAATATTGTGGTCACCAAGTTCAGACTGGCTCCTTACATTTCAGGGGTGATCAAGAACATTTAGCAGCCTCTGACCTTATTAACTATGATTAGATTGTCTTATTAATGTTTGAAGAAGTTCTTCCCAGCTGAAACAATCCAGAAAATGAAGAATCAGAGAAATAATAAGACATGCAAAGCTAGAGAAAAACTCCAGACTCAACTAAGGGTGGTCTCTCCAGGCCAAGAGCATTCTTTATGGTTGGATCACTGGGTGGGGACATGGAAGCAGCAGCTAAAGCAGGCTTTGTATGCTGGGCTGTTTCTTTCCTCTCTCACACTTCTCCCCAGTGTGACCTGGCCCTGTTTCCCCCTGAGACATTAGCTCAGGGAGCTTGTTCCTTAATCCAACCCTCACCAGGCCCTCAGGTGCCATCAGAGGGCAGGCACTGGTCCCTGAGGAGAGAAAACAGAAAGGGAATCTAACTAAAGCTGCTGCATTGTAAAGAAAGATCATAACAGCAATGTGATCTGAGGACTTGGGAAAATTGGGTAAATAAAAGGAAAAAATAGTAAATTGCAAATTTGGGGGCTTTTGACTTTATATCTTTAGTTATGCAAACTGCACAGGTCATGGAAGCACATTCTAGAGTTAGAGCCTGTGGGACGCCAGCTCCGTGCCTTCCCTACTATCCAAGACTGGATTTCTTTCTCTTGACCATAGACTCAGATCCTCCTTTCTGAGGAATTCTTCACCCACATCATACAACCTCATGAAATAGGGCCAACCTTTACGAAATCAACTGCCAATCACTGTGATGGTCAATGACAGTGTAAACAGTCTTTTCCGTTGGAACATTTAAGATGATCTACTCTCATACCCAGTGCATTAGTTCTTTATCCATTGCTATAACAGAATACTGGGGCTAGATACTTTATAAGAACAGAAGAGATTCAAGTCCAAACAGCATTGCACCAGCCCTGATGAGGGCCCTTCTGTTTCACATCATAGTGGATGTGTCATGAAGAGGTCACATACTGAGGCGGGGGAGTTAGTCTTCCTCTTTTATAATGACCCTCTCATGAGAATTAGCTGGAATCCCACAAGAACTACAGTAATCCTGTTGGGGGATTAACGGCCTCCACTAGGCTCTGCCTGTAAAAGTTTCCACCATCACTCACATTGCCACCCTGGGGACCAAGCTTCCAACACATGAGCCTTTAGGGAACACATTCAGACCATATCCAAACCATAACATCCAGTGAAGTCCCTGAGGCCAGATGGGACACAGTACCAGTTAGTGAAGACCCGGTCTCTAGCCTTCAAGCTTGAGAGTCTAATAGAACACACTTGTATGCAATGCCATCTCTGTGAAGTTGTTACAGATCTGCTCTAATCTTTATAAAAAATTAAAATCCTACTAAGATGTCAAGGTCAAGCCCCCTACCCCATAGTGCTCCTCACTAGGGTCCTGAGAAGCTGATGCTGTCTTTCTCTGTACCTAAGGTGGACTACAGTCTTTGCTCTCTCTCTCAACTCTTCCAGGACTCCGGGCTTTGTAATTTCCCACTTCTCTCAGTCTGAACTGAGCTTATTTGCCACCCACCTAAGGAGTCTGTCTTGGGTCCTAATTCCCATAGCAATGAACTCAGCTTCCTCTCCTCCTCTGTATCTTCCTCATGCTCTGCTGAGGATCTAAGATTCCTGTGTTTACTGGCCTTCTGTGGCCTTTCCCCATTTCAAATTCTCCTAATGGAGACAGAAAAATATCCTTAATCCACACCATGAAAAGTTTTCAGAATAAGAATGGGTCACAGATGACCTCACCAGCCAGCCTAGCCTCCCTGCCCTCTCCCCCTTCTATTCTGCCCTCTTCACCCTCACTGGGCTCTGTTTTGTTCTTTAGAAAACACTAATTTCTCTCTTGCCTTGTGGTCTTTGACATGCCATTTCCTCTGACAGAATCATACTCTACAATGCAATCTCTCACTCCCACTATCTCCTAGTAAACTCCACTTTGTCCTTCAAAATTCAGTTTGGGCATTACTTCCTCTAGGTAACCTTCCCTGATCCCCCTAAATAGGTTAGATCCCTGCACTAAATGCTCTCAGGTAACCCTGTACTTTCCTTTTGTATCCATTACCATACCTGTGATCATATGATTATTTTAAAAATGGTAACTATTGTCCATGTCCTAAATAGACTCCAGGTTGCCTGAGTCCACAAGCCAGGGACTGAAGCTGCATACACAGACATTCTAAATCTGCTCTCCAGACAGTTAGCTGATACTACCTTGTCATGAAATTATTTGCATATATATGGAAGCACACGCCAGGAACCTAAATCCCATTATGCTAGACCCCCTGCAGTGATGGACATATAATAAATGTTCATAGAATGAATGCATAGAGAGATGGATATCAATGAAGCTCTCAAAAAAGGGAGAGTTGTCAGCTTGGCAGTGATTTTTTGAGAACAGATATAAAACATAGCAAGTGTGGAAGGGTATAGCTACCTATTATTTCCCTCACTTCTGTGTTTTTGTTTCTCCTTCCCAGGAGGCACTATATTAGTGCATCCTCTTCTAGCTACTAAAAACTGTGTTCGTTTTCTACTGCTGTGTAACAAATTCCCATAGGGAGCCTAAAACAATACACATTTATTATCTCACAACTTTTGTGAGCCAGGAGTGTGGGCACAGCCTTAGCTGGGTCTTCTGCTGAATGGTGCAATCAAAGCATTACCAAGAGTGGGGTCTTGTTAGAGTCTTGGCTAGGGAAGGATCTGTTTTCACGCTTCCTCAGACTGTTGTCAGTAGTTATTTCCTTGCAGAGGTAGGTTTCATGGTAGCTTAACTTTTCAAAGTAAGATTTGAGAGGGGAGAGGAAAGGAGAAAGAGGTTCTAGCCAGCTGATTGCTATACTCTCTTGTAATTACATGCACATAATTTTGGGAAGAACTTCATCCTTTCCACATTTCATTGATTAGAAGCAAGGTAACACTCAAGGGAGGGGACTATACAAAGGTGTGAATATCAGAAGTCAGAGATCATGGGTTTCTTAAGAATCTATGTACCACAAACCACAACCTTGTAAGACAAGAGGAGATAGATAGATAGATAGATAGATAGATAGATAGATAGATATCTCCCATGGAGGAGACTATTTACTGATACCGTAACTTTTCAACCAAGGTTCATCAGCTGATACCATTCTCCAAAACCAAACTGAAGACCAAGATTCATTCAGTAAGAAAGATAGTTTTTTTCTCCCTGGGTTTCTGAGGATATGCCGCCATCATGAATGACATAGTAATTATCTGGACCAGGAAGTTCATAACCAACCAGTTACTTCAGAGGAAACAAATGGTCATTGATGTTCTTCACCCTGGGAAAGCAATAGTACCTAAGACAGAAATTTGAGAAAAGTTAGCCAAAATGTACAAGACCACACCAGATGTCATATTTGTGTTTGGATTCAGAACCCATTTTGGAGATGGCAAGACAACTGGCTTTGGCATGATTTACGATTCCTTGGATCATGCGAAGAAAAATGAACCCAAACATAGTCTGGCAAGACATGGCCTGTATGAAAAGAAAAAGACCTCAAGAAAACAGCAAAAGGAACACAAGAATACAATGAAGAAAGTCAGTGGGACTGCGAAGGCAAATGTTGGGGCTGGCAAAAAGCCAAAGGAGTAAAGATTCTGCAAAGACTTTATCTGCGGAGATTGTGTAAATTCTTCATGAGGATTAATAAACTGTAAAAGTTGTAAAGAAAAGAAAGAAGGATTACATATATAACATATACATATGTCAGCATTTGTATGTGTTGTGTCAAAGCAGCTAGGAAGGGTGCAAGCAGTGGGCAGGAGGAGAGACATTTAAATCAAAGCAAAGAAAGAAGCCAGAGATTGCTCAAAGAGGAAGAGGGATTCTCAGGGAGGAAGCAAAGAAAAGGCAGTTCCCAGCAGAGAGGAGCCAATTAGAGCTCTCACGTCACACCCTGGTGCTTTTCAGGGTTCCCCCTGATCCTTAGCTCTGATACTATCCCTATCCCAAAAAAGCTTTAAATGAAGCCTTTCCCCATGCTTACTTTAAAAACATATTCAACCTGGTTTGCACCCCATCACTGTCCACTATCCCCAGATTGTTGGGAGTCCACCTGGCTCCAAAGACTAACTTCCCCATCCCCCAAGAAGAGCCTTCCAATGGTGAGCCCTGTTAGCTCACATGATCCTTACCCACCAATCAGAGCCCTGCTGGCTCACATGATCCTACTCACCAAACAGACTAGCCCTGCTGGCTCACCTAATCCTTACCCTCCAAACAAAAAGCACCCCATGCCAACTGTCAAACCACCCCTGGCTCTATAAATATGCAGAGCTGTTTCTCAATAAAAGGGCATTTGCTCCCACGACAAGCCTTGCTCGTTCTTTCACAGATTATTTTAGAGTCCCATCCCCATCTTGACTCAAGTAATTCAGAATACTTGCCAGTAGCCCACTCAGGCCCATGCCTTCATCTCCACAAAGAACACCCTCTGCATCATGGGTGTATCCTCCCTGACCAAGAAGGTTGGACTCCAATCCCTTCCAGAACTACCAGCAATATGATCTCCAGAGAATGGCTCAGAGTTAAGAGTGGCAATGGGACATTCAGCGGAAGGAAGCCCAGAATTCTCCTTCAGACTTGGGGAAACTATATTTGTTTTTCTTACTGTACTTGACTTAGAAAACTTATCACAACCCTGATGGATAAAACCAAAGGTCAGATGTAGCCTGGACCAATGCTTCCTCCTCACAGCTGACATTCAGTTTTGTATTTCTAAATCTCACTCTTTCAGTACTTAGTTGAGACTGGTAACTATTTCTAAAAGCAGACTTTGAACTACCACTACTGCCCATAACATGTCTTGACTACATTTTCATTTTTGATTTTGATATACAGGTTTTGGTTTACATGTCTAACCTTCTACACTGGATGATATGCTTCTTGAGAACAGGGCTCTCCTCTAATAAATCCTTCTCTCTCCCCAAACTCACTGGCTAATCAAATACCCTGTGTCCCTGCGAGTTGTATGAAATTAGATAAGACATTAAAACTTTACGATCCCTCAGTTTCCTCATTATCTTCAACATGATTTCTAACTTCATTCTAGACCTTGGATTCCAAGAAGAGCTTTTGCTAAGCCAATTCAGAGTGCAAACAAAAGGGGGAATGTTTTCTAACCTATTTTAAGAGAACAAAATGCTTTCAAGTGCTTTAGAGGTATCTATTTTTACACAGATGGAGTCATTAAAATATCAGTGGAACCAGCTGCCACCCGGCAAGTGCTTGGATGTTCTCACTGCAAGCCCTTCTTACCCACCACACTTAGAAAGCCCCTTCTCTCGTGCACAGAGCTCCCCTTGAAGTAGGTAACTTCAAAGAGGCAACATGGTGTACTGGCAAGCCCTCAGATCTCTTATCTGAAAAACCAGTAAATGAATCTGATGACATTCAGGAAGTATAAAATAATAGCAGAAGCAGCTCCCACTCAACCGGGCCTTTTCTTTAGATTGATCTCTAAAGAACATTGCAGTTCTAGTGGGTATGATGGGGAACATCAGTGCTAGCCAGCAGGTCTGGGTTTCAGTCTTTCTTTCCTCTGTTACTTTCTCTCCTTCAGCTTCTGCCTAGATCTGTCCCTCCATCCTGACAATCACGTTGTAGAGAGCAAATGAGGACAGGAGGACATGAAGCAGGCAAGCTCTGTGAGCTGTAAAGAGGTATGCAGATGTTAGCTCTATATTTTAAAGTATCCCATCAATCATATTGTGATTTAAAGAGCACACACAGGCCCAAGTCCCACAAGCCAGCAGTCATAAGGAATTTGGTTGAATTGTGTTAGCACAATTACAAAGTCAAATACATGAGCCATTACTGGATTCTCATGCATGCGCTCTGTGAAACAATCTGGTATAATGTTAATACTATGCCACTAGAGGTAGATAGATCTGAATTTGAATCCCAATTTTATAATTTATTAGTTAGGAATTTGGTAAAAAAAAAATATTTTACCTCTTCTAATCTCAGTTTCCTAATTTGTAAAACATCAAATATGAAAAAAATACTGAATATCTGTGTCCCCACAAAAATAATACATTTAAGTCCTGTCTCCCAATATCATGTATAGATGGAATCTTTGAGAGGATATTAGGACTAGATGAGGGCCTGAGGGTGGGGCCCTTTGACAGAATTAGTACCCTTATGAGAAGGACACCAGAGCACTTGCTCTTTTTCTCTATCTTGTGAGAACACAGCAAGCAGGAAGCTGTACTCAAGCCAAGAAGAGAGTCCTCACCAGAATCCTATGATGATGGCATGCCTATCTGGACATCCAATCTCCAGAATTGTGAGAAAATAAATTTCTATGGTTAAGCCACCATAGCCTGAGCAGACTAAGACAGCTTACTAGAGTACAGAATGAACAAAAATGTAGGAAACACCATAATTATTAAAAACCAGAGACTTTAAAACATGAAAATAATTACACACATGCAAGAGGTGGTAAAAGACCAGATGAGACAGTGAGGTCAGTCAGAAATTAACAATGGTGGGATTGCTTCTACCCCAAGACTACAAGGACAAAAGGAGGAAGTATAGTTACAAGGGCCAGAGGCCAGGTCACCCATCAGAGTCTAAAACCACATCAGGCACATAGAGGGAAGCAGGAGATTTAGAGAGGATGCAGCTCTAACTGTAAACAGAAAGAAAAGGAGAGAAATGTGCTTACTTCTCCTTTTCTCCTAGCCTTCAGACTCCTATCCCCATCTTTTGTCATCTACAACCAACACGTTCAGGTGATATTGGAATCTGGGACTTACAGACAGATGATGACACCTTGTGTACAGACCAGAGCAGGAAGGTGAGGAATGGGTGGGATAGCAAACAGGACAAGGACCAGCACACCCATCTTCCTGCTTTAAATATTAATTAATTGAGAATTAATATTAATTATGAGATAGTCTATTTCATAAAATAACTACCATAACACTGACTTATAACATGGTTCAGTTACTGACAGATCTTATTATATTAGATACCTTGGGTGTTGTTAGACACTTTCACTTATATAATTTTATTTAATTCCAAATAATTTATTATATTCTCTGTTTTCTTTCTATCTGCTCAGGGATCTTGCCTCTAGCACGTGAGGGGCACCAGCATGTTGATCAGGCTCAGAACTTCAGCCCTTTATCATGTAGCTAACCTAGCTGCCAGGGGAATGCCTGCCATTTGTCTACCAGGAGCCCTATGCTGCAATGAGAGAACCACCTATCAGTCCCTAGAGTGCCCACCCATTAATGCTTCTTAGAGATTGTCCTGCTGTCCTTTGCTGAGGACATCATTTGAAGATAAGCTCATTATCATCTCCTTTATGAAGACTAGAAGCCCATTCACTGGCAGAATTAAGTATTTCTTCCTCCAAGTCCGTAACATGCCCTTGGGGCCTAAGATCTAGATTTATCTGTCTGCATATCAGTACAGCAGCATCCTTTTTACCTGCTAGACCATGAGCTTCCAGCCAGCAGCTCAGGAACCCAGCATCTGGAGGTTGAATCCTGGAAGAAGAGGCTTTACCCAGTGTGGTACAAGAGTCTTGGAGCCTGAGAAACTTAAATCCCAGTCTGATCTCTTCCACTTCCTAGCTGGATATTTGTATAAGCAGATTCATCTTTAATTCTCAGTTTTCTCTATGGCTAAAGTAGAGATTATAAATTAAAAACATCTCTTGATGTTATTTTAAGAATTAAATTAGATAAGCCATATAAAGGTTGCGGGGCAGTAGCAGGTTGTTACCTCAGGCTGATGTCCCTTCTCTTTCTCTCCTATAACTGCCCTAGATTAGTGAGGCTCAGGAGTCAAGTCAGACCTAGTGTAACAGAGAAGGGCTAGAAAGTAAACATTTAAAGCTTTTTGAGGCAAAATATGTCTCTTCATACATTCTTTTTTTTCATTTTTAATAACCCTCTAAAAATGTAAAAACTGTTGAGCAACTTTAAAACTGGTCATTGGGTCATATCTGATCCACTGGCTGCTGATCTCTGTTCTGGTATCATACTTAAAAAGACCACAGGGACTTGCTTGGCCTTTGCCTGTTACTGTTCTCTTCCTCCTTTATTACATTTCTTCTTTTTTTTTCCTTTCATTTTGTCCATGTTCTCTAAATGTTAGAGTTAAGAATCCAAATGTGAAATCAGAGGGACCTGGTACAAACTTTGGCCTCACGGCCAAATGGTTTGACAACCATGGGCAAGTTTCTTAGCATCTCATAACCTCTGTTGCAACACCTTGAACATGACTCTATTAAAACCTGCTAGGACCCTGGGGAAGTTAACGAGGACACACATTAAGTGTGTGTCCAAAGTCTTCTGAGTACTGATTGTTAAATTCAAAGGAAATTTACAAACCAGCTCTGAAACCATTGGTCACTCAAAATCAGCCTCAGTGAACATACTTACACCACAGAAATTGGACATCATGGCGGCTCAACCCTCCTCCTATTCCTGAGCTGGTTGGTAAATGTTTATAATTCACCACCAAACTGAGCACCCACCCCCATTTCCACTTGCCTCCTTGGGATCTTCCTGCTTCCAGTGTCACACTGCAAGGAATTAATGATATAGCAGGGGAAATCCTGAGACAAGAAAACATGCAGACCTCCCAGAAATTCTCACCTACAATATGGTTCACTGGGCATGCGTGTACTTTGCCACTGTCACGTTTCTCGGGTTCTAACTGGCTACCCATTTGGTTAACACCAGAAAATGTTGAAAATCATCTGATTTCCACAAGGAGGAATCTAGCTATTCCCATAAATGGCAATAGGAGAAGAGGTGGGTTGCTCTGTGACTTCCAGAAGTGCTGAATGCAGACAGCAGAGCAGTGCCGTTGTGAAATTGACAGATTCTGCTAATGAACCCAAGAGGATAAAATGATTCTTGAAAGGGAAACATGGAACTGAAATGAATGGGCATTTCAACCCAGGAGTCTCCTGGGAGATATTATTCTTCCTGAGTAGGACATTAACGTTTTAATTATTTTTTTATGGTGGAATAAAAAAATTCTTTTTCTTGACTCACGTTTTGAGTTCACTCTTTGACCCATAAATAAAGATGCCAGATTTAAATTTGTTTCAGAAAATCCTTTGTTTTGTTTTATTTTTGTTTCTTTTCATTCTGTTTAACAAACTATTGAATCCTCTATCAGAGGGAATTGTGCTTGGCTTCTAGCCACAGGAACCAGAAAGGACAGTGGCTTTAAAACTTGCATAAGAAGTCTAGAGTTAGGCAGCCTAGCATTAACATCTCCACTTCTGTTTTGCTCTAATCATAGCACAGGGCCTTTATCCCCAATGTTCCCCCTTGGCCCAAGATAGGTATCAAAGTTTTATTTACCAAATCCACATTCTAGGCAGGAAGTAGTAGGTGGGGGCAGAGCTGCCTTTGCCTCTTCTGAGACTGTGGGATTCCCAACTAGCAACTTTGGCTTGGTCTTCTGACCACCCTGAGCTTCCAGGGAAACTGGGAAACAGCCCTGAAACTAAACACCCCACCCCCCAAAAAAAGTCAGAGCATGATCACTAAACGAAAAGGAAATATAGAGGTTTTGAGTTATCCAAGCAACAGTGAATATCTACCACAGTGGTGTTTTGTTTTCTTTTTAGATATACATGACAGTAGAGTATATTTTGATATATTATACATACATGGAGTATAATTTATTCTAATTAGGATCCCACTACCACAGTGTTCTTTATTCAAATGTCTGTGTATGAAAAAGAGAATCAGAGTTTTTGTGTTTGGAAATATGTGCCAGAGATTAAGATGTATTGCAACCTCAGAGAATGTGCAGCCTAGTCAACAAAACTCACATTCAAGCATACACACACTCACACGGAAGCCCATAAAAGATGAAGTCAATAAATGAATTAAAGAAGGAAAAAGAAAGAGCCACAGAAACCCTGTATTAATTCCTGTTGCCAGTATTCCAGAGCGGGGCGGGGGCGGGCCTGGAGGGATTGAAAGTAAAATGTAGAAATCTTCCCAACTTATTTCTACTCTCATTCATATTCTGCTATGTGGAATTATGAGAAAAAAGCATAGCAATGTCATTATCTGTATATGTGTTATAAATGTATTATTTTTGGTGTGTCCTTTAAAAACACAGATTTGAGATCTGCAGAGAGAGTTATAAAAAGCTATTTTTTTAAATTGAGAAATAAGACCAGGTATGGTAGTGCATGTTTGTAATCTCAGCAGCTTGGGTAGCTGAGGCAGGAGGATTACAAGTTTGAGGCTAGCCTTAGCAACTTAGTGAGACTCTGTCTCAAAAATAAAAGGGCTTGGGCTGGGGATGTGGCTCTGGGGTAGCGCGCTCGCCTGGCATGCGTGCGGCCCGGGTTCGATTCTCAGCACCACATACCAACAAAGATGTTGTGTCCGCCGAGAACTAAACATAAATAAATAAATATTAAATATTAAAAAAATAAATAAATAAACAAAAAAAATAAATAAATAAAATAAAAGGGCTGGAGATATAGCTCTAATAAAGGGCCCCTGGATTCAATCCCTAGTATCAAAAAATAAAAATTTAAAAATCAAGAAATAAGAGTAAAAAGAAAATCCTTGGGGGAAAAAAGGCAATGAAGAAAACAATTAAGAGATTAAATTTCATGACTTTGTTCCAGTAGAACTACCTAGTTCCCCTCCTTATTAGCTACAGAACTTTGGAGAAATAATTTGATGCTTCTGTGCTTTAATTACCCCAAATGTAGGATGGAGATTACAAAAATACCTACCTCAGCTAGAAAAAATGAGTTTGTGTAGAGAAAATTTAGATCTGTACCTGGCATACAATAAGAGACAAAGGGATTTTCATTATTGTTGTTGCTACAGTAAAATAAGTTAAATTCAAGATAGGAACAAAAATCAGAAGATATACCATTAAGTCTTGTTGTAATGTCCTCCTTGTCACTGCAGCTCTGCCACTAAATTCCACTTTCCATTCATCTTTCTGAATGTCAGCAAAATTGGGGTAGCATTGCCTACTCTACAGAGTGGTGATGAGGGTCAATGGGACAGTGTCTAGCAACCCAGAAATGCTCATTACCTACTGCCTCTGGTGCAGGACCAGTCCTCTCTTTTACCCTGAACCTCACAGGCATTTCTAGCACAGGTCAGGAAGCCTCAGGCCCAGACTTCGTGGGATTCATCTTTCTCCACATCAAGCCCAACACCTTGACACCTCACAGGAGCCTGGTGGTAGTTGAATGAGTGTACATTTGCATTTTTAAAATTTTTTTCTCATATTTTTATAGGTGCATTGTAGGTGTTGATAATGGTGGGATTCACTATTACATATTCATACATGGTTAATATTCCCAAGTATTTCCCCTATTCCTCCCCTCCCTTCTCCCCCTGGTTCCTTTCCTCTATGATATCCCTTTAGTTTTCATGAGATTCCATCCCTCCCCTCAACAACTTCCTTTTCCTTTTTTCCTCTTTAGCTTCCACATCTGATAGAAAGCATATGACCCTTGACTTTCTGAGCTTGGCTTATTTCCTTTAGCACAATGTTCTCAAGATCTATCCATTTTCCTGCAAATTATGTAATTTCATTCTTCTTTATGCCTGAATAAAATTCCATTGTGTGTGTGTGTGTGTGTGTGTGTGTATTCATTCCACATTTTCTTCATTCTGAATGAGTATACACTTGATAAAGACAAAATAAAGCTACTTTAGACGAACAATGTGTCCAGGGGTAAGGACAGGATCAGAAAGGAGGTATTGCACAGAGTTCAGGTTTTTACCATGGTTTATCTCATTTCACTTGTCTTTTACAAAAAGTGGGAGTCAGGCACCGCTTTCTACGTGCTTGGCAAGAGAAGCCTGATTTGAGAAATGCTAGCTCTTCACTTTTGAGTATAATGCTTAGATTGTATGTCAGCAAAGGATTTTAAGAAAATGGTCCCTTGGGCTGGGGATGTGGCTCAAGCGGTAGCGCGCTCGACTGGCATGCGTGCGGCCCGGGTTCGATTCTCAGCACCACATACCAACAAAGATGTTGTGTCCGCCGAGAACTAAAAAATAAATATTAAAAATTCAAAAAAAAAAAAAGAAAATGGTCCCTTTGAACTTTTTGCCAAGAGAAAACTCAACAATTCAGTCATCAAGTTTAACTTTTTGCTGTTTGGAGCCTAAATAATACCTTGGGAGAGGTTCTTTGTGGTTGTAGTTTCCACTAGCATGTGCTCACAAAGTGGCAGAGGGGCCAGATTTCCCCTTCTCCCAACAGCAAAGGAGGTGAAAAGCTCCTGAAGCTCTGGGATTAGAAGAGCCCAGCATGGAGCTATTAGCACCTCCCCCAGAAACTGTTAGCCTTGACCAGAAATGTGATTCATGGCCAGAGTGTCATAGTAATGATAATAACAATAGTTAGTCACTGAGAATTTACCCTACTCCTGGCATGGGGTCAAACAACTTATATATCATCTCATTTAATCCTCCCAATAGCTATAAGAAGTAGGCAATGTTATTGTCATCATTTTGCAAACAGCAAAAGAGGCTGAGTCTCCTAACCAAGTTCACAGCTAGTTAACTGCCAGAATAGGATTTGGATTTAGGATAGGATTCATTTCATTGCCTGTTGCCTGAATGCCATCACCTATAGATTCTTTTTGAGTGGACAGAATGTATATAGGGAACTCATCAGCTTGCCATGGACTTAATTTTCAGAGGAAAACAGTGAACAGTGGCTCAAAGTCCAGGGTGTCCTGGAGTGAGGCAAGTATGGATGGCAGGTGGGGACAAGCTGAGGACCCTGAGCTCAGGGAGAATGTGGAAGCCTGACAATGGTGTAGGACCAGGAGGTGCAGGCATTCATTCATTTTGGCAATCCACAAATGTGGTCTATAAATATTGGAGGTATTGGGGGAAATGGTGAGCTGGAGGGGAACACATTGCCTCTCTGCTCGAAAACTTATAGTTGAGTGCTCAGAGATATACTTTTATGGATCCCTATGAATAACTAAGGGATCATAGCTGTGACAATTGAGGGTTTCAATAGGAATAAACACAATCACCTGACATACACATTATGAAGGACTTCGAACTTTGGGCTTTATGTCTTAGCCATTCAACAGTCCCCACCCTTCATTTTCAAAAGTTTCAGAAGTAAATGTCATTTACTGGGACTTTTTGGTAATATAAAAACTCCAGGAAAACTATACAAGTCATCACTTCTGGAAGAGAGAAAAAGAGTTCTGCATACAGGGTTGTGGGCTGTGTAAACTCTTCACGAATAGAGGCACAAGTTGAAGTCGTAAGGAGATACTCATAGGCCCATTACAAGAGAAATACTTAAGAAACCAATTCTGGGAACAACCGTGTCCCTAAAGGCAGCTGAGCATTTGTCCCATTGACCTGATCTCTTCTTACATGTTTTTGGAGGCCGGCAGAAGAGTAGCAATGGCCAGAAATCACATAAATTTGCCTGACCTTGCCTCTGCTGGGTAGATTGTCCAATTCCAAAACACCTACATCCAAATTATTTCAGGCTGTTGCTGTCTGAAAATAGAATTCCAGAGATAAATTGTCTACAACCCCACGATTTAAAATCCTATCAAAAAAGAGGCCTGGAAAAATTACATTGAGTAGCACAAATGGTTTGGGAATCTAGGTCAATCTGTGGATGGAGTGTTTACGTAGCTACTGAAGCACAGAAAGCTTGAGCCTCCAGGCCACCCATATCCCCCAGCTTTCATCCCTGGGCATCTCTGTAGATCCATGCATCTGACCCTCTCCCTTATCAGAAAATGAGCCTGTATTCTTCGACTTCTCCGAATTTCCCCTTTCTGCTGTGCTTGCGTCACACATCTTGGGAAGGTACCATCATATTACCTCCCATGTAAGTGGTATCCTCTGACACTGGACAGTGCCACCAACACTGCCTCCCTCAGTGACCTGCTTAATCCTGGCTCTTATAAGTGGAGGCTTTCCCCACCCCACCCCCACTCTTCAAAGCTGTTTTTTTTTTATTCCGCTCTCCTCAAATTTCATGCACCTGTGCCCTTGCACCTTTGACTTTGTATTATATTTCACTAAGAAAATTCAAGTAGACACTAAGCAAAGAACTCCCTCTTCTTCCTATCTCCAAACTCCTAACCTGTCTGCACCAGGGGTGCCATTTCCCCTCATCTTAGTTTGAGTAGAAGCTCCCTGCTCCTTGTAAAGGTAATACCACTTTTTGCCCTGGATCTGAGCTCTTCTCCTGGAAACTTCTCTTATAATTATCCCTTTTCTTTTCTGCAGTATGGCTCTTTCCCTCTCTACAAATTTATTATAATCAATGTATATGCATGCTCTAGTATCCCTATCTCAAAACAAATAACAACAGCAAAAAAAAAAAAAAATCCCAATCTCACATTCCCTCCTTTGTACAGCAAACTTCCTCAAAGAGCAGATCCTTGTTACTTTTCCTAGTGCTCCCCACACACTGAATCTTGTCCATTGCAATAGGGCTTCAATCCTACCACTCTGCTAAGCCTGCTCTTATGGAGATCAACAATGATCTCCATGTTGCTGAACCCCCAGATTACTTGTCTATTTTTATTTGACTCTCCACATCAGAAATATTTGGCATAGTTGGCCACTATCTTCTTCTTGAAATACTTTCTTCTCTTGGCTTCTAAGACTCTACCCTCAATAGATAACTCCTCTCCTGGCTTTTACTGTGCTTAATTTCTAAATATATATATTGTGTCTTAGAATACTTAATGGGTTTTGTTCTCCATGCTTGTACTTTCCAATATGGTAACCAAGAGCCAAGGGTAGTTACTGAATACTTGAAATGTAGTTACTCCATATTGATATGTGCTGTATACACACACACACACACACACACAGAGAGAGAGAGAGAGAGAGAGAGAGAGAGAGAGAGAGAGAGAGAGATTTCAAGATTTCAAAGTCTTAGAAAAAATATAAATGGTTTTATATTGATTACATGTTGAAATTATTATATATAAACATTTAAGTTAGATATAATGTATTATTAAAATTAACTTATCTTTCTTCTTTTTACTTTCTTGCTACCTTTTTACTTTTTACTACCTTTTCTTCTTATAGCTACTAGAAATTTAAATTTGCATGTGGCTCACATGTGTGGTTTGTATTATATTTCTATTGGACAGCACTAATCTGCCCAGTTAACCCTATGACTCTGTAGTCCCACGTCTTTAAAGATTCTAAATATCATCCATGTGGATATAGATGCCACTTCATCTTGGTATACTCAGCTGTTGTCTTTTCTCAGAACTCCATATTACTATATCCCATTGTCTATTCAATAGCTTTATGTAGATGTTTATAAGAGATCTGAAAAAAAATTAAGGCAAAAAAAAAAAAAAACATTGTACATTCTCCAACCCAAACTGGATCCTCTTCCAATTTTTCCTATCTAAGTAAATAGCAATATTGATAGTTATAGCTAAAAATCTAGATGCTATCCTTGATTCTTTCAATGTCTTCTCTCCCTTCTTCAAAGTTACCAGGAAATTCCACTGATCTACCTATAAAACTCACCCTGAATCCATCCATGTCTCTCCTTCTTTCCTGCTACTCATCTAAATTCAAGCCACCTTATCTCTCTCAGATACAGTTGAAACTCATTACTCTGCTTCCATTTTTACACTTTTCCATTCTGCACACTTTAGCTAAAGTGATGTTTTGTAAACATAAACGGTATCATGTGTCTCCATGCTTAGAGCTCTCCAGAAGCCTTTAATTAAACTCAGAAACTAACATCAAGCTGTTCACCTTGGCTTCGTGAGCTCTGGGTGTTCTGAGCCCTGCCTCCTTCTCTGACTTCATTTAATTCCTTTCTCCCCTCACCCACCAAGAAGCAACTACTCGATCTTTAACTCCTCTCACTGGCCAAATTTGCTCCTGCCTGAAAATCTTTGCTCTGGGTTTTTTCTGGGTTTCTCATACCCCCATTTGCATGACTCGTTCCTGTCATTCACAATTTAAATGTCAATTCCTTGGGAAATCTTTTTTGCCATTCAAATTAAACTATTTGCTGCATTTTCACTTGGGTTCCCTAAGTATAACTTACTACTCCCTGATAATTTCTCTAGAAATGTATTTATTCCAGTATTGTCTGTCTCTTCTCTGACAAGTATCAGAAGAGGAGGAACTTGTGTTGTTCTCCCCTCTACTACCAGCACCTAGAATGGTGCTAGCACTTAATAGATTTTATCATGAAATATGTACCAATTAGGGAGGCTAAGGAAGGAGGATCACAAGTTCAAAGTCAGTCTCAGTAACTTAGTGAGGCCCTAAGCAACTTAGTGAGAAGCTGCCCCCCCACCAAAAAAAAAATAGGGCTGGGAATGTGGCTCAGTGGTTAAACACCCCTGGGTTCAATACCCAGTACCAAAAAAACAAAACAAAAACAAAAACCACCAATTGAATTCTAGTGAATACTTGGCACTATGATTAGGCGTTGTATGGAAAGATGTGTTAGTCCGTTTTCGTCACTGTGACCAAAATATCTGACCACAACTTAGCAGGAGAAAAGTTTATTTTGGCTCATGGTTTTAGAGGTTCAGTCATTGGTCAGCTAACTCCATTTCTCTGGATCCAAGGTGAGGCAAAGCATCATGGCAGAAGGGTATGGTGGAGGAGCACTGTTCTGCTCATAATAGCCAGGAAGCAGAAAGGGGAAGGGGAAGGAGCTGCAGGGAAGATGCACCATCTAGAGCATGCTCCTTAGTGACCCATCTCCTCCTGCCATGTCCCATCTGCCTATATTTACCATCCAGTCAGTCCATTCAAAGGAAGGTAGACTTATCAAATGACTGCTCTCACTATTTAATCATTTTAGTTCTGAACATTCCTACTTAACACAGGAGCTTTGGGGGGATACCTCATATCCAAACCACAATAGGAGGATATAACAGAAGCCCCTTTAGAAGCTTATATTCTAATCCCAAACTCTCCTCAGAAATCCTATAGTCTTCTCAACACAGGCTTTCTAAAAGGGAGACCCTGCCTTTGTTTCTTATTTCACATAACACTCCCTATGCTGCTAAGCTTACAGCTGATGATCAGCATTATTATTTGTTGATTGTGCAGCTTAAAATAATTATTAAATGATGAAAAGCAATGTTTCATGCTTGACCTATTTGGAACCATATAGCTGGAACAAAGTAGCTACCAAGAAGTAGAAAAAAAGGAACCCTGAAAACACAGAAGCGATATGACAAGTGTCATGTTCTAAAACATGCAAATTACAAATCTCAGGTTCTGAATTTCACCTTGGAAACCAACAACAGTTTGAGAGAGTATAAACTTTTTCTCATATATTTTTTTCTTCTCGAAATCAGCCTATATTTTATAACAAAATATATAATAAAGAAAACAAAAGACTAATACAATTTATACCCTGCTCTTCTCTGTTGTGACATTTATATTATTATATAATTACATATTAGTTTATGCATTTTTAAATTCTTAAGGCTTTCCAAGGCACAGTGGCATACATCTGAAATCCCACTTACTCATTAGGAGGCTGAGGCAAGAGAATCTCTTTACTCAGAGCCTCTGATTGTTCTTTCATGGAAAGCATAAGAAGTTCAGTTGATTTCCAAATTTGTCTAATACTGCCATTAATTTAAGTATTGAGTTACTTCACTTATTAGACATTGAGTGAAATTTAATGATGAAGAATACAATCATCTTTATCTTCGTGAAGGCTATAATCTAGTAGAGAAGGCAGATATAAGTTTTTTGAGAGTTTTGTTTGTTTTGTGGTACTGGGGTTTGAGCCCAGGGATGTTCTACCATTAAGCTACATCCCCAGCCCTTTCTTTCTTTTTTTTTTGTTTGTTTGTTTGTTTAAAGACAGAGAGAGAGAGAGAGAGAGAGAGAGAGAGAGAGAGAGAGAGAGAGAGAGAGAGAGGGAATTTTTTAATATTTCGGCGGACACAACATCCTTGTTTGTATGTGGTGTTAAGGATTGAACCCAGGCCTCACACATGCCAGGCGAGCGCGCCACTGCTTGAGCCACATCCCCAGACCAGCTCTTTCTATTTTTAATTTTGAGACAGAACCTCACGAAATTATTCAGGTTGGCCTTAAACTTGTGATCCTTGTGTCTCAGCCTCCTGAGCCATTGGGATTATAGCTATGTACCACCGTACCTGGTTAGTTTATACATTTTAAAATATTTTTATCTTCAATAGCATATTATTTAGTCTCCAGGAGTTGAAGTAACTTTTATTTTTTTATTTTATCATTGATTTCTAATTTAATCCCATTGTGGGACATGGGAAGTATGAAGGAACTTTAGATAGGGGCAACTTTAGGGGAGGGAGGGGAAAGAAGGGGGCAAGAGGTAGGAATGATGGTGAAATGAGTTAAATATCATTATCCTAAGTACATGTATGAAGACACAAATGGTGTGAAAATATTTTGTGTACAATCAATTACTTGAAAAATTGTGCTCTATATGCGTAATAGAAATGAATTGCAATCTGCCATTATGAATAACGAATTAGAATAAATAAATAATTTAATTTTAAAAATAATAACAAAGATATTAAGTGTTCAATGTATGTTTGATACTTGAATTACTGAGTGGCTTACAATATCAATACTGTAAGAATAAAAAAGATATCTATTAAATATATAAATATATATATTTATCTTGTTGGACCTGGAGGCACATGCCTGTCATCCCAGCTATTCTGGGGGAACTGAGGCAGGAAGATTCCAAGTTCAAGGCCAACCTCAGAAACTCAGTGAGACCCTGTCTCAAAATTTAAAAAAAAAAGAGGGGGGAGGGGGCTGGCAATGTGGCTCAGTGGTTAAGTGCCCCTGGGTTAAATTCCTAGTACAAAAAAAAGCATAAACTAATATGTAATTATAAAATAATATAAATATCATATCAGAAAAATCAGGGTAGGAAATGTATTAATTTTGATTTCTTTATTATAAGTTTTATCATAATATAGGTAATAAAACTATTTGTTGTGAGAAGAAAAATATAAGAGAAAAAAGTATGTAATCTCTCAAGCCCTTGGCATCCAGGTGAAGTTCAGAACCCAAGATAGAATTATAAGAAGTAGTAGCCGGCATTCTAATGATAAAGAGGAATTTCAAAAATCAGCTATAGAAAGTAACACAAAATAGTCAAAAGGAAATAAAACAAAATGCCTCAGTCTCTGATTATTTTTATCAAAGGATCCTATAATATCTAATATCTAAAAAACTGCAAGGGACAGCATTAGTACTTTATCTAAGGTCTATGATGAGGATCATGAGCCATCCCCCAAAAGTAAAATATTCCATAACTTGGATTACACTTAAAAAGGAAGTAATATACTCTAAAAAATACTCATCTAAAAAATTTTAAGGTTTTGAACTTATCTTTTTGTGTTCTAAGAAATATGTAACTGTTAAGATTAAAACCTGTATCATTAAGGCAATAAAGTTATTATCCAAGAACCCCAATTAGTTTTCTTTCTTTTTTGTTGGGAGGGTGGTCTAAGGATTGAACTCAGGAGCACTTGACCACTGAGCCACATCCCCAGCCCTACTTTGCATTTTATTTAGAGACAGGGTCTTACTGAGTTGCTTAGATACTCGCAGTTGTTGAGGCCGGCTTTGAACTCAGGATCCTCCTGTCTCTACTTCCCAAACTGCTGGGATTATAGGGGTTCACGCCTGCGCCTGGCTCAATAGTTTTTCTTTTAGGTTCATGTCTGTGACTTTCCACAGTCAATTTTTGTGAATGGAGTAATGAAGTTAATGAGTTTAACTCATCACATCAGTGAAATTTTTTTAGATCCCTCTTTGCTATAGGTGCTTCTGTATTCAAAACTTACTGTCTTGCCATAACAGATACATTATTTAATTTTTGCTTCATCAAGTTTAGAAAATCCATTGTTCTAGTCTTGTAAGGCATAGTTTTGTTGGAATTATAGAAACATTAACATTCTTTATTAATATTTTATTATAATTTAATAGAACTTTTAAACATTTTTATATCTTTGGAGATGAGAGACAAAGTCTGCATACTTTACCTCTTCTCCTGAGGACGTTTGGTTAACATACCTTCTTTGAACACAATGTTAAACCAATTTTCAATTTGGTTATAGTGTGTGGCCACTGGCACTCTTGTTTTGTTCAATTCTATGTCTATTTGATTTTTAGGAGTATCCACCAATGCTGATAAGTCCCTCTTCTTCTCCATATAGTTCCTACCTTTATTTGGTGTACGAACAAGGGACTCAGTTCTCTTTGCACAAATAGAACAAATCTCTTGTCTTTTGTTTTGGTCAGCTTTTTTTTTTTTTCCTGTTGTAAGCAAAAGACCCGACAAGAACAACACAGAGGAGGAAAAGTTTATTTGGGGGGCTCATGGTTTCAGAGGCCTCAGACCATAGATGACCAACTCCATTCCTTGGGGACTGAGGTGAGGCAGAACATCATGTACAAGTGTGTGGTGGAGGAAAACAGCTGAGAACATGGCACCAGGAAGCATACAGAGCTCTGCTCAACAAGATAAACCCCATAGGTAGGTCCTCAGGGATTCATCTCTTCCAGCCACACTCTTCCTGCCTTCAGTTACCACTTAGTTAATCCCTATCAGGAGATTACTGGGTTAAAGCTCTTATAACCCAATCCTTTCCTCACTGAATCCTCTCATATTGTCTCACATGTGAGGTTTTGGGGGACACCTCACAGACAAACCATAGCACCTATACTTTAGGAATAGCCATAGATTTAACTTATAGGAGATTACATACTAATAAACTAATTATATATATTTTATATATTTATAAATTGCCCCCTTTGACATTTGAATACCAATCCTGACAACTTTAATAAATATTCTCGCATAGATTGGTAGAACACAGCTGTGAACCAGAAAACTTAGGATGCCATTTGCTAATTGGTGTGATCTTTACTATGCTTATATCTTCTTATCTGTAAATCAGGAATATAAAAGTAAAACCTCCTTCCAAGGATATTGTAAGGAAGGCAAATAAATTGTCCTAATTCTCCAAACATAAAGCCAAAGAATACTATAGATGGGAATGCTCATGATGAAATTCCTTTGCATAAAACTTCCTAAATGGGTGAGTGGCATCATGAAAAGCACTCAAAAATGGTGGACATGAAGGCTAAAATTCCAATCCTTTTTTTGTTTTTAACATTCCAATCCTTTTTTGTTTTTAACATTTTTTTATTTGTTATTTTTAGATATACATGACAACAGAGTGTATTTTGGCACATTATACGTACATGCAGTATAACTTATTCTAATTGTGATCCCGTTCTTGTGGTTGTTCATTATGTCGAGTTTTGTTGGTTAAGTATTCATATATGAACATAGAAAAGTTATGCCTGATTTATTCCACTGTCTTTTCCATTCCCATCACCTCTCCCTTCCCTTCATTCCACTTTGTCTAATCCAATGACAATATATGTTAGCATCCACATAACAGAGAGAACATTTGCCCTTTGGTTTGGGGGTTATTGGCTTATTTCACTTAGCCTGAGAGTCTCCAGTTCCATCCATTCACCAGCAAATGCCATAATTTCATTCTTCTTTAAGGCTGAGTAATATTCCATTGTGTATATATACCACATTTTTTTAATCTGTTCATCTGTTGAAGAGCTCCTAGGCTGGTTCCATAGCTTAGCTATTGTGAATTGAGCTGCTATAAACATTGATGTGGCTGCATTACTGTACTGTGCTGATTTTAACTTCTTTGGATACCAAGGAGTGGGGTAACTGGGTCAAATGGTGGTTCCATTCCAGGTTTTCTGAGGAATTTCCATACTGCTTTCCAGAGTGGTCGCACCAATTTGCAGTCCCACCAGCAATGTGTGAGTGCACCTTTCCCCCCACATTTTTGCCAACACTTATTGTTACTTGTATTCTTGATCATTTCTATTCATAGTGGAGTGAGATAGAATCTCAGTGTAGTTTTAATTTGCATTTCTCTAATTGCTAGAGATGTTGAATGTTTTTTCATATATTTGTTGATTATTTATATTTCTTCTTTTGTGAAGTGACTATTTGGTTCCTTTGCCCATTTATTAGTTGGGTAATTTATTTTTTGTTAAGTTTTTCTTTTCAAATCTTAAAGCAGTTTTATTTAAATTAATAAGACCCGGGGCTGGGGATGTGGCTCAAGCGGTAGCACGCTCGCCTGGTGTGCGTGCGGCCCGGGTTCGATCCTCAGCACCACATAGCAACAAAGATGTTGTGTCCGCCGAGAACTAAAAAATAAATATTAAAAAATTTCTCTCTCTCTCTCTCTCCTCACTCTCTCTTTAAAATAAATAAATTAATTAATTAATAAGACCTGAATCAATTTTTATTTATCCCAAAATAATGCATTCCTGCTGGTTTTTAATAGCTCACTTAGTTTCAGATTGATGGAACCAGCACCACTATGGGTGGTAAAAAAAGTACTCTTTAATTGTGCTCCTTATTTAACTACTCTTAATTCTTTGAAGTGTTCTACAGATGAGGGAGATAGTGGCTTTTCATACAGCAATTTCTATTTAGACACCATGATATTAAGTTTTTTGAGTTATTTATGTGTCCAGGAGATTAATAATCTGAGGTACAGGTGGCAAAAAATTTCTCCCATTCTGTAAACTGTCTCTTTATATTCTTGATTGTTTCCTTTGCTATGAAGAAGCTTTTTAATTTGACACCATCCCATTTATTGCTTCTTGATTTTACTTCTTACACTTTCAGTCTTGTTGAGGAAGTCAGTTCCTAAACCAATTCTATGGAAAGTTGGGCCTACATTTTCTCCCAGTAGGCGCAGGGTCTCTGGTCTAAAGCCTTGGTCCTTGATCTACTTTGAGTTGAGTTTTGTGCAGGGTGAGAGATAGGGGTTAAATTTCATCCACCTACATATAGCAAATCTGTGTGTTCTTAACAGGGAAAAGGCTGTGTTTGCTTTTCCTCCATGTATGGAGGCTGGAATACCTGAGAGAGTTTCTATTTTCACCCTAGCTGAGTCCAGAACCTCGAATAATGCAGGTCTGCCCCAGAAAGAGCATCACCTGACTTCACCAGAGAAACCTGCCCACATCAGTAAGAGTAAAAACCATAGTAGGTCTGAGGTCTTACAGGACCTATCACTTCACACTGGGCCTCTGGTGCCCTCTGACGTCAGTTCTTCTCTATCCCTTACCCTCTGGGCTCCAGCCACTTTGGCCTCCTTGTGGCTCCACAGATGCTTCAGGCATGCTGCAAGCATAGGTTCTGGGCCTTGCTATTCCCTCTTCCTGGAATGCTTCCCTCCAGGTGGCCACAGGTTTCGAGTCTTTGCACAAACATCATCTCAATAAATACATCTTGGCCACCCAATGGAAATCTGAAACAAGGCTCCTGCCTTTCCATATTCCCAATCTCCTCTACTTTGCTGGAGCAGATGCTGTTGATATCCTGCCTGTGACCCCTCAGCCATCTTTGTACCTAACCTGCAGCTGTGGTGGGCAGTAACTCACAAGTTGACAGCTTTCCCCATTAGGCATCTTACATTTCTGTTTCACTTCCTGAGGGTTTTTTCCAACCCTGAAGTTTGCTGAGCCTGCTGGGGACAACCCTGAAGGGTGGAGGATTTAATACCCTCAGGGGTACTTCTCAACTAATGAGGGACAGAGTTGGTGGATAAATAACCCAGATTTCCCAGCCCTCAGGGGAACAATGCTGAGATGCATTTTACTGATTTCTCAGTGCCTCTGCAGCAGAACTGAGCTCTCTGCCCAATACAACAGTAAACTGCCAATTTACCAACAGTTTCTTGGCTCTCCTCCCTTCCCTGACTCTGTTTCTCTTCTCCCTCACTATCCTTTCTGGGATTATCTCCGAAAAAGCTTATTTCACCAAAGCTCTTGTCTTGGGGTCTTCTTTTAGATGGACCCAAACTGAGACACTGTTCTACATTTTTCTTTTTTTTATGACACTTATCAACCTCTAATATAGTATCTAATTGACTCAATTACTTCTTTATTCTCTGTCCTTCTCCTCTAAAATATAAACTCCATGATATTGTGATATTGCTATATAACAATAATAATACACATTTGGTCTTCATTCTTAGTTTCTGACACAAGAGTTTCTAAGACTCTGGGCATCTCTGGGGTGATGTCTTTTTCTAATGACATGACTGATAGCTGTAGGTCCCTAGACAGCTTCAGAATGAGATCTGATTGCCACAAAGACCAAAACACAATTAGAGGTTAGAAACTTTCAGCCCCATTCACTGAATCCAGATGAGGGACAAAGGCTAGATATTGAGTTAATCGCTAATGGTCAGTAAATCAATCAATCATGACTACATAATGTAGCCTCCACTAAAATACTAAATGATGGGGTTTGGAAGGCCTTCTAATATGGAAAGCTTGTATATGTCCACCTCCACAAAGACAAGTGCTCCTTTACACAGGACTCTTCCAGACCTCTTCTGGGTGTTTATTTGTATCTTTTATAATATATTATATAATAAACCAGCAAACATAAGTATTTACATGAGTTCTATGAACACTTATACTAAATTGTTAAGGAGGGAGTTGTAGAAACCCCCAGTTGGTAGCCAACTTAGAAGTGGGCATCCATTACATATGATTGTTCTCTAAAGTGGTAGACAATTTATGAGACTGGGCACTTACTCTGTCGGGTCTGCACTTGCTCCAGATTGTTAGTGTCCAAATTGAATTATATTGTAAGATACCCAATCTATAGTGAATTGGAGAATTGCTTGGTGCAGACAATTCACATAGGTGGTATTCCAAGTATTGTGAGTAGAGGAACAGTTTAATTTTGCCATGCACCAGGGACCTTTATTCATTCATTTATTGATATATTCCAAGTGTATAAATGTAACAGGACAATGCCTATTACATTGTAGGTGCTCAAAAAAACATTACTGACAGAATTAATGAAGGAATTAGACTTCTTGTCTTTGTTCATTCAGGTTTCTTCACACAATACCATAATCAGGGACATCTATAAACATTAGATTACTTCTCACAGTTTTGGGGGTCTAGAAAGTCATGGTGCCATCAAACTGGGTGTCTGGTGAGGGCCTGTGACCTCACATGCCAGAAGGGACCATGGGTCTTCCTAGGGCCTCTTTGAGATGAGCACTAATCCCACTCACTAGTGCCCAACTTTTGTGACCTAATAATTCCCCCCAGATCCTACCTCACAATGCCGTCACCTTGAGAGTTAGGATTTTGACATATGAATTTTGATGGAAAAAAACATTGAGACCATAACACTTACTTAAATCCATTCTTTAAAAAGTATCTGTGTCACTTAGATGACTTTAACTGGAAATAATAGAAAACACAATTCAGAACAACTTAAAGCTTACAATTCCTCTTCTCACAAAACTGGAAATGAGTCAAGTGCAGTGGAGCAGGCTTGCAATCCCAGCTCTGGAGCCTGAGGTAGGAGGATTGCAAGTTCAAAGCCAGCCTCAGCAACTTAGTGAGGCCCTAAGTAAGACCTTAGTAAGACCCTGTCTTTACCTTAAAAACTTTTCAAAGGGGCTGGGAATATGGCTCAGTGGCAAGCACCCCTGGGTTTAATCCCTGAGACCAAAAAAAAAAAAAAAAAACCCTGGAAACTCTAAGTTGGCATGAGCTCAGGAAGGAGGAAGGAGGACAAAGATGCTGGATAACTGGGAGTTATCCATGAATGTCATAGGGCCATAGTGTCTTCCCCACAGGCACTTGGAGGAAAAATAAATAACACTGCCCTTAGATCATTTAAATTAGTTTGGCTAACTTAGATTAAAAGAGACAGAATATATCTCTGGCCAAATACAAAGTTGGTATAAGCTGTCAGTAAAAAATGTAAGCGCACTGAAGACAGGTTGTATCATCAGAAGAGAGAGCAGTCAGTGATGGAAGAAAATGGAGTCCAGCTGTGCCGCAGGGAGTCTCTGAATCTACACTGCAGAAGCCCAAGCCTCCATGGACTCTCAGAACTGCCCTCCTCCCTATCTTCTCACTCCTGCTTACCAAACAACTTCCTCATCCCTGACTCAGCTCCTGAGATACCTCACTGCTGCTAAGGGTCACTGGCATTCTGGTCACTGGGAAGTTAAATGAGCCATGCATCTTACTCAGCATCTCTTGTGAGTTCTATAATTCTTGTCCTTCACCAAAAGACTAATCATCTGAGTGCATTAATCACTCCAATTTTGGGTTCTACAAAGAGGAGTAGTATTGCATAGTAATTAAACACACTAGCTTTGGAGTCAGAAGGACTCCAAAAAAGTTTGATTGGTCTCTAAAGTGGTAGACAATTTATGTCGACCAGTATTAGCTATGGATTGTGAAGCAAGTAACTTGACCTTCTGAGTTTCAGGTAATATGGAGATAATAATACTAATTTTGCAAGTTTGCTATGGGGTTGAAATAAAGTAGCATGTGAAAATTCTTGGCACACAGCCTGGCATGGGTTAGGAGATGCTAAATGAAACAGAGCTCTCCTAATCAAGGCTGAGAACTAGAATCTTGGTCTGTTATAAAGCCACTCTCTTGCCAGGCTTTGGTAGCCAGGCAGCCAACAATTCTTCCCCTGACAGTTTCTCTACCCCACTGAATGGCATCCCTTTAACTAACTTCAGCCTCCAGATGAAATAGTCCATTGAGGGATGATTGGGCCAATGGAGTGTGTTATTACTCCAATGCCCTATTGGTCTTGATGACTAACTACATATCGCAGAAACAATTTCTGTGCCCATCTCTTTCATTCATCACGTCTACATGTGCATACACACACGTTCACAACCAAAATAGCCCCCTATCCAGGCAAACAATCCATGCAGCCTCCTAGAAGACAAAGACCTATTTGGCACCAATGTAAGAGATGAGCTCTTGATGGCAAACAAACGAGATTGACTTCATTCCAGCCTCCTGTTGCTGCTATACTGATTCTGAATAAAGAAGAAGTTGCTCATAAACTCTCTGGCATTTGAAGAAAGAATGTATCATCATTCTACAGTATCCTATAATATCATACTGAACAAGTGACAGTTTCCATGGAAATTTTAGGCAATTTGATAAAGTATGAACAGTTCTAGGAAAAAAAAAATTCTGCCTCACACTATCTTCACCCCTTTATCACTGACAGGTAGCAGAAAGAAAAGGGAGGCAGGTGGGAAGAGAAAGGCCATAAGACTTCTCCCCTCTATTTCTGTGAGCTCAGGTTCAAGTACCTAGAGTTCCAAGAAATAAGAAATCCCTCAATGGACTATTTCAATACTAAGAAATCCTGTCAAAAAGAGTGTCACCTTTGTGGCAATTCTCTGGGTAAAATAATGAAATATAGGCACACCCTCAAGCAGCCATTAATCTGTTCTTCCCTCCTTGAATGATCTGTGGCCTCCTCTTCTCTCCTTTCAGTCTTTCTTCCATTGTGTTTAATCTGTCTCCCAAGACCCTAAATCAACAGAAGGACTCTCCTTATCTTTATCAGGACTGGACTTCTCTGCCTACACTTGAACCTTGTCTTTAAACAAGTCTTTAGATGGCAAGATCAGCCTTTCTGACCAGATCCTCTGGCTTCAGGAGCTGAAAAAGGACTTTCCAGCTGTCAGGGAAGGTCCAGGAGAGCAATATGGCTCTAGAACCTGGCTACAACAACAGCTGATAAGGACCAGAGTCCTGGGCTCAGGGAGGCAAATGGCAACCTGAGTCAAAAGGCCGAGGATGAGACCAGAGGATTTGTTGAGAATAAGGAAGTTAATTACAGCTTCATACAGAACCTGGAGCTAAATTCAAAGATTGAAGTGAAACCGAAAATGGGAGAATAAGAAATGACATAGTATCCTGGAGGGTGTAGAAGGCAAACAATTGGGAGGGAGATGGGTAGATGCTGGCTGCTCCGTTTATGGGGTGCACTTGGCTAGAGTATCTGAGGAAGCTTCAAGAAGCCAGGTAAGGCAGAAACAACGTATCTGTAAACCTGTTTCTTCAATCTTGGAGAGACAAAACTTTAAAAGCACTGGTCTCTGTACTCCTCCCAGGGAAGTCAGGGTTCTTTGGTAGGCCTAGTATGACATTTCCCACCGTGATGAGGGGTATGTTCTCTGAGGCTAGATGGAGGTGGAGTGAAGGCACCTCAAATCACAGAAAGTTTGCAAATCTGTCAGGTAAACAGGATGTGAGCCCCATATACACAAAACTAAATGTGAGCAACTCTCCAAAGTAAAGGGCCAGAAGTAAACATGAGAAACCTATGAACAATGGCCCCCAAGAGGAGCAAATAGCAGAGTTTGGTCCCCATGATTACTTAAGTTACCTGGACAGATGCAGTGGATGGGGAGAGTCTCCAGGGGTGTAAATAAGTCTGGAGAGTCCAAATTAAAAGTGGGTCCAGATCATTCCTCCTCGCTCTACAGCCTGTTTTGTAGAAAAGAAAACAGGCTTAAGGAGGGAAGCCAAGTGATCTCTAGGTCTCTGAGGTTTGAGGAGAAGCCAGATAGTCTTTAATAGGTAGCTACTTAAATACGACTGACCCCCAAAACTAAGAAAATCTCTTTGTTCATGTTTGATGTTACTTGAAAAAATAGTAACCATGAAAACATTAACACTGAGTCTGAAGTTTTAGGGGGCAGGGTCATTCACGTGGCAAAGCTCATTTAAGTTGTTTCCACAGAAGGGCAGGACAGTGGAATTGGCTGTTTTCCTCTCCACAGCTCCAAGGGCTCTATTTTGTTCTTTGGAGTGCTGGGAGGGGACAGTCAACCTGATTGTCATTAAAGAGCAGCAATAATGTCTGCAGAGAACTCTGGGCCAGTACACAACCCATAATTGAGCTCTCTAAACAAACCATTCTTTCAACACAGGTATTTACCAAGAACCGATTATGTCCCAGAAGGAGGCTGAGTATTGAAGTATGGTTCTCTAACTTTGAGACCTTCAACACACACAGTTGAAACAAAGAACAGCCTTTCCTTCTACAGTTAGGAAGTGGCTACAAACACAATAGTTCAAAGAAAGGGAAGACAGTGTGGGCTAGTCTCTGTCTTCCTTTCTTTCTTCAACCGTTTCTTTGAAGAGCCAGTGCCAGGTACTGGGATACTCAGTAAACAAGGCAGACAGGACTCTGCCCTCATAGAGCTTCAAAATCTGGTCTTAAAAGTTCATAGTCTTGAGAATGAAGAGGTTTTAAAGGTCTAAAGGGAGGAGATACGGCAGTATAGCAGAGTCAACTAGAAGATTACAGTTAAGAGCAGGGGATAGGGCTGGCGGAAGGTAAATATACTTGGCAACGTTACTCTAGGACAAGGAGGCCAAGTCAAAAGACCAGTTTAAGTTCATCCATCCTCTTTTCTCTTTTTTTGTCTGGATTTCTGTGTTCCTCAAAGAGAATGCTTTCTTTTCTGTGGATTCAAATTTCCAGCTTGGTTTTTACCTTCCTTACCCTATCTGATTCATGCTAACTGCTGACAGTAAACCATTGTCGTCCAGGATGCAGCCAGTCACAGTGGAAAGAGCCCAGCCTGGGAACTGGTTGACCCAGACACATGTCAGTGAGTGGGGGAATATGGAAACCCAGGGAGAAGAGTCACTTAGGCACTATGACCCTAACCAGGTGGTACTGCAGCCAGGCATCTTTTCACCCAGACAATTGGTAGTGATAATTCAGCACAGATACTGCTAGGTATGTTACTAGGGAATTACCATCATCTGGTCCAACTCTCCATCTTTTTTTTTTTAAAGAGAAAGAGAGAGAGAGAGAGAGAGAGAGAGAGAGAGAGAGAGAGAGAGAGAGAGAATATTTTCAATATTTATTCTTTAGTTTTCGGCGGACACAACATCTTTGTTTGTATGTGGTGCTGAGGATCGAACCCGGGCCGCACGCATGCCAGGCGAGCGCGCTACCGCTTGAGCCACATCCCCAGCCCCCAACTCTCCATCTTTGTATATTGTAAGCATCCACAATGATACAACAGAACAACAACAACAAAAACAACAATAATAATACTGTTCTAGAATCTAGAGTTTCTGTGTAGAAGTTGAGTAAGGAAAGATCAACTAAACAACTTAGAAAAGTGAGGAAGAAGGAAGGGGACCTGGACTAGACTGACATCTGCACTAGTCTGGATCTGTAGCCATCTTTGGGCACACTGTTCACCTAAGCAGCATTCAAACTGGGCTACCTGCTAGGTATAGCTAGCTTGCATAGATGCTAGGTGCCTTACATATGTGTAACTCAAATATCAGTTGGGGTCACCTAACCACTTAAGGCCTAGATGAAATCAATACAAATAAACATTCCATGTCTTGTGGAAATTCAAGGCCTTTTTTTATTTTTAAATATTTCTGCTGACTCTTGGGGGAATTGTTACCTCTTAAGTGCTGTCTTTGTTTCAAACTGAAGTAACTGGAAAACAAACTTAATTTAGAAGACAAAAATCAAAAGAAAGTAAACCCCTTTAACATTGAAACCTTTGTGAATATAATAATTATTCTAATAACCCGACTAAAGAGCCAGCAAAAACTAATTTAAGTTGTAAATTAGTCATCTCCCTTCTAAATTTGCTTTACAGCCTTTCAACTCCAGGAAATTTTAACTGACCACTTGTTCATGACAGTCTCCCATAACAACTGCTTCATCTCAGTATTGACTGCTTTCTCTCAATTCCCCTCAGACAGACAGTCTCTCTCTCTCTCTCTCTCTCTCTCTCTCTCTCTCTCTCTCTCGTTCTCTCTCTCTTTGCTAGAGAAATTCAGCATGAAAAGCCTTTGCTATTAATAGAAATGGATTGTAAGGTAAAAAGAGTTCTAGGATGAGAGTGAGGGTCGCTCATGGGTAACCTTGAAATGCTGAATTTGAATCACTGTACTCTGGCCTTCATCATGTTAGCAGGTCTAAGAGGAATTTTAAATCACTGGACAGTTATCTAAGATATATCAATGCCTTTACCTCTTTATTCTTCCAAATAAAATTTTATCATCTCAAATTTCACTCTGCTCTCTTTGCCCTGGTAATAAGAGACTAGGCCAATAAGTTGATTCCATGCTAAATCAAGGAAAGTAAAGCAGAGAGAAATGAAGGAGGGACAAAGACCAACCAATCCCCATAAAGCACCTCCCACTTTATTAAAGTACTCATACAGAGAGTTACATGCCTTCCTCCAAGCCTATCTATTGTTGTATGTACAGAAAACCAAGGTTTCCAAAGTGGAGAGAATTTTCCAGTGTTTTCTTGCAGTTAGTAGGTAACAAAGCCAACAAGAAGAACATCTTATTGATTTGGGTTAGAGTAATAATGAGCTTCAATTCAGGAAAAATCTCTAATGACAAACCTCAGGTTATGACTTTCAGTCAATATAGGAGGTTATCTTGGAAAGTTTGCGGAAGGGAGAGGGGATACTCTCCTAACTTTTAAAACCATACTACGTAGGTGACTGCCTACTCCATCTACCACAGGTTCAACCCAGGTAGCATAACAGTGGTAAATGTCCATCAGCAATGATTGTTATGCTAGTTGTGAGCAGAAGTGTAGATCAAATCTAAGAAACCTGTAAGAAAATTTCAGAAGCTTACTATGTCTGCAATTCACTGGCTAGTGTAGGAGCATGGTGATGTTTTTTTTTGTTGTTGTTGTTGTTGTTGTTTTTATAGCATTTTTTTTCAGTCTAGTGTTAATACTGGTCCATTTGACTTGAACCAAGCACCTGCAACTCATCTTCCCAGATTAAGAAAGCCAGTGAAATTCCAAAATCCTTGTGTAATGGATTTGGATTAGCTATTCAGGTCTGTTGCCCACTCTTGGGTAGTGTCTTCTCACAAAACATTGTTAAGGACAGTGGACTCACTGAAATTTGGAGCATCAGTGAGGTTTTCCAGGTCCTCCTGACAAAAGTTAGAAACCAGGTTCTCTTCCAGTTGTACAGCTTTCTAAGATGTTGTGTAGACTCCCAAGCAGAATTGGTTCAGCGAGACAACCGTTGTTTTTGACCTTCTAGCAACAGCAAAAGGGCAAGTATTTGACCCAGGCCTAGCCAACGAGGGACCCATCATCCCTGTGGCAAATGGGATTAATTCAATGACTGGCACAAGACCTAACCTGGAGTAATCCTAAAGCTCTTTCTTCAAGTGTAGGTTATACTTTACTATATGTAATATTTGCTTAAGCTAGTTTGAATTAGTTCATGTCACTTTCACTAAGAATCCTGAAAAATGTGGTAAATGTTCTAGTTTAAAATGCAGATAATGGCCAAAGGTCAGCTGTGTTTTATTTCCAGCTGGCCTGAGTCACACATGCTTCTGCAGTGCCCATATATGTTAGGTCCAGCAGTGGTGAAGACAAGAGTGTGGAAAGCTGGAATTCTCCCCCTGGTTATTTGTATAGTCTTTTCTCTTGCAAAATAGAACTATAAAACTTACTAGCCTTCAAGTAAACAGAGAACCAAATTCAAATTTTTTAAGTTGCAAAATGCCTCAGGCCACTTGTATTCAGCACTGACTTTCTTTCTTCCTTATAATTATTTGTAGGATAAAGTATTAAATACTGTGTATTTTAAAGGCAGGACTTATATCTTCTTCATTTGTATTATTTTCACAATGCCAAAGATGAACACATCTTTAACCCAATGCCCACTAAACACCTTGCTAGGTGCCTCTCATACATTGATGCAATTTTAACAAAATTCTAAAAGATGAATGTTATTTCTTTCATTTCTCAGATAAAGAAACTAAGATTCTAGAGGCTTCTAAAATGATGCAACTAGTAGATAAAAGGGTCAGAATTTAAAACCAGGTCTTTCTAATTCTAAGCTTATGTTTATGAAATTATATTCAACGGCCTCATACTTAATGCAAAATAGGTAAGCAATAAATTATTGTTAAATTGAGTGGAAAATCAGAGCAGTATAGTAAGTAGGTAGAAAATTGCAATCACAAAGCCAATAGCTTCCAAAAACAACATAAATTAAGTTCTAGTTATTTGGGTATTAATCTTATTTCTTCCACCAAAGGGAAATTACTAGGATACTGGATCCCTGATTTATATAATCTCCTGTTGTCAAGAGTGTAATAATGGAAGTAAACATTCTGGAAATCTTTGTTTCTTTGACGGGCTAGGAATGCAATTGGAGTCCTCAGTGTTTAATGATACCCATCCCTTTGCAATTGCCATTAGCAGATACATGCTGGAGCTCCATCAATAAACTTAGTAAAAAAAGAACATGAAATGCTGCTTGGCTTTCACCATCACCAAGGAGGAAGCTGCGAGCCTTCCTCAAGTCAAGAAATTAATGGAGTTTTCAACAAATCCTTGGCATATAACAAGCCTCCTCTGTCACATGCCTGCCAAGGCCTGTATCCTGACCTGGAGGCTATTGTTTCACTTGCTGCCTTTGCCATAAACATCGCTGACTTCATCAGCTATTGAGAAGCTGAGTGCAGGTCTCAACAGTTAGGAAGGCTTTGAACTTGACAGCTCTGCTAACTCTACAAGTTTCAGGCATTTCAACTTTCTGGCTGTGGGGGACTACTAATTGATTCAAACAGTGGGGGAGGGGACTGCCTGGCAAAGGTATGAGCAAGAAGGGAGGTAACTTCCTAAACTGTTGGAAAGTTGGGAAATTACGGATCCTGAGGAAGAGTCAAGCTTACCTGCTCATCATCAATCAAAACAAATCAATTTCTAACTTCCCAACACCCTCTTAATGCCTCCTTATGTATTACATAATTACAAAGGTAAGAGGATAGAAGTAGTGGGGTGAAGAAAGAGCAAAGTAATTCTAAGATTAACAGCTGCCCATGCTACCTGTGTAATAAAGAAGAGAGGCTTGGAAAAGGTCTTCACCTAAGTCGAAAGAAGGAGAAGTCAAGTGGGGAGAAGTGGGAGGAGGAGGAAGAAGAAGGATATAAAACAGGAATTCTTTAAACAAAAATTCTGTGTCAGTGATCTCATAGTATAATTCAAAGGTAGTAGTCATGCAATTTAGTGTCAAAAGAGATTACATGTGACCTGATACCTAGATCCTGCTTACCCAGATTGGATGGTTGCTAAGAGCCACAGCCAAGTAGTATGATGCATGGCATTTTTGGTTGAAAGGTGACGCCAGCTAGCCATTGAGATGATATGATTATGTTAAGATTTGCATTCATATGGATATTGGACTCCTGCTGTTCACCTTGGCCTGCTATGGGACTCCTGGAAAGTTCCCATTGGTTGGGGAAGTGCAGTAGGAGGGAATTCTGGGGGAGGAACTTCCTCTGGGGTTCCGGGAGAACACCACATGTGTGGATCGGCAATCTTCCCGGGAGCGTACCGGGCATTGTCAGCAGTTTCAAAAAATAAAGTTTGTTCCTGCTTGAGTGGCTCGTGATTTTGTGCCCAGCCAGACTGCGGCAGATGGTCATTTCCCTTCTTGAAGCTTTGGTCTTTATCTACGACATGAAAGAGTAGGACCAAACTTGCTGTCTGAAAATTTTGTTTATAAGGTTGCAGAATTTAATTTTGTGAACAAACACAAATAAATTAAGTAAATAAAAATTGAACTATATTTGCAGAAGTAGGGAATGAGGGCTGACATTTCCTTGAGTTTGCCATCCTCATAGAACCCTCTAATGACCATTGCACAGGGGCTCTTAAAGGAATCTCTTAAAGGAGCTTGAAAACATCTAGTTTAATGCTCTATTAATGGACATCCCAGGATTAATATTCTGTGACTAGTTATCTATGTATGGGTTCTCATAACTCACTGAGGAGGTGTTGTCTACGGTTAGTGTTGAGAAAAGCCTGTTCTTCCACCCTTGATCCCACATAGAAACTACCTAGGCAAAGAAGTAGGTGGCAAATCAGCTTGTCACAGATACTGGAAAAGGCAGTTCTAGTCCTGCTCTGTAGGCCCATCAAACAGATTACGCACCAAACACATCTTGTTTTCCCCTGAGGATGGCTAATGGCATCACTGAGGGCTTCACCCATGAGTATCTTAGAAAGAATGAATAGATTACAATGAATCGCTCCCAAAGGACATGAGCATTTGCCAAATGGGCTCACTCTTTGGGAGCAGCAAAAAGCATCGCTATGTGCAGTGACTTGGCTGAGTATGTGAGTGAAATCCTGTGTGTTTATAAACAAAGAATCCCTATTTCATCTCCAAGCACTCTTCTCAACCCCTTATCTTCCACCTTGCAATTCTCTCCAAACAAATTCTAGAAAATTCTCCAAATATCTAACAAATTTCTCAAAATACATCCTCACATAGCTGCTTAAGTTCTGTGTCACCCATGAAACCTTCTATACCACTCTACTCTGTCCTATAAATGAATCAGTTATAAATCATTCTATACCTAATCTCTCCAGAAATTTTGCAGTGTTTTAATTTTCCATCAGTCAATTTCATCACACTGGCAAAATTAAACTTTCATGGAATAAGGAAAATGTTGTATTTTTCTGAATCTCATAATGTGGATAGGAGCACAATTTCCTGTGCTCAATAGTTCTGGCCCTGTCATTTTTCCAACTGTGTGACTGACTTAGTTTAAATTTCCTGACCTGCTTCATTGTAAAAATGAGATATTAATAATCACTTTATAAGATAAATAGGAAAGGCACATAAAGAATCAAGGATAGTGCATACAGTATCTGTTTGATTGTTTTTAAGCCAACAGATTTATAATAATGTTCAATTAATGCCATGAAGACCCACAGGAAAACAGGACATAGAGCATTGTAACTGTTTCCTCTGAAATGAATCTTTACATTCTTCCTTGTAGAAGAGGGTTTTCAGGTGTCATGTAAAAGGCACTATGGAAATAATGTATTAGTCAGAGAACCTCGAAAGGCATATCTGAGGGCAGGAAAAGGGAGCCAGTCTTAAGCCTTGCCTAGAGGAAGCAGGGTGTGGCTGGGATGTCCCCTGAGGAGAAGGCTAGCCATGAACCACTGCAGTACAGATTGGCAGTTTTTGAATCTCAGGAATTTGTCGCAGATCTGGAAGATAATGGAGGAACCATGGTGGTTAGGTGTAGCCAATGACATAAAAAATTATCTAATGTTAAAGTAAGAACAGATGTTAAGAGTCATCAAATCCAACCCTGTTTCCCTGGTTCCTGGACACCAGCAGCTCCCTCTATCCTAATAAATTCACTATAGTTTCAAAGGCTAAGTAGATACTGACTCTGAAGCTTCATACAGGCTAAAGTTATACTGACCTAGATTTAGGACTAATGAATTGCAAGGTTCTCTTCTTCCAATCCCTTCAACCTCTGGGACAGAAAACCACCAAAGTTGTAAATGACAGGACTTAGGTCTGTATCAGGTTTTTAGTGAAAACGGCAGCAGCAGTGGTCATCACCACTGTAAGCTTCTTGATTTCCTTAGAGGCTAGAGTTCTGCTGCACTGGTGGTCTTAGCATCCAAGAGGCCTATTTCTTGAGACCAACATAGAGAAGCACTGCTTCCTTGTTACCACCTAAAGATAATTCTACCATGACAGTGATCCATGGATTAGTTTAGAAAGGCAGAGTCACTGGTCACCAGAGTGAGGGTGCAAAACTGAAGTTCTCAAGATACAAAGAAATTAGGAAATTCAGAAAGACTACATGTGTGTGGCTGAGGGAGATGAGCCATCCATTACAGAATAAACTGCAAGAGTAACCAGGGAGGTCTGTGCCTCTGAGTTGTCTGTCCACAGCATCATCTGGGTGGAAATGGGGAAACTAGCCAACAATCATGTAAAGAGCTGCTAAGGTTCACCTGTAACTAAATAAATGCAAATTAAAACAACAATGACATACCATTTAAAAAAAAAAAACTTATCAGATTGGCAAAAATCTTAAGTTTGATAATAACCATTGCTGGCAACGATGTGGGCCAAAAGTCATTTTCATACACTTTCCATGAAGCGTGAGTTTATGCAACCTTCTGGAAGATAATTCAGTATTACCTGTCATAATTAAACAGGCACACAGCCAAGCAGCTAATAACTTTCCTGGTAATTATTATCCTGTGGTATGGTTCTATTTGCCAGAGTCTATCTATTTATGTGTATTAGGGTATTCTTGGCTATACTTTATAAGACAATGACAACAAAAGCAATGCAAACATTGGATACCTAAACTGAAGAGGTAGAGCTGAAGGTTTAGAGAGAGACCAAAGTGACTAAAGTATAGAGCAAAGAGTGCAGAAGAGAGGGCTGTATAGAAAGACATCTCTGGGAATCAGAAGTGGCTTCCCCACGGTGTCAGAGTTCAGATCAACACACATGGGCAAAGATACCAAGACTAGAAAGAATCATTCAAAAGGATAAGACTCACCAGGGCACAGCATTCACAACTGGTGGAATAGTGCCGGTTCCCACCCATGGAACTGAAAATCCTCTAAGTTACAGCATATTAGGAAAAGTGCTCAGAGAAACTTGCAGTAGTGGGGAATGTTTGGCCCTAGATTAAACACAGCTTTGATTCCACATAACAATCTTTATAGAAAGGCCCAAATGGATTAAAAGGTTCTAACTTGACTGTGTCTCAGAACAAAACTAATAGTAGTTTTGGAAAATACAAAATATATAATACCCATCAAGGTAAAATTTACCATTTCTGGCATTTAATCCAAGATTACCAGACACTCAAACATGAAGGAAGACATTACGTATAATAATAATAAGACAAACCAATCAATTATATAAAATGCAAAACTGAAACATATATAAGAGTAAGCAGGCAAGAACTTTAAAAACTAAGTACAATTGCATTGCACATGTTCCAAGTGTTAAGGGTATTGACAGTATTAAAAGAATCTTCTAGAAACTTCTAGAAACATAAACAGGATTTAGAGCAACTGGTACCTTACAAACTGCTAATGGACATATAAAATGGTATACTACTTTGGAAAACAGCTTGGCAGTTTCTTAAAACATTAAACATATACTTACCATATATTATTTCAGCTATTCTGCTCTGAAGTATTTATGCAAGAGAAAAGAAAGCATATGGCCATATGAATGTTTGTACATAAATGCTTATAGCCCCTTTATTTGTAATAGTAACAAACAAACAAACAGAAACAAACCAAACATCCATTGATAGGTGAATAGATGGACAAGTAGAAAGGAATGATCTATTGATATACTGGAATTAATCTCAAAATAATTATTCTAGGTAAAAGAATCCAAAGATAAAAGTACATACTGGATGATTTCATTTATATAAGATTCTAGAAAAGTCAGTTTTGCCTGTGGATGAAGAAAAGAGGTAGAAAGAAAACAGAGGGAGTGGTTGCAAAGGCACATGAAGAACACTTTGTGGAGTAATTTCAGGTAACGATGGTTTTGTGGATGTATAGATATGTTAGAACTTCTCAACTGGAATACTTTAAATAAGTGGTTTATTATGTGTAAATTAATCTCAATAAAACTGTTAAAAATAAAAATAAAGGAGGTTTGGGTTATATACTGATACAGCAAAACCTTCAAACTACAAAAACTGAAGAAAATGCACCATGTGTGGTGAATTTCCTTTGGGTCACTTGATCTATACCTAAATACGTAATGGTATGTGCATAAAATTGTTCCAGAAATATAAACAATAAATTAGCAACAGTTATCTTAGGGAGATGGTGTAGTAATCAACAACATATTTAAAAATGTTTATTGAACCATTCAAATTGTCTTACAATCTACATTTTATTTAAGGTAGTGTTAGCTAGGGTAACATGAACAGTCAATTTGAAAAATATTTTTTTCTTTTATTTATCTGTATTGAAATATGTAAAGTCTATTTTGAAAAAAAATAGAGGCACAGATTCTTTTGGAAAATAATTCAGCAGTTTCTCAAAAATTAAACATAATACAATAAAAGCCATCAATTCCACTCCTATGAGTTTACCCAAAAGAAATTAAAACACATTCACATAAAAGTTTGCACTGAATGTTCATAGCAGCATTATTCATAATAGTAGAAAATATCCAATAGCTGATGAGTGGCTAAACAAAATATGGTTTTTATGCAATGCAATACCACTACACATATATAATAGAGACAAATTACTGATACGTGTTGCAACACGTATAAACCTAAAACCACAGTAAGTTATAGAAGGCTGACACAAAAGACAATGCTGTGTGATTGCATTTATATGAAATTCAAGAAGAGGCTCAAGTAGATCAAAAGGAAAATTTATAGAGACCCAATGCAGATCAGTGGTTGCCTGAGACAGGAGGTGATAATGGGGAATAACCATAAATAGGCACAATAGTGACTTCTTAGTATGACAGAAATGTTCCAAAATGGGTGATAATCACACAACTATAAATTTACTAAAATCAATGGATTGTAGAAGTTAGGTTTGTAGAATTATGGATTTTATTGCATGTAAGTTATACCTTCATAAATGAATGAAAACCAAAACTTAACAACTATGAATCAGCAATAAAAGCAGTAGCTACAGAAGATGTTTGTTTTTCCTATTAAAGCAGGTGGAACTGTCTAAATGCTAAGGTACATTAGGAACTTGGTGTTCTTGGGACTGACAACAGTGGCCCTAGGATTGCAATCCATGGATACCACTGCTCCAGTTATAAAGTGTGTTATTGGACATTGTCTTCTTTGGGTGGAGGATTCTTTCATTTTCATTTCAAACTTGCATGGAAAGGATTGACACCTGTTCAGTATGAGAACAATAGCCTAGAGTAGTGGCATACAGTTAAAGAGGCATGCCCTGGAGTCAGACAAAATTGGCTGTAATCCAGATCTACCTATTTGCAACCCTACCTCATAGGGTTCTTGTGAGGCAGAAGTGAAATTACATATGTGATGTGGATGGCACATAGCAAGATGACAAATTAAGATCTTTCGTTTGCATGCCCTTAAAGCAGAAGGGATTGACTTGTGATGATCCATCCAACCATTTGCTGAGTCCTGCTATTACCAGATAACCAGCAAGTTGATGGCAGCACACATCTGCTGAGGCAGCAAAGATGTCCACTCTGACTTATAACAGACCTCTGTCCCCAAGGTCACCTCACTGCTTTGTGTGCATTAGACCAGGTATTTTAATACTACTGGATTAAATTGTGGATATTGAATATTGTGGATCAATAGTTAGGAAAATTTAGAGGACTAAAAACATTTTTAACACTCCAAATTCAAATTTTTACTTTAACATAATTGTAAATTTTTATGCAGTTTTAAGAAATAAGAGAGACTCAAGTACAACTTCACGAAGATGGCGGCAGGAAGGGAGTGAGCCGCTCCGTGCCCCATGCCGCCGCGCCCGCAGCGTGTGTTGCCGCGTCTTAAAAGAAAAAGTAAAGATCGTTAAAGGAGATCTGTCGACAAAGACTAAGCACCGTGTCAAGAAAGGGGCATAGGTGGAGTGAGTCCGTCACGACTCCAGCCAAGGTGGAGTGAGTCCATCACGACTCCAGCGTGAGCAGTAAGGCTGCAGCCCCCAAGCTGCCCGGCTCACTCGGCCCATTTTCCCTCTCCTCTCCGCCTTTCCGCCTTGCTTCTCTCCTGCCGTCTCTCCTCCCACACTCACTCCCTGAATCGGGATCTCAATTTCTTTCCCCCGCCCTGCCCGCTCTCTCAGGTGCCCAGTCACCCAGCCCGCGTGGGCCCCGCGGCGCTGCCTCCCCTACCCCAGCCCGCAACCCCTCCCCGGGTGTCCCGAGGGCCGCAGCTGGGCTGCTGCCGCCCCCTGCCGCTTCCTGCTGAGCACGTTAGAGCAGACTCTTCACCGCGCGAGTGAGCCACGGAGCAAAATGGAACAGCTGATAAGCATCAAATAAACTTATAAGAGTAAACAGTAACTCAGCAGTCAAAAAGAACAAGAAGTAATATGAGCAGCATAAAAAAGCAAGGAAGACAAGGAGTACAAACAATGAAGGACAGCCTAAATATTCAGAAGGACCTAGAGTCATCAGAAAAATGGCCATATAAAGAACTCAAGGAATACCTTAGACAGATGGAAAGGAACCTTAAAGAGGATACGAGGCAGCAAATCCAAACAGCGAAAGATCACATTGAAAATGAACTACATAAACAGATAAAAGAAGAAGTTAAGCATCTTTATCAGGAGATAGAGATTATTAAAAAAATCAAACAATAATTCTAGAAATGAAGGAAACGATAAGCCAAATTAAAAACTCAATCGAGAGTATCACTAACAGAGTGGAGCAAGTAGAAGCCAGAACGTCAGATAATGAAGACAAAATATATCATCTTGAAAAGAGTCTAGCCAACTCAGATAGGCTGGTAAAAAATCACAAGAAAAACATCCAAGATATTTGGGATAACATAAAAAAACCAAACTTACGAGTCATCAGGATAGAGGAAGGTACAGAGATTCATACCAAGGGAATGAGTAACCTGCTGAATGAAATAATTACAGAAAACTTTCCAGAAATAAAAAAGGAAACAGATATACAAATTGTAGATGCATACAGGACACCGAGCACACAAAATCACAGTAGACCAACGCCAAGACACATTGTTATGAAGATATCCAATATACAGAACAAAGAGAAAATATTAAAAGCTACAAGAGAAAGGAGGCAGATTACATTTAGGGGTAAACCAATAAGGTTAACATTGGATTTTTCATCACAGACGCTGAAAGCAAGAAGATCCTGGAACAACGTATTTCAAACACTGAAAGACAATGGATGCCAACCAAGAATTCTGTATCCAGCAAAATTAAGCTTCAGGTATGACAACAAAATAAAAATCTTTCATGATAAACAAAAGCTAAAAGAATTTGTAGCCAGAAAACCAGCATTGCAAAGCGTCTTGAGCAAAACACTACACGAGGAAGAAAATGAAAAACAATAACCAAAACCATCAGTGGGAAGTGCCTGGGTAAAGACAGAAGATGGGGAGAAAGCTAATCATGGAGAAACAAACTAAATTAGAAAAAAAAAAGATAAATAATCAAACATGGCAGGAAGTACAAACCATATATCAATAGTAACTTTAACGTTAATGGCTTAAACTCTCCAATAAAGCGACATAGGATGGTAACATGGATTAAAAAAACAAATCCAACAATATGCTGCCTCCAGGAGACACATCTGATTGGAAAAGACATACACAGGCTCAAGGTGAAAGGTTGGGAAAAAATATACCACGCACACGGTCCTCGTAAGCAAGCAGGGGTGGCCATCCTCATATAGAATAAAATCGACTTCAAGACTAAGTTAATCAAAAGGGATAAGGAAGGACATTATATACTGCTAAAAGGAACCATTCACCAACAAGACATAACAATTATCAATATTTATGCACCAAATAATGGTGCTGCGATGTTCATAAAACAAACTCTCCTCAAGTTCAAGAATCAAATAGACCACAACACAATAATTATGGGTGACTTCAACACACCTCTCTCACCATTGGACAGATCCTCCAAACAAAAGTTGAATAAAGAAACTATTGACCTCAATATCACAATCAATAACCTAGGCTTAACTGACATATATAGAATATATCAACCATCATCAAGTGGATATACTTTTTTCTCAGCAGCACATGGATCCTTCTCAAAAATAGACCATATATTATGCCAAAGGGCAACCCTCAGTAAATATAAACGGGTGGAGATAATACCATGCATTTTATCTGATCATAATGTAATGACACTGGAAATCGATGATAAAAGAAGTAAGGAAAAATCGTACATCACGTGGAAAACGAACAATATGTTACTGAAAGATCAATGGGTTACAGAAGACATAAAGGAGGAAATAAAAAAATTCTTAGAGATAAATGAAAATACAGACACAACATATCAGAATCTATGGGACACAATGAAAGCAGTTTTAAGAGGGAAATTCATTGCCTGGAGATCATTGCTCAGAAAAAGGAAAAACCAACAAATAAATGAGCTCACACTTCATCTCAAAGCCCTAGAAAACGAAGATCAAAACAACAGCAAATGTAGCAGAAGGCAAGAAATAATTAAAATCAGAGTGGAAATCAACGAAATTGAAACAAAAGAAACTATTGAAAAAATTAACAAAACTAAAAGTTGGTTCTTCAAAAAAATAAATTATATCGACAGACCCTTAGCCATGCTAATGAAGAGAAGAAGAGAGAGAACTCAAATTACTAATATACGGGATGAAAAAGGCAATATCACAACAGATGCTACAGAAATACAGAAGACAATTAGAAATTATTTTGAAAATCTATACTCCAATAAAATAGAAGATACTGAAGACATTGATAAATTTCTTAGGTCATATGATTTGCCCAGACTGAGTCAGGAGGATACACACAATTTAAACAGACCAATATCAATGGATGAAATAGAAGAAGCAATCAAAAGACTACCAACCAAGAAAAGCCCAGGACTGGATGGGTACACAGTGGAGTTTTAAAAAACCTTTAAAGAAGAATTAATACCAATACTTTTCAAGTTATTTCAGGAAATAGAAAAAGAGGTAGCTCTGCCAAATTCATTCTATGAGGCCAACATCACCCTGATTCCGAAACCAGACAAAGACACCTCAAAGAAAGAAAACTACAGACCAATATCTCTGATGAAACTAGATGCAAAAACCCTCCATAAAATTCTGGCGAATCAGATACAAAGGCACACCAAAAAAATTATGCACCATGATCAAGTAGAATTCATCCCTGGGATGCAAGGATGGTTCAATATACGAAAATCAATAAATGTTATTCACCAACCACATCAATAGACTTAAAGATAAGAACCATATGATCATTTCGATAGACGCAGAAAAAGCATTCGACAAAGTACAGCATCCCTTTATGTTCAAAACATTAGAAAAACAAGGGATAACAGGAACTTACCTCGACATTGTAAAAGCTATCTATGCTAAGCCTCAGGCTAGCATTATTCTGAATGGAGAAAAATTGAAAGCATTCCCTCTAAAATCTGGAACAAGACAGGGATGCCCCCTATCACCACTTCTATTCAATATAGTTCTCAAAACACTGGCCAGAGCAATTAGAGAGACGAAAGAAATTAAAGGCATAAAAATAGGAAAAGAAGAACTTAAATTATCACTATTTGCGGACGACATGATTCTATACCTAGAAGACCTAAAAGGGTCTACAAAGAAACTACTAGAACTAATAAATGAATTCAGCAAAGTGGCAGGATATAAACTCAACACGCATAAATCAAAGGCATTTCTGTATATCAGCGACAAAACTTCTGATACGGAAATGAGGAAAAACACTCCATTCATAATATCATCAAAAAAATAAATAAATAAAATAAAATACTTGGGAATCAACCTAACAAAAGAGGTGAAAGATTTATACAATGAAAACTACAGAACCTTAAAGAGAGAAGTAGAAGAAGATCTTAGAAGATGGAGAAATATACCCTGTTCATGGATAGGCAGAACTAACATTATCAAAATGGCGATATTACCAAAAGTTCTCTATAGGTTTAATGCAATGCCAATCAAAATCCCAACAGCATTTCTTGTAGAAATAGATAAAGCAATCATGAAATTCATATGGAAAAATAAAAGACCCAGAATACCAAAAACAATTCTAAGCAGGAAGTGTGAATCAGGCGGTATAGCGATACCAGATTTCAAACTATATTATAGAGCAATAGTAACAAAAACAGCATGGTACTGGTACCAAAACAGGTGGGTGGACCAATGATACAGAATAGAGGACACAGAGACTAATCCACAAAGCTACAACTATCTTATATTTGATAAAGGAGCTAAAAGCATGCAATGGAGGAAGGATAGTATCTTCAACAAATGGTGTTAGGAAAACTGGAAATCCATATGCAACAAAATGAAACTGAATCCCCTCCTCTTGCCATGCACAAAAGTTAACTCAAAGTGGATCAAGGAGCTAGATATCAAATCAGAGACTCTGCATCTGATAGAAGAAAAAGTTGGCTACGATCTACATATTGTGGGGTCGGGCTCCAAATTCCTTAATAGGACACCCATAGCACAAGAGTTAATAACAAGAATCAACAAATGGGACTTTCTTAAACTGAAAAGTTTTTTCTAAGCAAGAGAAACAATAAGAGAGGTAAATAGGGAGCCTACATCATGGGAACAAATTTTTACTCCTTACACTTCAGATAGAGCCCTATTATCCAGAGTATACAAAGAACTCAAAAAATTAGACAATAAGAAAACAAATAACCCAATCAACAAATGGGCCAAGGACATGAACAAACACTTCACAGGGGAGGACATACAATCAATCAACAAGTACATGAAAAAATGCTCACCATCTCTAGCAGTCAGGGAAATACAAATCAAAAGCACCCTAAAATACCATCTCACCCCAGTAAGATTGGCAGCCATGATGAAGTCAAACAACAACGAGTCCTGGCGAGGATGTGGGGAAAAGGGTACTCTTGTACATTGCTGGTGGGACTGCAAATGGGTGCGGCCAATTTGGAAAGCAGTATGGAGATTCCTGGGAAAGCTGGGAATGGAACCACCATTTGACCCAGCTATTGCCCTTCTCGGACTATTCCCTAAAGACCTTAAAAGAGCACACTACAGGGATACTGCCGCATCCATGTTCCTAGCAGCACAATTCACAATTGCTAGACTGTGGAATCAACCCAGATGCCCTTCAATAGATGAATGGATTAAAAAATGTGGCATTTATACACCATGGAGTATTACGCAGCACTAAAAAATGACAAAATCATGGAATTTGCAGGGAAATGGATGGCACTAGAGCAGATTATGCTTAGTGAAGCTAGCCAATCCCTAAAAAACAAATACCAAATATCTTCCTTGGTATAATGAGAGCAACTAAGAACAGAGCAGGAAGGAAGAGCAGGAAGAAAAGATTAACATTAAACAGAGACATGAGGTGGGAGGGAAAGGGAGAAAAAAAGGAAATTGCATGGAAATGGAGGGAGACCTTCATTGTCATACAAAATTACATATAAGAGGTTGTGAGGGGAATGGGATAATAAACAAGGAGGGAAATGAATTACAGTAGATGGGGTAGAGAGAGAAGATGGGAGGGGAGGGGAGGGGGGATAGTAGAGGATAGGAAAGGTAGCAGAATACAACAGTCACTAATATGGCAGTATGTAAAAATGTGGATGTGTAACCGATGCGATTCTGCAATCTGTATTTGGGGTAAAAATGGGAGTTCATAACCCACTTGATTCTAATGTATGAAATATGATATGTCAAGAGCTTTGTAATGTTGTGAACAACCAATAAAAAAAAGAAAAGAAAAAAAAAAGAAATAAGAGAAATTCAGTGCACCATCTAGCCAATCTCCCTCAATCACATCTTATAAAACTACAGTAGGTTTTACATGAAATTCATGTTATGTATATTTTTGTTCATTTTTACCATTGTTTCTTTACCTTTGTTTTTTGTAAGTAATTTTTTTTTGTTTTTATAGTTTCTTAAGGTGGAAACTTAAATTATTGATTTGAGATCTTCTTTTTAATGGGAAATTTAATGCTATAAATACCTCTCTCTCAGCACAAATTTTGTGCTCCAGTTTCATTTCAGTTTTAATTACTTCTTTATTTCCTTTAAGACATTCTCTTTGATTCGAAAATTTTTAAAAGTGTCTTGTTTAATTTTCAAGTGTTTGAAGATGTTCTTGTCTTTCTGCTATTGGTTTCAAGTTTGATTCCATTATCATGGCTAAGGAAACTCTATATAGTTTCAATTATTTTTGTGTTGGGTCCGTTTTATGATGTACAATGCACCATCTACCTTGTGAACATTCAATAATCATAGGAATAGAATGAGTACTTTGGTAGTGTTTGGTTTAGTGTTCTATAAATGCCAATTAGATCCTATTAGTTATTGGTAGTATCAATTTTTCTATACCTTTGTGAATTTTCTGCCCAGTAATTTTATCAATTGCTGACAGTAAGGTGTTGGTTTTCTCAGTTATAATTGTGGATTGATTTCTCTTTTCAGTTCTATCAATTTTTTGCTTCAGTTATTTTGAAGCTTTGTAATATATTCACATTTAGGATTACTGTGTCTTCTTAATGGGTTGATTGCTTTATTGTTATGTTATTGTCCCTCTTTGTCCTAGCAATTTTCTTTGCTTTTTCTTTTCTACTTTACCTGATATTATTATAGCTGCTTTTGTTTATTTATTAATATTAGCATGATATATTTTCCCATTCTTTTATTTTAACCTACTACTTTAGTTAGCTTTTGAATTGCTGAGACCAAAAGACCTGACAAGAATAATTAGAGTTAAAAAAATTTGTTTTGGCTCATAGTTTTAGAGGTTCAATCCATTGTCAGCCAACTCCAAAGCTCTGGGCATAAGGTGAGGCAGAACATCATGGTGGAAGGGCTTGGAGGAGAAAAGTACCCCAGGACATGGCAATCAGGAAGCAGAGAGAGAGCTCCACTCAACCAGGGACAAAATATAAACCCCAAAGGCATACCATCAGTGACCTAATCTCACCTACCATACCCTACCTATCTACAATTACCACCCAGTTAATCTATTATCAGTGGATTAATCCACTTATCAGGGTACAGCTCTCATAACCTAATAATTTCATCTCTGAATTCTTATGTTGCCTTACACATGAGTCTTGGGGGCACACCTCCTATGTAAATGATAGCACCTACCTATGCCATTATACTTGAAGTGATTTTTTTATAGACAGCATATAGTTCTGTTTCCCATTTTTTTTCTCTGTTTTCTCCCATGTATTGGGTTACTCAAACATTTATTAGAATTCCATGAAGTTTTACTTAACATTATTTTTTAATATATTGCTTTAAATAATCTTAGTTATTATTATGGAAACTGCTGTGTATATGTGACTTAATACAGCTGACTCATTTCTGAGTCTTACCACTTTCAGTAAGAAATAGAAACTTTACATCCATTTAGGTCTCTTTACCCTCCCCATATTTTAAATATATGTTATGGTTTAGATAAGAGATGTCCTCCAAAAGTTTTTGTGTAAGAAAATGCAAAAAAAATTTACAGGTAAAATGATCAGATTATGAGAGATGTAACTTAATAAATGAATTAATCCACTGATATGAATTCACTGGGTGGTAAATGTAGACAGGTAGAGTTGCTGGAGGGAGTAGCTCACTGGGGGTGTGGTTTCAGGGTTTATATCTTGTGCTTGATGAGTAGATGTCTTTCTGCTTCCTGGTTGACATATCCTGAGCTGCTTCCCTCTGCTACACCTGTCCACCATGATCTCTCTGCCTCACCTTGGCCCCAGAGCTATGGAGTCAGCCAACGACAGATTGAACTTCTGAAATAATGAGACATAATAAACTTTCTTCTTTAAATTGTTCTCATAAGGTCTTTTGGTCACAGCAACACAAAAGTTGACTGAAACAACATAATATTTTCAACTATCCCAGCAGATGTTATGACACTTATTTCAATTATAACTGTGACTTGAGAAAGTCAAAAAGAAAAGGATAATCTGTTCTATTACCCCTTATTTACCAATTCTATCATTCTCTTTTCCTTTCCAAAGTGGGAAGCCACTGCCTGGTATCATTTCCTTTCTGTTATAAGAACTTCCTTTAGCCATTCTTTTTTTTTTTTTTTTAAGAGAGAGTGAGAGAGGAGAGAGAGAGAGAGAGAGAGAGAGAGAGAGAGAGAGAGAGAGAGAATTTTTAATATTTATTTTTTAGTTCTCGGCGGACACAACATCTTTGTTGGTATGTGGTGCTGAGGATCGAACCCGGGCCGCACGCATGCCAGTCGAGCGCGCTACCGCTTGAGCCACATCCCCAGCCCCCTTTAGCCATTCTTTAAGGGTAGAAATGCTAGTAATAAATTCGTTTAATTTTCCTTTGTCTGAGGATATTTTTATTTCTCCTGCATGCCTGAAAAATAATTTCACCAAATATAGAGTTTAAAGTTGGTATTTTTAGAACATATTGGGCTACATTTTTCTGAATGAGAAATAAAAATTCAGATTGATGTCCTTGTACACCTCATGCACTATCTCCCTTAGTTGTTTTAAAATTTTCTGTCTTACTCTTTAATTTTCAAAAGTTTTATGGCATATTATGACATGGGTTTATCTTACTGGGAGTTAACTCATCATCTTAAATCTATACATTTATGCCTTTTGCCAAATTGGGGAAGTTTTCAGCCATTATTTCTTTGATTTCTTTTTTAGCCCTATTCTTTCTTTTTCATTCCAGGACTCTGATGATATGAATGTTAGGTATCATTGTCCTATAGAACCTGAAGTTCTGTTAAAGTGGGTTTTGTTGTTTGTTTTTTTGTTTTCTCTCTCTGTCTCTGTTGATGAGATGGAGTAAATTCTGTCAATTTGCCTTCAAACTCACTGATTCTGCCATCACCCCTCTGTTAAGCCCATCCACTGAATTTTTTATTTTGGTCATAACATTTTTTAATTCTATAATTTCATTTATTATTTTTATGACTTATATTCATTTACTTAGATTTTCTAATTTCTCTTCATTTTTTCAAGAAAATTTGAAATTACTTGTTAAAGCATTTTTATGGTGACTGCTTTAAAATCTTTGGCAGATAGTTCAAGCACCTCATTCATTTCAGTACTGGCATTAGTTGATTATCTTTTCTTATTCAAATTGCAATTGTCCTCATTCTTGATATGACTAATGGCCATACATACTGTTTGGTCAGTTGTATTGTGGATACTTCATACATTATATTGGAGATTTTTCATCCTCTGTTGGGAGTCACTTTAGTTAGATTTAATGTGAAAGTTGTGCTCTACTTTTTTGGGCTATAGTTTCAATGAAAATGTACTTTTCTGAAGCCTTGCAGGACTATCCTGAACTGCTTTATCCCTCTGGCTCTGATTGAGCTTTCATTACATCCCTGTTGGTGCCACCCATGGGGCCAGAAGGTGCTTCCCTGGATCACACGATAGCCTTAGGTAGTGGTGAGGGGATTCCAGACCCAGGGGATGGAGCATTTTCCTGGGCCTGTTCTCCAGCCATATGGCACTGGTGATTTACTTGTGCTATCTGTGACAAGAAGAAATCTAGGGACACTGGGTGGTAGACCAGGAGTCACCAGGCTGTAGACTACTCAGTGAGGACCCAGAGATACCAGAACCTCTGGCACACACAGAGGTGTGCTTGGTGTGGACCATTGTAGGGATACCTCTCCACCCCTTAGTTGTATTTCTTAAGAGTGTTGTGAAGATTTAATGATGTAATGCATAAGAGCAACTTGCAGTGTCTCTTACATAAAAAACATTCAGATAACACTGTGTTCTCTTTCCCCACACCTTACCTCAGTTTCTAAATCTAGAATAGATTCAGTAAGGGCCACCTCAGTGATTGAATGTAACAATACACATGACAGTGCTTTGTAATCTGGAGCATGCTGTCCAAATGTCAGTTATCTTACAGTGATGGGACCTCTCTGTCTTATTTATAAAACTATACAGGCCTCTCAGAGTACCTGATGAATTATTAAAAAGATAAACAGTCACCTGGGAGCTGAAATCAGAAATGAATAAGCCTAGGAACCTGAAAACGAAATTAGTAAATATTTAAATGCAACCCACAGTAGTTGGCCTACATCCTCTCTCCCCTAGATTCTCACATATTGTTTCATAGTAAGAAATGTTTGTGGGAAGCCACAGATCTTTTTAAGCTGATAAAGTCAAAAAAGAAAGAAAACAGCATACCCAAAATCAAAGTTCAGAAGCACATTTTTGTTACTCCCGAGTCTCCTCTGAACCAGACCCTCTTTACCCAGAAATTCTGGGGTTTGGTTCACACTCTGGGAACTACACTAACTCTTTGGGATATGTTAGGAAAGCTGTCATGGTTAAAGAGACCTGGAATGTGGCTTCCCCAAAGCCTGATTTTTGTCAAATCTTGTCCTCCCCAAAGGAGCCTTGTAGAAGGCATGAGAAGGGTGGAAAAAAAAGGAGTAAAGAAGAACAGATATCAGAGAGAAAGAAGAGCAGCAGAATAGTGAGAGGGTCAGCATGCATATTTAGAGGATTCCCAGTACTGCTGAGATAGCTCAGTGGGCAGAGACTGGAGGAAGAGAAACAGTTCACACAGTGCCCACAGCAATTCAGAACCTACAATACACCTGGGTTTTGTGATAGAAGCAATTGAAGGAAGGGAGTTGGGGAAAAGCTCAAGTCCTCACTCAGATATTTTCCATATCCTAGAGGAAGTGGCCTTGCTGTAAAAGACAACCAGCTTTGCCAGTGGTCTTTGCTCAGTATAAGTATGTAAGTATGGAGGGTCTTTCAGACAAGGTGTTACCATTCCAACTGGTGATCGGAGTGTGACTTCAGGTAAGAGAGGACAGGGAAGCATGTCCTAGGAGAGAATCTGAGGCCACGAGTCAGGAAGAGTCCAGGTAGGCTCCGGTGATAGCAGTAGACATGTCTGCATGAACTGGAGGTTTCATATTAAAGAGAATCATGAGAGATGGGAGATAAGTGGTTTGTGGGGACCCACTGAAGAAGCTTTGAAATATCAGACGAAGGATTTGGAATTGTATGACACTGTCAGGGAAGAATCCCGAGGGTTTTGAGTAAGGGAGTGGTAATTTCAGAACATGATTTTAGGAAGATCCCCCTACAGCGTGGATTACAAAGATGGAGACAGAAAAAGAGGGACTCTGTGATTGTTATGGTTTAGATTGGTGTCCCCCAAAAGCTCTGGTGTGAGACAATGCAAGAAAGTTTAGAGATGAAATGATTGGATTATAAAAGGCTCAAACTAATCAGTGCACGAATCCCCTGATAGGGATTAACCTGTTAGTAACTGTAGACAGGGAGGGTGTAGCTGGCAGAGGTGGGTCCCCAAGGATATGCCTTTGGAGTATATATATTTTGTCCTTGCTGAGCAGAACACGCTCTGCTTCCTGATTGCATCATGTCCTGAGCTGCTTTCTTCCACCACACTCTTCAACTGTGATGTCCAGCCTCACCTCAAGTCCCTGGGGAATAGAGCCAACCATCTATGCACTGAGACTTCTGAAACTGTGAGCCCCAAAATAAATTTTCTCTCCTCCAAAATCATTCTTATCAAGTCTTTTGGTCACAGCAGCTAAAAAGTTAACTAAAACAGTGGTCAATTGTTGCAGTTTTTCAAGAGAAAACCCTAAACCAGCACAGTGCCAACAAGAAAAAGACAGCAAAACAAGAAATGCTTGGACTTGGCATTGGGTGAAACTAAGAATAAAGGAGCAGAGAACAGGCTTCAGAACTGGATGGTCAGAAACAGAACAGAGATGACCCAGCAGGTGACATAAAGGCAATTGAGTGGATTGGGGGGAAGAGTACATAGGAGATTTGGAGCTCAACTATCAAATATTCTTTCTCCCTGTGGGATAATGAGTGAGGTATTTATTCTTCCTGAATCTCTATTTGCTCTTACATAAAACAAAGGTCAGAGTACACACCTCAAAGTGTGGTTGTGAGGATTCAGTGAGAGAACACATATAAACGAACTTGCAGAGTGCTTGGTATATTGTAAAAGTTCAATAACTAGGTCTTCCCTTTGCCCTCTTTCCCTTCATCTAGCCCCAGGAAGAAACAGATACAATATCCTCATCTGTGATATTTCCCATCTTCTATTCAGGTTCTAAGCAGTGGAAGAGTGCTCCGAAGTTCTGACAATTTGAACTCTGCTCAGTGAAACAGAGAACTGCAGAATGTGAGTCAATCACAGTCTAGGTAAGAGGCTAGGTGAAATGAAAATTTGTTCTTCTACTCTTGCTCTAAAAGGGTCCTTGACTGGAAAAAAATCTAATCATACCTATTTTATAAGTGGAGTTTAAGTCTGCTGACAGCATGAAATTTCAAGCTAATGGGTCCCTGGACCCTCTTCTATCAAAAGCCAACAGAAAGAAACAATTCCCCCAGATTGGTTACTAAAGTTAAAAAGAAAGAAAGAAAGAAATATTGCAAGTCTTACAGGTCTCATATTATTGAAGAAGATGGACAAATCCAGACTTGAAATCTAAGGCATTAATAGGAACTTGGAGACAGGTATGGGCAAGGCAAACTTCAAAGAGCAAGAGAGGAAATAAAAGAAATAAAATCAAAAAGGCTGCAAGCCTGCAAGGCTGAAGATCCATGTATACAGGTAAAGGTCACCTGACTTCCCATCTTGGGAGGAGAGGCTGACCCAGGTCAGTGGGAGATTGGCTGAGCATACCTAGGAAAGCTTTGTCTTTCTGGGTTTTAACAGATGTATTCTATATTTGCCCGAATGTAAGAGACTTGGTGCAGTAGAGAGATGATCAAGTTGGATGGTAGAATGGGGGTGGACCGATTCTGTAGCTTCATCTGCACATTCAGCATTAGATGGGACACTGCCCTGAAACCCCTTAGATCCTTCAAAAGAAGCCTTGCTGCAGGAGAAGGGAGGCCACTGACAAATATCCAGAAACAACAGGAGATCCCAACAGGAGGGGACCAGATCATCTTTTCTGCCTACAGTCCCAACTGAGCACAAATTAAAGTACAAGCCCTGTGGTATCCTAAAGCCGCTGCCTAGCAATTTCACCATGGGCATTCACTGCTGCTCTCTGACTCCAGGAAAATTAACAGAGATGATTTGGCAGACAAAGCCCTCAGTGAACTGGCAGCCCACATTTCTAGAGTCAATGCTGGCCTCAATTGCATCAAATCCTGTGCTGTGATATGTAACGCGGTTGGGCACTGAGTGCCCTCTGCTCTTCTAAGTGATCTATAGGAACATTACACTGTTTCATCACCACAAACCCCCTCTCAAGTAGACACCACATTCTCCCCACTTTGTAGATGAGCAAACTGGAGCATAGTGAGGTTATGAGGTTGCCCAAGGACAAAACTAGAAAGTGGAGAGGTTTGTATTTAAGTCCAGAGTCTTGCTCTTCTCTGCTACACTTCATGGCCCCACAGGAATCCCTTTCTGAGCCCTGCATTCCCACATGGGCTGGAAGACTCTGCCTCTGTGCTTCATGGCACTGTCCCAGGAGCTGTAATTGACCCCATTGGACATTGCACTCCATAAGGCACAGATTATGTTTTTCTTGCTCACTCCTATGTTCCCAATCCATAAGACAAGAGTTGTAGCGTTCACAAAATGTACCATGCACCTCTCAGCTTTTCTACTATGAGAATGTGGTGGACAGAGGCTCTCCCTGCCAGAACCTGCTCCGTCATTCTGTACACACCAAATCCCTGCTTCCATAGGTTCCACTTCCTGCAGATCGCCCCAACTTGAGAGTGTTGAGTGGATACTAAGGCAGCCCATCCCTGAGAGATGCCAGTCTTCCTTCAATCTTGGAAATGTTTTCCTAGACATGCACAGCAGTCCAAAACCTTTCTTTCTCCTTACCTTCCTTTCTCCTTTTATGTATGCTGGTTCGTTCAACCTCATCAAGGCCCATTTTCATTTTTTCTCCCAGATATTTCTTGCACAAATGCTGGGCTTACTTGTTAATGAAATAATAGTAGGTTTGGAATAATGTAATTATTCCTATAGATCATTTAGAAGAGCAGAGGGTACCTGGTGCCCAAGTGCTTATTCTTACTTATCTGAGATCTGGACTAACACGACTGGTATGAGTAGTGGAACACCATCTTTCTGTGCATTAAGTCAGAAACCTCTCTATGGATGGTGTGTTCATGTTAGAAAGAAACATGGGAGCAGAAGGTAAGTTTTCCAGACAAGGCCCTTGGTGAACTGTCTTGCAAAAGCAAGAGGTGAAAGCAGAAGTGGCCCCCTAATGACACTCCCAATTATCTACTTGGGAACTTTGTCCTTCCCATCCTTGCAACTCTGAACTTTATAGGATTAGAGATCCTGGGTCCCAAAGGGACATAGGCTTTCTAGCAGACACAACAAGGCCCTCAGAGACTACACACTCCAGTTGCCACTGAGATATTTTCGGACTCCATGTGTCCAGGGACCAGCAAAAGCAGAGTCTTCATACTAATTAACTCTCCTCCACACGATGGGAGAAACTGATTTACATAACAGGGAAAAGGAGTAATACATGTATAACCAATGTCGTGTACTTGTGGCCTAAGAGATAAAAATGAGCAGAGAATGTGGAAAAAGATGGAAATGAGAGGAGAAATTTGTCATTATTTTCTATTCTTTGTTAGCAACATTTGACCAGACAGGATGACTTTATACAATCATCAGCTGTTCCTTAATGTTGTACTCTAATCTATTCTTTTTTTATTTTTATTTTAAACTTTTTAAAAAAGTTTATTTTTTAGTTGTAGTTGTCAATACCTTTATTTTATTTATTTATTTTACTTTTATGTGAGAATTGAACCCAGGGCCTTGCACGTGCTAGGTGAGCACTCGACTACTGAGCCACAACCCCAGCCACTATTTTTAACTTTTTTTGTAATTGTAGATGGAAAAGAATGCCTTTATTTTATTTCTTTATTTTTTTAATGCAGTGCTGAGAATCAAACCAAGTGCCTCACATATGCTAGGCAAGCACTCTACCACTGAGCTAAAGCCCTAGCCCCTCAATCTATTCTTTAAGACTGGATAGTATGCCTTACATATAGCACCTGGCATGTGTTCAATTAAGAAATATTGGTTGAATGAATGAATGCTTCTCTGTGGGCACTCCTTTTGTGATTCATTTAACAAATCTGATCCTGTTTCCAAAGGGAAAAAAAAAATCCTCATTTTCCCGAGTCTTATGCTTCCATACTTAATGGGATTTGTTTGTTGTTGTCTGCTTGGGGGTTTTATTGTGGGCTTGTTTGTATCTGGATTTTTGGTTTTTGTTTTGTTTTAGTTTTTTGCTTCAGGGGAGAATTTTAATTTTTTTTTCAAAGCCTACCCAACATGTTCAGAACCAGCTGAGTTTCAAAAAAAAAAAAAATGAAAGAAAGAAAGAAAAGAAAACAACATTTGCCAACATGCAACTGAACCGTATGAAGTAGTTATTTCTTGATGGGTTTGGGTTTGAGCTAATTAGCTCTAGGTACTGGAGTCCCTCACCTTACTTTGCTTTTTCAGGAATACTTAGCTGACTCTATCTAGCTCATGATGCAGACAATACGGACAATGGGAGTTTTTCTGTTAAAGGCAAAGATGAAAGCCCCAGACCCCAATTTAATAGATGTAAACTGAAATCCGGGCTCCTTAAACTCCTAGCTTTAAATAAAACCACCTTAACTCTGTGAGCCTCCATATTCACATCTGCAAAATGGCAGTAATCATCATTATCCCACCTTGGAAGATTGTTATGAAGATTAAATAAAATGACATCTAAATACATAAAATACTAGTAATAGCCAACATTTGTATAGTGCTTATACTGTGTTAGGCATTTTTATAAGTATTTTGAATGACTAATTTAACTCTCATAGCAATTTTATGAGTTAGGAACTAATTTCATACAAGAGGAAATTGAAGAATAGAGATTAAGTTACCTGCCCAAGCTCATACAGCTGGTACATGGCAGGCTGGGATTCCAGTCAGAACCCATGTTCTTAACTACTCAATCCTATGGCCCCTCAATAAATGTAATAAGTAAGGGTGTGGGAATCATAGCATAAATATTTAACAGTACATTGTAATGTTAGAATCAACCAAGAGATACACGATAGGTCAGGAATTAAAAATAAAAACATCAACCTACTCCAGGCTCATTTCAACTACTGTCTGAATAGCTTTCCTTGGCTCCTTCAGTAAATTTGCACGTGCAAATAATCTATCAGAGATAAGCAAGGTGGAAATAAAACAATTCTACGACCCTATGATCCATGATTTTATTCTAGCTCCAACTCCCCCAGAGAATTAATTCCTTCTGCTCCTTCATCATTTCCCTTCTTCTCTTTTTCCCTCTTTTCTTCAATAGGTTCTCATATTCACAGGTCCTTTCCACATCTAAACAAGGTCTATGGATCTATAATGTCCATACCTATAGACTATAGTAGAAATTTCTTTTCCATTTATAAAAAAATACTGTCACTCTTAATACCTTATTAAAAATTGCTATCTACCCATATGCTAAAATCCCTATGACTCTTTTTTTATTCTTCCTTTTCCTCCTAGAAGTATCACTTTCAAAATTACTACATACTAATTTATAGAAGTTATTCTTTATCCTCGCTCACTAGTATGTAAGCTACACGAAGCCAGAGACTTCTGTTTTGTCCACGGCTGTATCCTAGGCATCTAGAAGAGTGGTCAGCACATATTAAGCACTAATGCTTTTTGAAATAATGAATGAATGATGGGACAAATGAATGAAGGTCTAAACACGAGCATGATCACACATTCCCTCATATGCCATCTACCCTTTCTATCTCATCTTGCTCTGCTCCAGTGGTACTCAACTGAGAGTGATTTTTTCCCTCCAGAAGATGTCTGGAGATACTCTGAGTTATTACAACTGGGGTCAGGGAAGGGTACTATTGGCAGGTAGTGGCATCTACTGCTGAACATCCTGTAGTACACAACAGAACTTCAAGCCCATTGAAAACGTATTCATCCCAAAATGGCCACAGTACCCAAACTGAGAAAATTCTCCTCTACTCAATGCCCCGTAACGGACACCTCAACAGCATAAGATTACTTGTAGTTCCCCAAATAGTCTCTTAAAACAAAAAAAAATGACTTGCATTACATGGTGCATGCTATTTGCTCCCCTTGAAAGGCCTTTTCTCTTCTGTTTATCTGATAAATTATTACTCATTCTTCAAGCTGAAGCTCAATCTTCATCTTTACATAGAATCCCCAGCCCCCCATGGCACAGTGGAGTGCTGCTTCTGTACATCCTGGGAATCTTGTTCATGCCTCTAATTCACCACTTAACCTCATGACTATAATTGCAATTGCCTTTTAATCTATGCACCTGTCATAAGCAAACAGTAGTTACTCTTAGAATTTTTGTTAATGAACACAGGTCCTGGAAAAGAGGTGACTAATAAAACTTGGTTGAATGAATGAATCCTGTGTGTGGTGAAACCTTCCTTCATTTGCCTCTGTTCCATATTACTGGCTCATCCTATTTTAAAAACAGGATCTCATTAAGTGGCTCTGGGTCTTGCTAAATTGCTGAGGTTGTCCTCAAACTTTTGATCTTCCTGTCTCAGCCTCCCTCCTGAGTCACTGTGATGGGCACCACCACATCTGGCTTCCTATAAATTCTTATAGAACCTATGCATGATAATAGTGGTTATCATGCATAGGTTCTATAAGAATTTATACTGGTTAGTTTCTAATTGTTTTCCTGACAACTTACAACTCAGGCTCTTGGAACATAACTGCTTCTGTTTTCTTCCTCACAACAGTAGAATATGGTCGGCAGTAAGGTAGAGCCTGAATAAGCTGCTTGATTTGCCTTGACTAACTCCAAACAGAAAATATCAACAGGATCAGAGGAAATTAAACTGGTTCAACCTAGTCATGTGGAGAAACCTGTCAGGCAGCCTGGCTCTGGCCTGCCACTTGGAGACTGGCAGTTAGTTTTTGTCTATGGTTATATCCATCAATGCCATGAGAAGGTTGACTCTCAGCCGGGGGAATTCATTAGTTGTTTCACCAAAGTAACTATGAAATGTGTTCTTCTTACATCAGCAGCAGACATTCAAATATGGGCTCCTTATTTTGTTAAAATTCAACTAGAGCTGGGCAATGTGGCACACACCTGTAATCCCAGAGGCTCGGGAGGCTGAGGTAGGAGGATCAAGAGGTCAAAGCCAGCGTCAGCAATTTAACAAGGACCTGAGCAACTCAGCGAGACCCTATCTCTAAATAAATTTTTATTTTTTTTTTTAAAAAGGGCTGGGGATATTGCTTAGTGGTTGAGTGCCCCTAGGTTCAATGCCTGGTATCAAAATAAAAAATTCAAGTAGAAAAGTTCAAATTGAGTTTTTGATTGTAGTATAGGCCTCAGTTCTGCATGAAATAAATGAAGCACAGAGCACAATGTTTATGTTTACAAAATATTCATTATTATAATTAACAGAAATGTTCATTATTTGCCTCTGAACTGGGCAAGTAAATTTTGCCAGCAACAAGATGCAAGCAGTTAATAAACATTAGTGGAAGCACATACTCAGTGCAAGACTCTTTAACTGGGCCTGGGGAGAATGCCTCTCCGTTGAATCAGGTGTATTTTAAAGGCTAGCAGTTTTTCAGGATATTGCAGTTTCATCAACAACCTGTTCATTGCCTAAGCAAGCACAGGCCTTGGTGACAAGAACAGCTGGCTCTGTTGTCACTCATAATGTAGTCACCCCCTTCAGCCATTGCCTACTCACTTCTCATAACATTCCAGGACAACCTCTGGGGTTCCGATCTGTATGTTATGTGGGTTGGTACACTGAAGTGTGTTCAAATGTTCTAATTATTGGCAAATGATCCAGCTTGCTAAAATCTCTGGTTAGGCTTGCCTAATAAATAATGATCATTGCCATTTACTAAACACTTACTTTGTGCCAAGCACCATGTAAGGACTTTAAAAATGTGATCTCATTTAATCCTCATTTTGCTTTGCAGTCTGGTTCTATTGTTTAATATCTATGCCACATTGGAAAATTTATTGATGTGTTCATACATCATCTGGCCATGGGATGAAGGCTGCCCGTGGGTAGAAGGTATAACTCTAGAACATCTCCATTCCACTCATGGCAATTCTTCATTCAGCTGTGGTGATCAGTAGTGAGTGGCCCTGCTCCCTCCTACAGCTGAAGGAGTGAGTAGCACCTGCATCAAGAAAGAATCTGGGTGACACACCACAGTATCCACCGGAGCAGAGTTACGTAGAAACCTTTCTTGGTTAAATTTTACACTTAAAAAAAATCATGACAAATATTTACAATCATGTTTGCAAAATCCTTATGGTGAGAGACTCCTTTTCTTCAGGATGTCGAAGTCTTTGATTTTATTTACTGTTTGTTTCACATGTTTTTTTATAAATAACATTTTACATAAGATGCCTTCAGGCTAGAGGGAGCTGAACTCTCAATTTGATTAGACTATTTTATTCGTCCTATTTTCTGCTTTTCTCTTGCTTGGTGTCCCAGAAATTCCTCCTTGGGAAGCATTCATCCCTTTCTTTGCAAACTGTCAAGCTGTCCTGCTAGGTGTCCTCTCTAATTTTAGAAATGGATGTGTTCAAGACTTTCAGGAGGCTGGACATTGAGAAAGAAATGTGCCCTGGTTCCACACAGCCTCCAGTGGCTCGCATTCCACTGCAGAAGTGAGGTTTAGGAGGTTTTCATTTAGTTTAAGGTGAATGATAAATGACCAAGTCACTAGTAGAAGAGGCCTTAGGATGAGAGCTTATTTTTCTAAACAGGATACAGAAAATGATTTAAGAAAAAAGGGTATAGGGGGCTTTGGCTGAACTAAAAACAAAACTGCTTTACACTGGCTCTAAAACTTGAATCTAATGTGTCAAATGCCTCAAAGTAAATGCAATTTAGGCTGTTGACAGAAAGGGAGGAGTTAGTGGTCACATGTGTTGGGGTTTGGGAAAATACTTTTAGAAATGGTGATAATGGGTCTTAGAGGGAGCTGGGGTTGTGGCTTAGAGGTAGAGCGCTTGCCTATCACATGCGGGGTGTTGGTTTCGATCCTCAGTACCATATAAAAATAAAATAAAGCTATTGTGTCCAACTACAACTAAAGCAAATATTTAAAATAAAATAAAAATAGGTCTTAGAGCTGGGGGAGGTGGTGCACAGCTGTAATACCAGTGACTCAGAGAGCTGAGGCAGGAGGATTGTAAATTCAAGGCCAGCCTCAGCAATTTAGTGAGGCCCTAAGCGACTTAGTAAGACCCTGTCTCAAAATAGAAAAATAAAAATTATGTGACATGTGATGTGAAGACTTAGAAACATAACAGTACTGAAAATGTTTAGTGCTTTTGGGTGCTGAGTTCTCTAAGCAATTTCAATGCATTAACTTGCTCTGCATAATGACCTTCAGTGGTGAGTGCTGTTGGTTTCCTCTTTATATGAATAAGGAAGCTGTGCTGCAGAAAGCTCAAACTAAGGTGACACAACCAAGAGGCAGACCTGGGACTCATCCTAGGCTACTTTCTAGAACCCAAATATTTATGTCCACTGCTATATTACATCGCAAAAAGTGTCCAAAGATGGACTATAGCAAATTCTGAAAGGAAGAAGGCAGAGAGGAGAGGACAGGAAAGAGGAGAAGACACAAGAAAGAAAACAAAAGAGGCTCTTCATCTCAGTGTCAGCCCAGGATTTGTTCATTACCAGGGAAAACTTCTGACCACCCCATTCTCTGTGCCAGGAATAATGCCTAGCATCCCACAGGACTGCCTCATGCCAACCTCCTTAACAAGACTAGAGGTACCACAGATGTGGTATCTTCAATATTCCAGGAATATGGCAAATTGTGGTCTGTGTGCCCCTAGGTTTTGGTATGAAAATTGTAGCCATCCAGTTTCTGGAGAATTTAGCAGAAGACAAATTAATCAAAATGTCAATAGGCCAAAAAGTTATATGACCTACCCCAAAGCAGCAAATGCCATGATATGAGTGACTCATAGGTTGTTTCCTTTGAAACTCCAACAATTCTCTTTGGCCAAAACGGTTCCTAAATCCTTTCCTATATATAAACCAAGTCAGTGGTATGCCACCTGCTAAGATGGTCTCCAAAGAGCCCCTCCTCTAACTTCAACCCTTTGTCTGATCCCCTGTTCTTAGAATTACTGACTTTTCCCATGAAAGGAATACACCAGAAGTAATGAGAGCACAGCAAAATGATGACTTCAAAGATTAATTTCCATAAATATGGGAACCTCTGTCACATTTGCTCCTTCTCCCTGTCTCTTAGACTACTCACTCTGGAGGAGACCAACTGTCATATTGGGAGGCTGTTTTATAGAGAGATTAGCATCAGCGAACTTTGAAGCAGATCTTTTGAAGTCTGCAAACAACCAGATGAATGAACTTGGAAGCAGATACTCATCCAGTCGAGGCTGTAGCCCTAGACAACAACTTAACTACAACCCCTCGAGAGAGCTTGTTCCAGAGGCACACAGCTAGACTGCATTTCATAGAAACAGAGATGACAAATCTTAATTGTTTGAGCTGCAAAATTTGGGGATAATGTTTATACAGCAATTGATAAACTAATAGAATACTCCAATTGGGAAAAATATTGGGGTAAAAATAAAAACTAATAGAATGGATACAGTAGTTATAGTGGGTTTGCCATTCAACAAAATTTCCCTTGGCAACTGCTTCTGAGAATTCTTGTCAATAGGTTGTGCATGATCAGTCATATTCCACGATTTATCTAGTTCGAACAAGTAGTCCTAGCTGTGTGATCTGACATTCTTCAATTCAAACTTCAGATTAAATGATCCCTGAAATAGATGTATATCCCCATCCCTTTGTATTCAAGTAACTAAGACCCAAATGAAGCAAATTACCTAAGGTTATATCTAATTATCAGCAGTCATTTGCTAGTAATAAATATTTACTCAACACATTCCAGTGTTTTGGATTTGGGGTCTTCTAATCCTTCCCACTGGTCCATGTTCCTTCTGGAGTCGATATGAATAAGTCTTATCTAGCTTTAAAAAACTAATTGTCTTCCATCTGAGGAACAAAAGACTCCAGACACTTAAACATGCATTAGAAATTTGGGAGTCATCCTTGACACCTCTCTCTTCCTCACAAATCCATCTCTAATTGATCTCCAAAGAGTACTAATATAGCTTCAAATATACCTCTCAGTAGAATCCACCCATGTCTATCTTCATCACCTACCACTTCCATTAATCAAAATAGGCTACTCTATCAAAACAGGCTATTCTATGTATGCCTTGGTAACAAATAAGCCCCTGAATTTTAGTGTCTTAACATAATAAAGGTTTATTTCTTGCTAGCATCACAGCTCAATACAAGTGAAACATCCTTTCTCCATCTTTGAGTTCTACAATCTGGAGCGCAGGCTATCCAAGGTCACTACAGCAAGAGAGGGAGAGAGGGAGGGAGGGAGGGAGGGAGAGAGAGAGAGGGAGGGAGAGAGAGAGAGAAAGCTCATCTGTTATTTCTGACCAGAAGTGATACACATCAATTCCATTTTCATGCCAATTGGCTAGAAGTAGTTGCATGAGCCAATTTAACTACAAGTCATACTGAGAAATGCAGGAACAAGTGGATACTTATTGAGTGCCAAATATTCCTATACTATCACCTTCAATAGAGCTACCATCATCTCTGGTTAGGACCACCACAATCACCTCTTTACTGGTTTCTCAGCTTTCACTCTTGCTCATCACTTAGCTCTTCTTTCCGGGGCAATCTTTGTGCCCAGACAGCTGAAAGGTCTTCTTTATCTTCCCATCATACTTAGGGTATAAACAATTTCTTCACTGCATGTAAAGCTGCTTTGATCTGGCCCTGTGTGTCTCTCTTGCTTGGTCTTGCTTCATGCTCCCTCTTATATCCCATTGCTTTCTTCATCCTAGCCACACTGGCCTTCTGGTTCCTCTAAATGGTTATACTCCTTCCTGTGTCAGGCTGGTCAATAAAGGCAGGCCTGGGTTTGAAGACTGAAAAAGGTGATGAATCAATCTTGGATGGTTTTCTTTTATGGTTGATCCAATTTCAGTTTACTACTGATTCAGCAAGTAAGCAGTAGGAAGGATCTATATAAGACAAAGCTAGAAGGAAATGGATGCTGTGAACCATTCCTCTATAATTCCCCATAGGAGGCATGGAAGTTGTGTTGTCAATTTCGCCACTCACTGTGAAGATGATGTCAGAAGCTGAGTGAGGCTCACCGAAATTATGCCATGTCTCTAGGGAAAGACCACATACATCAGCATATACTGTTTCATTATCAGATGATGAAATTTTGCTGCATACCAATTGCATGCATTCCTACTCCATTTATTTCTGTGTTGTCAGGCCCTCCACTCACTTCACCACATGAGCTTGGTGTATCTTCTTGCTCCTCTTCACAATATTCTTCCCTCCTCTCAGTTCAGTCAGATCCTGCCACTTATTTCTGATTTCTCCATCTTCTGTGATATGTTCTTATAGAACTTTGTCATATTGCCATGTTATCATTTTACGATTATTTGTGTTATTTGATTATTGACCATCTTTTACACTACACTGCAAATACTTGAAAGCAGGAATCAATTTTGGTTTTGCTCATATTGGATGCCTAACCCTGTATGGTGCTGACACATGGCAGCTCTCTTGCAAGACACCTTGAATGAATATATCTAGAGGATGGACAGTTCTCTATATCTTCTTTTTTTAATTCATTGCACATAAAACAATCTATTTAAAATTCAAATCTCATTATGTTGCTTTTCTGAAAAACCCACAGTATTTCCCATTATCCAATGAGGAAGTCGAATAAATTGTGGGAGGTATCTATAAATAGGGTGGCCATGTGCCCTGGTTCACCTCTCCGAATCTGTGGTTCTACCATAAAGTGTCCTTTTTTCACTCTCAAAAGGGTCCAGTTTGAACAATAAATTTCATGGCCACGCTATATAAGAAACTTCTGATATCTAGCCCCATGTTGACTTCTCAAATCTCTTCCATTAACACAATTTATACCCAAGTGACAAGGAACTGCTTGGAATTCTCTGCTAACCACCACCTTGTTTCTCACCTCCCTGGCTTTGCTGGAATTGCCTCTGGCCAGAATTCTTTGCCCTCCTCTCTGACTGAACCTATAAGGTTCAGTTCATTCCCTAATCCCTCAAGAAAGCCTCTCTGATGCCTGCCCGTAAGGCCAGTGTAGAACCCTCTTTCCTTCAATCTTCCCAGTCCTCTAATTCTACATTATTCCAACATTTCATTTTCCCATAGGATTATAAATGCCAGCATGCCTGTCTTCAACCTCCACCCCACGCTACTGTTCGCATCTTTGCTTTCCTCCTCCCTCTTCTCCTTCCCCAGTCTCTCCCTTTCCCCTATTTCTTCTCATTCTCCTCCTTCCTCTTCCTCTTCTTCTTCTTCCTCCCTGATGAGAATAATCTAATCCTGATACCTCTCCCCTTCCCTGCCCGCCACCCCTCATCTGCCTTCTCTACCCTGAGTTCTCCTGAATCTCATCTGCAAAGCACATGGGTCACAACATGACTCAAATGACTTTTAAAGAAAATAATTTTTAACCTTTATATTAAATATAATTCAGATGCTGCCTGTCTTGACAGGCTTGCTGAAACAGGTTTCTTGAAGGAATTATTTTTGAAATCTTTAAGTTTGGATATCACTGTTCTAAGATGAGATATGTAACAAAAAATAAATAACATTTTCTGTTGAAAGTATGAAATAAAGTCTGATTGCTAAGAAGTTTCCAGGAAAGAGGCCTAGATTTCAACCTAAACTGATTTTCCCCTGACCTTGTCACTTCCCAAATCTGTTCATGTGGGCAGTTTATTTCTGTTTCTTAGTTTATAAACTGAAGAAGAATGTGTGCTGTGAGGAGAATTTGGTGAAGTCGTGTGTCGGTGTTTCTCCAAGTAATGTCTTTAGAAAGGAAAACATTTTCAGGGAGGCCCAATGTTGACATGTTATTTTTATTTTAGTGTAACTTAAATATGAACAAAAATAACTGAGGGTATAAATTAAGCTCGTAGTTTTTATAAAACTAGAAATCAAAACAAATCTATTAACTATAATACAAATCAGATATTAAATAGACAAATTTGCAAATTAAATACAAGTCAAATTTCAAACTAAAACTAATGAAATGGTCAGCCTTAATTTAATTTGATAAATTAAACTTTTATGAAGTTTTTCACGAAACTCCCTTTTCATGAAACTCTCTTGAGCTTTCATACATTACATTGTAAAATAGATTAAATGATATAATAAAGGACCTGATAATAATGCCATGTAACAAAGACCTCAGGATTCAGTTGTCCAGTTGAGTCATCTGATAAAAAGGGGAAATGGATGACAGCAGTTTTTACCACAAGGACCCCTGGGGAGGGGTCAGAATACCATGGGGAAGTGGGTAGACTGGCACCCAGATCCACTGTTGGTAGTAGGATTTCCCCCCAGAGGACAGAGTATAGTTAAGGGAATCACCCTCACTGTCACTGTTAGCTAACAATTAACTTAGCCTTTCTCATTCTCAGTTTCTTCCTGAGTATGTGGGGGGAAATAAATTTCATCCTGTAGGGCTACTGTAAGAACTGAATCAAATAATGTATATGAGATCCTCAGCAAATTGCACTTTAATCATGTGCAATGGACAAGGCTCAGTGGTCCCTAGACTTCCTCCTGGCAGAGACTGCTAGAGGGACAAGAAGCACACAGTATCTTAGAGATGGGCGCTGGGAAAATTTTAATCTGTGGATTTCAAAACCTTGATGAAGATGATAAAAATAGAGAGAAATTAATTTTAAGAATTCTTGCTGTTTTCGTTGTTGTAATATGTTGAGATTAATCTTCTCTGCAACAGTTCTTTCTTTAATATGAGAAAACTCTTCTTTGTTGTTATTGTTTTTAGTTTTTACATAAAGAAGCAGAATTCTGGGCTTGAGCTGCAAGGAAAGAGGACACTGTTCTGGCTTCATGCCCCATGACACAAGGAAGGTTTCGGTGAGAGACAGGTACTGAAAACTGAGGGGTCTGTGCAAGCACAACCCTGGAAGATTCTGAGAAGAAGTAGAGCCATTTGGGAACAGATGAGATGGAGTTAGAGAAAAGGCCATTCTCCTGTCACAGGACCCAGTACCATTCTGGGACCCTGAAAATGGACAATGCGGAGGCCCCTGGAGACCACTCTGGCAAAGCCATTGTGCTTAGCATGGTGCCTCCCTCCTCAGTAGCAGGGGCAAGAAACTTGGAAGAAAGAAAGCAGCTGCCTTCCAGTAACCATGAGAGCAGACCAGGCAGATGAGGGTGTCTCTTGATACCAGAGGGGACACTTTGAAATGGTTTGGAGTTGTGGTAACATCAGGAGGAGAGATCAAGCCATTATAACATGAATGTCAAAAGTCAACTTAACAACCAGCCCATTCACAATAGCAATAGAGTTTACAAAATCAATGAAAACTAAACCACCCCAAATCAATTTAACGAGAGAGACACAGGGTTGATAAAGGAAAAAAAAACAAAACTATGAAATCTTATTTATGGATGTGGAACAAATTCTGAGCAAATGAACAGAAATACCAAATTCTCAACAGAAATATATATTTGTCTTTACTATAGCAATTCTTCCAAAATTAATGCAAATATAATCAGAATCCTAATTTTTGCTAACTGCTTGAAATAAGTTTAAGTTGCTCATGGGAGAATAAATGTCAAGACTACTAAAAAGGAAGAAAGGGAAAAAGGAAGGAAGGAAGGAAGGAAGGAAGGAAGGAAGGAAGGAAGGAAGGAAGGAAGGAAGGAAGGAAGGAAAGAAGGAAGGAAGGAAGAAAGAAGAAAGGAAGGAAGGAAAAAGGAAAATGGAAAAGAATAAGAAAACAGGAAAGGATAAAGGATCACATGGGCAGATTCCTTGCCTTCCAGATATCAGATATTCATGAAGCCTTATAACAAAAGTATCGTAGCATTGGCTGAAGCTACAGAAATAGAACAAAGAGTTCAGAAAAAAATCCAAGGATATGTAGAAGCAATATATGACATTAATTCAATGGGAAAAGGGATGTTTATTTAATTAATGCTACCAACATTGTTGGCTATCCAGCTAGATGTAAGCAAAGAGAGACTCTTAGCTCTAACCATACACAAAAAATAATTCCAAATAGATTAAAGAGTTGAACAGTACATATTTGAAGACAATTTAGAAAACTATTTATATAATGTTAAGTGAGACAGACTTTTCTAAGTAAAATACGAGATCCAAAATCCATAAAAAGAACACTAACATATTTGACTACTTCTTTATCATTAAGAGATGAAATAATGAAAGTAAAAATACCAAGATAGCAGGGAGAAAATTTTTACAACGTATATAGTGGACATAGATTTAATTTTCTGAATTTTCAAAGAATTCTCTTAGTTTATAAATATATATAGACAAGAACAGAATTCATAGCAGAAGTGATCAAAATGTCTATGAAAAGGCTGTTAGCCTCACTTAGAATCAAGAAAATATAAAATGAATTTAAAGATGAGATATTTTCTGCTGACCTGATTGGCAGAAATGAAAAATGAGAGAAAATCCAGAATTAGCAAAACACTAGGGGAAATTTTCATCATCCTATACTCTGGGAAGGCTTGGATTGCTACAACCTTTGGGGAAAATATGCTAGAATGTTTGCTAAATTAAAAATAAACAAACCCAATGAATTTACTTCTGAAAATCCACCTTATGAAAATAAAATTGCCAGCACACAAATATTTATGCTAAGAATATTTATTGCCATTTTTGTTTATTGTTGGATATGCATCAACAGGGACATGGTTCCTTAAGTTATGGTGTATACCCATAATATGAAAAACTATGCAGCTATTAAAAATGAAATAATCAATATCTATTAACCTGAAGAGAAGTCCCTGATGTCTTATTAAATAAACCACAAAGTGATCACTGTAGTATGCCTCTGTAGTTACAAAAACCAGTGCCAGTCCTCCTCTTCTCTGTGTGTGTGTGTGTGTGTGTGTGTGTGTGTGTGTGTGTGTTTGCACAAATAATAAGGGATAGAAGATGCAACCCTATGGACAGGAAATGAGGGAGCCGGTGGGGTCAGAAATCATTAAGTTTCCATTGTATACTTTTTATTATTTTATGGGTAGTGTTTGTAGTGCTTTTCTATTTAAGCACATTAATAAAGAAGATAATGTTTAAAAGAAAATATGATCTCAAGGGTTGCTGGGATCTGGGCTTGTAAGTCACATGGTATTTCTATTGAAGAGCTGGGAAGAAATGGATTGAAGGAGAAAGAAGGGAAAGAAATGAGGGGGGCACTTCTCACATGTGATATACTTTCATTTCTCTAAGAAACTCTTCGAGAGATACTGGGCTCTCTCTGCCAAAGGGCCAGCTTTTGCATCTCATTATCCAATTCTTTTTTTTTTTTTTTTTAATTTCTAGGTTTTGCACACCACCTATGTAGGTGGTCTAATTTAGGCCATGTGCATACACTTGGGGATGCGTCTGTTGCTGGTATATAACAATTTCACATTTAGATCCCTTAATAGTCTTCATTCAAATAGTAATTCAGGCAAATGAACAAGTGACTATGTTCGTATTAATAGCTTTGAGCCAAACTACCACCCAGGAGCTAGCCATTATCTGGAGAACATGGCCAGGCTGGACTTGGGCAATGTAACAGCCATTTATCCTAAGCCACAGCCAAACCTTTCTAGGCCTGAGGTAAATTTACATAGAATAAAGTTAAATGGAGAAAATACTATTGGGGTGATGCTTTAAATTATTTGCATTTGTTCATCTCCAGTAGGAAAACAGAGCCCCAGGGCTGTAGACCCAGAGACAGTATCTTCCCATTGAAACACAGAAAAAACATCTTGGTTTCATTACTGTTACCAAGTATTCTAGGATCCTAGCTGGGCATTACAAACAATGCAGAACTAGTTTTGCTTTTAAACATCTAATTAAGTTAATTTGTCTGCTGTTAGTGTATAGAACTCTCAAGTTTCTAGAAAGGCAGGAGTAGGGATCAGGGAGCATAGTCAGGAAGAAATCTTGCTTGTCTCCCTCAAGATGTGAGTAGGAACACACCTTCTTCTTAACATCCAGTGTCGTGGTCTCCTTGCCTCTTCAGAAACTATACTTCTCAGGGGAGCCAACTGTTTAAGTCCTGGCCATGGGAAACAAGGAGGGTTACCTGGTCTCTTGTTTTGGGTTCATTTCAGACTTGAGCTGAGTAAGGAATCCTTGACCACCAAGGAATCTCTACAATTCTTTGCACAGAGAAGTACATGTAAGAATCAAGAGAGGATCATTGTAAAAACAAAGGAACCCAGAAGGCTGAGACTTGCTCAGAGACAATAAATAATCATTGATTGGCAAAATCAGAACCAGAATCCCTGGTGTCTTGAATCACTTGCTGCTTAGAGTCCTCCCTCCTGACTCTGTCAGATGCATGGGGAAGAAGAGCATTCTGAGCAGAAAGAACATGGTACTCATAGAAACAAGGCCTGAGCAACATGAACTTTGAGGAAACTTTAGAAATTTAATACAAGCATTCCAAGAGCACAGGGGATGTAAGGGAGCCATGGAGAGTAGACTATAAATCATCTTTGTAAGCAGTTTAGACTTGGTATTCCTCAAGATTCTTTCAGTTACAAGCAAGAACCCCAAGATCAAACTAAGTAATAACAACAGTAACAATAATAGTTAACACTTAACTGAGCACTTTATTCTAAATAAATTTCTGTTCTCTGTATGTATTACCTTATTTAAAACTCAGAGCACTATGAGGAAGGTATTGATGTATCTATTTTAGAGATGAGGAAGCTGGTACACAGAATGTTTAAACATTTTGTCCAATATCCTGTAGCCATAATTGCTGATTGTTGTAATTGGTGAAGTAGTTGCTGTAATGGGTAAGCCTGGGTTCATGTGCAGCCAAATCCAGGAGTCAAATAATCTTCTGAGGTTCTGTCTTGCTTTATCCTTGGCTCTACTTCATTTTATGCATTGCTTTCACTTTAGATAGCTTTCTCCATAAAGAAGAAGGAGAAGGAAAATGAGAAGGAGCTCAGATCTCAAAGCAATAGTGAAGCCATTTCCCTCCCAACACCTACACATAAAATTTCTGCTTGACCTTGGCTCATCAGGAGCAGAGAACATAATAACAAGATCAGAGCAGAGTCAACCACATGGAATGGGCTCCCATCAAATGATAAATTACCTTAAGAGCTGGGGCATTGTCATATAGATGTGTCACCAGCGATATAGAGAGAAAGGGCACAAATTTTCATTTTAGAGAAATAGTGTTGAAAATGCATCAGAGGAACATAGAACTGGAGACAGAGAAGCCAGTTAGAAAGCTGACCACATTTTCCTGAGGCTGTGGTGATGGTGAGAAGGGAATAGAGTCAAGAGGTACGTAGGAGATAGGGATACAGCAGTTGAGGAAGAAGAAGCTAATGGCAACTCTGAGGTTGTGGTATTAACTGAACTTTAGAAAAAAGGAAGCTGAGCAAGTTTGCGGTAAAGAGAGAAGACAGTGCCTTCCTTTGAAGGCACTTGAGCACTCAGTCTGCCTTCCCTATTAGACAGCAACGTTCATGTACCAGTGAACAAGTCTTCCCTGTCACAATAGTATCCATACTCACTGTATAGTGCCTGGCACATAGTAGGCGCTCACTTGTCAACTTAACAAAAAGGCCAACCATGCACCCAAGTGCATGTACCAATTAGATCACTGAAGTCAGAAGAGAAGTCTGCCCCACATGAACTTGGGAGATCACTAAGGGTATGGGAAATAGGAAAAAAATGGTCATTGAAGAAATTGTGCAAGGAGAGTGTGGAATGAGAGCGTGAGCTCAGAATGCCAGCACATGAGGAACTAGCAGAGGAAGGTGAACCAGGGGAGTGGTTGAGAAAGGAACGGTCAGTCAGAGACGGCATAAAAGAAGTGATAGGGTGGCAATGAGAAAAGCGGTGGTGAAAGGCCAGGAGGATATGGGGAAGACTTACTAGCTGTGTGACCTTCGGCAGGCTATTTCACTTCTGCATGCCTCAGCTTCCCCTATTCTAAATTGGAATCATACTGCCTGTCTTAGAGGTGTCATGAGAATTTTCAAAATAAGCACGAATAGAGGACTTAGACAAGTACTTATTTCAATATTTACCTAAGGACTGAGTAATGCCTACCACTGAATCCCACAGAATAGACAAGCAAAACAATGCCTCCACCAAGTTTGGCAATCTAGAGAGCTGAACAATCTGCAAAGCTGGGAAGGAAAGCCACATTGGGTAAATCAAGCATGGGAAGTAAGGAAATAAAAGCATCATCTACTGAATTTTTTTCTCTCTGACAAGCATCAGTAGCTAATATATTTTGCTTATTCATCTTAATGGCTCCCCAACTAGAATATAAGCTCCATGAGGGCAGTGACTGGGACTGCTCTGTGTCCCAAGTGCTTAGGGCCTTCTCAGCAAGATCTGTCTAATGACTGCATAGAAAAACATGGTGGCAATAGAGACCGAAACCAGGATATTCAACCCAGCATGGTGGTGCCCACCTGAAATCCCAGCAGCTTGGGAGGCTGAAGTAGAAGGATTGCGAGTTCAAAGCCAGCCTCAGCAACAAGAGAGGCACTAAGCAACTCAGCAAGTCCCTGTCTCTAAGTAAAATACAAAATAGGGCTGGGGTTGTGGCTCAGTGATTGAGTGCCCCTGAGTTCAATCTCTGGTACCCCCCAAAAAAAAAGAAAGAAAGAAAGAAACCAGGACATTCAATATGATTCGTCCCTCAGTCAGTGCTTATCCAGGGCTGTGTTATGGCTTGAATATCCCCTAATATTGAAATTTTATTGCCAGGATGGGAAAAGGAAAGTAATTAGGGGGTGAAGGCTGAGTCCCATGAATGGATCAATAATGTTTGTGTGGGAGTGTTAGTTATCATGAGAGTGGGTTGTTACAGGAGCAAATCCACCTCTCATGCTTTCTCTTTTGCTGGTCTCATTTTGCTCTTTCCCCTTCCCCAAGTTACCAAGGCCTGCCCCAGGCACTGCTGCTATGCCCTTGGAATTCCCAGCTTCCAGTTCCATAAGTTAAATAAACTTTTCTTTATAAATTACCACCTCTGCAGTATTTTGTTACAGCTACAGAAAATGGATTGAGACAGGTTGCATAGACTACAAAGTGGTTTGGGGTTTTAACACAGATTCCCAGGCCTTCTCCCTTGTACTCTCTCTGAGCAGGCATCCCTTGTTGGGAGGAGAGGGTAAGGTCCAGTGCTGCTTTTTAACAGTGCTCCTTGTCGCTATTACACACACCTTTGCCTCACAACCACTAACCTATGTCATAGTTTGATGTGTGACTTAATATAGAAATAAAATGAAAAAATAACTCAAATCTGCAGCCACTGTTTCTTCCCTCAGGATCTGGTCAAATTCATTTTTTTTTCAAGTATGTTCATATTTGACAGTTAAAATTTGTGGTAAAAAATTCCAAAGGTAGCAGCTCAAAGGGACTCTTAACAAGGAAGTCTGGGTAGAAGGGAGTGGTCCTCTGGGCAGAAAAGAATGGACCCAGCCAAGCAGGTTTTACATCCATCAATCACAGCTCACACCTGCCCTTCTGTTCAGCACAAAGAACCAATTGAGAGGAGCCAGTGCCCCCCACAAAGGCATGGGAGCCTGGACAATGCAGGCCTAGAAAGATAGGAAAGTGGCTGGACACAGAGATTTACACCAAATTGTCTAAGCAGCTAGCATGGAATCCTCAGAAATGTTGGCGTGGTGTCGGGTTCTAAGAACATGCAGAAGAACTACATGGTTAAAGAATGAATAAAGTGAGATTTCTCAGGGAACCAGAAGAAACCATTTTTATGTCAGAGAAAATCATGGAGTCTGCTCACCAAAAATGGACATTCAGGAATTAAGTGAAAAGGACCCATTTCATCAGGAATCTGTCTCACGTACAGCCAGTAGACTAACTGAGCTAGCCTTACCTCCCCTGTTATGGACATCTTGTCCTCTTATACTGACATTGCCACCTTTCCCGAACAAGTAGCACATGCTATTACATGCTTCTGTGCTCAGAAACTTTCCCCCTATCCATCAAACAAAAGCTCGTTCATCCTTCTCCAAAGTAGCTTCCTCTGGGGTGCCCTCCCTAACTCCTTGAGCAGAATGAGCTAGTTCATCACACATCTCTGTACCTCTGTTCCTTTGCTCAATGTTGATTTTGTGAGATATCAAAATCAATATCAAATTACACTGCAAATATTATTTGTATATGCCCATTCACTGTTAGGATGTGGCTTTTCAAAGATAGAAATTATGTATTCAGACAAGCAATTCAATGAGTACTGCCTATGTGCTAGACAATAGTACTTACATTATCTCTGTGCTCTACAACAATCCTGCATAACAAGATTCCCATTTTATGAGTGAGAAAACTAAGTATTCAAATGAATTACCCGATATTACATAACTAGGAATGATTCCAAAGTCAAAACTTTTCCCACTGTAATACACTGTCCATTTTTACAATGATGAAATGAATGTCCTTTCTACTAATTATAAGTACTTCGCCATTATCATGTGATTATGACAAACAAGTGGATCTGTGAGCTGATTGGGATTACAGAAAGAGCAATTTTGCATCAAATATATCGAAAAGAAACCCCTCCTAACATTACAGTGCATACACATTAGCAGCCTCATCCAATAAGCAAGTCATTTGGCGTCTTCTAAGTGCAGTTTTCAGTACAAATTCTGGCAGGCTTATTGTTAAGATACAGCCTTACTTCAAATCAGGTATGTCATAGGCCTTATGAGATTCTGCTGAAGAGGAAGCTGTTGAGCAGCACCTATCTTAATGACTTTTCATGCCAGAGTCATCTCTCTCGGTTCTGGGGTCCCACCCAATTGCATTGGGAGAGCTTCATAAGAGTTCAAATTAGTCTGAGAAAAATATTGACCCTAATTCTACCTGTGAACCTTCCAATGACTCATATACTGAGTCAGTTTGCTGTCAATACAGCAAATTCTTACCTAGCTGCCTCTTTTTCTCTAGAAGAGAATGCAAGTCCAACTCTTAAAATTTGACAACATGATGATAGCCCCCATATACCTATGTATACTTCAGATTTGAGATTTGTATGCCAAGCTGGCCCATCTACCCTGCAGTTACCTTGGTCATCATTTTCAGTCATTTTCATTGCCTATGGCTTAGCCTAGGCCTAATACTGAATTATCAGTTTGAGAGCTCAGTGGAAGTTTGGTGATATATGCAGGACTCATTCTGATTCTTCAGGTCTTATTTCTATTAAGTCAAATGATAAGAAAGCAAAATTACTGGGCCATAGTGTTTTCTGAATTCATCATTCATTCATTCGTCCGTTCATTCATCACATATGTATTGAGGGAGCTGCTGAGCACAATCATTAGGAATTCAGACTCTGAATCTGTCTGAATTTAACATGTAACCGCCTTTACTTACTAGCTCTGTGACCTTGGACAATTACTCAATCTCAGAGCTCTACATCTATGACAGAAGGACAACACTCACTACAAAGTGTTATTATTTTTTTTAAGAGAGAGAGAGAATTTTTAAATATTTATTTTTTAGTTTCTCGGTGGACACAACATCTTTATTTTATTTTTATGTGGTGCTGAGGATCAAACCCAGCGCCCCGTGCATGCCAGGTGAGCGCGTTACCGCTTGAGCCACATCCCCAGCCCTTATAAAGTGTTATTTTGAGGCCCCAATGAATATTTAGCTATAAACCTTTAAGAGAATTCCTGGAATTCAATTTTTAGCTATGTCTCTTATCATCATTGTTGCTATTGTTACAGAAGTTGGACAGGGTGCAGACCTACTGGGAGGAGGAAAGGATACAGGGGTGAGCTAACACCATGCAGGAAGACAGACTCTTAAGTGACACCAGTGAGTAAATGCATTCTACAGTGTGTAATCTAAAGGAAAGGCAGGCAGGGCTCTGAAGCCCTGTGACAAGGGGCCTGTCCTGTCTGGGTGGGAGATGAAACCTTCCCTGATTGAATGGACACTGAGAGGTTGAGTAGGGGACTGGATGGAAGTGAGTGGACTGCTGGAAAGACCCTTCCAGCCCAAGGGAACAGGACATGCAAAGGCAAATATTTAGTGCAGGTCAGTGTGACTTCAGGCCTGAGAGGTTGCTGGCAGTTGATGTTGTATGTACTCTCTTCTCTTGATGTTGTTGACAGAATAAATATATTTGAATACTGTATTTCAAAGCTATAGTTTAGTTCTACAAACACTTGTGTATGTTACTCTTTTTTTCCACTTTGACCTGGCAATGAGAGCTATATAAGCAATATGTGCTCCCTTTTGGTCTAACCACAAATGAAGTCAGGGCTTAGTTCACTGACTAACTGCAAGAATTAGGTCATCTCAGGTGCCTCATAACACCTACTCCCTTACTCATTTCATAGGTCTCTATTTTTACCCTTACTTCCTTATTTTATTTTGAAATGTTAGAGGACCCTGAAAGCCTTTTGAAACTCAGCAGGCTATAAATCCCCAAATAGGAAAAATAAAATATATTGATTATAAACAGCTTAATTGGTTAGAAACTGATTCAGGGGTGAGAATGTGGCTGAGCATATGCTGGGCCCCTGCAAGGAAGAAGAACCTTAAAAGAGACTGTTCACAGCTTCTCATTGAATTACTTCCCATTTGTAATTTGCCAGGGTCATGACTCAGGGGGAAGGAATTGTGCAAGGGGAGTTGTCCAACATAACCCATTTACATTGGCCTTCTTCATCTGGATGCTGCCAGATTTAAATGTAAACGGTGTTATTAGCACATCGGAGGTTCTAGAAGGGAAGAATGTATATGCTGAGCCTCCGGATCTGCTGGGTTTGTCTATTGTTTTGTGGAGCAGCTTTTTCAAATAGCTGATGTGTTTGTCTGCAAGATAAAGAAATGAAAACAACAGTGAGTTTTGTTTATGGGCCTGTGAGCCTGGCCTCATCTGTTACAGCTTCCAGAGCAGTCTGGCATTAACCTGTCTGAAAGCAGCAGGGAGAGCAGTGAAATTTTTGGCCACACTTCTTGATTTTCCATCAGCTCTCCACATCTGGCCCTTCTCCCTGCCACCAATTCCCCCATAATCATTCATTGGACAAGTATTTACAAAGAACCTCTTACCATGCCAAGTACTGCACTAAGGGCTGGGGATAGTGTGGAATGGAGCCTACTCCCTGTCCCATCTCTCCCCTGCCTTGTATCCACATTCCCAGGATGCAACCCTTAAAAATAGACTCCTCCAGCATTTCCTTCTCAGGCAAAAGGAGCGACAACAGCAGACTCATCCAGCTTGAAGATGTGGATGAAGCCAAAAGCCCCACAGTGAAAAAAACCTCAAAATACACATTGCAGGAAGGAGGTCAGGAGGAGTAAATGGGAAGCATGTGCTTACCTCCAATTCCTCTTTCTTTTACAGTCTTCTGCTTCCACCAAAGGAGAAAGTAGCTACTTCATGTAAAATTTGAAAAAAAAATCTAAGTTGAGAGGCCTGATTTGGAAGTAATGAGACTTATTCTAATAATAAGAATTAAGGAAGGTGTGGAGATTGAATTCATAGAGAGTTTATATATGCATGTTCTCAGTAAACTCCCCTACACTCCAGGAGGGCTGTTAGCATTTCCTAGAATAAGGAATGGGGGATCTGGGAGCGATTAAGCAACTGGGGGCTTTAAACCAGATCTTTTTTTTTTTTTTTTTATTGGTTGTTCACAACGTTACAAAGCACTTGACATATCATACTTCATACATTAGACTGAAGTGGGTTATGAACTCCCAATTTTACCCCAAATGCAGATTGCAGAGTCACATCGGTTACACATCCACAATTTTACATAATGCCCTATTGGTAATTGTTGTACTCTGCTCCCTTTCCTATCCCCCACTATCCCCCCTCCCCTCCCCTACCTTTTACTCTCTCTACCCCATCTACTGTAATCCATCTCCCTCCTTAGTGAAGCTAGCCAATCCCTAAAAAACAAGTGCCAAATGTCTTCTTTGATATAATGAGAGCAAATATGAACAGAGCAGGGAGGAAGAGTAGGAAGAAAAGAGTAACATTAATCAGTGACATGAGATGGGAGGGAAAGGGAGAGATGAGGAAAATTGCATGGAAATGAAGGGAGACCCTCATTGCTATACAAAATTACATATAAGAGGCTGGGTGGGGAATGGGAAAATAAACCAGATCTTTGTTTCTCCTTCTCAATCCCAGGGCTTAGGGCCAGCACATCGCTTCTGCAATGAGGACAGTCTGCCTTGCACAAATTTGCAAATAGTGTCTTAACTCAGTCTTCTTTATCCACATAATACAGGCAGCACTCATCTTTATTTAAGGGGGAGAACGAAGAGGAATCAGGATTCTCAACAACAGGGGAGGAAGTGGGCTTGGAAAAGTCAAGCAAGTTGCCTGAGGTCACGTAGTCACTAGAAGGAGTGGAGCTGGAATTTGATCTCTAGCCTGTCTGACGCCAAAATGCTGAAGCAGGACTAGCCCTGCTTCCCTGACAGTGAAGGTAAAATGAAGCCTGTCTGCTGCGGTGCAAGAGACAAAAATACCATGCTTAGGCCAAGAGCCCTGTGTTGGAATTTCAGTTATGCCACCCTTCTAGCTGTGTGACTGTGTCCAAGTAATCTCTCTGATACCTGATGTATAAAAATGAGGAAGATATAATGTAGATTCAATAAAATAATGCTCACAGTTTGCATTTTCTTAAACTCTATACAGGGCATGTAGGTTTTCTGAGGACAATGAGCCATTGCCCTTAGACAGAAAATGCAGCAAAAAGGATAGAAACCCAATGTACAGTAGCCCTTTGGAATAGGAAAGTGTTAGTCTAGGCAAGTGTTAGTCAAAATGAATCGATGCTCCTATCCTGGATATCCTCAACTCACACCATGACTTAAGAGCCAGGAGTGTTTTCATGGACTAAAAGTAGCTGCTGATCCTCAAGCAGAGAGCAATTCCTGAAACAGGTGCACAGCGCCTTCCTTCTTCCCCTGGGAACACAGGATGGCTGCCCTGGCTGCGTTCCCCAGCAGCTGCTTGACCCTCCAAGGTCTGACATTTTACCCAGTCCCTCATAACACGCTTGCATAACTTCTCTATTCTCAAACCACTTATTTTCCCTACAGATCAACCTGAAGATTCCAATTCTTCCAAGGCCATTTTATGAATCAGGAGTCACTTCATCTCCTCCACCTAATATCTATTGAGCACCTACTATGTGCCAGAGTGATTTAGAACAGAGGCACTGGCATAGGACACAATGCTAAAAACCACCAAGGACTTCCATTTTATAAGGAGATGGAGCACAGAGTGCAAGCTGTCTGAACTCTTCCAGAGTTCTTCCGGGTCATCTCCTTGCAAAAGCATCAACAATTCTTCCCTTGAGTTTGCATATTTCACATCTGGGATTGAATTGATTATTATGCCAGGCCTTTCTTTGGTCATCAACATTTTCAATTTTCCTAAAGTCTAAATTAAATCCTTTCAAAGATTGCCTTGGACAAAAACACTGGAGAACTGTCAGATTACTGGATCTCCCAGCCCCACAGCCCAAAATATATTTATAAATAGTACCTTCTTTGTATCAACATAAATATATACAATCAGATCACATTGGTCAGAACAAGTCAACAAAGTGCTTTCTGTCATGCAGGCATCTTTATTCTTGCAATCTTCCACTTCTTTGGATAAATTTTTTTTAAAAAAAGCAAACTCCAAATTCAATTAAGAGCTTTCATCAAGAAAAGGCCATTTAAGTACTCTCAAAGTTCAAAGTGCACAGGACGAAGCTCTCAGGAGTGATGTGTCATGTTTTTTTTTTTTTTTTTTTTTTTTTTTTAAAGAGAGAGTGAGAGAGGAGAGAGAGGATAATTTTTTTTTAATATTTTATTTTATTTTTTGAGTTCTTGGCAGACACAACATCTTTGTTGGTATGTGGTGCTGAGGATCGAACCCGGGCCGCACGCATGCCAGACGAGCGCGCTACCGCTTGAGCCACATCCCCAGCCCAATGTGTCATGTTTTTAACAGCATCAAGATTTGTTCCCTGAGAATACATCTTATTCTATATTCACTAAGCCTTAGTAAATAAACTGAGGATGGGGGGGGGATTAACAAAATGATCTATGACAGAACAAAGTAAATTTGAACATTTACAAACAAATAGGAGCTGGACACTAACACTCTAGCTCCAGCACTCCCTAAGTGTGAGCAAGTGGCCTCTCACAGCCCCAGCTCCCATCCTCCTTTATGGCTTCCTCTCAGGCACCTGAGTGAACACACTAGGCCTTATCACCCTTATCCTCAGAGTCATTTAAGATATTTGAGTCATCTTTCTCAAAATTTATTCTAATAAAAAACCCTCCAGGAACAACTTCTTCCATCTGATTCTAACCAGCTCTTCTTCCCTCCTATTCCCTTTCCTTAGTTTCCCAGCTAAGCCATTCAATGTCTCCTGATCAAGGCTCATACTCCACTGCTGCTGATCCTTGCTCCTGTTCTTCCCTCTGTCTGAACATCCTTTTCCCACATCCCCATTTATTGGGCTTATAAAATCCTATCCATTCAGGGGCTGGGGATATAGCTCAGTTGGTAGAGTGCTTGCTTGCATGTACAAGGCCCTAGGTTCAATCCCCAGCGCTACAAAAATAAAAATAAAAAGGACTAGGTATGTAGCTCAGTGGTAAAGCACCCCTAGGTTCAATACCCAATTCAAAAAAACAAAACAAAACAAAATCCTATCCATCATTTGAAGGCCATCTCAGTGCTACAGTTTGTCCAAAGTCACTTAAAATCACCTAACCTGATGTGATCTCTACATCTTTGTCACCTGACCTCACCTCTGTAGCATTTTGACATTTCCCATTTCACTGATGACACATTTCACCTTGAGAGCAGAAGCCATAGCTTATCCAAATTACTAAAATTTTAACATACAGCCACAATGTTGACCTAAGACAGAGCCTCAGTTCTGTGAAATTATATAGCATGCTACAGCACACCTTTTCTACTAGAACATCTGCAAATACTTTCTCCTCCTCTGGTCCTGTGGAGAGAATAAAGACTTGATAGAACACAGAGGAAGAGCTAATTAGATTACCTGGGATATGTCAGATTGGAGAATTGAGTGTTCAGGGGAACTGTAACAGTCTCAGAGTAAACTGTTGGGCTCTCCTCCATGGAGGGAGGATTTGCTAAGGCACACAGAACTGTCCAATCACTGGATAAAATACTTTAAAGATGGCGCCTCCAAGGTCTCTTGGCCACACAAATAATGTGGAGTCAGTGTAGTTTCCAGACATTCTGATCAGGAACAGAACTGACAAAAGTGATTTGGTGGCATGCTTTGCTGGAAAAAAAAAAAAAAAAGCTACCAGAAGTATTTCCCAGGAACCTATATAAGATAAGACATTGAAATAGTTGTGATCTTAAAACCCAAGCCAGTAAAACTGCTCTGCCTCATTCTGCCTTGATATAGAGTTTTTCTTTACAATATCTCCAAACTAACAAATATACTTAGATGCAGACAATGAGGATCTTAACTGAGCTAGGGAAGATTCAGTCTGTGCCTAGGAGTTCTAAATTAAATAGCCAGATTACCTTGAATCACTTTACCTCTCTTTGTTGTATTTTCTCAGCTCTAAATTCTAATAATCTGAAATAAAATTTAGTAATGCTATAATTCATCTCAGTTCTACTAATAATTAACAAGGGCTTTGGTGTAGTCTCTTCTCAACTACTTATTCTTAAATCTCTCCCTTCTTTGGCTTTTTTCTTTTATTGATATCAGAGTGGCCCCTCTTCTGATGATTTTCAGTACACTGTAGCCCTCTGGGGCTGTGACTCTCCACCCCACTAAAGTCTGTGCCCAGTTGTAATTCCACTGAGAACCCTCATCCTTTCTGGAATGCTTCAGATCAGTGTTTAATATGATGAAAGTGTTTCTTGTGTTTCGATGGAACAAGTGAAGAAGGGATTCCTTACATTGAGGAATCTTATGTATGTGAGAGAGCCGTCTACATCTTGCCACCTCTTCCACCCAGCAACAAAACCCAGGGAAGCTCAGTCAGGAGAACGCTAACTCTTCATAGGCATTTGACATCAGAGTAAAAATACAAATGATTAAATGAAGGGTCTTGCATACACATAAAATGTCTTATGAAGTACAACCAGTTTTTACAATCTAAGGGCAGAGATAACATTATATTTTAAAGAGTTCTACTTAAGTATATTACATTATGGGGATATATTTAATTTTTAGCTAAAACAAATGTGTATTAAGTCTAAATAAATAGCTGTAAGAAGGAAGAAGAGAGAAAGAAATAGATTTGAAGTAGACGGAGGTTTTTATTTTTTTCAGAAGCAATTGCATTATTATGGCTTTCAAACATTGTAACAAAAAAAAGGTTAAGTGGTAACATTTTTTAATGTCTAGTTACATGCTTGATCTTGTGATAATTGCTTTTGCTATGTTATACTATTTAATAGCCACAAGAGCCATATTTTTAACCCCATTTTAAACCTGGGGAATTTAAAACTAAAACAAACATCCAAGCCCATGCCTATCTGACTTCAAAATCTCTGTTGCTTTTTGAACACTCGATCATGAATCCGAAATGTAACCTCAAGAGGTTTTAGAGTCCAGCCAGCCCTCCTTTTCCTTGGTGTTCACTCTTGCTTCAGGCATAACTATTTTTATATCACCACTGAGCTAGGTCTGTCCTGTTCTTAGAGTCCCACATGGAAGAATTTCCATTACATTTTTGATAAGTACTTCAAGGGCTAAAAGCCTTTTTGATGAACAGGCATTTCTATAAGTACCTAAATCCCTTTTGGTGCTATTTCAACTCAATATTTGTACTGCCAGGTATGATTCATTTATCCATTTATTCATATCTGACCCAAACATACTTTCCAACCTTACATTTTACTGCTCTCTTCCATGAATGTTTTAATTAGTATTATTTGCTTTAAAACAACACAAGAAACTCAAGCTGACTTAAGTAAAAAAAAGCACACATGCAATTCCTCTAAGCGTACATGGCTCTTCCTTGCACCCAAGGACAGGAATTAGGCAAGCTTATGGAAGGTCTGGATCCAAAGCTGAAAGCTAATAGATCTCTGTTTTTCATCTGTTCTTTTCTCCTTCACAGACTTTCTCTGTGTTCCTCCATATTTCTGCAAACCTCCAGCTGTCATGAATGAAAATAAGGTTACCCACAGTTTTTCTCTCTGTTCACATATTATGGGTCCAATCAACCCAGAGGTCTATATAACTCTTGGACCATGTTCCATCTTCCAGAGATGGAGTTCTGAATGGTCTGGGATGATCTTACTCGCTTGTGTCCAGGTAGGGGGACCAATCCAAGAGGCTTCCAAGAGCCACTCTGCTATGCAATAAAAGAGGAATACAGTTAAGAGTCATTGTGATCTGAGCAGATATCTTAAAAAGTATCCTCTACAGGGTAGCCCAAGCCATGTGCCAAGTAAACTACTCTTATGACCTGCCATCTCTTTTGCTTAATTATCCCTCCCCCGAGACCTCCTCTCCCATCTTCGCCCCATCCCCACCTTGTCACTTTTATCAGAATCCTCCAAGGTCAGCTCTAACAACAGCAGCCCTTGCGCCTTCACCAGTTTTCCTTTTCTGATTTTTTCAGACCCTCCTATAGCTTCCTTGAAGTCAGACTCCATGTCCAATTCACCTTGCATGCCCACAGAATTTAGTAAAATATTCACTTAATGGTAAACAAAGTAATTTCACAGAGAAAATGTTTTTCCTTTATTAAAAAGTTAATGATATAACATGACCTGTGTGATCCTATATCATGTACAACCAGGAGCAGTTATATTCCATTTATGTATGATGTGTTAGAATGCATTCTACTGTCATGTATAACCAATTAGAACTAGTTGAAAAAAAATAGGAAAATCTTTTTTAAAAGTTAATGATATAAAGAAGAATGACTATATGACACTTGCAAGTAAATGGATGGACCTGGAGATTATCATGCTAAGTGAAATAAGCCAATCCCCCAAAACCAAAGTTTGAATATTTTCCCTGCTATGTGAAAGTTAACCCACAATAAGGGTGAGGCAGGGAGAAAATAAGTTTGGTGGATTAGACAAAGAAAAATAAGGGAAAGGAGGAGGGATAGGAAAAGGAAAGGTAGTTGAAAGATTTCAAGATAATTTTCCTATGTACTTATATAAATATACCATAGTGAATCCCACCATCAGGTATATTCACAAGAAGGGAGTCCTAACTAGAATAAGATATATTCCTTGCTTGTAATAATAATAATCAAAATGAATTCTATTGTCATGTATAACTAAAAAAGAACCAATAAAAAAGTTAATGATAGTTTGAAAATTTTACTTTTTAACTTATTCACTTTTCTCTTTTCAAAGATAAACTATTCTTACTCATTTTTTTTTTTTGTCTTTTGAGATCAGTTTTTAAATATTGTGGTTCTTTTCTGTGAAATTGAAGAGACCCTATATCAGTCAGAGTAGTAATTTAGGGGGAAAATGACATACTTAAATCAGGGAATTTTAGGCAACTTTAATAAAGATACTATCTAGCCAGGTGAAGGGACACATGACTATAATTCTAGCAGTTCAGATGGCTGAAGAAGGAGGATCCCAAATTTGAGGCTAGCCTCAGAAGACACTATCTCAAAATGAAAAATAAGAAAGGGGCTGGAGATATCGCTCAGTGTTTAAGCCCCCACTGGGTTCAATCCTCAGTATCAAATAATAATGATGATAATAATAAGACTAACTGTAAGACTGTGGGCAGAATTTAAGGAACTCAACAGGGGACAGTTCACCCTCCCAGGGCTCACCTTCTTGGACAGTCTTTATAACCTCGTGAAGCACAAAGGGGGAGATGTTACCAGAACCCAAAGAAGGTAGCTGTGTAGCAGCCCTCAGAAGGTAAGGGACAAAGCCGGAAGAATTCACTCCCCAGCCTTACTCTCCTCCCTCTCTCTGGTCATTTGCCAAAGTGCACCAGTTGCCAAAACAGAGGGCAAAGGAAGCAGGTTGGCGAAGCCCACACAGTCAGCCCCCTGAAGCAGAGAAGGGCAGCATGGAGCTTGTATCTGCAGGAACAAACAGGCCCTCTCTCTGCTTCTTAATTTAGAGACGAGGCATGGTTATATAGCTGACCCCGCACCCTAATCTCAGCCATGAGGAAAGATTAACACACTTTATTTGGAGATTGGACCCACATAAACTTTCAAGAACTCAAATGCCCATTTTCAATGAACCTGGCTGTTACATCTCCAAATTTGAACTTTGTCTTAAACTACAAGAAACCCAAGCAAACGACATTTCTATTACTATATACATAGAATAACGTGCAAACTTATCAGCCTTGGAATAAACTGAGGGATCATGAGACCCGGGTTTAAGTCTTGAATCTGAAAACTATTTTCAGCTCAGTGACTCTTAACAAGCACTTCCATGTGCCTGGGGCTCAATTTCCTTCCATCCATTAAACTACCCTGTCTCTGCCAATCCCATCACCCCGTGTTTCCGATTTCCGTTGCACCAAAGGAAGGCTGGACTTGGTCATGTGGGTGGTGATGGTGTAAGCTTGACAATGCCTCTCAGGTTCTTCATTGTTTCCTCAGAGCAAAATCACAGGAATTTTCTTAAAGTAGGGAAGCTAGGTTTTTGTTCATCATTTCACCCACTCAAATACAGTGGTTTTCATATTGCCAAGATTTTACGTCTTGAATTTTTTTATTCTTTATTTTGATTCTTCCAAAGAAAATTTCAGAACAAGCCATAAACGGAAATACAAGCAAGGTAAAGAACAAAACGCAATTGATTCACCACTGTGTCTGTTTTGTAAGGTCGGCTATCACTTTTAATCTCCATAGCAACCTTTCAAGATGGATTTTTGTTATAATGTCATTTTACCAACAAGGAAACTCAAACTCAGACAAGGTAATGCAGATGAAACCAGTGTTAGAACCATGACTTAAACTCCATTCCTGCTGGATCTAAAACCCGTGCTTTTTCTCTACTCTGCACACAGTGCTCAATTCAGATGTTTTGGATAAACTCTTAATCCTAAACCTCTGCCTTGCCTGTCTGAACATTGCAGTCTCCTTCATGAAACCTGTTACAGTTCCAAATCTGCTGCCTGTTCCTACCCCAGTGGAGGCTCCCTGCTTCCTTGGCACTCCAGCGCTGCCCACCCTGTGTTTGTGATCTGTATAAAAGACTGCATGGCTTACTGGGCCTGGGCACAGCCCTCCACATTTCAGGGTGGTTTTATGAGCTTTTTAAGGGCATTTCCTCACTAAAGCTCTGGGCAGTAATTCAGCATTTGGGTCCTCAGGGTACAGATTAGAAAATGGAAGGAAACCTGGGAAAGTTGTAACTTGCCCTTTTGTTAGAATGTGAGTTAGTGACAAAACCTCCCATCAGCTTCTTCCCCCTCCCTCCTTCCTTGTCTCAACAGGTCGAAATGTACAAAACTCTAAGTTAGAATATAATTTAGGTGGGAAAGCTAAACTAAGGGAAAGAAGAGCAAAGTAGCCACGGACAAAAAATAATGCTGAGGGGGAGTGGATGATTCTTAAAAAGGAAATCCTTAGAGATTTCCTTTTTGCTAAAAGAAATAATCTAACAGCAACACAACAGGACTAACTCAGGTACCACAGCCAATCATTCAGCCTTCAAAGTGTGGAATGAGGTCAACAGCCATTCTGGACCCTGAAGGTGTCAGGCTCTTACCTCTAATATTTCTTGATTGGAATATGTTCCAATAGCCATTAAGTGTCACTCAACATGACACATACTTATGTAACCAAAGAATCTTCCACTTTGAAAATGTGTACCTGCATGACACTGGCACCCCACCACAATTCTCCTCTTTTTTCTGGGAATATCTAACAAGATACTTCACATGTTTATAAACTAGCCCACCTGCCTCAGTGTCCTTAGTTATCAATGTTAATAGTTCCTCTTGATGATGTTTCCTCTTGTTCATGCTACTATCCACAAAGTCCTCATGAGAAACTTACCCCTCCTTCTGCCCATCTGAGGAAGTCAGAAGCCATGCCAAGCCATGCATCTGGAGACTCCTGAAGTCACTCTTTTCAGGCACCAGACAGCTTCCTCACCAATAAAATGTTATAGGTTGTCATCCAAGCCCCAGAGAAAGTCTGCTTGACTCAGGGTCTCATCAAATCTGTCTTAAATAACATCTGTTAGCTTCTATGTCCACCGGAAAACCACAGTCTCCAGACCTAGTCCATTGACACTGAAGAAGCAAGGAAATGCTGTAAATATTCCAAAAGGAGACATTTCTTGAGCTCCATGTTGCATATTTGTTATTCAACAAGTATTTACTTAATAACATCTATATTTCAGTCCTTAGGCAGTGTTACCTCTAGGAATACAAGGGTTGGAACAATTTATAGTCTTTTCCCCTCATCTCAACCCATCCAATGGCTGTGCCCAAGCACTCTATGTATTATCTATTCATAATGGGTAATGATTCTCAACTGAAGAAATGGTCCCTGCAAGAGACAGAGGAAGGTGTATTCTAATTTGAAGATGCCTCCCAGTCAATTCTAATGAGAAGGAATGCACTTTATCTCCTCCCACCCTCTTAATATTAAGAATCATAACATTCCCCAAAATTAAAAGACGGTTTTCAATTAGAGGTATTAATTTTTTCATTCACAATGAAAAATAATATGAGGTCAATGAGAATTGAGTAACAAAACACAGCTATTTTTTATTGGCCTTTCTATTGCTTTCTTCATACACTTTAAAAAAATAACAAACAAACAAAACAAAAACACCAGCACAAACAAACTAACAAAAAATCCTTCAATCCTCTTGTAGAGGAAGCAGGTATTCCAGAGGCATATGTGAGCACCTGGGCCCAGCCCTCTGCGATACATGACAGCACACACAGGTCCTTGTTTTGAGCTGCAAAAAGCTTACATGCAATGTCACAATACCTTTCTTACCCCCAACATCATTTTAGATGACTCTCGAGGTTTCACAAATGTCAGCTCGGTCATCACTTCCTATACTCTAAAATGATTTAATAGAGATTTGAATATTCAGTGTGGTTCACCTAGAATAATGTCTCACCTTTACATAGTGCAACGTGAAGCTGCTGTGTGTAGAGCAATCAGAAGAGAGAGCACTGTGCCACATCTATAATGGAGTAGTGCACTTAGCCTGGGAGTTACACAGAAATCCAGAAAACAGTTTCCTTCTTCCAACCCCTTTTGGTGTCTGACCTTATGCACAGTAACATAAAACACATCTTGCCTGCACCACAGTCTTCAAATTTTTAAAGATCATTATAATTTAAATTTCTCTTAAATTCTTAACTACATTGCAAGTTGCCTTTGCTACTGTACTGATAGTGTGCTCATGGGAAATCAATTATAGCAAAGAGTGGGGTGGAAGCAATTCTGTCAGCCCACTCAGTAAATTAAAACATGTCAGGGGGAGGAGATCAGGCTTCAGAATTAGGAAGATGTGTATTCAAATCCTAAGGAGGCCACTTGTCAGCTGATGAACTTCAACAATTTAGTTTTTCTCTATATAATAAGGTTGTAAAAGTTAATCTATATAATATCTATATAATAAGGTTGTAAAAATTAAATAAAAGTAATATATGTAAAGTTGCCAGGCACAGTGACAAGTGCATAGCAAGTACTCAATATAGTAGCTAGAAGAGAGGAGGAGGAGGAACAGTGATAGAGATTGGCATAGTAGCTTACCAAGGTCATGGTTGTTATCACCCTTATGAACTACAGAGGAGAGACTGTGTCTCGACAGAACTAAGATTCAGCTAGGTAAAAAGGACAATCTCAACCTTAACTATCCCATGTCACATCTTGGACTAGGAAAGAAATAATTCATCCAAGATTATATAGTCAGGGTTCCAGAGTAGAGATTTGAATTCAGGACCCTCAAACTCCAAGGAAAGTACAAGGGCTGCCAAAAAGGTGTAGAAACAAAGGCATGGTATACAAAGACAGTGCAGTGTAGTGATTCCATGAGGGCTGGGGTCAGACAGGCCCACACTTAAATTCTAACTGCCAATTTCTAGTGGTATGAACTTGGAGTCAGTTCACTGATACATAGCTCAAAAGAACTTTAAAGACCATCAGACAAGATCACATGAAGTGTTTTTCACTGTGCTTGGTGCATGGAAAGTGCATGATAAATGACAAATATCATGATGATCATTGTATAAGAAACAGCTTAAACCTATTTCCCACATCCAATCTGGTGCTGTCCCCAGAAATTAAGGGGTAACACTGACATCACAAAATCAGCATGAAATAGGGAGGAAAGGACAAGCACTATAGTGACCAAGAGAATTAAAAGAAAAGCCTAGAGAAGAGGTGGTGAGGAGGGGCTGGCACACACAACTACCCACCGGAGGGGTAAAGCAGTGGTGCAGGCTGGAAGGCCCAGGCCACTTAGCCTAGGCCAGCTGACCATATTGCAGCCAGAGAGAGACGATCAACTGTGGTCCAGGAGAGAAGCCAAAGGTCAAAACTGGAGGCCTTTGTAGGAGCTTAAGTGGGAAAACAGGACAAGAAGACAGATGGCAGGAAGATGAGGAATGAGCCAGGGAGCATGTCAGAGGCAGGTCGGGGTGAGCGGTAAACTATTCAACCCAGAGGCTGCGCCCCACGTGGGCATGTCAGGGCTCCATTTCCACGTGTGAAAGCTGTGTGGTGTGGGAAAGGACTGACAGCTCAAAGCAGCAGCACAGGACGGGGCAGGGAACCACTGCCACAACAGTGCCGATGGGAGCAGAGGTGGCAGCATGTCAAAGGCAACAATTCCCAGCCACATCATCGGGAACAGAGGTGGAAGCCAGAGAGCAAGGACACTGGGGACCAGCACCAGCTGCTGAGATGGGAAAACTGGACATTCAAGGACAGATCATGTGAAGCACGCCAGGATCCAGTCAGGGAAGGCGATGGAGAGAAAAGGAGGGATCAGGAGAAGCTGAGCTCTTCACTTCTAAGCTGCTTCCTATGGATTGCTCTCTCCAGGCTTCTGGGACCAGGAACAGGAGGATTCATTCACGTAGCCATTTAACAAATCCTTATTGAGTTATTACTAGATGCTGGACATTGTTCTAAGCATTGGGAAATACCACAATTAAAAAAAAAAAAAACCTGATTTGGTCCTTTTCCTCCAATACCGTATTTTTAAAAAACAAAAAGCACAGACCAAAAAAAAAAAAAAAAAAGCAAACAGATGAAATCATTTTAGATGGGGGAAAGTACTATAAAGCAATTATAAGGTAATGTAAGAGAAAGTGATGGGAATGGATGGTTGAAGCTTGCTCACATTTTCTCCAAGCCTGAAAATTGATCTGAAAATTACTTGTCAATTTTTACCTTCATTCCTTCAACATGCATTGAGTGTCTATCATGTTCCAGATACTGTGCTAGGCAAAGGATATGTGACATAATATAGACACTGACAACTGACTACAAACCAAGGATAAGCCAGTGAGTGAATCCAAATTTTAGACTCAAGAACAGAATCTAATATTTAATGTTGATTCATTTTAAATTATACAAAGGATTATTTATAATGGCTAAGATGTAGAAGCAACCCAGTCTTCATTGCTACACAAATGGATAAAGAAAATATGACATAGATATATAACAAAATATTTTTCTGCTATACAATGTACAGTTTAAAATGTGCACTTAAAAATTTAGGAAGGGGGTAGAACTTGTTCATGTTAAGGGTTTTTATTCCCTGAAGATGGATATGTTTGTTACTTTTATTTTGATAATGGTATAATGGGTTTTAGCATATCTACAAACTCAGAAAACTATACACATTAAGTATGAACAGTTCTTTGTTTATCAATTATCTTTCAATAAAGCTGTTTCTAGAAAATTAAATGTGGGAGAAGTCTGTGTGTGTGCATGCATGCATATGCTAGGTGTGACTATGTTTATTCAAATACACGTATACCTGGTTGCATATGAGCCCAAAAACAAAAACAAAGGCTATATTTGGCTGAAGCAGCATAAAATAAATCTTCCTGTTGCACAGTGAAAGTGGCTTCCACACACTCAGCCAAAATAAAGCTTGCTAAACTCTGAAAAGCAAAGACCAGATCTGAGATAGTCATCCTGCTGCAAGTTTCATAATACACTAAAAATACAGAAGAGAAAAACAATGATCTCAGCAAGGTAATTGCCAATAGGTGAAAAAATGAAGTAGGCAGAATATGAAGGCCAATTTGGCAGTCTTCTGGGGGAAGGGATAAGTGCACGTGGCTAATGCCAGGGTGGCACTGACAGCAGTTATAGCCCAGCAAAATAGAATAAAACTGGTTATCCAAATGCTCCTGACACTTTGCACTCCCCACCACCTCAATACATCCTTAGGGGTTGGGGATACAAAGACTATAGGAGAAAGGTGACAGGCTGACAGGAAGAAGGGTAAGGATATCTTTTTTCTAGGTTTCAAATATCCCCAGTGATCTTTCTTAACTAACAGTTTTCCTGTGTGTATTTGATGCGCCGATGGCAAGCAATGTCCAAGGAGGCATGAAAATTTGTTTCAGCCTGGGCTCAGCCAGGATCTCTGGGCTGCCAGTGTGTTGTTTTATTTTAAGAAAGCATCTGTATTTTAGCTGGAGAGCATATTTTGAGCAGAAGGCCCTAAAGTGCCACCCTCCAGAATGGTTTAGTCCAGGCAGGACTAACTGGATGAAATGAAAGCCCTAGTGGTATCTTTCCCAGAACACTGATTCTGTGAAAGTAATTCGGTGGTTAGTTCCTTCTGCATCTTTCACTCCTCATTACAGGATGAGGATGCTAATACCTGAAACCTCTACAACTTGCCGGCATTCGGAATTGGCAACATGACGGTGCAAACCACACAGGTACAGCTGCCGGCTTGCAAAAGATTCCTCCCTCAGAAAGTTCTTGGCTCAAGCCAGGAAAGAACACTACCACATTTTTCTTGGCTTTTTATAGGGTGTTGATCCAAGGATCTGTTTTTACATTTGAATGCAGCAGTCAACTGTAGCATAATAGATTGCAGACCTTTGTGAAAAATCACTGTGAAGGCTTCAGCAGAGAACTGCATCGTCAGCAGGTTAGGAACTGGGCACTTGTCCATGTTTTCCTTTATTTTTAAAGGAGTCATTGACCTTCCACAGGCCTGTATCAAAATGGGGGCGGGGGAGATGCTGCCAGACACGACTGGACTGGAAGAGATCTCTTTCAGGGGCTGGAAAGAGCTTCATTTAGTCTATTTACTGTCATGGAAATTCTGAGTGTGACTTAGAGGCCTCCCTGGCTTTCAGCCAGGTGGAAAGGTTTGGAAAAAAAGCAGAGACTCAACTGGGGAATGAGCAGGGTGGGAAAGCAGCTGCCCTGGCACAGCCCCCAGAGGGATGCAAAGAGCCCCAGTGCCTATTGTGCAAAGACAGATTCAGAAGTCCCTGCAAGTTTGGACAAAGGTGACATCCAGTGTTGTTCCAGGGTGACCAGTCTTGATAAGGATGCTGGGGAATTGTTAGAAGAGGCTTTTAATGTGGGAGAACACAGTCAACATGCTATTCATTGATTCATTGATTCATGCATTCTGCAAATAGTCCATGGGGACACACTGTGTTTAAGACACTGTGCTCAGCTAAGAATATAGATATGAAAAAATGCAGTCTCTGCCTGCTCTTGGGTAGGAAGACAGCCTACGATAAACAGTTACTATGCTACAATAGTAAGGCAGACCAGAGCTACTATGGGAGATTAGAACTGTCTCAGATGGTCCCTGAATGTGCCTCTCCAGATGCCTCAATTCCTGTCTGTGTCATCACTGGAATTCCTGTTAACCTTGTGCTCAGGAGAGCTTAATCCCTTCATGTTCTGGACCTACAGAGACCAAGCAAGTCGGTGCCCTTCCTGGTGCAGAAACTCACTCCCATCAAGTATGAAGCATGTTTGGGCTACAATTTCTCTCTTCACCCAGGGGGATTTGCATTTTAAGGAGGATTATGACCTCTACTAACATAAGTATCCCCTGGTGTAGGCTTTTAGGATAAGCAGGAAGTTGCAGAAGACGGCCTTCCTAGAAACACAGATGTCACTTGGGTAGGGCAGGCTGCCTGCCCTGGGTTTTAGGCTGTTGTGGAACAGAGAGGGGGTTGGAAACCATCTGGCAGGATAGAAAACAGAAAGCCGGTGGCGAGCAGCCACCGGAGCCTGGCTTTCCTGGCCTAGCCTTTCTAAGCTCCCCACAAGTATGGACTTGTTTTCTGCTAAGCTCTCAGGCAGTGTAAGGAGGGGTTTAAGTGAACATGTGTGTCTTTATGGCCTAAGGAGAAACAACACAGGGAAAATAAGTGAGAGGAAGAGGACAGAGAAAAGATGCAAAGTGAACCAGCAAGCAAGCCGGCCCCAGCAGCCTCCAGAGCCACTATTATTTTTTCTGGTTGATAATCACAGTGCTTGAAGATGAAGAATACCTTCAGAGTTCAGGGAGGGGGAGGGGCCTAGCTCCTTGGAAGGCTTATTACCACCAGGCAAACAGGATTGTAATTAATCATGGGGTGAACTTGAGCCACTGGGACAAGCACGTAACCATCTCAATGCTCTCTGCCCAGTAGAAAGACTGAAATTTTTGAAGATGTTCTGAACAGAATTTCCACTGTCACTCCCCTCCATGGTTCAAATGAAGCTTCCAGAGGAAGCCTAGCAACTGTATTGCCATGTTTTCAACTTCATGGTTTTATTCCTGTGACTTCTAGATTTCATTAACTCTGATTTATCCTCTCTAGTGGAGACAAACTAAAATAATTCAAAACATCAGACCACTTACCGTGAGTTTTTATGTATACCAGCACAAACACATTTTTGTCTTCCAGCTGCTGTACTTTTCTTATTAAGTTACAGTTAGTAGAAATAATTCTCATGAAAAGGAAATCTATTCTTTTAAATATGTTACTAATTCAGACACTGTCTGAAATGAAGGTTAGCTTTATGCTGTGGGGGAGAAAAATAAAAAAATAAAAAGCCTGTTAAATAAGTGAAGACCATAAACAAAATCCTAGCCAAATTTTGTTTAGCCTAATTTTAAAAATACGTATTTTTAAAACCACGGAAGTATCCATTTACATGTAATCATTTTTGTGCTATTCAAAATTACTCTTATCTGGTCTTAAAAGCTGATCTTCAAAGAACCTCTAGTCGGTAACACTCTTTTAACCTATTACCCTACCCATTTGATATTCATAAAAATGCTTTTCTTTGCAAGTGTTCTCCCAAAGTTAGTTTGAATGAATAAAGTCAGTACTTATTACACTCTTTTTTTTTTCTAATAATCTTAGGGCTAAATGGATGGGTGGATAGAAGGACGGGTGAATCTAGACTAAGGACTAGCAGTTTGGGTGTCCTTCTTTCCCTCAGATATAGGTCTTAGTCTCAGGAAAACTTCCTGGGACTAGAAAAGATGTCCATTCCTTTCAAGAACTCTTCGACAACCAAAACAGACTCCCACCACTGAATCCCATAACTCACCAACTCCAGGCCTGCATGGGGCCCATTGAGAGGCCTCTCTTTCCTCCTCGCCTTATGCTTTGGCTTTTTGGTCAGTTATCCATTTGGATTTGACTCTGCTTTGGGCTCACCTCTTCAGGATTTGGCAAACAGGGCTTGAAAGGAACAAATTGGCTTGCCGACCTCTCCATGTTTAAACTCAGGTTTGGGTCTTAACTAACCCGGCTTTGCTTTGACAAACTGATCTTTCCCCACAGCTTTTGGAAAGTGAGCCTTCATCCTTGCTTCCCCTGGCCCAGCCCCATCTTCCCCTAAAACACACCTCCCTCCCAAGCCCAGATTGCTAGGGAGGAAGCAAGATTACACAGTCTCTTCACAAGCTGTCTCAGAAATACCTCATCTCTGATGTAGGTAAACTCCTACTAGCTGCTAAATATCTGGTCTCGAATCTAGATAGCTTTGGATTCAGTGCAGCTTTACTTCCAAAAGATGTAATTAATGCTATTTAAGGAGGCATGGTGCTGTGCCACTTGGTTGTGAAATCTTCCATTTCAGAGTATAATGATTGATGATTTTCTTACTAAAATCTTCCTACATTAGGCTCCCTTCTTTTTCTTTCAAAATAGCATTTCTTTTTATTTAGCCAACAAAGTCTCCTCATTTCTTCCCTCAACTTTTCAATAGATCCAAATATTTTCCATTAATCTAATTCTGTCTTTAATACCTTCCCAATTTTTCCACAAAAGTTCTTCTTAAAAATATTTTTATATTTTATTTTAAAAATCAGACCTACATTTTAAACATCCATAATGCTATCACTTTTTGTTTATAAACTATGAAGTACATACAATATAAATTATTGGGTGCATATTGTTGATAAAGGTTTCTGGGCTTACACAAACATGCACATGTTTTCAAGCCAAATATCAAGTTTGATTCCTCTTTTCCTCTTTATCACCTATTATGAGCATAATTTTGTCTCCTCAAAATTCAGTGAATTTCTAACCGTCAGCTCCTCAAAATGTGATTGTATTTGGAAATAAGATCTTTAAAGAGTTGATTAAGTTGTAATAAGATCATTAGGGTTGGCCTCTACCCAACAGGATGTGTATCCTTATAAGAAGAGGAGATTTGGACCCAGACATACATGTGCTCAGAAGAAAGACCATGTAAAGACCCCAGAAGACAGCCAAGCAGAGAGTTCTCACAAGAAACCTACCAACACCTTCATCTTAGATGTCTAGTCTCCAGAACCATGATAAAATAAATTTCTGTGAATTCCAAGCTAGTTCATTATGATAACTCTAGCAAACTAATAGACTACATATGAAACACCAGGAAATTCTTCTGACTCCTCTTACAGCATCATTCTAAATCCATTCTATTCATTTTCCACCTAAACCTCCATACTCAACTCAAGCCACTGTGGCTTCTTGCTGGATGATTATGAAAGCCCCCCAAACAGTCTCTTCACTCTGCCAGGCAAGCAAACAATAGATACCAACAACTCTAGTGAAACAATAGATACCAACTCTAGTGAAGTTAAGCAGTAAAATGATCATTAGCAATCTGTTGAGAAGTTTACAAAATTGATAGAGAGAGTAGAATCAGCCTCAGAGTTGCACAGGAACCAAGCAGGCTGAAGAGTCAGCTGCAATAAAGTCATGATGCAAGGTGAAGTTGGCCAACATGTCATCACTGCCTCTACTAGACCTGGACACTTCTTTGGCACTAGGCTTTGGATTCTAATGGTACCCCCTCTGTCATCACTGGGCTAAATCTGCTTTGTCCCAAGTCATTGTCTCACCAGAACCAGATTTGAAGTCCCAGGTGACGCATTGGTACCCATTCCTTAGCTGCCACAGAGGGATTGGGAAAGTCTCAGCTGTTGGGAGTGTTCTCTTCTAGAAGGGTTAGGTACTGGGGACAATTTCCCTTTAAGTCTCTCCTGGTAGGAGAATTTCAGACACAGGATGAACTCTCAGAGGCTTGTCAGCTGGAAAAAAACCAAAACAACAACAACAAAAAAAAAAACATTCCATTCTCCATAAGGCAGCATGAGACATCTTTTAAAATATGAATTAGATCAGGTTGCTCATCTATTCTAAACTTTCCAATGGCTTCCCATTGCCCTTAAAATACAGTCCTAACCACATTGTCCAGGATATCAGATCCCCCGAGGAAGATCTCCAGAGCTGGAACCCCATCACCCGAGGGTCAACAGGACCAACATAGAAGTCAGGCTCACATGCTTTCTGTCGCTGATGCCTACAGAACCCAAGAACTGAGATGCCCTTCAGACAGGCCTGTTTGTGTACACAGAGGTTCAGATGTCTGCATTTGGACCCTACTTCTTCTTAATGGCTTAGTTAAAAGCAATTTAGAACTCCAATTTAATTAGCTAATTTAAATCCTGTTCAGTTTATCGCCTGTGTACAATGTACTCTGCACAGGTCCAGGACTAATGACCATCTTCAGCATCATTGCTAACATTTGCATAGTGGCTCATGGTTTACAGAGTGCTTTCAAGTAATTTAAACCATAAAATTCTCAAAATGTTTCTGTGAATAGGTAGTATAGGCATTTTAATCTCGTTTTAACAGGTGAGAAATCGGACTTAGTGGTCAGATGTACTTCTCAAGCACCCTAGAGATAAGGGATGGGGAGTCTCAATATCTACCTTTTAAAATCTCTAAGTATTTCTTATAATCATCGAATTCACCAGGTAATCAACCTATTCAAGATTGTTTTGGTAGGTATTGAGGAGGTGAATTACCAAAGGTCATAGGATTCTAATTCAGACAGGTAGGGGAAATGAAGAGAGCAGGGATTTGCCTTAGGTTTGAGAACATAGAGCTTCTAGGAATATGACTGGGCAAGTCCTAGGGCCTAGGTACTGGGCAAGCCTCTACTAACAGCTCACCCTACCACAGTCATCTCAGTGGTACAGAAAGATAAAATGGTCATCAGGCACCACCTAAAAGAGGTGGTGATATTTTATGAAACTTGTACTTCTCTGGCTGGACACTCAAGTGCCTCCCCAGCTTCTGCCTGGAGACAACATGCACCCCAAAGTGACTAAAGAGATTAGAAGGAGCCATGCAGAGCCAGGGCTATCCTTTGACCACCAAGACTGTGGGAAGGAACTTCAGTTGGTCCAATCTTGCTACTTTTATTAAACTTTTTTTGTTGTTGTTTCTTACAAATCAGAAACAAGTTACAACTTCTCTTCAGAGAGCAAATCCCCTGAGGCTGAAGCTCCTTTCTTTCTGCTGGGTTACCCCAAGGTGTCAGTTCACAAATCCTTGCTCTTGGGGTACTTCTGTCTCCTCTCCTGCTTTGCCCCCACCCCTCCAAATGTCTGGCCTCAGACAAGAATCCAAAGTGGCTCATGACCAAATGCAAATCACCAAGTACAATACCTCTTTGTAGTTAGTTCACACCTTTCATCCCGGAGTTTCAAAGCACAGTGCAAATGTTAACTTGTCCTCAGACACCCCAGGAGAGGCAGGTAGGTGGCATATGCTATTATCATCTCCTGTTTTATAGAAGCAAACCAGGCTCCAAGCCATGTCTTGCTTCAGGCCATGTAGTGAATAATTGTATGTCCCGGGGACCTACATCTAGTCATTAACTATATAATGTTACTGCTGAAATACCACAAATATCAGCCCTCTAATTGATAACTATTTTCTTCCCTTACTTTCTTCTTTATTTCTTCTTTTGGAGTCTGAGGTCTCTTATAGCTTTATAAATAGGTCCCACAAATTGCTACAACCACCAACTATCTTCAGTTGTCCTTCTCTTAAAAGAAGCCAGAAGATAAGTTAAATCAGACCCTGTGCTATATGTGTGCTTGGCATAAATGACCATTTACCTGGAGAATATTTTTGATGAGGTCAATGTGTAATGTAGAGTGGACAGTACATCAGAGGGTCACCCTCCCCCACTATCTCTTCTTAAAGGACTTACCACCTTTGGCCAAGAAGAGTAGGCCCTACCTGTGACTTAAATGATGCGGCCATCGTTTGGACCATATATACCCCATCCAAGACATACCCAAATGAACCTGGAACCCCCAGTCTAACTATTCCAGGGATTGCCATTTATAAGGGAACCTGGTTACAAAGTGCAATTCAAAAGGGAATTTCATGGGAGGAAAAAAAACTGATAAGTTTCAATTAAATTGTCAAACAAAGAAAAGTGGGCAGGCTATACAGTACCAGGAATGGCTGAGAACTAAAGAGTTCAAACTTCTGCTATAGTTAGAACAAGATTTTTAAACGAGTCCTTGGAACTCCTGTGGATTCCAAATGACCTTGATGTTCTAAGCTCTGTGAGTTTGGGCCAAACCATCATCAAATTCTTCTTTGTATATTTCTGCATCCTTTATGCTAGTCTTTATGATATGCCCCATTTTTAGACTGAGATCAGAAATACCCAGCAAAAGATTTCATTTGTGTTCTGTGACTTATATGCCTGAGTCACTATAATGAGCCAGCCACTCGCTCCTTATGCTTCAAAGCTTTCATCAGCAAAATAGGGATAATTATTTCTTAGGCCGTGCCTACAGAGTTGATTGCCTTCATGAATATATAGTTGATTTTAAGTGGGGTTTTTTAGAGATGTTTTAACATCCCACTACCATGCAAGCACTGAATGTCCACCTGATTTGATTGTTTAGAAATATGAAGTAATGATGAACTTTTTAAGTCCTGACAACTTAGTTCTCTTAAGAAGAAGATAATATTGGCTTCACTCTGTAAAAGTCTGACAAGTATCTAAATGGCAGACCAATAAATATACTGATCCTGATGGCCTATTATCTCAGGCCTCTTGAATCCAGGGATGCTCACTGTGAAATAGATTGTGGAAGACATTCATTATGTTGCCCGAATGGTGCAATTAATTTCATCTAGGAAAGAGGGAAATTCAAATAGACACCATGTGCTTAGGGAGAAAAATACAACACACATAAAGCATTTTTGCAAAATGAGGTAGTTGACATTTTGATCAATCAGCTTTAGCTATTCAATACCACCATCTCCACAACCTTAATTACCTGCTGCTGAAGAGCCAGCCCTGGCCAAGAGCAGTTCCTCAGGCATCAGCTCCACAGTCACAATAGGGAAGAGAAAACCCAGAAACTGGAGAAGATCAAGGCAAAGCTCAGAGAAGGAAACTTGCTAATTGTGCTAAGTAGTGTTTCCCTAAAGGATGATTTCCCCCCTCTGCAGTTCCAGCATCCTGCTGCCTGAGGGGAAGCGGACTGTAGAGGAGGGGCCCAGCGGTCCAAAGAGCTTGTCACCCCACTCTCTGCATTCCTGGCCAGTGTCGGCTTCTCCTTCAGACAGCTGGTAGGCAAACTGGAAACTCCTCCTAAACTTCCCTTGGCCGTTCCTTATTGTGGTAGGCGTTTGTCCTGAGCTCTGGTTCTATGTTTGTTTCAGGAGTATGCCCAGGCATCAGGAAGCTCTATATGACTCCAAAGCTGCCACTTGTGTTGAGAGGGGAATGAGGTTCTTTTCATGTAGGTGGGGCAAATAGGGCAAGAGGAACAGCTACTAACAGATGTGGAGCTGGGAAACTGAAGCATTTCAGTTAAGCAAGACCAGGTGAGTCTCCTAAGTACAGTCATCCTTCCATGAGGGATTGTTTCCTGGATCCTAACAGACACCAAAGTCTGTGGATACTCAAGTCCCAAGTCTGTAGATGCTCAAGTCCCTTATATAAAATGGCATTGTAACCACCATTTGATCTAGCTATCCACTCCTCGGTTTATACTCAAAGGACTTAAAAACAGCATACGATAGTAATGCAACCACATCAATGTTTATAGCAGCATAATTCACAACAGCTAAATTGTGAAACCAATCTAGATGCCCTTCATTAGATGAATGGATAAAGAAAATGTGGTATATATACACAATGGAATATTGCTCATCATTAAAAGAGAATAAAATCATGACATTTGCAGGTAAATGGAATTGGAGAATATTATGCTAAGTGAAGTAAGCCAATCCCCAAAAACCAAATGCTGAATGTTTTCTCTGATATGAGGATGCTGATCTACAATGGGTATGGGGGGGGGCAGTGTGACATGAAAGGAATGGATGAACTTTAGATAGGGGATAGGGGAGGGATGGGAAGGGAGGAGGCATGGGGGTAAGAAAATGGAATGAGATGGACATCATTACCCTAGTACACATATGAAGACACAAACAGGGGAACTCTACTTTGTGTACAACCAGAGATATGAAAAATTGTGCTCTATATGTGTACTATGAATTGCAATACATTCTGCTGTCATGTATAACAAATTAGAATAAAATTTTTTTAAAAGATAAAAAATTTAAAAAATAAAAAATGAAATGGCATTGTATTTGCTTATGACCTATGCTCATCCTCCCATATAACTTTAAATCATCTCAGATTATTTATAATACCTAACATAATGCGATGCTATATAAATGGTTATATTGTTTGGGAAATGATGACAAGAAAATAATTCTGTATAGATTCAGTTCCAATGTGATTTTTTTAAAGTATTTTCTATCCAAAATTGGTTGAATCCACAGACATGGACACTGGATCCATATCCATGGAGGGCCAGCTGTGTATACAAGAGGTAGGATACTTACATCTCACTTAAGCCACAAGGACAAGCCAGACATTTTCCTCATAAGCAAGGCAGATTCAAGGTTTGGGAAAAGTTCCCTCTTCTAAGAAAAGAACCCCAAATTAAGAACAGTACCTTAAAAGAAGAAGAAGAAGAAGAAGAAGAAGAAGAAGAAGAAGAAGAAGAAGAAGAAGAAGAAGAGGAGGAGGAGGAGGAGGAGGAGGAAGAAGAAAGAGAAGGAAAAGAAGGAGGAGGAGGAGGAGAAGAAGGAGGAGGAGGAGGAAGAGGAGGAGGAAGAGGAGGAGGTGAGGAGGAGAAGGAGGAGAGGAGGAGGAGGAGGAGAAGAGGAGGAGGAGGAGGAGAAGAGGAGGAGGAGGAGGAGGAGAGGAGGAGGAGAAGAGGAGGAGGAGGAGGAGAAGAGGAGGAGGAGGAGCAGCCCTGAAAGCTTAATCTTCATTACTTTGTGGGAAATCTGCCTCTACTTGGAAACAGGTTCTTTTCTGTACTCTGCCTTTTTCACTTCATTCCTCTCCCCCCCCAACCCTTGGGAAAAGAGAGATCTCTCCTCCCCATCACTTGCCACTATATCAGGTTCATTTGCCCTGGGAGGGCCTAGTACTGGGAAAGTTATATAGTTATATGAATTTTTGGCTGTGCCTTCTGGAGCATTCTTAGCATTGGTCTTTCTGTGACTCTGCAGTAGCACAAAGAAGTCTTACTAGCATTGGAGGATAGCTCAAAGCAGATGGACCCATTGAGAATCATTCCACTGTTAGTCCTACCAGTCCAGTTTCAGAGTTCTGGGTTCTGAACTCAGTTCAACCATCAGTTCACAGAGTTGTTGTTACGGGTTGTGTTCCTTCAAAAATCACATGTTGAAGTCTGAATCCGCAGTACCTAAGAATGTGACCTTATTTAGAGATAGAAGCTGTACAGCGATAATGAAGTTAAAATGAGTTCACTAAATGGGCCTTAAGTCAACATGACTGGTGTCCTTATAAAAGGGGCAAATTGCATTCAGACACACAGGGTAGACACCATATTAATATGAAGACATTATGAATGTAGAGATCAGTGATGTATCTACCAGCCGAGAAATGCCAAAGATTGAGAGCAAGCTTCCAGAAGGTAAGGAAGAATCCTGGCACAGATCTTTCCCACAATCCTCAGAGGGACTCCACCCTGCTGACACTTTGATCTCAGACTTCTAGTCTCCAGAACTGTGAGACAACACATTTTGGTTGATTAGGCCACCCTAATTTTGTCATAGTTGGCTCCAGCAGCCCTAGGAAATGAACATAATCACCTTAGGTACATCTCTCCACCACATGATTTGCCGTAAAATAAAAATCAAAATAATGCCACTCATTATCCAAGTGTAAGACAGCAATCAACATAGGAAAGTGCTTTTCTCAGTACTATCTATAAAGGAATAACTCATAACCAGAGAAGTTCTCCAAGGACTTTTGATCATTTGCCTGATTGTGCTACTGCTGATTTTGTTCATCAGTCATCCTACAAAAAAAACTTTCAAGAGAAAGTGTTAAGAAATTTTCCTTGAATATACTGTTTTAGTCTTAGACCTTCATCCCAGGAGAGGACAGCTTCACTCATGAAATTTCAGCATTTATTGAGCATTTACTATTGTGCTGATGCTGAGTCCAGGGCTAGGAGACAAAACTCCATAGACAAAGCCAGTTTTCTAATAAACTATAGTCAAGTGAGAAAACATGGCCATACATCTATTGTAGGTAGAACAGTGCTGCGGTATGATATTTACACAGAAGCTCAGAAGAGCGAGAATCCTTGGGGTACAGTCTCAAAAGAGCTAACATTTGCCTTGGGTTTTGAAGGATGAATAAGAGTGAGCCAGGCAGGAAACAAAAGAGGCAGAAGAGAAAACATGGCCAGTTTGAGGTATGTTGAACGAGTTTGTATGGCTGTGGTACCATGGTTAGATTCAACAGAGGAATATTGAAGAAAGAGCAGGTCAGGATCCTGTGATGGGATGGAGACAAGAGGTGAGACCAGAACTCTAACATCAGAACTGACCTATTACCGCTCCTTTTTCTGATGTTGATGCACATTTCTATGAAACCTGACTTGGGTATCCCTCAGAACCCAAGAATGGTCCTTGACAGAACTCTGCTGTTTTCTTCAGTTTGGACCAGCTGATAATGAAAAGATTTTTAAGCCAGGAGCTAGAATAAAAGTGCAAAGGAGTGAACGAAGAAGGAAGACATGGCCCTTTGCTGATCTCTTTGTATCTGGCCCCTGCTAAGGGCAGAATGTTTGATTTTTTCACTTTGTAACTTGCTCCAGCAAGTTCCCTTCTACTCTACTACTGAGTCTCATATAACCAGAGAGCCTGGAACGAGATCCAGGGCGTCTATAGAGAACTTCCTGGTTTGGCTGCTTAATCTGTTCAAAGTAATGCATCTGTGTATTCAGCAAACACTCCCGGCGGCCCTGTGCTAGGCACCTGATGCTCAGCAAAGCATCCAGGAGCAAATGTCACCTCTTCCTCCCAGTGTAGGTGGAGAACACAGAACTGGCAGCCAAAGGACCTAGTTTCCAGGCAGGTCTGGGCAACTTGAAAGCTATATAACCTTACGCACGTCACTTGGTGCCTCTGATCTTCAGTTTCCTCATGCTTAAAATTAGGTTTGTGATACTGTCCTATGTTAAGAAGGTAGAATGAAATAATGAGTACGAAAATACCTTCTCCTCTGAGCAACCTGGACAAATCCTATTTGTTACTGTGACTAGACCTGTTAGGTAAGTAGGAGCCTATTTGTATTCATCAGAACTCTCTGGTAGCAAGTAACAGGAAGCCAAGCCAAGCTGGCCAGAGCAACAAAGGAGTTTATTGACTCATATACCTGGGAAGATCCTGCAGAAGCTTAGAGTCAAAGGAAGACTGATGAGATCTGAGGGATCAGGGAGCCAGGGTCGGGGCTCTCTTTGACAATCCTTTGTGTCTGTTTGCTTCTGAGGTTCCTTGTACCTTGGCCTCCTCTCTGCTTGAGACCAGGAGTATGGCCACTTGCAACAGGCCCCTGGAGAATGAGTGAGGGGAGGAGGAGGAACAGTGGGAGAGGGGGAAGCACGTTGGCAGACAGTGGCTACACTCCACATAATACCTGGTGCCACCACTACTACCCACTATCTTCTTCAGTGCAAAAACTTCTCATCCTGGAATGATCTATTCTGTTGAATGCTGTTCTCAGCCCTGGGAATAGAAGTCTGCTCCACTCCACGTCCCAACTTCAGTATATTCCCTCATGTCCCAGGGAGGTCACATAGACACACAGCAACTACACCATGAGGGTGCTTGTGGTTTTAAACAACAAATGACACAGATGTAGGAAAGGATCCTTCTCACTCATAAAGGGGGACAGAAAATGAACAGTAAAAAGGAACCAGAAGCAGCCTGGCGACGATCAGCTAATGAAAAGTCATATAAGATGTGGTGCATGCACAGACAGGAATAGCATATGGCAGTAAAAAGAAATGGTAGACAGCATGGATGAGCCTCCAGAATATCACAGTCAGAGAAGGACATGTAGCATATAGTTCTATGTGAGAAATCCAGAATAAGCAAGTCTGTAGAGGCAAAAATTTGACGAGTGGTTCCCAGAGGCTGGAGGGTAAAACAATTGGGAGGGATGGGGCACTACCCCACTGCTAATGTTGCAAGAATTGGTATTATTGGGTGATGAATATGTTCTAAAATTGAATTATTTTGATGGTTGCACAACTTTGTAAATATGCTAAAATCCACTCGACTGTATACTTTAAATAGACAAATCCCATGGTGTTTTAAGGAAACAATAGGGCATGGTGGCACACACCTATAATCCTAGCAACTCAAGAGGCTAAAGCAGGAGGATTACAAGTTTGAGGACAGCCTCAGCAACTTAATGAGACTCTAAGAACTTTAAAAACTAAAATATAAACAAGAAAGGGAGTCGGACACAGTTGTACACGCCTGTAATCCCAGCGGCTCAGGAGGCTAAGGCAGGAGGATTGCGAGTTCAGTGCCAGCCTCAGCAAATTAGCAAGTCTCTAAGCAAGTCAGTAAAACTCTGTCTCTAAATAAATGTAAAAAGGGGCTGGGATGTTTCTCAGTGGTTAGGTGCCCTGAGTTCAATAACCATACCAAAACAAAAAAAAAAAAAAAAAAAAGGGCTAGGGATATAGCTCCATGACAAAGTACTTACCTAGCATAAATGAGGCTCCGGGTTTAATCCCCAGTACCACAAAAAGAAGAAGAAAAGACAAACAAACAGAAGTGCTATGTGGAAAATAAATATAAATAGGGAAATGAAATGAGGAGCAACTCTACAATAAATGGAGAAGTCACAAAGACCTCTGGAGAGAAGGTCTGAAAGCTGAGGTTTGGGTGCCAGCAAGGGGTCCCCAATCTTGCAGGGATCTGAAGGAATATCATCCCAGGCAGAGGGGACAGCTAGTGAAAGGCCTTAAAGCAGAAACAACCTCAATGCACTCCAGGAATACAGATGACTCCATGAGGCAGATAGTGGTAGAGCATTTGGCTTTGTTAACACGGGGGTGGGGGGGGGTGGATTTTTTTCTAAATGTGGAATAAAGTCTGTGGAGGATTTGAGCAGAAAACAACATGATCTCTATTATGTTTATGAAAGATCATTCTGGTTGCCACAAGTAAAATGGATCTTAGGAGTCTAGTACTTAATTTGCTTCAATTAAAGACAAAGCATTGAAAAAGAAGAAGAAACAAATAGAATACAATCTCTACCTTAAAGAAGCTAATACCATAGTGGGAAAAAGATGATACTAAGGACATATATTAATCTCAGAAGAAGCAGAATGGAGGAAAGCACCCAGAAAGAGGTGTAAGAAGGGTTACAGATACTTGGAGGCTTAAATAAGAAGAACAGAAAAAAAGAGGGGTGGCATCCTAGTGTTTTCAAGACATAATAGTGAGAAAGTATAAGGGTGTTAGGAAGAGTATGCCATCCAGTTAATCTTCAGTAAAAGACAAATTAAGAAGTGGTGGCATATATTACTAACAACAGTTAATATTTTCTTAGTGCTTTCTTTGGTTTATGTTATTATAAAGTGGCTGAACTCAACCAGAAATCAAAGCACAGAGGAGCCCTGGTGATGTGATCCATACAAGTCAATCAGAAAGGTAGGTACCTAGGTGCTTTCGAAACAAGGCCTGAAGCTTCAGGTGAGAAGTATGGTATTATTTCCGTGTATAAACAAGGAGCCTTGAAGATCTCTGATGGAATGGAGGAGAAAATGAGCAGAAGCAGGAAAACCAGTTAGGAGGCTCTTAATTGTCTCACTAAGAGGCAGTGATCTTGAGCTGATGGGAGGAATAAAAAGAAGGGAGGATTCAAGAGCATTTTTTTTTTTCCAAAACAAGAGTCATGTGGAAGATCAAGCCCATTGGATATCTTAACCAATGAAATGATGGGGAGTTGAAATAAGCTAAGGGAAGTAACAAAGATAATATGAATGTCGTCAACCTGGATTTTGAAAACAGAAGGTCCTCCTGTAAAAGAAAATCTGAATGCAATGAAGATCTGGGTGTGGGATTTTATAGTCCAATCTCTTTCACATAAAGCCGCATAAGCTGATTTAAGTACAAAGGGAGAATTTACTAGAATATGGAATCTCCCAAAACTAAGGGCAGAATGTATAGCTGAACCCCACAAGGGCCCAGAATCAGGAAGTGGCAGCACACTAGAGGCCTTGCTTCTCCTTGGCAATGCTGAGTCATCACAAGTTTCCAGTCTCAGAACCCTGCCTCTCTGTGCTCCATCTGTGGCTGTTGTCACAAGCCAGCTTCTTGTGCATCTTCACACACACAATTGAAGATGTCTGCCCACCGTGGCAGTTTTACCTTCAAGTTTATATCATTTCCCAGTTCAACGCAGTAGTCTGGTGTCTGCCATAATTCCACATCCTTGGAGATTCAGCCAGCTATGGCCAAGGGTGCAGGATCATGGTTGCGCCCTGGGCAGAGGAAGTTCTCAGAAGAGGTACTTGGGGGAGTCAGGCGGGGAATGCCTAAGAGGTGAGGAAAAGATGAACTCAGTTTTGGATATTTTGAGTGGGTGGTGCATGCAGAATATCTTAGTGAGCTATAATGATCTCAATCCAAAATGAGAGAGTAAATTGGCAGAATGGGAATAAAGGCTAGTGAAAGATAGTGACCAGTGAAGGCGAATGAATGCTGAAAGAGGGGGTGAAGACAGAGAGAAAAGGGCCAAGGACTGGTTAAAGCTTCCATCTCCAAGACAGAATAAAAAAAAAAAGTCAGTAAAGGATGTGAGTAAAGAATATTGCAAAGGGTATAAGAAAAGGCTGAGACAGGGGGATCATGGCTTCAAAGCCAGCCTTAGCAACAGTGAGGCACTAAGCAACTCAGTGAAACCCTGTCTCCAAAATAAAATATCAAATAGGGATGGGGATGTGGCTCAGTGGTTGAGTGTCCCTGATTTCAGTCCCCAGTACCCAAAAATAAATAAATAAAATAAAAACGAAAAGAAAAGAATGAGGACACAGAGTCAAGGATGGCATCATAGAGGGCAGAGCTGATCAACATGGTCACAAGCTGTAGTCAGTGAGCTTCTGGAGGGAAGGGGCTAGGTTTGTCTCTCCAGGAGTGGTCATGGGCTCAATAAGTATATTGAATTGAATAGAGATGGTGAAGAATGAAAAAAAAATGTAAGATTTAGCAGGAATAAGGTTCTTCACAACTTTAAAGAAAACAATCATATTGGGGTATAAAGAGAAAATCAGGATAAAAGAAAAGTATGGTGATAGTCTAATCATTCAGCCATTTTGGTGACAGAAAGAAGAGAGAAATAACTTAGGAGTAAGTAGAATTAAAGACGTGGTTTGCTATTGTTGTTATTATTATTATTACTGCTTTATCTTTAGGATAGGAGAGACTTGTAAAAATTTGGAAAAATAGTCAGAATATGCACTAACATAAACTCAATGAAATGAAAAATTAATGGAACATCCTAAAGGAGGAAAAAGGAAATGAGAGGAACTTTAGAAATTAGACAGAACTCTTTTCAAAGACCAAAGAGAAGAAAGGAGCCCAAAAGTACAAGGAAATTTTGAGACAGAGAAAAGCAAAGTTGAGGAAGCATCTCCATGTACTTTCCCCTGTGAATCCTTTTTCCTGGGGGTGGGGGGGGGGGCGGGGGGGGATGGGGGGTTGCGACTTGTGCATAGTGCATGAAACTGTGACCCAGCAGGAAGAAAGCCAAGGTGTTGCGGAATGGTAAGAGCCCAGCTAAGATGAGTGTGAACCTGTTAATGGTCTCAGATCATAGGACTACAAGACTTGTTAAGTGAAGCTTTGCAGTTTCAGAAGGGAAGCAGAGCCCGGGAGATCACCATAAGGAGAGGGTGAAGATCCCAACATACTGGTAAGTGCAGTGTAGAAAGGGCTGAGCTATGGCACAGACTGCATAGCCAGCACATGAGGAAGAGGCTGACAAGTGGAGAATCTGGGGCACTGATGATCAGAGCAATGCAGAAGCTCAGCAGGAGGAGAAATGGGAAGCTGTCTCAGAGGACAAAGTGTCTGCTCACAGACTACCAGTACACAGTCATGGTGAAGGTCAAGATACCAAGGTGCCAAGTGGCTCCAGTTTTGAAAAGGCAGTTCAAGGTCACTAACGGATGAGAAGCAGTTAACAAGCTCCTACTTACCACCCAGAGAGGCTAATGCTTCCCAGAGGGCTGCTGCTGAATAGGCTTCTAACCCCCAGGGCTGCTGGTCCCCACAAAACCCAGTAGAAGGAGAGTGGATATTAAAGTTCATTCTAGCATGAGATGAAACATGAAAAGGAAATAGTGAATCTTATACACAGTGCAATTACAGCCATCAGGAAATATTTGGAAAAAGAAAAAGAAAGGAAGGGGGTAATAAGGAAAAATCACCAAATTCTAATGCTGTTGGTACTGGCGGAATGCAACTATGGATGATTTATGGTATTCTTTTCTTTTGTTTTTCTTTTTTCCTCCCTATCGGTTTACATTTCTGTGGGAAGGGTATTGTTCCAAGGAAAGCTCAAGGTTTGGAGTCAGGAAGCACAGTTATAATCATTACCAGTTATGGACCACCCACCAAGAGCCAGGCATTGTATTTGGGGCTTTGCATATATTATTTTTAATCCGTAAGACAATTCAAATAGTTACTATGATCCCCATTTTAGATGTGAAAAGTGAAACCCTAAAATGATAAGGAACTTTGTCAAGTCACAAACCCTTATGTATTCTTTCCACTCTGGCTGACAGCAATTTTAATTCTCTCTCTGACACTTTCTTACTAAATGTTAGACATTGGGCAAAATATTTAACCTTCCTTGGTGTCTTCATCTGTAAACTGGAGAGTAAAATAAATAAATAAATAAGCAAGCTACATGGAAATGTATTTGCCATCAGTTCAAAATCTGCATCTAAATCACCAAGGTAAAGGGGAAAGAATCAGCTGCTGGAGTGAGCAGCAGGAAAATGGTCACTTACAAGCTTGGTTGTACTGTTTGGCTCAAGAACCAAGAGGGCTCAGTGTTTGTAAACATTCTTTTTACTAGAGATGCAAAGGTTAGTTTGGGTGTTTCTAAGATGATGTTGTAAGCCCAAGAATGAAAGGGCAGATTGTGAGGTAAGAACCAAGCTCTTGACCAACTCTTACTAGACACCTGGCCCAGCAGAGCAGAACATGTCGCTGGCAGCTGAGTAGTCAGGGCAGGAAAAACCCACTAACTGGGTTGCACCTGCTCGCTCTGTTCTGCTCTGACGTTACAAGAAGCCATTTCACTTTAAACCAGCTCCCTGTCCTGGGTGAATTAATCAGTGTCCAGGTGGAGGTGGGCACCATGGGATGTTGGGGAACAGATGTCCTCTCACCAATCTTTAATGTACCTGAAGTATTACAAACACCCACTTCAAAGAGTTGTTTAGAGCTGGCTGCAGTGGCTCACACCTGTAATCCCAGCAACTCAGAAGGCTGAGGCTGGAGAATGGCAGATTCAAGACAAACCTCAGCAACTTATTAAGAGCCTAAGCAAATTAGTGAAACCCTGACCCAAAATAAGAAATAAAAAGGACTGAGGATGTAGCTCAGTGGTAGAGTACCCCAGATTCAATCCCTACATCTCACCCCTGCCAAAAAAGAAAGGGAGGTGATAATAAGGAAAATCACCAAATTCTAATGCTGTTGGTACTGACGGCATGCAACTATGGATGAGTTGTTCAGGCTGAAAAGAATAACTTTAAAGTGCCTGGTAGAGTGGCCTGCACAAAATATGACCTCATTGAATGATAGTTTTTATTGCTATTTTAATTTTTTTTTTTACTGACCTTGTATTACCTTTTATGGGTAAGGAAATGAATGTTTAAATAACTTTACGTTTCAGCTGGGATTATGAATACTAAGTAAATTTGAGAAGATGTTACATTTAAAAAAGGGTATTTAACTCCTACTTTATACATTTTGAAAGCCATACATATAACACATAGGAATTGACTTTAGGGAGTATATTTTCAAAATAAATTATTTTCTTTAAAAAACGAATTGGCAAAATCATCCTTATAAGGATGAAGTATCTCTTGGGCATTGGCTTCCATGAATCACAATAGAGAAATCTGGTCAAAATGAAACATAAGTAATAGAATTAGAAACCTAAGCCTCAGTCAACCAATAGGCAAAAGTGATGCTAAGGCTAAAAGGTAAAAACAACTCAAATGTCCACAGGTAGATGAACAGATAAATAGAATATAATAGTATATAAACACAATGAAATATTATTTCATATGCTATGTTCAGAAGAATATGCTAAGTAAAATAAGCCAGTAACTAAGAGATCATTATTGTATAATTATACATATGTAAGATATTAAATAGTCAAATTTGTAGAAAGAGAAAGTAGATAGTGGTTACCATGGCAGGAGAGGGGAAAGGGAGTTAGGGGCATAGAATTTAAGTTTTGCAATATCTATTACTAGTCAGGGTTCTCAGAGAAACAGAAACAATAGGATGTGTATGTGATATATATATGTATGTGATATATATATATATATACACACACATATATAGAGAATATATGTATAGACACATATATATCAGAAACAATATTACACATAATGAAAAACTGGCTCATGCAACAATAGAGGCTGGGAGGTCCCATAAACTGTCTTGTACAAGCTGGAGACCCAGGAAAGTCAGTGGTGTAATTCTAGTTTGAGTGCAAAGGCCTGAGAACCAAGGGAGCTGATGTTATAAATTCCAGTGCAAGGACAGGAGACAAGTGAGCAGGCAGAAGAGATAAACTTTCCTCCCTTCTCTTTTTGTTCTATCCAGGCCATACATTAGATGATGAGATGATGCCCAGCCACTTTGGTAAGAGTAGTTCCCTTTACTAAATCCCCAGATTTGAATGCTAACATCTTTTGGAAACATCCTCACAGACACTCCCAGAGATGCTGCTTACTCTAAGCATCACATGACCCAAAATTAACACAAAATTGTGTTAGAATTAATGACACAAAATTTACCATCACACAAGACAAAAAAAGTTCTGAGTATCTGTCTCACAATGTGAAGTACTTCCCACTACTGGGTCATACTCTTAAAAAGGGCAAAGATGGCTTTTTTAAAAGTAATGAACTCAATTGCCAATAAATCATATTAAAAGATCATTACCTTCCTCCCAAAAGGCATTTCATCAAGCATGTATAAAAATAAATGTGAAAAAAAATAAATGTGAACCATTAAAAATTGATAACAAATAAAAGAAGCTACTAAACATTAAAGTATAGTTACTACTGAAGAAGGAAAATGGAAGATATGTTGAAGCAAAATTCTCTCTATGTCTCCAGGTGGCAAAAGGAGGGGCCATTGGTATGCAACCTTGTATGAGAACACAGACTTTTTTCAGAGCAGGGGCAGAGCAACCTCCTTCTCCTCTACCTGTGCTGTGACTCCTGAGTCCCAGCTGCCTTGTTGTCTTAGGAGGCCCCTTCAGCTCTTCAGACCCATGCATCAACCAGGTCTCCTGCAATGTGGGCCACAACCATCTCCATTTTACACCAGGTAAGTATTGATTCTGCTCTTGGCATCATTATCACCTGCTGCATGAGACACTTGAGTCCAAGACAACTCTACCTCCACTCTGAGAGTCTAAATCATTAGCTTTGATCAAGAAAGTAACCATATGCCAGTGGAAAAAGCATGGGAGAAGATTAAAATAAGAAAGTTCCTTAGCCAGCACGCTTCTAACTATAAATAATATGAAGGCTTGGCTGGAAGTAGTTAAAAGATAAGTGAATGTCTTAATGCAAGAAGTCAAAGTTAAGTCAACAGATGCAACAGGCTGCTGGTTTGGTCAGTGAGTAGCTCAACACTGTCATCAAGCCTTAGGTTGCTTCAGTCTCTGCTCTACCATCTGGGGTATTGGCTTTATCCTCAGGCTGTTGGCAACTATCACATTCAGACACCAATACCCCCAGGAAGAATAGCAGCTGCCTCTTCCTGATTCTCATCTTAGTGCAGGAAACTTTCCCTATTTCCTTTTTCATCTCATTGGCCAGAAAATGGAGCCACATGTTCATTGCTAACTATTTATTATAAGAATATGTTTGCCAAAATTGGGTGAGTCAAATTATTTAGGGAGACCATAGTGTACAATAATGAATATAAATAAGCCTGTAAGAACAGCAATTATGTCAAAAGTTGGCCCTGGTACTTTTCAGAGCAGAACCATAGTGCTTCCTCAGACCCACTGTCCACCCTTACCCTCAGTCTCAACTCACGATGCTCTGAATTCTCAGCATTGAAATCACTCATCTTGGAAAGAAGAGAGGGAAAAGGATTTTGTGGTCACATATGATTGGGAAATATATACTCCACAGCTCTCAGGGTGATTCATGGGTATCATTAGTACATTTATTAAAAGCTAGGTGAAGTCCTTCAGATTTTTACTCCATCTCGTCTCAAATTTATCTAACTGTCTATGCTTCCCCCACCCCATTGATTTAAGTTACCTGTACAATTAATGTTCCTCAAACACTGAAAAAGGTACCATCTTTCTTGGAAACAGACAATATTTTGCTCCTCCCTGTTCCTTAAATCTTAGCATAAACTGCTCTCCCTGGAAGCCCTGCACTCAATAGAGGGAGACCAAAGCACTTATCCTATTGTATTGACTTTGCTTGTTCTCTGAGTTTTCTTCCCCACAATTTCTTTGAGGTCAGGAACCATGTCTTGTTCATGGCTATGTGTCCAGTGCCTAGAATAGTGACCACCAAAGAAAAGAGATTGAATATCACTTGAAAGACTCCCATGGCTTCATATGGTTTTGCAGAAAGGCAAGGGAATGAACTAGAATGAGCCAAGATAGACAAATACTGACTTCAGCCTTTCTAATCCATTCTGCCTCTGTGTAATCACAGAGCACCTCTCCAAGACTGCTGGAGAGCTAACTTCTTCCAGAAACTCCAGTCAAACAAAGGAAGTCTTTGTTTGGAGACTGCAGGTCTGCATCCAGAGCCCTCCTTGTGGGTGGAGTCCTTCTAGGCTGTCACTCCTATTGGAGAACCCAGAGGAGGATGTGTTCTGCCTCCAGATTGGGCCTTGGGGACTGCCTCGTGACCCTCACACCACCTCTATAAATGGAAGATAATAATCCTTTGGGCAGAGGTCATCAAGTTTGCAAAAGTGCCTGGAGCTTACTGGAAGAAAGGCCTTTTCCTGAGTACAAAGTAAGATTATAACTAGCCCAGCTGGCACAATCGAGAGGCATCAGATGTGGAGGCCCCAGGGTAGGGCTGAGTAAGGGAAGATACAGGGGCAAGTAGCTTCCCCTCTCTGGTGTGCAGACAGCCTGGGACGTGTGGGAACTGGAGGATGAGCTGTTGAGGCAAAATCTCCTGGCTGCTCAACCAAGATCCGTTGCCCACCTCTCTCCCTCCTTTCGAACAAAAGTGAGATCTGGCTCAGGTTTGCCCCTTCCTTCACACAGCTATGTGCTTCAGCAGAAGCTAGGCTAAACTCAGCTCCAGATGGTTACTCTGGTGTGTCAAAAGCCAGCCATAGTAGCCCCATTCCCTTAAAGAAGGGTGTGTGGAGAAATGGGCATTCTGACCCATTCGACTTGAGAATAAAATCTGCTAGGAGGCTTCTGGGAAAGTTTCCTTGTTTCTAAAAATAGAAAACAAACCTTTCTTTTTCTTCTGGCCATTATTGGCCCAGGAGTGATGGCTGGGAGTGCAGCAGCCATTTTATCACCAGTGTAAGGATGAAGCCAACACTGAGGTGACAGATGGAGAGTCAGAAGCAACCTTGAATAATGCTGTTGGGCTCCAGTCTAACCTGCAGCCACTCCAGACTCCTTTATTTTACAAGCAAACACTTGTATCATTGTTTCAGTTATACTGTGACCAAAAGCTTTTTGACTGATTTGAATGTACAGGGCCCCAAAGCCAAGTTTGTGCATTCCGTATCCAATCAGTTTGACTTTTCCTCCCCAGTGTGGGGCAGTGAACACCAATCCCCAGTATGAACTGCCACAAACTAGATGTTTTATGTCACAGACAAAACCCTCAGGCCCCAGGCCTGTACGGTGCAAAGCAGCCGTCCTTCCTGCTCGAGAGTGAGATCAAAGCTGGACTATTCCTCTTCCTCTTGAGAAAGAGCAGAGCTTTCACCCAGGTATGTAAACTGGCAACTCTGTCCTCAACTGAATTAGGGCAGGAATGTGGCCAGTGGTGTAAGGCCACTGCCCCTGGTCCAGGCAAAACATTAAATAGGGGATGGGTACAGTGATGCACACATGAAGTCCCAGCTACTCGGGAGGCTGAGACAGAAGGATCACAAGTTTGAGGCCAGCCTGAATAACTTAGTGAAACTCTTGTCTCAAAATAAAAATAAAAAGGGCTGGAGATAAAGGTCAGAGGTAAAACACACCTGGGTTCAATGCCTAGTACTGCGAATAATTAAATAAACAAGTCCTCAAATAAATAAGCTAGATCACAGCAGAGTCTGGTCTGGGATCAAGGGTGAACAAGAATGATACATTTGGACTTAGATTATAGCTGATATTATTTTGTTTAACTGAGAGGGCAGCTAATGAGTAGTACAAAATGTATAAACTAGGTAAGGTTAAAGATAGATGAAGGTAGCTTTCCACGGACTCACCTTATTTCTTATGGACGTAACAGAAATTTGGGATCCTGGCTATAACTCAGGAATGAAACACCTGGCTGATTGGGGTTGCGTAGAGCTGAGATCAGGGAAGCACACAGGAACCAGATGAACTCTTGATAATTCAATAATCTGTCACTCAGAAATACATGCCACCCCTCCTCACATCCAGGCTCTGCATTCTAGAATTCCCAAGTGCCAGCACTGGGCCTGAGACCTGCCTTGTAAGGGAGTTTTCCATTTGTATCTTCCTGGGAGTTTCTGTGGGACTGACCCATGAGATAGTGAGTAAAAGCCTGGCTTAGGATCTGGCACTTAGTGCTAAATAAATGATAGCATCATTGACATGGTGGTTGTCTTTGCCCCCGTTGAACATATGACTTGTTCCACTGCACCAATAACTCGTGATTCAAGAGCCATTACAAAGGGTTTACTGAGTGCATACCACATGCCCATACATAGGCACAGACTGAAGCAGGGTTTAGGAAATCATTTTTAAATGTCAGATCTCTTCCTCCTCCTCCTCAAATCTTCTTCTCTAAGTCAAGGGCATCACTATCTTTCCCCTCACCCATCTGATTCTTCCCTTGCCCTCCCCTACCACATCCTGGCTGTCAACAGGTTCCAAAATCTCCCTGATGCAGATCTTCCACACCCATTTCACTGAGTTCAGTCCCCTTTACCTCTATCTGAGGCAGGCAAGGTTTCTGATCTTCTGTCTTCACCTCACAACTACCCCCCTCTAATCTCCATACTCCTGCCACATACGTCTTCCTATCATTCTCCTCCCCCCAAATCTCATCCTCTTTTAACTATCTGCAAAATCAGGACTAATTTATTAGCAAAGATTTTCAATGTATCTCTAAACTACTTTCTAGATTCTTATGTCCCTGACTCCTTACTACAACATTCCCCAAAATGCCCAGACAGAAGCACACCACTGAACCTCCACAAGTCTCCTTTCTCCTTAAGATGTTTTCATCTTGCCTCTAGTAGCTATTCTAGCAGTACTCAGCTGGGGGTCATCTAGCAATGCCTGAAGTCATGGGTCGGGTAGAACATGCTAGTGGCATCTAGTAGGCAGAGGTTAAGGATGCTGTTAAACATCCTGCAATGTACAGAATAGTCCCCAACAACCAAGAATTACCTAGCCTCAAATGCTCATAATATTGAGAAATCCTGATCATGAAAATGCTACTCAAGCTTCAAGACCTACCTGGGTGCCATGAATCTTCTTTGTGAGGGTCTGAAATGGGAGCAGTGTACCTCCTCTCTAACCTCAGCCCAGCTCCAGCGATCCCCATCAGTCTTCTCTTGGCTTTCCAAAACCAGAGGTCCATTTGCTGACTTGTGTTTTTCTTCTTCCTAGACGAAAGATCCCAAATTCACTCACTTCAAATCACAACCAGATAAGACCGTCTTTAATTGCCATAGGTCAAAATTAATTGTAACTCCAGATTGCTACCCAAATCCATTATTCCCATTTATTTGATTCTGCTTCATGCTAGCAGTTAACAAGTTTTGTCCACATACGGAAAGGACTGTACAATCCCTGGCCCCATGTAACACATTCAGCACCTGGCCAAAGTAGGGATGGTAGTTTAGTGACAGTTAAGTGTCATTGAATAAATCTTGATTGTCTGCTCCTAGCTCCTACAGAAAAGGTTTGACTGAGCAGCTTTTGTTTATATCTTTCATTTGTCTAAATCACCTGTCAGTTACATTCTCCAAAGTACCACATAGGGAGGAATGAGCAGTGGGTTCCTTTCCTCCTTTGAAGAAGAGCATAGGGTAATCCAGCTAGTTCTACTTCTGTTTCAGCTACACCCTACTTCAGCATTAAAGCATCCCCTTCCCTGACTCCCTAACTTTGCCAGGCCAGATGAACAGAATAACCTTCAGAGAAACACCTAAAACTTTAAAGAGCAGAGAGTTTCTAAAAGTGCCACTCGTCTTAAAACTGACACATCTGCTGAAAAGACCAGCTGACAAGTAGGAAGTTAAAAGCTGACACCCCAATAATTTCCCATACATATCTCTGAGCAGGACCACCCTCAGCAAGGCAACTTTGGACTTTGGGAAACAAATCACTGATGGCACCATCAGCTTCAGCTTCCCTCCCGAATACAGGTACCTGCTCCTCTCCTCATGGTGTCATGGGTGTGGTAGCTTGGCACGTGCCCTCACCCCATTTCTTATGCTGTGACTCAATAAGCAGCATGTTCTCAGGACTCCATTGAAAGAAGATTGACTTGGCTACAACATGGAGCAGGTCAAAGTATGTGATTGTAACTGATAAATAAATTATAAATGCTGTTCCCAGGTTAATCACCAATCCTGCCTGGCATGGATCCCCTTGGCAGACCTGGCCATCAGGTTGGCTAAGTGCTTTGTGATGTCATTTGCCTGGCTCAGCTTTGATTTGGGGGGCATCAGGTTTTCTTCTACTTTCAAATGCAAGTCTTCCTTCCAGATCCAAATGATAAATCCCATAACAATTTCTTGCTTTCCTGGATTCACTCCCTCTGCCCCTAAACAAGACCAAATTCTTGATGCTTCACTGGCAAACTGAGATTAATAAATGGTCCTTAAATCCTCTTTTGTCTTGCCTCTAGGCAAGGGTGCTTAATCTGGGTGTCAGCTAAGAAGGTGGTGGCCTGTGTACTTGAGTCTTTGCTCTCAAGGGATTCCCTTAGCCACTCTGCTTGGGATCTCACTTCTCCTAGGGTAATTAAACTGCTCCACTTCTTACCATTCAAAATGTCCACAATCCTTGCTTCTAGTCATTTATTCCTTCTCAAACCCTTCTTTTTTAAAATCACGTGAGACTTTTGAGTCTACATTGCTCATTGTCCTGTCCTGTCCAACTTACTGACGGGCCTGAAAATCCATCTCCAACATTATAAGATAATCATTCCCCAACTACACTGGCATGTACATCCTTTAGGTAGCCTTTGTCTTCAGAAGAAAGGAACAAAATCAAACTGCACATAATTAGGACAACAGATTGTTCAACACAATCTAATATAACTATAAAGCTAAAGGCAAATTTTCATCAGTTTCCTATTATAGACAATCAATCCAGATAATTCAAGAGAGCAAAAGGGATTCCCCCCCCCCTTACTTCCAGAATGATTTTCCTATCCCCAATAAAGTGATAAAGAGAACTGAACTTAGGATCAGAAGACTTGTGTTCAAATCCAACCTCTGCCACTGACGAGTAAGTGACACTGGGAAGGTTTAAACACTCCAAAGTTCAGTTCACCCACCTGTACAATGGGAAAATAACATCAGTCTCGCCCAGTTACAGTGGATTTGAATGACCTGCTAAACCTCCAAGGACCCAGCTCCAAGTTTATTCATAGGCAGTTTGATCTACACTGGCTTTAGCACTTTCCCTTTGCCGCTTGCTAATTGTACGATCATGGGTACTTAGTTTACCTTAATCTCTCAAAGATTCAGTTTCTTCATCTATAAAATAAAAATAATGTCCCCTGTCCTGCTTATCCTATGTAGGACTTTTTAATCTGAAATTTCTTGGTAAACTGAAGCATACCATAAAGTGTTTGTTTGTTTTGAATTGTTTTGTAGTTGTAGATGGATAGAATGCCTTTATTTTATTTATTTATTTATTTTTATGTGGTGCTGAGGATCCATCCCAGTGCCTTACACATGCTAGGCAAGTGCTCTGCCACTGGGCTACAGCCCCAGACCCCATAAGTTGTTTTGATGGTACCTCTCCTTCTAGGAAAGACTGGACTGGTGTTATAACTTCCCCTCCCCCATCCTTCCACCCACCCCGCTGCCCCTTTCCATGGTCATTATATTCCCCAGGAGAAAATCAAACAAGGGAATCCTTACCGTTTCTGTCTCTGGGAAAGTAGGGCAGACTCTATTCAGCCTGGAGGAAGTTGGGCCTGGAATTAAACCCTCAGGCACTCCTGAGCCTTGGAGTTGGTAAATCACCAACCTTTCATTCCTTGGCCTAAGTGACAAATAAGCTCCTTAAAGTCTCCCAGAGAAATTCAGCAATGATAAATATTATTCATACTATCATTTTTATCCAGCATTTTTTGAAAACTGATGTGCATTACAATACGGTTTTTGTTCTGTGCTGGCTGTGTTCAACTTTAGCCTGTCTGAGCAAATGTTTCCCATTAGTGCATGTGTTCTTGGTGTATCACACTCTTACCAGACCCCAGAGCTGCTAGGGGACCCTGTTTCAACGGAAACCTGAGGTGAACACAATTAATGTCAGAGACAAGCAGCTAGAGTTAAAAAAAAAAAAAAAAAAAAAAAAACAAGGTATAACAATGACCATCAGAAATGTTTTCTTCTGAGGAGGAAAACAAAATAATCAAAACCTATAGCTCTGCAGAATTCCTCCCAGGCCTGGATTATGACCCTGGCTCTACAAATGTTCAGTTCTCAGAAGGTTCCAGAACTGTCTATAGGCATATTCTCTGAGGGAAACAGCCCCGCTTCCACCGTTCCTTTATTAGGTCTAACCTGACCTTAAATGTCACTGATAAGTGCAGGAGGGAGGGGAGGAGAATGGGGTCACGTTTTGCTTCGTTTTGTTCACAATTTCGTTGTTTCATCTGGTTTTCAGCTTTCATCAAAACAAGTTGTTTACCAAGATTAATGCCGGGTATAATAAAGGCTCTAGATATTTCTACCTGTGGGTACTGAGACTCAATAATGTGCTGCTCAAATTACACACCCTGCCTCCGCAGGGCAGCTCCAGTGTGTCATTGTGAGCTGCTTTCTGTTGATTTAAAGCGAGATGACATGGAAACAGATTAGTATAAACCACACACATTATAAATTGCAATTTGGCCTCAAAAGATGAATGAAGAAGAGATCCTTTGATCTGCGATTCAGAGCTGAGCTGCAGTATTTACAGCAAATAAAGAGAAAGAGAAAGAGAGAGAAGCATCAGAAAGAGCCTTTGACTATTGGGGACATCTTCTCAAATTGCAGAGGAACTAAATGAAGGTGATGGCATAAGCAGAGAGTGCAGGGTGCTCTCTGTCAGGATTAGGAGGGAGGGCGTTTGCGCTAGCACATACCGCTGGAACAGTTGTGATGAAACAGTTGTGGCGCCTGACATCCTCCAGTGCAGGGCTACAGCAGACCAAGGCTCCTCGTGCATGATGTCCTCCTGCAGCATTTCTTCTTCCTTGGTGCGTTCCCCAGTGAATGTTTCATGGTCACCATGTGACCAGAGTAGAGGTACTCTGGGTCAGTCCCCCCTTTGCCCCTCCCCCACTATAGCATATGAAGCCATTCTGGGAATTCTCAAGGACTCAGCCTAAGGACCCTGGCAGTTGTTCAACTTCATACAGAGCTGACATGTTCCTGGCACCCAAAATTGGTCCCAATCTCACTCTCCAGACTCCTTCCCACTCTCATCTCAACTCCTGACTGATTTATCTTTGATAGTATCATGGAATGTTACAGTGGGAAGGGCTATTGGAGGCTAGAGAATCATCCTTCCGAAGTCATACATGGGTAAACTGGCTCAGAGAGGACAGGTCACTTCCCCAAGGTCACACAGCTGCCTATTATGCTTCCTCATGGGAAACAATAGTTTTATAACCAAATGGATGTAATGAAGCCCTAGTGAAATCAACGCTTAAGGAATATCTTTTTCCCTCCCCTCCAGCTTCTTGCATCTGTGACCTACAGAAATAAGGGATGCACAGAGACCCTTTTGGTATTCCCTTCCCTGGAGGTAGAAGGGTACAGAAAAACATGGGTTAGCAAGTAAAATGTCAAATTAGGTGTTATATATATATTTATTATTGCTGATGTTTATAGAGCTTTCATTGTGTGCCAAGCAGGTAGACATATTTATTATAGTATTCCCATTTTATGTGTAAGGAAACTGAGATCTAGAAATTTGAAGCAACATCTCCAAGGTCACACATGTAATAAAGAGCAGAGGCAGGCCTTTACCCCAGGCATCTCAGTCTGTGTCCAGCATCTCAGTTCTTTATGCAATACCAGCAGGTCCCAGACCTCAGTGTGTGTCCAAACCACCCGGGGTGCTTGTGGGCAAGACAGATGGGGGCTTCCCTGCTTGGTCTTTCTCAGCACTCCTGGTCTAGTCCCCACCCCTCCCTGTTTTCTCCCCATCAGCACCACCTGAAAGCCTCTGCCATTCAAGCTGCACACCTCACAGCTGATCTCCTTCCTCCTAAACCCCTCCCTCCTAACTCTTCCTCTCTTTTGTGACCTCCTTTCCGAGGCTGCTCTAGCTCCTTTTCATTGCAGTCTTCTTCTCCTCCTTCCCCTGGATTCCCACACCAGGGCCCACCAGCCTCCCACATTCCTCCCTCCTGTCTCCCCTCCACCCTCCCAGACACATCTCCTTTGGATCATAGATCTGGTGCACATCTCTTGGCCTTCCATATTTTAATTAACTCAGACAACAGTGTTATGTGAACACCAGTTGACACTGACACTTGTCCTGGTGATATTCTCACTGGGGGATGGAAGGAGGGGCATTTGTGCCTAAGTCTGTTTTTTTTTTTTTTTTTTTTTTTTTTGATTGTCTCCTGTTTACCCAGTAAAGGTTCATGAAGCAATAGCACCATGCTGGGTGAATGAGACACAGATCCTGGCCTCAAGAGGTTACAGTCTAACTCTTCTATCTGAAAAATGAGAAGCCCACCTTCCTTTCTTCACAGAGCTGCTCTTCACTCAGTAACTCAGCAGATATATTTGAAGCACCTTCCATTCTGCTAGATAGTGTTTGCATCTAACAGGGGAGAGACTGCGGGTTGTACCGCAGTATAACTGTAGAAGCCAGAGGAAGGTTTACTGCCTGCTCACAAGGCACTTGGGAGCTAAATCTTGAGGGACTCAATGGCCAGGTAAGACAAGCAGAAGGGAAAAGCAAGCAGGAACCACAAGGGCAGAGAGACAAGCAGACTGCATTCAAAGAATGCATAGTGCCTCTCTGAGGCTTTGGGTGAGGCAGCTGAAGTGGGGGATAGGAAATGGAAGTGGGAGGGTTGTTTGGAGCAAAAACACAAAGGCCCTCCCTCTGTGATCAGCCTGAGAGTACTTGGCCCTCCTTCACCAATCTGGGATGCTAATACTGCTCCTCAGATGCTGCTGGGGGTCTGAGGACCTTCTCTCACTTCTCTATATATTGCTTTCACAAACCTGTGACCATATCCAAGGATATCCCTCAAGGATCCTTCTGTTTGGAGACTGACCTTGGCATCACCTTGTCCCAGGACCTCTGTATGAGTCATCAGCCCACCACATAGACTGCCAAACATTTTGAGGTCAAAGCTAGTTTATTACAGCAGAAAGAAATCTCAAGGCCCAAAAGCTAGACAAGTATTTAATTATGGGTGCACAGTTTAATTACTTAGTCCAGCTTTATGTGACTTAATTTATAAATATAATTTACAGCTCCCTTGTTTCTTTCTCAAGCCATTTAGCTCATTAATAGTGCTGACTATAAGAACTCTGCAGTCCTTTCTTGCTGGGCTCCAGGCCAGTGGTGTGCCTAGGTAAGGCTGAGGCTGGGAGAAGTCTGTTCCTGCAAAAAACATGTTATCACTGTTTTGTTGAGAATTTCCAATTCATGATGATAATAAAAAGCAGACCAATATTTATTTGTTTATCATTGTTTTTTTCAATCCAGTAAAGACAATGTCCACTCCCTGCTCCCCTAATCCCATGACCCACACCCATGACAGATCACCTGCCCCTCAGCCTTCTCCAGGCCTCTGCTCTAGCACAGTCTTCCCTTCCCCACTAAAACCAGCTCTCTGTAGCAACCTGCTGTGGCTTTCTCATTCGACCAGCATTTATTCTGTTACTACTATGTGTAAGACTTTGTTGGCAGCGAAATGCAAAGCCAGGGTAAAACACAGTGCAATGATTAGCAGTTCCTGCACACTCACTAAGTGCCAGGCACTTTACAAAGCTTTTGCAAATATTACATTTAATTTTCACAGCAACCCTGGAAATAAGGCTCAGATTGTTTTACCCAGTGGCTCACAACCTTGACTGCATCTTTTTTTTTAAATATTTTTTTTAGTTGTTGGTAGCCTTTTATTTTATTTATTTATATGTGGTGCTGAGAATCAAACCCAGTGCCTCACGCATGCCAGGCAAGTGCGCTACTACTGAGCCCCAGCCCCAGCCCCTTGACTGCATCTTGAAGTCACCTGGGGAGCTTTGACAGAGAGAACCCACCCGCTAGGGTTTCTGGTTTAATTGGCTCAGGCCATGGCCTGGTCATCAGAATATTAAAACAGAACAAACAAAAAAGCCTCTTAAGACAATTCTAATGCTTAGCCACACTTAAGAACAACTTACTTAAGTAATTTCCCTAAGGTTGTTTAAGTAGGATGGAAAAGGCAGGCAGGCCAACTGAGCCCTACTGTGAGCCAGACTCAGAACTCAATTCTTTCACTCCAAAGAATGGAACCCAGAGCATGTGCCATTGAAAAGATAAAATGCTACTGAAGTTCAAAGGACAATGAACTCAGGGAATTCTTCACAAAATAGGTAACTTCTAGATGATTGTTTTAAGAATTTACAAACTATGCAGAAGTGGTCAAAGCAGTAGGGCACACTTGTAGGCAGAAAGAACCACATGAGCCAATGGGAGGAGGTGCAAAAAGTGAAGAAGGTGTAAGGAACAGAAAACAGACTGCAAGTACGGAACCCAGTTGAGAGATATGGGCAGGCAGCTGAACTCAGGGGCTCAGGCCTATAATCCCGGCTGCTCCAGAAGCTGAGGTAGGAGGATTATGAGGTCAAAGCCAGTCTAAGCAATTCAGTGAGGCCCTAAGCAACTCAGAGAGACTCTGTCTCTAAGTAAAATATAAAAAAGGGCTGGTGATGTGGCTCAGTGGTTAAGCGCCCCATACTGAAAAAAAAAAAAAGAAAGAAAGAAAGAAAGAAATAGGCAGGAAATGTAGGTCATTGACAGGTTGTAAAAGACAGTGTTTCCCAAACCACTTCAGATTGAAGCTCATGTAGAAAAATGATCGTATTTGTGGTGCCCAGCAGGGGAAATGAGCGAGGCTGCTGCTCATGGGATGGATGGGCAACCTCCCCATCTGGCATTCCCACTGGGAAGCTCTGGTATAAAGCCTTGAATCTGATCCAAGAAGTTTGAACTTTATTTGTTGGGTAATAGGGAGCCAATGAAAATTTTATATCAGAGTGGGCCGATTGTGATAGAATCAAAGTTGGGTGTTTTTAATATAAATCCTAGCGTTGTCACATTGGTTTTCCAAAGACAAAGGCTTGACTTAGGGAACTTTCTGCTGAACACTACTAATAGAATACTTTCATAATATGTTATGATGAGCCAGCCATACAAGTGATGTCTTTCCTGCCAAAGTCTGAGCTCTTCAACCAGAGGGATTGTGCCAGACAGGTTTTTTTGTTGTTGTTGTTTTATTTCTTTAATGCTAGTGTGTAGCACAAGGCTTGGCACATAAGAGGAATACAATTAGAAACAGCCTTTGAACAGCTTTAGTCTAGGCTATGACCTGGTCATCAGGATATTAGAAGCAGAACAAAGTGGGAAAACAGAACAGAGTGGTAAAGTCAGGCAGGCCTGCTGAGCCCTACTATGTGCCAGGCTAAGCACGAAATCCTTTTCTTAAAGTCCATTCAGGAGGTGGTCATTTAGTCCAGGGGCAGGGGTCAAGAGATGACGTGAATCAGTGTGTATTAGAAAGGGAATGTGCATTCGGGTCAGAGGGCCACTGTGTCCAGCTGTGCAGGATGCACAACATGAGCTCTCAGGAGACAGACCTGTTTTCCAAGGGTAGTTCTCTTCCCCAAGCCTCTGCTCCTCTTCTGTAAGATGGATGACTTTTAAAAACCCAGCAGGAATGCTATAAAATAACACATGAAAGGGCAAGGTAAAACAGCTGGCACCCAGAAATGTCCATTCACCCCAACCCTCTTGACCATGTGTAATATTCAAATGCTTAAAATCAAATAATGAGATCAAATAATTATTCTAACTTGTATGAGTTGTATTTTCCTTTTTTAAATGTCTTTTCTGATGGGTGTGCGGCAGGGTTGCTACCCAATATGAGCCAGAAGCTTCATGCCTTCACACCTTTAGTTAGTCTCCCATTCGGTCACCAATGTGAATTATCATAGTCACTATTTATTGAAAATTTCCTGTTTTAGGTTCAAGGTAAACCATTTTACGTATGCTATCTCATTTAATTTTCTAATCCTCTTTTTTTTTGGAGGTACTGGGAATTGCACACAGGGCTGCACTACCACTGAGCTACATCCCCAGGCCTTTTTATTTTTAACTTTGAGACAGGATCTCACTATATTACCCAGTCTGGACTTGAATTTGCAAATCTCCTGCCTCAGCCTCCAAAGTAGCTGAGATTACAGGCTTAATTTGCTCACCCTAGACAACAGGAACTGCCAAATCTGGTCCTGGGCCTTTTTTTTTCTTTTTAAAAAGTTCATCCATTTGTTTGTTTATTTATTCTTTCTGGACCTGTTTTTGTATGGTCTTTGAGCTAAGAATAGTTTTCTACATTTTTAATGGCTTATAAAAACAAACAATAAAAACTATGCACAAAAGACTCTATATATGCCACAAAGCCTAAAATATTTACTATCTAATCCTTTTCAAAACAATTTTACTGAACTCCTGCCCTATGAAAACACTGAAATTATGCCCACTTTGCAGAGGAGAAAACTGAGTTTTAGAAAAGTAATTAAACAGGTCACACAGATAATAAGTGTCAAATCTTGGTTCCAAGTCTTAAAGACTTAAATTAAGTCTTAAACACCACCGCTATATTGCCTTAAAATACATTGAGATTTTTCCTTTCTCTTTAATGTAAACCCACACTTGACCCATCCATAGTTTGTTTCTAAAGGTTCTGGGACGTGCCTTCTCTGTTGCCTACATCCCTGAACGTGCTAGTCCTCACCTTCCCTCATGTTACAAAAAAAGTGGTGGGGCAAACTCCCATAGCATCAGTTTCCTCTCCCACACTCCCCACTGAGTTTTCAAAGCTGCAGAGGGTCAAGGGCTGCAGGAGAGTTGCAATCCACAGGAGAGCCTGCTGAGTTGGAAACAAAGTGCACTGTCTGCGGGAGTCTGGAGTCCAGCCTTGGGGGAAGGGAGAGAAAGCCTTTCCTTCCAAAGGAAAGCACTGCACGCCAGACATTCCCTGTCAGCACAAATATGAGCAGCCTCCTTGTCACTGTCTGGGTTTAGAGGAAAGAGCCCTGAAAGCCAACTGGTTCAAGCTCCAGCAACTCATCAGCTAAGAGCAGCTGCCCCCTTCATGGGTCCCCTATTCAGCAGGGGTTAGTTTAAGTCTCTGACCCTGAGAGGAATAAGCCTACACTGAACCCTTGTCATGTCCAGCTGGGGAGCAAGGTATTCTGCTTTGTCAAGTACACTGGTTCATGGAGGGCTAACATAGACCATCATCAGTGGGCAACCATACTCAAAGACCCAGAAGACATAAATAATATACTTTTACCATAACTATCCAGAGAAGAATTCCATGATTTTAGGTATTCTGCAGGCATGGTGCCTCATGACAGTGTCCTAAAAGGAAGGGGGTGCATTGAAACAAAATTCTCACTTACCAAGTTCTATACTGCTGACACTACACTGGATGGTTTCAATGTGCCTTTTAACACCGACAATCCTCAATGTTCATTATCTCCACTTTACAGAAGAAAAAACTGAGGCTCTAGATGGATTCCTTCATTCATATGACATTTGCCAAGTGCCTCTGATGCACTTCAACACTAGGAATACTGTACTGATAACAAAGACCCTGTCTCTGCCCTTGGCAGAACTTCTATTCTTGTAGAGGAGTGTCAATTAAACACCGACACAAGTAATCAACGAGTTTTGGTAAAAATAAGACTTTACAGAGGGCAAGTAAGGATGCCACGAGAAGATGTCACAAGGGAACTTGACTGTCATAGGATTCAAGAAGACTTTCCTGAGGAAATGAGACCAAAGCTTTGACCTGAGAAATTCTTCATGAGAGAGACAAGTACATAATCCCAGCACCATAGATCCTCCATGCTGGAGGGAGGCAAGGCCCTCAGAGAATTGAAAACAGCCACAACAGCTAGAGCAAAGGTGAGAGGTGGCACAAGGCAAGATTAGTATAGCTTAGAGCCACACAGGCCAGTATCACAGGGCAAGTCAGAAAGCTGGACTGTATTCTAGGTAGTCCCAGAGGAACAGGAGCCATGGAGAGACAGAATAGTGATGCAGGAGGCCATGCTCACAAGCAGGAAAGGAGCAACCAAATGCAGGTCAGACTGTCAAGCCTGTGCATTTCCACTAAATTCATCACATTTATCTCATTTTTAAAAAATTAAAAAAGCCTGCAGAGGGGCTGGGGATGTGGCTCAAGCGGTAACACCCTCGCTTGGCATGTGTGCGACCCAGGTTCGATCCTCAGCACCACATACAAACAAAGATGTTGTGTCTGCTGACAATTAAAAAATAAATGTTCAAAAAAATAAAAATAAAAATAAATTAAAAAGCCTGCAGGGGTGATCAATTGACAGGATCTGCCAACCAACAGAAAAGGAATCTGGTATAGAAAGAAAGCCCAGAGTTAGGCATCTGAAATCTTGTTCTCCAGTCTGCCTCTGCCCATTCCTTGTCCCTAATGTCCCAGTTTCCTCGCCTTTAAGAGTGAATGCAGGACACAGTATCACAGGTCAACCACTCAGAACTAGGCAGGGCCCAAGACAGACACCCTCTGCATCTTGCTGTTACTTTTTTTTTTTTTTTTAGTTGTAGATGGACATAATATCTCTATTTTATTTTTATGTGGTGCTGAGAATCAAACCCAGTGCCTTCCAACATGTGAGGCAAGCACTCTACCCCTGAATTACAACCCCAACCCCTTGCTGTTACTTATCAGCATTAGAGCTCTGATATTCTATGACTCTTAACATAAATTCTGTGGCTAAGATCCAAGCCCTCCCTTCCTAGGCCCAGTAATCAATCTTAGTTATTTCTAGAAAAGATGGTAAAATCATTCTTTTGACACAATCCTAGAATCCTCCAACACTTAGGAGTTCTTGTCTCCAGAAGGAACCATGGATTTTATAGTTCACTTAAATGATCACATAATTGATTTGCCCCTCTTACAGGATTTACCCATATAACCCACAGGCAGAAATTTAATTACGGTTCTGAAGGGACTTGCTGTTATAATACTGGCAGAGCTTTCATAGGTTAAGTGATAATTAAAGTTTAAATTCCACTGAGGTCAAGCAACTTTCAAATGTGATCTTCTCCCTGATCCACCCCAAATTACAAAAAAAGGTAATTTAGCTTTCATAATACAGGATGATCCTAAACATTAAATTATTTTGTTCATCTATAAAGTTGTGCCTTTTATTTGGTTCCTTGATTTGGCAATAATAAACATGCACATGTGTATGTATATGTGTGCCTATAACTTATTTTGGGGGTTAGGAGGAATTTGGGGGAGCTCTTCTTGATGATTACCGCAAGTCCTAGGTTCTTTCCTCACAACAACCCCTACCCTGTCACTCAGCAAGTTTTCAGGCCCTCTCCTTTCTTTGCCCAGCTGGTGTGTGCTTTCTCTGGGAATGCAAACTCATTTTAATATTGGCTTAAGCAAGGCTAATTAGGAACACAAATCTGCTGCAAGAAAACAATACAATTCATTCAAAAGCCAAGATTCAATGACTTTTGGATTATCTGTTGTTAGGCTTTTTTGCATCCTCATTGCTCTCCATTCCAGTAATTGAAAGCTGTCTGCATTTCTAAGTATGCAGCTGTAATTGGCTAATACACTCTCCAGAGCAAGTTCTGTTGTTTTGTAAGAAAAAAAAATAGGCTAGCTTTTCTCCCTTCAGCAAACCTAGAAGAGGAGGAAGATGAGGTCCTTTCCAGATTCCTCCTGTGACAGATACAAGAATAGAACTCACTATAAGCTGGAGTTGAGTTGCACACAAAGGGTATTTCTTATACTGGGTACTATTGTTTTTTTCCTTTTTCCATAACAATCGTCCTGTGCTTTGTCTTCATACTTAACCATCTGCCCTGTTCAATAGACTCATTTTGTCTTGAGACTTGCTTGCTTTATCCTTTTGTCAACATTGCAAAGCTAAAACAAAAGTAACCACCCACCTGAATTTTTTTTTTTTTTTTTTTTTTTTTTTTTTTTTTTTTTTTTTTGTCACCGAAGGACTTCAATTATTAAGTGCTTGTTCATATAACTGTGTGTGTGTCTGTGTGTGTGGAGTTTGGGGGTGTATATATAAATGTGTAGGTTTGCCAAACCTGAAGTCAGAAACTAGTTTATAGTATATCATGTCATAATGGGCATTAGGCAGGCAGAGGACTGTTGGCTGGCTTCTATCTTGGATAACACCATCAAATGACAAAATTCACCATGATTTAGCTCCTAACTCTCTTTCCAGGCTGATCTCATGCCATACCTCCACTGCCTTTTCTACACTCCTACCATACTGGCAGAATTGAGTCCTTGAAAACTATGTTCTTTGCCTCCTGCAGGGCTTCGCACATGTTTTCACTCTTCCTGAAATCTTCTGCCTCATCACAAGCCTTTTATTCCTTACCCTTCAGGTCTCAAGCTCCTTGTCACTTCCTGTGAAACTTGGCTGTGCATCTGGATCCACAGTTACACAGGTTTTCAACTATGCAAACACTTTTGACTCTTTCTTCAGGCAAGTCTGTGTGTTAAGGGAGAGAAGGAAAGGGGCCTAAGGGGATCATCAAAAGACTTCCCACATTTCCATCTACAGCACTTCCAAAGAAACTCATCTCTGGGACTCTGCAAACTGCTAATTTACTTGTTTTATAAACCATTTAATTTATTGATTATTTATGCCATTTTGCATAGGTCTCTACTGATTTTAAATTTCTTACATATAAGATTTATTATACTTCTAAACTACTTACAAAGCCTAGCACTGGATGAATCCATAAGAAATACACAACAAGTACCATTGGCTAATTGCCTATTTACATGCCCTAGGGATAACTTCCCCAGGAGTCATTCTACAACACTGTGAAATGTCCAGGAGATTGTAAGCTGCATAAGAACAGGGACCTGGTCTACCATGTTCAGCATTTTCCTAAGGCCAGACACAGTGCCTGGCCTTCCACAGGCACTTAACAAAGTTTGATCAAGTATACAGAAGAATGAATGAAAGAAACAAAGGCAATAATGAACACAAGTCCTATTCTAAGGGAACTTTTGGACAATGGAAAGAGACACATTCTCTTCTCATTTCCCCTACTCTTGCCTTCAATGAATATTATTTAATTCTCTTTCTCATTTCTTTTTAAGATATTTAAGAAGAGTTTTTACTCTTATGTAGCCTTTGTAAGGAATATGAATAATCTAAGCAGACACATGTAAGCAGGAACTTTTTCTTTACACAACTTTAAAAAATACTAGGAATGATGATTCAGATAACTGGTCTATCCCTGGAAATCTTCACAGGGTTGAGGTTAAAAACAACCCTCTTTTATGGCCTTCTTTAGTTCATAAATAGTCAGTTGGAATCACTAGACATCATAAGATCAAAATCTGTATTTCAATGTAAGTCAACACATATTCATTCTGTGTTCAGTACTGGAGATTAAAAAATTAAAAGATTAATAAGACGGGAGTGTAGTGAGAGAGAATGTAAACAACTGCCATACTCCATGGTAATTGCTATGCTGGGGGATGGACAGAGTGTTCGGGGAATAATGAAGATGGAGCAATTAATTCTGTCTCAGAGCATGGAGGAAAACTTCACAAGGAAATTGGTCCTTGAGCTAGCCCTTCAAGATGGTAGGGTTTTGCAATTGGAAGAGGCTATATGTGTATTCCAAGTGAGACAATAGCATGAAGTTATCAAGTATGCATCACTTCCAGGATGATCAAGACCAAGTGGTTAAGATAGATAGTCCTGAAAAGAGCCAGACTCAGAAAGTCAAAGGTTGTATGTTTTCTCTCGTATATGGAAGCTAGAGAGAAAAAAAGACAGAAAGTGATCTCTTGAAAATAGAAGGGAGACCAATAAAGAAAAGGAGGGAAGTCAAGAGGAGGGAGAAGGAGAGGTCAAGGGGAGGTACTGAGGATTGATATTAATCAAAGTATGCTACGTGTATGTATGAATGTGTCATAATGAAACACACTATTCTATAGAATAATCGTGTTGTGCTCCAATAAAAAATAATAAAAAGGAGAAATGCAAAATAAAAATATACCCAACAATGTTATTATCAGTCTTATTCACCCTTATATGAAAATAGTTGCAGCTTTAGCATCCCGATTGAATATCACAACAAAATATACCACATATGTATTTAAATTATTAAACTAATATGTGTTTTATTAATCACAACATTAATGTACAGTCCAAATATAATAATAGATGATATCAGATTAATTTGCCTTGCCTTTCCCTAAGTGTTCCGTTAAAATTAAAATGGAGATAAGCTGTGTGGAATGTATATATACCCCTCCTGTCCTACAATAAACGGCTCCCACTCCTGCTGTATCCATCTACACAAGTTGCTCGTCCCCCCTCCCCCCCCCCCCCCCCCCCCCCCCGCCTTCCCCGGTCATTTTGCTGCAGCCTGACTGCGGTAGATAATCAGTCATGTGTCAGGGATAGGGGAAGAGTGATCAGTTGAGAAGCCACAAAGAGAAGCAACTCTATGCATGAGTGAAAGGCAACGTACCAAAGTTCTCTGGCACCAAAGCAAAGTATTTTTGCAGTAGGGGTTCCTAAATGCCTTCTGGAGGAAAACCTACCTATTTAGGAAAGGTCCCATAAGCAGCCTTTATAAGCTCAAGGATCTATACAGGTGCAGAGAAAATATATCCAATAGACTAACTCTTTTTTTTAATCTTTTTTTATTTGTTATACATGACAGTAGAATGTATTTTGACATATCATACATACATGGAAAATAACTTCCCATTTTTGTGATTGTACATGATGTGGAATTACACTGGTAATGTATTCATATGTAAACATAGAAAAGTTATATCTGATTCATTCTACTGTTTTTCCCATTCCCATCCCCCTTTCCTTCCCCCAGTCCCCTCTCTCCAATCCGGTGACAATGGCCTAACTCTTACAAATATAACCTGGGAATTATCAACAGATGTTCTTAAACCAATTGCAAAGAAAAGAACCCAAATACTAAGCAAATGATCACAGAGGAAATATAATCCAGGAAACACTAAATAAGCTTAATTTTTTTTAAATTAGAATCCTCAGAGATTCAAGATGTTGCATCCATTAAATAAAAACAGGATGCCATATTTAAAAAGGAAAATCATCTAAAACAGGAAATAGTTCTTAGATATTAAAATTTCTAAGAAAAGACATTCAATAAGTGGGTCAAATAAAACAATGAATATAACAGATGATTAAATCAGATAAAGTCAAGGAGAGTTCCTAAAATTCAGATCTAAAAAGGAAAAAAATAAAAAAAATATGTGAGAAAGAAGAGGAAACAAGAAGAAAGGAAGCACAAGGGGTGGTGAGTTCGTGGTCTTTCATAACAAAGAGTCAATAATTCTCTCCATGATGTGATAACAAGAAATAGAGGTGCAAATAAAGGTATGTAGTTACAGTAAAATTAAAACAGCTTGAAAGCAGTGACTGACTCTATGACATGAAACCAGGCAACCACCTCTAAGATGAAAGAGTTTCTTCTCTCGTCTCTTGTTCTTTAAAGAGAGAGAGAGAGAGAGCACAAAATACAGATATATTTCTCCTAATATTTTTAATGAAACTATCCTTAAAATATTGTAACATATTGACAGAATTGAGACACCATTCTCATCAAGTCCTCACTACCCACTAGAATTATTTAAGGAAGGGGTAGATGGAGCTCTAGGTGGAGAGGCATTGAAGAAAGAAAGAAAGGGAAGGGAGGGAAGCACGGAGAAAAGAAAGAGTGTTATGTTCAAACTTGAGGTGTCCCCCAAAAGAGAGATCATGCAAGAAAGTTTAGAGGTGAAATAATTGGGTTGTGAGAGTCTTAACCTAATCACTGAATTACTCCACTGATAGGGATTAACTAGGTGGTAACTATAGGCAGATAGTTTGTGGTTGGAGGAGGCAGGTTATTGGTGGTGTGCCTTTGAGGTATATATTTGGTCTCTGAGAGCAGAATCTCTCTCTGCTTCCAGGAGCCATGTCCTGAGCTACTTTTGTCTGCCACACCCTTTTACTATGACGTTCTGCCTCATATTGGGCCAGGAGGAATGGAGTCTACCATCTGTGGACTCGGATCTCTGAAACTGTGAGCACTCAAATAAACATTTATTTCTCTAATTGTTCTTGTCAGGTCTTTTGGGCACAATGGGGAAAAAAAACTAATATAAAAGGGAAAAGTAAGAAAAAAGGAAGGAAGGGAGTAAGGGAGGGAAGAAGAGTTTATCTGATTATGTGTTATGGGCAGTAACACATATTTTAAGGATAGTTTCATTTAAAATATTAGGATAAATATATCCAGGTGCTTAGATATCACTTATAAACAACAAATGTTCCTGCATTCATGCAGCCGGTGCTATTCTCTTAATATAATAATTCCAGCATTATTATTTTGCAGTTAATAGAATCACTGCTATTTAAACTGAGGGTTGTATTTCTCAGGTGGGAATGGGCCAAATTATCTTCAGAAGAAAAAAACTTGAAATTTCATAATGATGAAGTGTTTTGTTGTTAGGTAAATCCAGGTGGAACTCAATATTCCCCACCCCATTCCACCCCAAGAAGAAATCTTCCCAAGGAAGGGTGGGGAAGGTGACCAGATGGGCAAGATTTAGAGAGCTTCAGGGAAAGGACAAGATAAGGGAGCTGTCATGAGAGACTAGAAAGAGAAATACCATTGTGTTGTGCATGAGAACAAGGTAGCAGAAAGAAAAACAATCATCAGGCTCTGTGCTATGTGGTTTGCTTAACTGAGATCTAACTTTTGCTGAGATTTGGTCTTGGCAGGGATCTGCATGGGGTCCTCGAGAACTTATTTACCTTAAAATGAGGACACCTTGTAGGTTCATAGAAAGAAAGGACAATTCCCCAAGGCTGAGAGCCTATCAGTGGCAGGCCAGTTCCTGATCTTACCCTTAGTACATCACTCAGGACCACCACCTGACCCCAGGCAAATATGACCAAAGAAAGAAATATCACTTTCTCTTAAATGGGCTAATATTTTTGACCACTACTAGCAAAACATGGAATAAGAAAATGTCATGAAAGAAACTGGATTAGATTTAAACCAAATTACAAAATACCATTTTCTCTACATATCCGAGAAGTGTGTTAAGTTTTGTAAACGTACAACTGATATTTAGGTCACATTACTTATTCAGGTAAAAAAAAATCTTGATATACTTATTTTTTAAATAATCCCATAGGACTCTGGAGTACACAGGTTGGAAGCATCAGTACTAGTGTGAGAAATGAGATCAGGGAGGTATTGGGGCAAAATTTTGAAAACTACCTCTGTGCCATACCAAAACCTCAGAGGAAAGTCAAGAAATGTACAATGGAATGAAATGAATAAAAAAGAAATGAGTGAGGGAGAAGAAGATTTTAAAGGAAGGGGTGATATAATAAGATCTGGGTTTTAGAAAGATGATTCTGGCAGTATTGAATAGTGAATTTGAAGGGAAAGAGAATTACAGACAGAGAAATCAATTAGGAGGCTACTGTAATTACTCAGGCAAGTGATGCCCTAAAGCAGTGACAGTAGGAAAAAGTTACTTCTTGTGCACTACTTCAGATCCTCCCTAGCCCATTCTATACCCTCACCACTGCTGCAGTTGTCTTTTCTGTGCAAACTTTAACTAGCTCCTGGTGCAAACCAGTTGCAGGCCATGTACTCCACAGTCCTTGACCAAATTTCTCTGATGTTGCTGCATGGAGCATTCCAAAAATCCACCCTGCAAAATCTCATACACACTGCAGCTTTACGAAGATACAAATGCTCACGGGGCAAGACTTGAGTGATGGTAGACAGGAGTCCCCTGCAAGGACCCTTCTGATACATTTCACAATGCTCCTCAAAAGATCCTGCAAGCCAGGCACAGTGGCGCTTGCTTCCCAGTGGCTTGGGAGGCTGAGGCAGGAGGATCTCAAGTTCAAAGCCAGCCTCAGCAAAAGCAAAGTGCTAAGCAATTCAGTAAGACCCTGTCTGTAAATAAAATACATAATAGGGCTATGAATGTGGCTTAGTGGCCAAGTACCCCTGGGTTCAATTCCTGGTACCCCCCCCACACACACACACACACAAAAGATCCTTCAAGAACAAGAATTTGCAGCATTGGCCAAGTCAGTAACATAACCTTGTTTCAGCTCATTCTCCTTCTCTGTTCATTCTCCTTCCCTCTCACTGTTCCCTGGGTCCACTGTCAAATAAACCACTGTCCATAGGACTTGTCTCTGGCTTTGTTTTGCTGGAAACCAGACTAACGCAGGTAATCAGAGAACCCAATAATTCCCTTGATGTTGGGGTCAAGAAAAGGTTCTCCTTACAAGTTTCTACTTGTAAGATGGCTAGAGTTTCCACTGTGGGTGCTGGAGCTGGCATGTGCTGGGGTGACCTGGTGTGACTGTATCTACCTTGACACATGCACACACGCATGCACATGCAATTCTTTTTTGATTTTTATGTCTAGCTCAAATATAACTTCTGGTTCTTGAGTAGCCAACTTCACTGTAGATCTGACTTCTTAAAACTGTTTGCTTTCTTCTATCATGTATATATTGTTTTTATCTCCCTTCCTCCCTCCCCCTCCTCCTCCTCCTCCTCCTAGTCCTTTCTCTCCCCTCATGTCTTTCTTTTTCACTCATACCACACAGTCTATTTTCATGTTCTGATGTGAAAGTCTAACAAGCCAAATTTACATAGAGGGAAATAAGTAAAATTTATTATTATTATTATTATTATTATTATTATTATTATTATTATTACTATTAGTAAAGGCAGGAAGACAAGAGTAAAGGCAATGCATCCCTTTAGTTATTTGGGGTCTGGCAGAGACTGACTCCCCAGACTCCTGTGTACAGCAGCCATGACTCAGTTTGCCTCCCCACCCACTAGATGTGGAGGAAGTCCCTGCACAGGTGGAGTTGGAAGAGCCTGAACCTCCTTCACCCGCTGCTTTGTACTTGTGCAGTGTTATATTGAAGTCGTGGGTGGTAAGCAGAGTGTGATTTTGTATGTCAGTGAGTCATGTTATGATGAGACTATTTCACTTTAGAAAGTCACGGTGACAAAAAATGTGAATCTGGAAATATGACCATTCAATTCAACAAATATTTATTGAGCAACACTCATGTTCCTTGATGTATGATAAGGTGACAATCCAATAAACCATGGTAAGTTGGAAATATTATAAGCTGAAAATGCATCTAATATATCCAATCCACTGATACCATAGTTTAGCAAGGCAGTCCGCTGTAGAATATTAGATGTTTTCCCTCGTGGTTTGATAGCTGACTGGTAGCTATAGTTCACGGCCACTCTTGGCATCACAAGAGAGTAACACACCAAAAAAATATCAAAATTCAAAATTCGGTTTCTACTAACTGCGTTAGAAAGCGAAAAAATTGTAAGCTGCACTATCATAAGTCCCAGACCATTCATACCTCCTGACTCAGCCTAATTAGACTCTTTGGTGTAGGATCCTAGCCATCTTTCATTACGCAAAAAATCTGTCTTTTAACTCACATCCCAGAATTTGGAGTAGAACAAATGAAATTAGAGCCCAGTGTTCTCCATGTGTGACTCTCCATGCCCTCACAAATGGCAACAAAATTCCTGACCCCTGCCACACATTCGCCCCCTTTCTTTCTCTTGTCCAGGTTACAGAAATCTGGTCCCTGTCTTAGATGTATAGAGTACATATCAGAAGAAATTGCTATGTTAAAAAATGTACTTAAAAAAAAAAGCTTATAGCAAGCTCTCAGTTTTCATTTCCTTCTGACTCAGACGCCACCCTTTTCACTGATGCCAGCAGGAGCTGACCTCTTGTCCCGCCATCCTGAATCTCTTACTGTCATCTGCCTTTGACCAGAAATATCTCTATAACTATAGAGGGAATGAGAGCATAGATCCCCTTTAAAAATTTCATGTTTTGTGTTCAAGGTCAATTTCCCAAAGATTCTTTGGGGAGTGCGGGGTGAGAGTATTGGGGCAACCTGCCAATGGAGCTGGGTAGAAAGCAGCTGGATGAGGTGCTATTTTTTTCACGGGCAAACAGTGGCAAAGAGATTTGTTTATGCCTTGTCATGACTAGACAATCCAAATACCACCAAGCTTGCATCAGCAGTTGGGTCTGGATTTTGTCATTGTCAGTCCCTCTGGTATTCAGAAGAGATGCTGGCTCAGGAGGGCCAGCAGAGTTTAATTTCCAAATGCATCTGAAATCCTTTAAGCCCTTTGTTGGAGGCATTGCAAAATCATAGTGGGTATAAGCCTTTTTTTCCCTTCAGTGGTTGCATCACAGTCACCAAGACAAGCACAACTGGCTCTTTCTCCAGAGAAACATTGGCATCTGTGGTCCAAAGGTTAAGCATGCTGGGGCCTGGCTTGTTGAATTGCATTTCATTAGAGCGTCCAAGGGAGCGCAGGCTGAGCTCAGCAGCCCCGCTGGGGAGTGGGAAGCAATTGCTTGCCGCTCTTTCTCCAGGGAAGGCAAGCAGCATATGGTGTTCTGCCTGCAACACAAACAGTTAATTTCCACTGGCTTTTCTGTAGTTTCAGCAAGTCTGGGATTAGAAAGGACAGGTTCTTTGCAATTCCCTCCAATATCTCTCAAAGTTGCTTTCCAAGTCTCTGCCTTTGTTCTGCTGATTCCTTTTCAGTAGCTTTGTTTTGCTAGGGAGGTAAACACTTGGTTTGGGATTGAGGGGGATTTAGCTGCTTTGATTTTTCACTGCCTTTGCTCAGGGTCTCTGAAAGAATTATTCTGAATCTTGTGATAGCCTTAAATGTTTCTTCTTACATGCATAAAGTACAAACACTTCTTTTTATTTTTCCCTCAGCCCTTCTGTGTAATGTTTACTAATGATCATAGAACCATATTGGTCCATATGGAATAAGAACCAAATGAAGCAAAGACAAGATATTTGATCAGCTTGGTGGTGGTGGTAGTAAGTGTGAGAGGGAGACACCAAGAGAGAAAGAGCTGCTGCTTTAAATCAATATTCATTGAGAACTTTCTATGCACCAGGCCCACTGCTAAGTACTGTTCATGCATTCTTGTATTTAATTTTCGAGTTCCCTCCAAACCTTACAGAGGCAGGGTTTATTACTATCCCCATTTTACAGAGGAGAAAATTGAGGCCTAATTTGCTCAGGATATGATTGGACACAAAATTTGTGCTTAATCATTGTGTTATAAGCCTATTGGGGAACCACTCCCTCCTCTTTTTTTTTTTTTTTTCAGAATTCTGCTTTATAGGAAGACGATTTATCATAGTTTTTTTCATGGTAAAAAGTCCAGGGACTGATATTAATAGTAGCTATAATTGTTGGAATTTTTATGTATCAGACACTGTACTTGGAGTTTCACATTTATTATCTCACACAAACTTGCCCATATATAAATAATATATATTACCAATTTAACATCCATAGTCCAAAAATTCCAAACCCAAGTTGTTCCAAAATCTGCAACTTTTCAAGCTCTGAAATCATGCCACAAGTGGAAAATTCCACACCTGAGCTCACGTGACAGGTGAATTCAAACTAAGACACACTTAAGTATGCTCTAAATTTACCTTCAGGCTACATGTAAGGTATAAAAACAAATGAATTTCATGTTTATACTTTGGTCTCATTCCTCAGATACCTCATTTTGTATATGCAAATATTTCAAAATTTGAAAAAATCCGCAATTACTTCTGCTCCCAGGCATTTCAGATAAGAGATACTTAACCTGTATTCCCATTTTATAGATGAAAAAATGGAAAGTAAGACTTACCAAATAAGTAACTTGCCCTAGGTCGTAACAATCAGGAAATGGCAAATTGGAATTCAAACCCCAAACTGCTTATTTCAAAGTCCAAAATCTTCCTAAATCCTGGTTTGTGCTATTTTGTTTTTGTTATTTAGTAACAGTGCTAGGGTTCTCTCTTTGCCTTTTTAAGGAACCCACAGCCTAACAGGGAGAGAGACTCAGAGACATAATTTTCAATTGAATGTAGTGAGTCTACTGAGAGGTTGTGGTATCACTCCCAGAGAAGCCCCTAATGCAGTTGAACCCTTGACAAACCCTAAGGCCATCTACTTTCTGTTTTCAGATGTTCCTATATGCAAGGTTGACATAGTTTTGAAGGATAACAATGTTACTAGCAGTTCATGAAACTGAGAAACAAAGCAACTGTAGTAAATAAATAAATAAACTGGAGCCTCCTATTGGGAAAGTTCCCCAGACTCCCAACTCTTCCTACAGAAGGGATCTACTCAGCCAACTGCATTGCAAATGCTCAGACCTGCCTGCCCTGCCGGGATTCCCTTTCAAGGACACTGAACCCAGAGGTGGTTCAGTAGACAGCAGCAGGTTCATAAAGACTCTTCCAGCGCAAGGTGGCTTGACGAGGGTGGGCATACTGTCCAAAGGCAGCCAGCGAGAAACTGTCTTGCAAAACTTTGAGTCATGAGACTTGAGAGATTAAGTGGCTATCCTGGGCTGGGTTATGAAAAAAAAAAAAAAATACAGGAAACCCATAAAGGAAAGAGAAAGGTAAAGTAGACAAATAAGAAGTATTCAGTTCCTGGGAAATGGTGAGATCCCTTGAAATTTCCTACAACAAGTTTTGATGAGGCCTAATTGTACTTTCTTTCTTGAATTTCCCTATTTTATTTTACCAAATTCTTAATATGTATTAACTGAAATGTGTTTCTGTTTTTTCCTATCAAAATATCCTTGGATAGAATACCATCAAGTCTTTCTCAATTGAGTCATAATTTATCTTTTCAATCTGCTATTTAACCTCAAAAAACAGACCAAACCAAAGTTCTGCAAATACATTCAGCCTCTTGCTGCCTCTATTTCTTGGTTATAGATTCTCTTTGCTCCAAAGACCCATCACCTACATGTCTGCGTGTCTACATGCCAGCTAGCCTCTCTGAGCCCCAAGGGGAGCTTTCTCCAGATGGTTTATTTGAACCCTCATGGCTACTGAGTAATCTCTGACTCTTCCACAGGCTTTGGGTGTAGGTGTCTTGACTCTGGTGCTTTCTTTCTTGTGGTCAAGAAATTAATATACTCAGCTTATCTTTCATACTATATCATGCTCCTGGGTCAGAGACTTTTGTCTTATCCTTCCCAAATTTCATCAGTGTTTAGTACATGGTAGACATTTAAAATGCTGTTTATAGAATTTGTGAATAAATAAATTCAAATTATCAGAAAGCATGTAATTAACTGAAAAGTAACAACACTCCAACTTTGGAAGAAAAAAAAGACAAAATAAATCATATCAAACATATGCTCAAAATACAAATTAAGATATGGCCAGGGATCAGTGCAAATTTAATCAAAGCTTAAATTTAATCTCCATGGTTTTTTCCATGTGGTAGTTGGTTTTTCATCACTGTGACCAAAATATCTGACCAAGAACAACTTTAAGAGGAAATTATCAGTTTATGTTGGCTGGTAATTTCAAAGGTTTCAGTCCACAATCATCATGATCCATTGCTTTGGGCTCAAGGTGACATAGCATTGTGGTGGTGGAGCATATGGAAGAACACTGCTTAGGGCTTTATAGCCAAGAGGTAGAGAGAAAGAGGAAGGAACTGCAGGAGAGACGAATGTTCCCAGGGTACACTCCAAGTCACCCATCTCCTCTAACCAAGCCCCACCTGCCTTCAGTTACCACCCAGTTAGTCCATTCAAATTGAGATGGACTGATTCAGTTATGGCTCTCATAATCTGATCATTTTACTTTCAGACATACCTGCATTGACATAGGAGCTTTTGAGAACACTTCATATACAAACCATGATGTTCCACTATAAAAAATGCCAATATGGTTCTATATAATGTATGTCTATACTACTCCACAAAGAGATTGTAGTTTACACATCAAGTCAAAAAAGGTGTACATTTTTAGTGATGGGGAAAAAAATGCTGTTATCCATTTACCATAGTACTTATTACCATATAACATGGTATGTAATTATTTACTCTATTATCTCTCTCCCACTGTAATGTAAGAAAATGTCTTTCATTCATTCACTGATGTATCCCATGCACCCAGGGAGTGTTCAGCATAGAGGTGGCACATGATCGACAATTGCTGAGGGAATGATTGATTGATAAGTGAATAAGGAAATGTAAAAACACATCAGCTATAGTCTCTGCTCTCAATAAGGATCTATTTATTTTTATTATAGAAGATGCTTTTTGTGTCCTGCCCATCTCCTCGACCAGACTCCTGCCTTCATCCCAAAATTGCTTGAGGTGTTGACTGCTAACAGCTCAGTGTAGCCCCTTCTCCTGAGAATTGCCTTCAGTGGATGGAACATCTCTCCCAGAAAAGCCAGGGAGGTTGCACAATATCTCTAGAGGAGGCAAATAGCTGATGATTATAAAAGCGTCCCAACATAGCCCACCCCCTTTGTGCTATAATTCACCATCTCCCCAGGGGATCAAGGTGATTGATTGCCCACTTTCATCTGGTTCTTCCTCTTCCTGCTTCTCTCACTCACTCCCTGACAAGTTCTACCTGAGAGCAAGAACACTCTCTAAAAAAATCTCTAGCATAAAAATCCCTGTCTCGGCTGCTCAGTAACTCAACCTAAGATATTTGGGGTTATTGACCCATGCTTTGTTTTTGAGATCTTATATCCATTTGACTTAATCTTATATTCACAACCAATTTGCAAGGTAATTATCAGCTCTGTTTTACTCAAGTTGATATAGGTGAATGCTTATATATTTAATACATTCCACATTATCTGAATACAGTTCTAACTCCAGAATTCTACATTCATGCAGGAGTTCATTCAGTTATTCAGAAACAGTTTTAATGACAAAAATAAAACAAAAGAGATTTAGTGGCTTGTGCTCATTTATTCAGAATATGCAATTAATCTCAAGTATATAATCCCTCAAATTTATATGAGATAAACAGTCTCTCCTTTCCCAAATTGGCTGTCTCTTCACATTCTGACCAGAGTCTGACTTAGAAGTTCACATACTGAAGAGTCTTTCCATACATTTCACTGCCATCATGACTGAAAGCAAATTCTTAGCACTATGGGGAAACAGATACCTGTTGACCTACTCTGTTGATTGATGAAAACATCCAGACATTGAGTGACATTCCCCAAGGCCACATAACACGGCTTCATTAGACCCAAGCCTTTCAAATTCCTTACCTGTGCTTCAGACTTTTGAATTTTTATCTTGTACAAAGCCACAGCTTTCACCATGACTGAGAGAGAAAGTCACTGATAGAAACCTGTTTTGACTCTGGTCTCTCACTAGCTGTATCTTATTCTACTGGTCAAGAATAGGCAGAAAACATGTGTAGGTAAAGAGTGATCATCTTTCCAGGGTAGCATTTGCAGCCACCTAGATCAGAATAAAATGGAATTTGGGGTAATTAGTATGTAGAATTGAAACCTATAAAGTATTTAAAATTCAGAGAAATTGACAGTTTGGTCATCTGTTTTCTATTTGGGAGGCTTGAACTGCTTAGCTTCCATGCTTCATGCCTTTTGGAGATGTGTTTTATTTTCATAAAGGAGATTTTGAGCTTCTAAACACTTTGAAATTTTTCTGAGTAAGCAGGGTATAATAGTGGGTAGATGTATTACAAGCCAAATGTGGACGAGAATGATGTCACACCACGAAAATTTTCAGAGAATGGGAAAATTGTATTGACATTTGTGGCTCATAGGAGCAACTATTTTTTTTTAATTAGAAAAAATAGGAAGGAAAATATGTTAGACAACAAATTGCCATATTTTTTCTATCACTGATATTTTTTTGGTTCTACCAAATAATAATTTGAATTCTTATGCCCTATCTAGATTTGATTTGTACTTGGTGATGATAGAAATTCCAGAGTTTTCTAATATAAAAAAAGGAGAATTGTAATGTGGAAACCCAATATATATCTTTCATTTTTTTAATTTCTTATTTTGTTGCCTTTATTTTACAGTACTTTTATGAAAATTGTATTTTTCCACATTTTTATTGGTAAATTATAGTTGTACATATTGATGGAATTTGTTATATATTTATATGCATACAATATAACAATATGATTTGGACAATATCATACCAAAAATATATTGTTTAAAATTTTTATGACTACATCCTACAAGTGGGTATATCTTTTTCCTTATTTATACAATTCTATGCTGTAAAGATGAATCTCCCCCCTAAAATATATTCAGTTTGCTAATGAACACTTGGACATCAACATTTTAAAGATTTTAATGTAAAACTCAAAGATAGCATCACAGAGAGGAGAGGCCAAGTGCCCCAGATCCAGGAATCTGGATTGCAGCACAACACGAGCTAACTCTGTGATATTGGAGATTTATTTGTTCTTTCTTGGCTTCAATTTCCTCAAAATTATACATTAGAATATAACTAGGCAATCTCTATATTTCTATGTTTTTTCCAGCTCTATATTTTTATGTGAATTCACATTTATGAAATTACTTTAAATACTTTGGAGAAATATTTCAGAAATTCCACAATTTTTCCAAATTACATGAATTATATTTCTCAGAGCATTTCTTTCTAGGATATGGTGATATGATGAGACGTAAGCTTCTCCCCCAAGATATACGTCATGTTGAGACCTACTCAAACAAAATACGTTGGTATAGTTATTGGATATTGAGGCCAGATACATGACCAAGGAAACTGATTGACATAGTAAAATGAAATTATACAAGAGAAAACATCTGGGGAGTGACTCTGGAGAAGTACTCAAGACTAAAAAGGTTTGCCATACCACATAAATCTCCACAGGTCAGAAGTCAGGCCCAAGCAAATCATCCAGAGCAGTAAGGTGGTGGAGACAAAGTCCAGTGTCTGAGGTCAGAGAATGCATAATAATAGCTCTGAAAAACAGAAAACATTAAGGAGAGATCATACTTTATGACAGAGCTTCTTTATTTTTTATGCATTTATTTCCCTCTTAATATGGGTATCTAGGCCTATAGGTGCTCATTATTGTCAAAATAATGAGAAAAGTAATACTGGTGAAATCAGATACTTCCTCAAGTAAGACACTGGCAAAAATTTTGGAGGATTGCTTTCTATCAAAGAGCTTTGGAAGATTCAGATGATCTAGGGATATTGAAAGCAGGAAACAAACTATGAAAAGAGAAAGGACTAGGTCTTTGTCTTTTGGACACCATTTTGTCCTGCTTGTGTTTAGAGGGAAAACAAGTCACTGCCTACTTCCTTCAAACTCTTACACCAAGTTGAACCAGGATAGCTGGCACCAGGGAGCAGGACATGGGTGATGAAGTTAGGGCCACTAGCCTCACCTTAGAGCACCCCACATAACAGTAGACACAGCCCTCACCTCCCTACAGCAACTCCTCTTGGGTTTCCACAAGAAAACAACATAAAAGGCCGCTCTGTATAAGGACTCCCTTTTACCCACCTCCTTGTGTTTTGGTGAGAAGATATGCTGACTCATTCCTGTTCAAAAGAGAAGATTTAAGAGACCAACAGGTTTATAGAAACATACGGCAACACAGAAGGTGCTATGGACACAATAGAAGTTCCTTTCCCAAAGAAAAGTTCTTCCCATGTGTCAGTTGGCTGGCTCTCTGAAGGTAGATATTATAATTTATATATTCAATAAATTTTCTTTTTGCACTATGAAGAATGTACTTCAGTGGGGCAAGAACAAAAGCAAAGAGACTAGTTAGGATCCATGTGAGAAATGCTAGTTGCTTAGAACTGTAGCCCAATGTCTATTTTACTCTCCTTTCAGGCACAAAGAATTTTATTTCTTTGTTTCCTTTGCAGTTGGGTGGTGCCATGTGACTAGTTCTGGCCAGCACACTGGAGAAGAGATGATGTGCGTTACCGCAGACTGGAGCACTGACGCTGGGTGAGACCACGTTCCCTTACCACATACGGTGCGACTGCTGATATTCCAAATCAGGACCCTTTTCACTCAAGGGCCCCAAGTGAGGAAGAAGTGGAGCAGATCTCCTCCCGTGGTCATGAAGCCACAGAACAATCTAGCATATCCTAACAGATGAAGGTACTAATTATAGAAATGTTGAAAAGTAATCAGGGATATAGTTTAGAAGTTTAACTGATAGTACTTCCTGACAGGCTGAAGTTAAATAGCAAAAGAAAGAAGAATAAAAATGAACCCAAAGTTTAGAAGTGGCTGGCATTGCTGATCCATTATGGCTTTTTCTCCCACCAAGCTCAACTGTCTCATGATCTTATTTTAACATATGCTGTAAAAATGTACAGGAATGAGAAAGAAAAATGAATGAAATGATGTGCCAGAGGTGGAACAATATGGTCTCTTGAATCTTCTAGCTCTAATGGTCTTTTGACAGTTTGTGAGGGGATTAGAGACAACAAATGATTAGGGGTTTTATTTTATCATTGAACTAGTGGATGGGATGAGGTGAACATAAATCCCACTCATTTTAACCCCCCCCCCCCCCCCCCGCCGAAGGTAAAACTGAGGACATTTCTATGCCAATACTAACTACAGAAAAAGTCAGGAAATATGAGAAGCAGCATAAGAAATCTACCTCAACAAATATTTTATGATAATCAGAAATCAGAAAGAACATATAATTCTTGGGTAAGAGCTATTGGTCAATTCGGGTTTTTAAAATATTTTACCCTAAATCTAGTACTGAATTAAACTAGATTTCAAAAGCTTTTTGTTGAAAAATTCTTGCTTTCAGAGCCAGATGCACTGGTGCATCCCTGTAAGCCCAGTAATTTGGGGGGCTGAGGCAGAAAGATGGAAAGTTCAATGTCAGCCTCAACAACTTAGTGAGACTCTCAGCAACTACACAAGACCCTGCCTCCCTCAAAAGCCAGGGTGCTAGGATGTAACTCAATGGTAATGCACCCCTGGGTTCAATTCTCAGCACCAAAAATATAAATAAAAATTTAAAATTCTTACTTTCAAATAATATTGGGGCTCTGGCACTAATGATGACTTTGGACAAGTCACTCTAACCTCTCTGAATTGTAACTAAATTATTTTAAATCAGAAATATTTATGAGAGTTGCTTTGAGAATTTAGTGAAGTAATATGTATAAAATTCTGGACAATCCACACAGGGCTAGTCTAATATGCAGAGTTATTAATGTTTTCTATTGAACTACAGGGGGCTCCTCATTTATTTTTGAGACCACATTTTATAATCTGATGAAGCAATGGAAGAAATATGAGAAATCTAAATCAGTATAAATTTAAATCATGACATAATGGCATTTCCAATATATCACTGGCTCTCTGATCCTACAAATCAACTCATGTGGGAGAAAATTAAATCACTATTCACTGCAAGCATCATTAGAACTAATGAAATCAGCAGAGCATGCTCTTATTAATTCAAGTGTTTGTTAAGTAGTTTATGGTAATAATTACATAGACTAAGTGTAGTGCCATTGTCCCCACCCTGAACAAATCCTACCTCTAAGAAGCTGATTTTTAAAAAATGCATCTGAAGCTCATTCCAAACTCACCCAACACCAATTTCTCAATTCCCTAGATTTTAACAATTTCCTAGATTTTAACATTACAGCTGAGCACCAAATATACAAAGTACTGAAGGAAGTGGGAGAGACCACCAAAGTCTTGGAGTGACCTTTCAGATGCATGGCACAGAAAGCACACAATAGCATTTCAGTCATAAGCCTAGACAGACATGCTGTAACTCTATCACAGGCCTGCCATGAAAAATAGAATAAACTTGTCTTGGCAACAATTGGGGAGCATGATTAAATCCCTAATGGATGTGATACAATTTTAAAGAGTTTCTCTAATTAGGCTCTGAACAAATTCAACCATATCTTGATTCTTTTCCTTTGGGATATTCAATAACTTAGATAAGATGTGTAATGTCTATTCTCCAAGTCATTAGTTTTAGTTAACAGCTAATTGAGTCTTATTTTTTTTATATCAAATTTCCTCTTTGCATTTTTATCCAGGTCTACACAACACAAAGCAATTAAAAAGCAGGACAATTAAACAGTAAATCTGGGAAAGCTAACCAATAGGTCACATCAGCCTCTCTATCTGCCTGGGGCAGACCACTTAATTTAAAATGATCTGAGGGTCTATTTGTGGATTATGAATTCATATGAGTTTCTGTTTCTTTACTAGGACAACAGCTCCCAGAAATATTTATTTATTAACACAACATGCCAAGCACTTATGCATTAGGAGCACAAAAATTACTCAAAATCCTCTGCCCTTAAGGTGCTTAGAGTCTAGTGAGAAAGACAGGCACATAAACCACGCCGATACAATTTGGTAGGTGATGTGGAACTTCTGGCACACCTTGGCTTCTTTGAAGAGATGAAACTTACACTGAGTTTTAAAGACATATAAGAGTCAGCCATGTGAATCAAGGCAGGCAAGGGTATTGCAGACACAAGGACCAGCCTGATCACAGAAATAGAGGGGCTGCAGATTCAGGGGCAATGATGATCCCAGCTTGGAACCTGTTGTGAGAGAAAGAAAGAAACCTAGAAGGAATCTTTTTGGGAGGTGCTCAGCTATTCAGTGACACCCTGTTTCAATTTCAGGGATTGAACTTAGGGGCACTCAACCATTGAGCCATATCCCCAGCCTATTTTGTATTTTATTTTGTATTTTATTTAGAGACAGGGTCTCACTGAGTTGCTTAGCATCTCGCTTTTGCTGAGGCTGGCTTTGAACTTCGAGATCCTCCTGTATCAACCTCCCAAACCTCTGGGATTACAGGCCTTTGACACTGGGCCTCGCCCTAGCGTGAATCTTGATATAACAAATCCAAGCCCAGGAAAGAGTTGGGGTTGGGTATACAGATTTGGCAGCCTTCAACTGATATAGAGAAGAAAAAGCCAGGAAACATATCAAGGTGGAATGCCCAGGCTTAAGGGGCAGGGAAAAGATGAAGAATTTATGAAGGGGCAGCAGAGACCTGATTCAGAGAAGAAGAACCAGAAATACAGAATCTGAAAGTTAAGCAGACAGCCCACAACAACAAATAAACACAAAAGTACAGCTAATAGGGGCCTAAAGTAATACCCATTCCATTTAGTACCATGATGAGAGCTTGCACACTTTAAAAAGGCAAGCTCAATAGTATGGAGGCCAGGGGTAAAAGGAAGAATAGCTGGAGCTTAAATTGTGCTTTTTGACTAAGAAAAGCAATGAGTTGAAGGAAACCTAGATCATTGCTGAAAGCAATGAGAGAGCATTATAGACTGAGGGGAAGAATCCCTAGAAAGTAAGCAATTAAATATGTAGAGAAGGCAGTCACAGGAGTGAGAGCTCTGTGGAGCATGAAGAGGTGGGGAGAATATCCTTGAAGAGGATAGAGCTTTTAATTTCTAACCATATTCCATTGTAAGAAATATCTAACTCAAGACCAGTACATACACAAAGAAGTATACATGATCACTTGTGTAATATAAGTTTGTGAAATAATATTTACCCTCACTACATATTTTATACCCTGACATTTTCTTATCTGTTCTTTTTTTTTCTTTCTTTCAAAAAAAAAAAAAATACTAGTCACAACCCACTAGGTTGATTCATGTCCCACTAATTAGAACAGTGGAATGAAGAAAAGACTCTTCATATCCTACAACTGAATGGAAGAAAAAAAGTTGGATAAAGTTGAGGATAAATATTCAGTTAAAGGAAATCAAGGAAGTTCAGATCTCAAGAACTCTTTTTTCTAGAAGTGGGAGTTGAGATCAGGTACTGACTATGAATAGAAGAGAGGGTAGAGGATATAATGAGAATGTTTTCACCGAAGAGAATGGAAGAGGATGCTAAGCAATACAAAGACAAGGCCATCAGGCTGCATCAGGCAGAAACCAGGTATGTATTATAGCACCAGTTTGGAAGTTCCTGTAGATCAGAACCTTAGTTCCCCTAGGCTTGTCAGTTTTGTTTGGTATTCCTTCACCAGAGAATCAAGTAAATTCTCAATATTTTAATTATTGAATGAATGCTGAATCAAAGATACTCTATCCCTATGAGCTAGTTCCCTGTCTATACTAAAAATGTCACACTGCTCATTTATATTTTTCTCTATTTGGGGCAGGAAAGACACAAGCATTCTCCCTGGATTCTCCTCCCCACCACCACCTCCTTAAGGTTTTCCTCTGGAGCCTTGGAGCCCATCATATTGTTCAATTGTAAGGTTGATAGCTCTAAGCATAGAATTTGGTGCCCTATAGATGTGAGTTGCTCATTGATCGACATCTAGTTTTTGGCATACTGCAGAAGAATGAAATGTGACCAGCCTTTATGTTCATAATGTTTATCTAACAGATCAATACTATGCCACGAAACTGTGACTGTTGGAAACAACCTGGTTGCATTCATTCATTTAATAGATATTTATTGAGCACTGATTACAAACCAGGAATTATTCTAGGTGTAGGATTAGAATGGGAACAAGAACAACATGGTCCTTGTACCCAAGTTGTTAATCCTCTCTTTCAGGGAGGAAAAGAGATGATTTTGTTTTGTTTTGTTTTGTTTGGTGTGGTGAGGAGAGAGGGAGGAAAGAAACACACTGGAAGTAAAGCATTTGCAAGCTTAAGGCTGGGTATGACTGGAACATGGTGCTGGGCTGTTCAGTAACAGAGAGAAGGTCAATATGACTACAGCCCTGTAACAGAAAGGACAGAGACCAGATTGTGCAGGACCTCATAAATGCATTAAAGATATTCATCCCTCTCCTAAGAGCAAAGGAAAGCCATTTTAGACAGGGGAATGGTAAACTGATTGCCATTCCTGGATATGCCCAGAGTCTGAATACTTAGCCAATTGTTCATCCTGCAGAGGCAACTCCAGGCTGACAGATTAGTCAAAGATCTGATTTCCATTTTGCTTTGTTTTCTCTTGCCCCAAATGCAAATACTCTAAGCAGGGTCTGCATCTTGAGCCTCTTCCCTTCCACCCTCACAATTCAGTTTAATTATCTGGGACCTTTTGTGCTTTTATCCACTCAAACTTTAGGCTGAATGGTAACAGGAATCTTTGGGAAAAACTTACACTAAGAGCCTGGGGTTTACAGAGCACATGTGACTGAGCACTCAGTTTTAAATAGGACCTTAAATTTCAATTCAAAACATAAAAACAGTTTGGAGACATTTCCCTTTGTTAAAAGTGGTGGGTTTTGCCTCCACTCCACTCTGCTGACTTAATTCCAAACTGGAAATCTTGGCACAGCCAACCAACCAACCGCAGCTTGCCTTTTCAGTTTCCTACTCCATTTCCGGTCGCTTACAAGCCTCCAAACCCACATGACCAGCTCCTTCCTCTTCCCTGGGCTCCAGAGGTGGCTGCTGATCTGGGATGGTAGGTGGAGCTCACTCCAGGAAGTACACCAGGCTGGTGAGGCGTGAGAAATGTAAGCTCCTATGTCATGGGTCTGGAACTTGGCTTGTGTCTCCTAAGTACAAATCTGCAGGCTTAATAATTAATTAGAATGACCCCAGAGGGCTCTGTGGGGTGGGTACCCAGGACTCAGAATGGCCGTGTCTCAGGGAGGCCTGGCAGCCTTACCCTTGTGGCCCTGAACATAGACCTGATGCACAATGTGGCTTTATTAAAAATATCTGGCACTTGCCAGGGAAACCATGAAACCAGTTTGAAGCAGCCACCTCCACCTCACTATTAGGGAGGGGAGCTATTGACACCTTAGGAGAAAAAGCAGGGGTTGTTAGATTTGTAATTATCTCCTCTCCATTTGCTGACCTTTGACTTCTGCCTCTTGTGCATTCTGAGACTCCCATTTCCTCCCCATTTAGTTCAGCCCTGATTCCAGGAAGTTTTGTAGTTCTTTATATCTATAAGATAAAATCTTCTTTAACTTTTTGAAATGTTTTTTCTATGATTGCAATGAAATGCAATTAACTCATCAAGTAAACCTGGCTTTGAGTCTAAGCTTTGTATTTTATTGCTTAAGCAATTTAACCTCACAAAACTTTATTTTCTCAACTATATAATAGTGAGATTAGTAGAAGCCACTTCATTGGGTTGAAGTTAAATGAAATGGGATAATGCACAGTGTCTGGCACATAGAACTACACTTAGAAAAGTTTAGCTGTTACTGTCCTCTACTAATCCAGGCAGGAGGAAAAGTTGCAGGCAGGGTGAGGGTGCTTGATCTTGCTACATAACAATTGTAGACCCTTGAAGAAGATCAGAGTTTATCCACTGCTCTCAGTTCTGTATACTCTTTGGTGGTGCAGAATTTTGATAGTATTTTTTTCCCATTGGCTCTAACCACCAAGATGAAGTAGTATGGATGGGGCTCCATGCCACTTGGTAGACACAGCTGTGTTACACAGTTGTTCTTCAGAACTGTGTCCTCTTCCAAATGAATGAATGCATGTGATTAAAATACCAATATTTTTTATTTAGAGTGAAAAACGAAAAGACAGGCTATTCCCAAGCCAATCAACCCAGGTTTTCAAAGTTCTAATTTCCTAGAATTTGGTGAAATCCTCCCAGACACTGCAGTTGGGTGGGTTTAGAAACAACACAATAATCAATCCCATGCTTCATCACTGGTCTATAGTCATCCCTGTGCCCAAGTCCTCTCCTTTCTTGTGGCTAAGCAATCTCCTCACGGCCTTCCGGATGTTCATTTCAACAGCCCTCCATTGCAATGACTCATAGCTCATTCACTGAACCTTAGATGGGATTCTGAGCTCTGTACAAAGTGTTCCAGAAACACAGTCCCTGTCCTTAAGTTCTCTCCAAGTCTTCTATTTGTTAGTGAAATTGGCTTTCTCCTTATTTCCAAACATACCTGGTTCTTTCCAGCTTTTAGACCTTTGCTCATGATGCTTGTTTCCAGGAATGCCATCTCCATTCCCTGCCTGCCCTCCCACAACCTTCCTCTATTATTTATATTTGTCAATATTCTATTATCTATTTAAGTTTCCCATTTCAACTTGTAGTTTTTGCTTGCTTTCCCATATCCCTCTTCCTTCTTCTCTAAATCCCAGCTTGAAGTTTTTAACTTTTTCAAAGTATCACTTTGGATTGTCATTTTCCATTTACACATTTCACTCTTCTAATTCTAGGAAAAGAAACCCATGTTATTCATTTCTGTGCCTTCCATAACATTGACAGAACTTCACAATAGATACTAAAGGTTGAATGACTGATCTAGAGAATTCATTTATTCAACAAATATTTACTAACTTTCCAGTGTGGGCCAGGCACTGTTCCAGATGTGAGGGATACACAGGTGATTAAATAGACAAAATCCTTGTTGTTGAGACGCTCGTTTTGTTGTTGTTGTTTTGGTTTTTTTTTTTTTTTTTTTTTTTTTTTTTTTTTTTTTTGTGGTGCTGGGGATTGAACCAAGGAGTGTTTTACTACTGAGCTACGTCCTCAGTCCCTTTATTTTGAGACAGAGGCTAAATTACTGAGGCTGGAACTTGCAATCTTCTTGTCTCAGCCTCCCCAGTTACCAGGATTATAAATGTCCACCACAGTGCACCACTGAGGAGCTCATACTTTGTGAGCTCTTGATAGTGTTACTATTTATTGGGAACTGTGCTATGTATGTATCATAACAGAAATAATTTCATTTGATCCGCACAACAATGCTAAGAAGTAGGAAAGTGTATTACATTTGAGGATGATGCCTCATGAAAGCTAAATATAAGAGGATTTAGTGTATCCAAGTACTAGAGGGTAAGTGAAACAGAAGGCTGAGATTTGAACCCAGTTCTTCTTAACTTCAAAGACATCTATCAACCACTGTATTATACCACCATAAGCTTTGGGACAAGATTCTGATGTCAACAGAGAAAGCCACGTGACCCACAGTATGGTTGTTTTTTTTTTTTTTTTTCATTGAACAGGTTCCCTGAAACCAGCCTTCATTTCAACACTTCTTTTGACATACATTGTCAACTGAAAACATTTGCTCCATAAACTTCAACAATTTCAATTACTACATTCAGAAAAATGTGTTACCAACAGTTCCCTTGTTCAGAGTACCTGTTAGGAGTACAGTCATCATTAATTTGGAGTCAACTGTGTTACATGCAGTCACAGCCTAAACTCTTGGCAGGATGGCCATGCCCCACACACCTACTAGGACCAGCTGCTCACAATGTTCCCATATTCCCCACACTGAGTCAATGATTAGCTTGTAAATTACCTTCTAAAAACTCGCAATTTCAGCAAAGATGGCTCTCCTAGGATGTGATGAGATTTTATTCAAAATCATTCTTTGGGCAACTAGATACAAACAGAATCAGCTGACCTTAGTGGCAGAGTCCCAAGGGCCTTAAAATAAGGGTACTGCAGAGGGAGCTTCCTTGGGGGAAAAATTCCTTTGAACTCTATATTTTCCCTATTTTATGTCTGAAACATACTCATTCAATGTTTGTTAAGTAAAATGAATAGACAAATGCATTATTTTTAAAAAAATAACTGAGAACAATCAATGCAGAACATTGGCTATGGTACTCCCTACGACATTGGCCAGGTTATTCACTGCTTGAAATATTCCCTGCAGGACTCAGGGAAAGCCTGTAAATCCATTTAGCCCCCTTAGCTCTGAGACATTTATAATGGAGGGAGTTTCAAGGACCAGAAATTCCAGTTATCTCAAATAAGTAAATGTTGCTCTATTTCTCAGTTTTCAATCCCATGATTCAATCTGCTATCTCTAGGAACCTTGGTTGTTGAGTTCTGAAGGAAGTATTTTAGTCAGTTTATCCACTCCTGTGACTTCAGGACCCAACCTAAATAATTGTAGGGGAGAAAAATTTATTTAAGGGCTCATAGTTTCAGAGGGTTCAGTCCATATCCAGCAGCTTCATCATGGTGAAAGAGTATGGCACAGAGAGAAGCAGTTTTCCAAAATCACATGATGCTCAGGAAGCAGGCAGAGAGACTTTACTAACCAAATATAAAATATGTACCCCAAAGCCATGCCCCCAATGCCCATCTCCTCCAGCCACACCCTACCTGCCTTCAGTTACCATTCAATTAATCCCATCAGGGGAATTAATTGACTGATTGGGTTAAGGCTCTTGTAACCCAATCATTTCTTCTCTGCACCTTTTTGCATTGTCTCACACATGAACTTTTGGGGGACACCTCTCATCCAACCACAACAGGAAGGGAATCAAGTGAGCAAGTTCTCCCAAGAAGATAAGGAAGAATACTTGAAGTGAGATGATCAGGTCTGCTCATTGGATTTTTCACCCATAGACTTTGCCCCCAAAGGCAGCTTCAGAAGTTATAGGCAAATCTCCTGCACAGTTGTCCAATACATAGCAGAATATCATTAAAGGTTACTTCCTCTCCTCTTAGATTCTCACAACAGTTAACAGAATTTAAGCAGAACTTCAAAGTTGATCAAAGAAAGAGAAAGAAGAAAGAGTGACAGCAGCTTAAGTAGCGACCAAGCTATGTGGCCATGAGCAAAATTTTTCACTTGTGTTACTGAGGGATGACAACTTGTGTGTTAATTATCTTTCCATCCTCTTATGTGTGAGATAGGTATTGCTGTTCTCTGCTGTTACAGATAAGGACGGTGATTATCAGAAAGGTTAGGAAGTTTTCCAAAATCACACAGCCTATGTGTGATTAAGCCCCTGGATCTCCTTGCAAATTAGTTTTTAGCACGCCTCCAGACCTTCAGCTCTAAAATGCCATCTTTAAGATCCTCTCCCAGCTCTAAATGTCTACGTTATTTATTTATTTCATTAAAAATTTGGAGTTCTATAATTAGTCCTAATAATTAATTCTTTTAATTGAATTATTCAGGTTCAATTATGCTAGGTACAGTTGGGCATTATCAGCAAGAATAAACTGTGAAACTTAAGGTCTACATTGACACATTAAAAAATAAAATGAGATAGGAATAGGAACAGTCATCAAAGAGCTCTAAAAAGGGGGCTCAGGGACTTCAGAAGAGAGAGGAATTTGGTCTTGCTGAGCAGGTTGAGCAGACTTCCTGGAGAAGGAAGAATATGATAGACCTCAGATGTTCATTCAGGGTTCAAAGACACTTTAATTTCACAGGCAAAAAAAATGCCTGTGCTTTTTCTGTTTGTCTATTTAGTTTGAGAGAACCCTCTGTGGATTTAGAGCTTGGTATTATTTTGGACATTTTAATGGCAAGAGAACTCCAAGTGCCCATAAAAGTACATTCCAAAGTGCTTGCTTTAAAAAGCTATGACATTTAAGGTTCAGTTCATCTACATCCTTTCAATTTATCATCTTTGTCATTTCTTCTATAAATCAGGCACATATGAATATCAAAATAATTTCAAAGGCTCATTTAGATTCTCTTGGTTAAAAGAGAGCAGGTAGAAGATTTGGGTTTCAAACGTTAACACTAAACAGAGCTATACTTGGTTAGAAATCATCACTGTGGCAAAAGCAAACACAAGTAGCATTCACCAGGTGCCAGGATGCTTCTAAGTGCTTCACATACATCATTCTCATGTAATATATGCAATCATCCTGTGAGATAGATACAATTAATATTGCCATTTTACAGAGAAGCTGAGGCTAAATAATTTGCCAAAGGTCACTCAGCTGGTAAGTATCAGAGCCCAGGTTAAATGAAGAAAGCGTGGATCCAGAGAATAGGCTCTTAACCACTTTTCCATATGGCCTTCTTCTGTGTTTACCCAAATTGATTTGGTTGATTTAAAAGAAATAAAAGAAGAAAAACTAGCATGACTCCAATAATTAGGAAAAACCAATAAGCTTTTTTTCTTTTAACTGTAAATTTTTGGTTCAATATATATGCATAGGTTTAGTGGCTTCAATTCTGTAGGATTAGCTTTGAAAAATTATTGTGAAAGTACATGCTCTGCTATTTTCCTAACCATAAATCTATATCAATATCATTGTAGAAAACAATTTAAATACATATAGGAGCTGGGTGAGTGGTGCACATCTATAAACCCAGCTACTTGGGAAGCTGAGGCAAGAAGATCACAAATTCAAGGCCAGTCTGGGCAACTTAACAAGACAGTTTCTCAAAATAAAATTGGAAAAAGGCTGGGGAAATAGTTCAGTGTTGGAGCACTTGCCTAACATATAAGAGTCCCTGAGTTTAATCCCCAGTACTACAAAAAAAAAAAAACCCACAGGAAAAATCATTTATGAGATAATCATTATTTTAGAGTATTTCCTTGTAAATTACTTTTTTCTCTGTATAAATTACTATTTTCCTCTTCAATATGCATTTTGGAGATCATGATATCCAGTTAATGTCTTGGCATTTGCCCATATCTCTTTTTATTAAAAATCTTTCTAAAACCTCATTTTAAGAGCAGAAAAATGTTCCACCAAATGGACATGCTATAATTTATTTAAACAAGCCTCTGCTTTAAGTATTCATATCATTTTCACTTCCCTTATTAAAATAAATGCTTCAATTAACATCTTTGTACATTTTTATAACTGATATATTTTTTAAGCTTTGTTAGGTTGACATCAGATTTAATTAACTAGTTAATTCCTTAAATACTAAAAATCTACTAGGTGCCAGCTGCAGTTGAGGGGTTCAGGATACCATTGGTGTCACTGGGTCAAAAGAGATAAATAGGGTTAAGGATCTCGACATATGACCATCTGCTGCACTTGAAAGGCTTGCCCCGTAATTCTTCCTCAGGAGCTGTCTACGACTTTGCATCTCACTGAATCCCTATGTGCATGAAGAATTATAGTTCCTGATTTGAAAGGTGAAAAATCACATCTCATCATTGCCTTTATATTTCTTTGATTTCTGGTGAGGTTATACCTTTTCACATATTTATTATTCATAAATGTTTAATTTTTAAACTCTTATTCGAGACCTTGTCTAATTGAAAAAAATTCTCATTCCATATTTCTTCATAGCTTGAGAAAATGAATATCAAAAATATTCCCTGAAACTCTTAATGTTGCCTTTCAGTACCCATAAAGTCAAGGTCAGACTTTAATATTTCCAGCTCTCAGAAACCTGGGTAATTGTAGAAAATCATAATGGGCTCCCTGTCTGCCTTGAGAGCTGGAATGACCTGGCAAGAGACATGAAAGAAAGTTGAGCAGAGGGTATCAAAATCTGTTGGTCTTCTGGTTCAAGAAAGTGAAACACATGGTATCATCAGTTGGAGGAGTTCCTTCTACAAAATAGTTGAAAGTTTTAGGTTTGTCTCAAAAGCAAATATTTATTTAATATAACAAATGTAAATTAATAGCAATGTTACTTATTGTACTATGTGCATCTTACTTAATCCTACATGCCTAAAGTATTTCAAAAATACAAAATTCTCTTTGGAACCAGATTTTCAGAAATACCATCCCTGCATCTTTGCCTTGTTCTGTTCATCAGAGGTAAATCACAATTCAGTTGATGTTCAAGTAATTATAAAAGGGCATCAACACTACAGGCAGAGATTATTTGTGACCATTGCAGAGGCTCCAATCAGACTTTCTGACATATTTTATTTTCTTTGATTTTAAAATTACTTCCTTTTATTTTTATTGTCTATCTCCCTTCTCCAGAACATAAGCTCTGTGAGAGCAGGGACTTTATCAGTAATGTTTACCACATTAACTCTAGAACCTCAACTACAACTGGATAGTAGGTATTAAATAAATAATGTGTACTTAATTAATTAATTAATTGGACACAATGCAATGGCCTGGAAAGCAGATGTTCAGTGGTAAAGAACAAGTTTGGTTGAATAAAACAGATTTCAGTTCCTGGGTTTGCACCTTGCTAGCTGCATGACCTTGGACACATCAATTGACGATTTTCAGCCTCAATTCTCATAATGAAGACTTAAGTTGAATTTACTGAAATCAGAGAAAGTGAGAGAGAGAAAAACTTGGCACGTAGTAAGTTTCCAATGCACATATTGGAAATAATTATAATTCAGTAAATGATTCTCCTGACTGCCTATGTGTAAGATCAGACCCAGCAGCTGATGCCCACCACTGGGACCATTTACTAAGAAGACTTATCACTTTCCAGGACACTTCACTTTCTCCCACCTTGTTTGGACAAACTGAGCCATGCAGAAGGAGAAAATGAGGGCACAATAGAGAAGATACCCACATTGAGTAGAGCTCATTTTTAGTAACTATCCAGCTCTTAGCCACTGTCCTTAGGCTGAGCTGCTGACCATCATGGTGAGTGCTGACCCCTCTGTACATTTTCACTCTGCCCTTGAAATGGAGGAAGAGGCCCTGCCCTACAGTTTCCCAGTATCACTTGGGTTTAGGGAGCTAACTGCAACTGACTCCAAAGAAGGGCAGGTCTCTACAGGAAACCAGTTCTCTGAACTAAACAACTACTGCCACAGTCTGATTAAGCAAGTCGATGGAGTCGAGGTTAAATTTTTCCACTAACTTCAGATGAGTTAAAGATTTTCACACTAAACAAACACCACACATAAACACAATAGTCAAGATTTATTATTTAAGCATTTATTTAGCATAAATATATACTAAATAAATGGACATTTATTTAGTATAAATATAAACTCCATTTCTGATGGAGTTATATCCAAACATGTCCATCATAAATTGAACACATCCTAAGTTGAAAATACATTGAATATGAAACATCATAGCTTAGCCTACTTTATCTTAAACATGCTAAGAACACTGACATGACTGTATAGTTGGGTAAAATCATCTAACACAAAGTCTATTTTATATGTGATGATCATCTGATAGTGCTGCTGGCTGGGAGCTGTGGTTTTCTCTCATGGCCCATTACAAAAGAGTATCATACCACCAGGAAAAGATCAAAATTCAAAATTCCAAGTTTGGGGCTGGGGATGTGGCTCAAGCGGTAGCGCGCTCGCCTGGCATGCGTGCAGCCCGGGTTTGATCCTCAGCACCACATACAAACAAAGATGTTGTGTCCGCCGAAAACTAAAAAAATAAATATTAAAAAATTCTCAAAAAAAAATTCCAAGTTTGTTTTCTTCTAAATGCTTTTGTACCATCACAAAGGCAAAAAGACCTTAAGTTGAGCCATCATGAGTCAGGGACTGTCTATACTTATTTGCAAAATACCATGCATGGATCTGGTGAGATTCATGGAGGGGATAGAATTGATATAAGAAAGTCATGAAAGAAGGCAATGGCATCTGGGAAGGAACTCCTAATTCAGGTATTCAAATGGGGGTAAAAGTTTGGAATGAGTCTTGAAGGCTCCCTTCTTCAATTTAATTCATAGTTGTCAAGCTTCTCCTATATGCTAAGGAAAGTACTGAGTGATAGAGAAGAAACAGTGAATGAGAGAGGTCCTGTCCTCAAACTGCTTATTGTTTTGTGGGAAAAGGGAGGTGGGAAGCCTCCAGGGAGGAGGTAGGTACAGGATTCTAGAAAAGGGACCATCATGGCTTGTTTGGGAAATACTATTTTAGTGTGGTTAAGATACATGAAATGTGGGGATAAGGGGAAGGAACTTGAACTTGGAGAGGGTTGGTAGGAAACAAGCCTGAAGGGGGATATTTGGTCCATATGTGAAGAAGCTGATGCCAAACTAGATTTCTGACATATTCTCTAGGCAAAACCAGGCTATAGAGGTATGTGTAAGGGAATCCTACTTACAGATCTGTATCTACAAAGATTCCCCACACACTTTACAGGTTGGAGTGTAGAGCAGTTACTTCTTGCCTGGAGAACGGCAAAACTGCTCTATACTCCAACCTGTAAAGTGGTGGGGAATCTTTGTAGATACAGATCTGTAAGTAGACACTATTGGAATAAATTGGCTTCCCCTTGCCTAAGTACAGGTAAAGATGTGGCACTGTATACAGTGACTCATTCATTTAAAAAATAGGCAGGTCTTGACTCTTGGTTACAGCTGCAGTGGCAGTTTATACCCTTTTCTAACTCCTCCATTTGGACTCAAAGTGATTGGAACAGTGAGGTGCTGTCAGGAGATCCCAACTTCCTGTTTGATGGTTTTCCCATTCGGCTTCTGCACCCTGCTGTCCTAATATGAACCTTCAGAAACCCCCAAGTGATCTATCAGTCTCGTTTATGGTTCTGTACAGTGGGAAAAAATGGGGCTTCTCCATGGTACAGAGATCAGTGCCTTGAATGAACAACAAATACAACATTTCATCTTAGTCAGCAAATGCATTGTTCAGGAGAAGGGCCCAGCGGACCATTTCTGTAGTCTTCTTGGTTATTGACTAATGAGGAACCAGAGTCCAAAATAGCTGATTCGGCCTCACCCAGGAAGTGCATCCCCCACCGACTTCCTTCTGCCTTCTTCTCTGGGCACCACAGCTGCTGTGACCTCTAACCTGCCCTGGGGCTTTTGCCTAGCACAAGCTTCTGGTCTAACCTGTTCTGCAGACAGCTTTTCTAAATTTCCTTAGCATTGGAAGTATGTCCCTTTGAGGGATTCAGATGGAGAAGGGGAAATAGTCATGACAACATTGGTTCAGATATTTCATGTTTTGTATCTTTCTAGTAAAGACCACTGATGTTATAGAATGTTAGAAGGCCAGTTGCAATTAATCTGATGGCTCTCAGAAAAGTGAAACTGAGATCACAGTAAGGCCACCATCATTCGGAGTTTGGGGTCAATCAAACAGAGTCTAAACTGAAATTTAATTTTGCTCTACCAGTGTGGATTTGCTAAGCAAATTAATGCCAAAATGTAAACAAGGCTTCCGGAGCCTGCCTAAGAGCCTTTAAAGGACAGCATGCTTTCAGGGCTTGGAAGCAATCCTTTTACATGCTAATTATAAGTCCCACAGTATTTGTGAAAGTGGGTCTCTCTGGGATTTCTATTTGCCAACAAGTTGTTTATTTCCAGTTTAAAGGAGGTGGAGGGTCTATGAATTATTGAGTAGCTACTATGTGTTCTGCCCCTGCTCAGTGAAAGATTATTTATCTTCACAACCATCCTTGCAATCCCCATTCCACTGCCCTAGTTTGCTCTTGTGGAATGGGGATTTGGCCTGAGTTACAGAGCTGGTAAGTGATGGAGCTGAGATGCAAACCCAGGAAAACCAACCTGTGTGTTCCCCTCCTGCCTGGTTTGGACCTCTGACCTTATTAAGTCTGCGTCTCTCCAAAGAATATCTTCGAATCCCGTCTCAACATTCCAGGTTGTGATGTGTCCCTAATTAGCTCAAATTAGCTCATTTTTATAAATCCTGTTTTCATTTCAGTAATGAAGGAAAGGAGGCATTCAGCCAAGAAGCAAACTATATAAAAAGAAAGGGATTAGGGCAGGTCTGGGCTAATAAATCCTAGTCTGATGTTTCCTGAGTCCTACAAAGACTCTGAAAGAAGACAAGATGGAAAAATCACTCCCTCTCTGTTATATAGCCTTTTTTTTGGGAAAGATATGTTTTCACCACTTAAGGAAGAGACTGCCTTCCAACCTTAGCTAGCTCAGAAGAGGTGTGATATACTGAGATGCTGGTTGGGTAACTTTAACCCTTCAATTGTTCCCTCTTCTAATACTGGGATCACTGTGTATCAAAGAGAACTGACAAAATATTTGAGATAACTTCATGTTTTCAGAAACACTACAAAGTCTCCCCTTACCTATGAAGCAATGCCTACAAGCCACATTGTAACCTTTTCATTTAGACTTATCTTTAAGGCATACACAATACATTTTACTGGAATCAAAGAAGTAGAGGTTTTGACCCAGATATGAAACAGCTGTTGATTTCCAGAGTGCTTGTCATTAAAGGGAGGACTTGATATATCACAAGCAAATTCAAACACTATAAGGTTTATGGAGTATATGCTGAACTTTACATTCGGCTCATGTGTGATTAGCTCATTAGCTGCTCAGCAGCACTTAATGCATGAAACAAGTTCCAAACAATTATAAGGCACAATCTATAAATCGAACCTTTAAAATATTTATTAATGTTGACTTTTTCATTGCCCCCCCCCAAAAAAAAACACTTGCAGAAAAGCAACGTTATGAATCTTATTACCCATAAGACTGTTTCAACAAAAATAATCATAACTGCTTGCACACCCATAGGTACCCTTTCAGCTAAGAAGCCATTCAGTCTCAGCTTCAAGTGCAGAGGAAGTGCAAATAGCCCCTGCACTTTAGAGCTGAGCTAGCTTTGCTAGGAGACAGTTGAGCAAAATCCCAGTACACTCTGATTCATTCTGCTTGCTGATTGGTTGTTCTTCCTGGCCGCTGACATCATCCTGTTGCTGGGTGGAAAACTTCTGCAGCGCAGCCCTTGATACTGACTTCAGATTCTTGTGAAAGGGACATTGTACTCAACAGCGAAATCAGATTATAGCTCGAATGGAATTAGAAAATCTCCTTTTTGTGTGATTACTCCAGTCATCTTATGGCTCTTAAAGCATAGCGCCCCCCCACACCCCTCCCCATAACCTAGCAAATGCTTTTGTGTTGCACTGTCTTCTCTAAGCCACCTTAAGCCACCCAACCCCCAATGCCCTCTAGAATTCAAGACACTAAGGAAAGAACCTTAATATATTTCTTTTACTGTAGATGGAAGGTGTTTTACACATCACCCAGATGGGGCTGGGTTTCTGATTGGTTTATGTCTGCCTTTACCAATCGAATTAAAGTATGTCCTCACTTGCTAAAATTAATTGTGGAGTAGTATTTATGACTTTTCTGTAATAAATGGCATTTTAGCTCTCATTTATTCTCCCACCATTCTGTGAGGCATAGATCAACTAGGAAAATGATGGCAAAGGCCAACTAATCTATTTGGTCAAGTTGCCTATTTACAGTTTGCAAAGCACTCCATATATATATATATATATATATATATATATATATATATATATATATAGTCTCATATGTACTCTCATATGTTACTCATATGTTAGAACAGTCCTAACAATTAGGTATTATTAGGTACTATTACCTCTCCCATTTTATAGATAAGAAAACAAGACTCCAGGTTTAGGAATTTAGCTCAGTTGGATTTAGCTCAGAGTGCTTGCCTCAAATGTACAAGGCCATGAGTTCAATCCCCAGCACCACACACACACACACACACACACACACACACACACACACACAAAAGACCCCAAATATTAAATTCTTTGCTAGCTACCTAGGTCATAAATGGGACTCAAACTCAGGCTTCTTGTCCCTAGTTTCTGAACTCTTTCTACTTGAAAAGCATCTTTCAGTCCTGGGAGCTAAATGATTTGCAAGAGCCAATCTAAAGCAGAAAAACCAGCACGAGGACGCAGCAATTCTAGTCCTCCATACAGGGCCTTTTCTTCTAAACCTCTTAGGTTTTCTCAAGATAACCTTGTTCTTCAGGTTTTCTTTAGAGATGCACCTAAAAACACATTTGTTTTAGAAATCTCTAGGCTTTAACACACTTTTACTTAAGTGCAGCTTTGAGGGAAAAAAAATAAAAGCCTAATAATTCAAATGCACATTTGCATATATTACATAAGGCTTCTATAAGGGTAAGATTATCCAGTTGCAGGCTTATTTTAAGTTTTAATGGGATGACTTTGACAGAGCAGAAATAGAAAGCTTAGTAACCAGCTCAGCAACTTCCATGTCAGAGACATTTCCACGGTGGATAGTGGGGCTCCTCCTCGCCTCTGAGGAGACACTGTTTTTCTCTTGTTTATCTCCAGCTGGGATGATTAACCGCCCTTTGCTTGGCTTTCATCTTGCCTAAAGCAGCTTTCTCTTTCATCTCATTCATTGCTCCAAACCCTTGTCTCTTCAGCTTTTAATATACACTTGCAATATTTCAGCTTCCATAAGTTATTTTTATATAAGCAGAACAAACAAACAAAAAAAATGAGAATATGTATTTACTCCACGGAGGCTGTCGCATCTGGCCTGCTCATCTGAAAACAACACTCTCTCACCCACCTTTATTTTTAAATGAGACAGAAAATCCTTCAACAAAGGCTTATGAAGCTAAAATGTTGGAGGAAAGGAATGAGAGAGCGAGGGACACACATTACTTAGAAATGGAGGTGGAGGTTTTTATTTTCTACCTTGACCTTTGTGCTAGTGGCCTCAATTCATAGCACTCTGGCTTGAACTGCATCATGGGCATAGCTGATGCATACACCTTGCATGCTTCTCTCACCTTCCTAATACTTGTCCTTTTTGCCTTGGAGGGTGTTGTGAGTCATGTGTCCCCCTGATCCTCAGGTCTTTTGCTTCCTTTGTGTGACAAAGGACTACTCAATTATCAACTTCTAGAAGTCATGGACACACACAGGTCACTCTTAGTTTCAGCAAAATGCACTCACTGAAAACTGGCTTCATTTCATATGGCTCAGATCTTCACATTTTCACTGCCTATGAAAATAGAAATTTACAGCTTTTTGTTTTTCTTTCTGTGTTAAAGTAACAAGCAGTTTTTCCATATCAAAACACAGAATCTTTGTCTCATTGACTCTCCAGAGTGAACCTGGGAAGTCCCTTTATCCCACTGTCCCCTCTGCTCAGTGGAACAGCACATGTGTGCTCTTGTTGCCTTTCTTGCCTGAAATGTATTTCTCTAAAAAAGGCACAGAAGCACTCAGTAAATGTTAAACAAAACAAAAAACCTTATGGTCACATAGCTAACTGGTGGCAGTTAAAGCTAAAATGAGATGGCAATCTTACTTATTCAGTATTTTATTGATGAGAAAACATATCAATCAATGTAGGTTTAAAAATTTGTAGAATCAAAGTTTATTTTTAAAAGGTGAAAAAGAAAAAAAAAGAAAAGAAAGAAATTTTGCAGAATATCCATACAATTCAAAAGCTCCAGAAATGCAAATCCTTTCCTGGAAGTCTGGGATTAGATTTAACCTACACCACCCACAGCCTTCTTCTAACCCTCTCTTCTACATGCCTTTTGGTCTCCAATGGGGGTTTCATTTTGCCCAGAAAGTGACAGAGCCAATCAAATCCACAAGCATGCATCGTGTTCTGAGCTAGATAATCTCTAAAGGTACTTTCAAGGTGGCATCCTATGTCTTTGGCCCTCTGCAGACTTGTGTATGCTGAATTCAGGCTCTAGAATCAGGTATCATTCAAACCTCAGCTCTGAAACATGCCACCATACTAGCAAGAGGGATGGAAACAATTATATGACTGATTTAACCACCCCCCTGTCCATTTCATTTTTCATAAACTAAGAAGAATAGTATTCCTGTCTCTCATTGATGAGGATTGAATTGGCCCATGCCTATGAAATCCATAATACAGGAAAGGAATGTAGAATGCAGAAAAGTCCCAACTGATATTATCAAGTATTTTTTTGCCAAACCAGATATAGTAAGAGGATAAAATAGAATCAAGGCAGTGAGGAATTAATAAAAGTAAATTTTAAAAATAAGTGTCTGTGATATCTATAATTTAATTAATCAAGAGAACAGTGAGACTTGCCAGGACAAAATGAAAATCTACAAACACCTTAAGATGATTAACATAAAAAAGGAGGATATTTATTATTTTGACAGTTTTCCCATATTATTATGTTCTGTATACCTGCTAACCAGAGTTCTACTAGCAAAATCCAGGCTCTTTGACACTTACTGTCCATGAAATTGGGGATCAGTCATGTATATGAGCAGTTACACATCTCTTTACTCTTGATTTCACTGCATTACTTGTAGAACCTCTAGGATAAACCAAAGAGGCTAAAATTTCTACAGAATGTCAGGAAATACTCCAGAAAGCAAAGTATATAATACTGTGGAGCCAATCTGAGAAATCAACTTGAGCCCCAGTTACTCACTTACATAGACCTGAACTGTCCACAGACCTGGGAACCATGTGCAGGGATAAATTTTATATTTCAGTCCTCAAAATATATCTAATTGTCTGTCTGTTTTACACAATTTCTTCACATCTATAAAAGTTATGCAGGTTAAGTTACTGAACAAATACTTATTGAATGCCCATCATATGAAATGTACTGTGCTCAGTATTGACAATACACGAATAAGTAAAAGAGCACTCCCTTACCAATAGCAATATAGCAAAATTAAAATGTAATGTCACAAGTACTGTAAAGTAGGTATTCACAGGTGTTGTGGGTACCCATAAATAGGGCATTTATCTCTATCAACAAGATAGGGAACCATGTTTCAGAAAAAAAAAAAATGCCATATGGCACTAACCAATATTGGCTAATCATTCCCTGGAAGGGAATTTCTACTACTGCCAAGCTAAGGGAATTAAGGGGCCCCTGAGATCTGTCAACATTTTTTTTTTTAAGTAGGGCCTTAAACTAACAAAAAGAAGACATGTTCATCAGATCTACATATAGGTGAGAGTTGAAAGAGAGAGCTAATAAATTGATGATTGAAGCAAGATTTTAAAAGGACAATTTGGGAGGATAGCTGAAACCAAGAAAAATGTAAAATTTTGTACTAAAAAAAATCAAGGACTGGGTCTGTGGCTCAGTGGTAGAGTGCTTGCCTAGCATGTGTGAGGCACTGGGTTTGATTCTCAGCACCATGTATCAATAAATAAAATAAAGGTCCATTGACAACTTAAAAAAAATTTAAAAAAATCAAACACTGTATATCAGAACAGGAGGTGGGAAAACTGTCTCTGAAGCAGTCTGGGTGAGTAGACATAGTCGATGATTAACTAGTTGGAAGTTCTTCCTGGTTTTATTATGTATGAGTTTCTTTAATGGAGCAGAATATCTTTACTAAACTGGAATATCTTTAAAGGTGGGGATTGCATCTCACATATTTTAATATCTCCCCCTTGTTCACAGAAGGCCTAGTACAGAGACCATGTTCAACAAGTCATTCTTAAACTGTGTGAAAACTAAAAGTCAAAACTAAAACACCTAAAGCAATAGTCTCCATAATGAAGGGGCTGTGCTCAGAACCCCAGAGAAGGCTATGTCAGTTCTCTTCTGGGTGGGCTTCCCGATACTGCTCTGGGCTTTCTCCTCCCATTTCCTTCTGAAGATAAAATCAAATCTCTTTTGCATGATAGTAAGGCTGGACCTGATCCCCTGCCTGACCTCAGGCCCCACTCCTACACTCCTCCTGACTCACATACTGCTTCTTCTGGCTCTTTCTGTTAACTCTAAGACACTGGTATTTGCATGGAAGATTCTTATACTTACTTACACACACACACACACACACACACACACCACATCCAACACTCAATACTTGCTTTATCTGGTTCACTGGTGCTTGTCAGTTTAAACTTACCTCAGGGAAACCTTCCCTGAACCCACAGACCCAGGGTGGGTCCCTCAATTGGATGCTTGCCCAGTTCCCTATGTTTCACCTTTCTGGCACTAATCACAGCCATCATTCAATGTCAGCTGTGGAATTATTGTTTTAAATCTACCTCCCTGCTGGGGTGTGACCCCACAAGGGCAGGGACCTAAGCTGTCTTCATCACTGTATGCTGAGGAGCTATGTCAGTGTCCCTCCAACTTTAATGTGCTTGTGAATGACCTAGGGATCTTGTTAACCTGCAGATTCTGATTGGGGAGGCCTTAAATTCTGCATGTTTTTTTTTTTTACAAGCTTACAGGCACTGCTGATGCCCCCTGTCCTCTCACCCACTTTGAGCAGCAAAGGTCTGCAGCACAGCCTGCCTGCATATCCTCACTGGCTTTAACCCATCTTCTTCCTCACCTCCCACCCAATCTAGTCCCCCAGCTTGTTTTCCTGACTTGGTTTTCTAGAGGTCCATCCCCTAGATCATACATCTTCAAAATGTCTTTCTAAAATGGAAATGTAATCATGTCATCTCCTTTCTTCAAAACCTTCAGAGACTCCATGTCACTTCATGGAAAAAAACCCATCTCCTTAGTGAAGCATTCAAGGCTCTATCATGAGCTTATATCCCTGATGACTTTTCTAGTCTCACCTCTTTTATATCTCCCTCCCACATCCCCCTCTCCTGTCAAAGCGTTTGTAGGACCTTGCACTCACTAAGCTGTTCTATACCGTCTTTATTCCATTTTGCTTTGCTCAGGCCTCCGACTCTCCCTAGAATAACCTCTCCCAACCCCAGCCACCTGTCAAAGGTCTACCCTCGGGATCCAACATGGCCGCTGGCGAGGAAGCAGCGATTCCAATGTCTCCACATTAACGGGATCAGAAAGACCCATTGGAACAGCTGCAGTCTACCTACTGAGGAACTTCTAGCAAAATTCCATTAAGAGGGGACCTGCCGGGAATTGGTAGTTTTATTGGAAGTGTCAGTTTGTCCCAGACAAGTGGATCTTGGCCAGCCACACGGGTGCAGAGGTCCAGTCCCGCAGCCACCAGCCGCTTCCGCAAGCGGCCGGTGACCCGCGGCCCGCCCGAACCCGCAGACGGCACCCGCCATCCTGGCCCTCCCGGGAGGCCCCGCTCTCGCTCAGCGAATGGCCACCCCGCCCGCCCGGATCTTAGCCATGCGGCCGCAGCTGCCCAGCTCTACAGACGCTCCCCGGTGGCCTGGCTGAGCAAAAGGGGTCCCCGCCTGGCTGGCAGATGGCCCCTGCCATCCTGGCTCTCCTGGCGGCCCCGCCCACCCGGCGAACGGCTCCCCCCCCCACAGTGTGAAGGGAATCTAACCAACCCTTTACGAAATAGCGAACTGGGAACTAAAACCAGAGATTGTGTCACACCAGAGACAAGCCAGTTCCACCCCTCCCTTCGGACACTCTGGCAAGGAGCCAGGGGCCCGCCATAGCAGAGAGGGGAAGTCACCAAAGTTCGGCCAAAGAGATTCCTTCCCAGCGGAATCTACTTTAGCAGGTGTGTGACTCCCACCCACATCAGATACAAACAACCGGGAAACTTCAAAATCTCTCCGTGGGCGTGACCCTAAGGGCCAAAGGACTCTCAACTCCCAACTCCCCCTACTGCCAGTGACGTGGGCGTGACTGTAGGGGCAGAGGGAAGCAGAGAAGACTCCCCACCCCCAACTCCCCCAACCGCGAACTGAGAGGGTGTGACGGTAGGGGCGGAGGGAAACAGAGGACACTCCAGACCCCCAACTCCTCCTACCGCCAGCAGAGTGGTTGTGACTCTAGGGGCTGAGGGAAGTAGAGGGGATCCTCGACCCCCAACTCCTATTACCACCAGCAGCGACACCAATGGTCTTAGCTGCCAGATCCCGAAGGTGTGCCCACCAAAGGGGTCCGGAAAAATTAAACAATTGACTCCCAGACCACATCTCCACAGCACTGGGGCTTAGATGAATGACAGAGAGAGTGCTCAGTAGTTAGGGAAATAGAGCACTCGGTGGGGCTGAAAGTGTAACCAAATCCTTGGGGAACTGCCTCCGGTGAGCAGGACCTGGCTGGCTGGCAGGAGGAAGGGGAGGAGGGGCCATAGGAGTGAAACGGCTCTGGACCAACAGGATTGAGAGACTCCCAGGAACCGCCTTACAGGGATTGCTGTTGACACATTGAGGGCAAAACTCAGCCCGGAGGGCACAGCTTTGCCTACGGGAAGAGAAAAAAATGGATCTCTCTAAGACCTAATTTTATTTCCTATTTCATTTTATTTTTTTCTCTCCCTTTTCCCTCTCTCTCCCCTTCCAAGTTTTACTGCTCTTTCCATTCTCCTCTATGCTATCTATCTCCCTCTCCTTCTTTCTTTTCAAGAGCACCTACCTTCCCCTTCCCCCCAACTTTCATCCCAAGCATTACGTCCTCCATTTCGCGTAACTGTCTAAATGCAAATAGGTGTGCGCCCTCCCCCCGCGCCTGCAAGGTAGGCGGACCTGCAACCCACCAGCAGGTCAGGCCCAGCAACCTGGGAGTGGCACAGCCGCCCCATGCGCCTGCAAGGTAGGCAGACCTGCGATCCACCAGCAGACCAAGCCCAGCGGCCTGCTGAGGGGCAGAGCTACCCCCTCCCCCCACGCCAGCAAGGTAGGCGGAACTGTGACCACCAACAGAACAGGCTCAGTGGCCTGTGGAGGGGCAGAGCTGCCAACAACGCCTGCAAAGTAGGCGGACCTGCGACCCACCAGCAGAGTAGGCCCAGCAACCTGCGGAGGGACAGAGCCGCCCCACGCGCCTGCAAGGTAGGCGGACCTGCAACCCACCAGCAGATCAGGCCCAGCGGCCTGCTGAGGGGCAGAGCCGCGCCCTCCCCCCGCGCCTGCAAGGTAGGCGGATCTGCGACCCACAAGCAGAGCAGGCCCAGCGGCCTGCTGAGGGGCAGATCTGCCCCCTCCCCCCGCGCCAGCAAGGTAAGCAGAACTGTGACCATCAACAGAACAGGCCCAGTGGCCCACGGAGGGGCAAAGCTGCCAACCACGCCTGCAAGGTAGGCGGACCTGTGACCGACCGGCAGAATAGGCCCAGGAACCCACAGAGGGGCAGAGCCACCCCACTTGCCTGCAAGGTAGGCGGACCTGCGACCCACCAACAGAACAGTCCCAGTGGCCTGCAGAAGGGCAGAGCCGCCTCCCGCGCCTGCAAGGTAGGCGGACCTGTGACCCACCAGCAGAACAGACCCAGCGGCATGCGGAGGGGCAGAGCTGCCCCCCCCCCATGCCTGCAAGGTAGGCGGAACTGTGACCACTGACAGAACAGGCCCAGCGACCCGCAGAGGGGCAGAGCCGCCACCCGCGCCTGCAAGGTAGGTGGACCTGTGACCCACCGGCAGAACAGGCCCAGTGGCTTTCAGAGGGGCAGAGCTGCTGCCCACGACTGCAAAGGAGGCGGAACTGCGACCACCAACAGGACAGGCCTAGCGGCCCGCAGATGGGCAGAGCCGCCACCCGCACCTGCAAGGTAGGCGCACCTGCTACCAACTAGCAGAACAGGCCCAGCGGCCTGCCGATGTGGTAGGCACATTGCCCCAATTAGAGGAGGAGCAGAGCCCCTGCCCGCGCCTGTGCAGAAGACTTTGCAACTATACAAGAGTAATACAAATATATAGGGGGAAAATTCAATAACACAACAGTCTCAGTAAGCAGAAAGAAACGCGAACAGTATGAAGAGACAAGGGAAGAAAGGACCACAAGCAATGCAGGTCAACTCAACGTTAGAAGAGGTAATATCTGCAGCAGAAGGGATGTCAGATAAAGAATTCAGGAGATACGTGCTTCAGATGATCTGGAGTCTCAAGGAAGACATTAGACAGCAAAATCAGACAATGAAAGATCTCTTCAACAATGAATTACATAAACAAATCCAGGAAGCAAAAGATCAACTATACAGGGAGAGAGAGGTTATAAAAAACAAACAAACAGAAATCCTAGAAATGCAGGAAGCAATAAACCAACTTAAAAACTCAATTGAGAATACTACCAGCAGAGTAGAATACTTAGAAGATAGAACATCAGACAATGAAGACAAAGTATTTCAATTTGAAAAGAACATAGACAGCTCAGCAAGACTGTTAAGCAACCATGAGCAGAACATCCAAGAGATATGGGATAACATAAAGAGACCAAACTTAAGAGTCATTGGGATACAGGAAGGTATAGAGGTCCAAACCAAAGGAATGAGCAATATATTCAATGAAATAATACGAGAAAACTTCCCAGACTTGAAGAATGAGACAGAATCCCAAATCCTAGAAGCCTACAGGATGCCGAATGTGCAAAATCATAAGAGATCCACACCTAGACACATTATAATGAAGATGCCCAACATACAGAATAAGGAGAGAATTTTAAAAGCTACAAGAGAAAGGAAGCAGATTACATTTAGGGGTAAACCAATCAGGATAACAGCTGATCTCTCAACACAGACTTTGAAAGCTAGAAGAGCCTGGAAAAACATATTTCAAACACTGAAAGAAAATGGGTTCCAACCAAGAATTGTGTATCCAGCAAAATTAAGCTTCAAGATGGAAGATGAAATTAAAACCTTCCACGATAAACAAAAGTTAAAAGAATTTGCAGCTAGAAAACCATCTCTCCAAAAAATCCTCGGCAAAACATTACAGGAAGAGGATATGGAAAATAACAATGAAAACCAACAGTGGGAGGTAGGACAGTAAAGGGGGGAAAATAATCAAAGAGGAAAACAAATCATATTCAGTAACATAAATAAACAAATATGGCTGGAACGATAACCCATATCTCAATAATAACCCTAAATGTTAATGGCTTAAACTCACCAATTAAGAGACACAGGCTAGTAGAATGGATCACAAAACATGACCCAACAATATGCTGCCTACAGGAGACGCATTTGATAGGAAAAGACATACATAGACTGAAGGTGAAAGGTTGGGAAAAATCATATCACTCATATGGACTTCGGAAACAAGCAGGAGTGTCCATACTCATATCAAATAAAATAGATTTCAAGCCAAAGTTAATCAAAAGGGATAAAGAGGGACAATATATACTGCTCAAGGGAACCATACACCAACAAGACATAACAATCATAAATATATATGCCCCAAACAATGGTGCAGCTATGTTCATCAAACAAACTCTTCTCAAGCTCAAGAGTCTAATAGACCACCATACAGTAATCATGGGAGACTTCAAAACACCTCTCTCACCACTGGACAGATCTTCCAAACAAAAGTTGAATAAGGAAACTATAGAACTCAATAACACAATTAACAACCTAGACTTAATGGACATATACAGAATATACCACCCAACATCAAGCAGTTACACTTTTTTCTCAGCAGCACATGGATCCTTCTCAAATATAGATCATATATTATGTCACAGGGCAACTCTTAGACAATATAAAGGAGTAGAGATAATACCATGCATCTTATCTGACCATAATGGAACGAAACTGAAAATCAACGATAAAAGAAGGAAGGAAAAATCATGCATCACTTGGAGAATGAACAATAGGTTACTGAAAGATCAATGGGTTATAGAAGACATCAAGGAGGAAATTAAAAAATTCTTAGAGATAAAGTTCAATGCAATGCCAATCAAAATCCCAACGGCATTTCTTGTAGAAATAGATAAAGCAATCGTGAAATTCATATGGAAAAATAAAAGACCCAGAATAGCAAAAACAATGCTAAGCAGGAAGTGTGAATCAGGTGGTATAGCGATACCAGACTTCAAACTATACTACAGAGCAATAGTAACAAAAACAGCATGGTATTGGTACCAAAACAGGCGGGTGGACCAATGGTACAGAATAGAGGACACAGAAACCAACCCACAAAACTACAACTTTCTTATATTTGATAAAGGGGCTAAAAGCATGCAATGGAGGAAGGATAGCATCTTCAACAAATGGTGCTGGGAAAACTGGAAATGCATATGCAACAAAATGAAACTGAATCCCTTTCTCTCGCCATGCACAAAAGTTAACTCAAAATGGATCAAGGAGCTTGATATCAAATCAGAGACAAGGCATCTGATAGAAGAAAAAGTTGGCTACGACCTACATACTGTGGGGTTGGGCTCCAAATTCCTCAATAGGACACCCATAGCACAAGAGTTAATATCTAGAATCAAAAAATGGGACTTACTCAAACTAAAAAGTTTTTTCTCAGCAAAAGAAACAATAAGAGAGGTAAATAGGGAGCCTACATCATGGGAACAAATCTTACTCCTCACACTTCAGATAGAGCCCTAATATCCAGAGTATATAAAGAACTCAAAAAATTAGACAATAAGATAACAAATAACCCAATCAACAAATGGGCCAAGGACCTAAACAGACACTTCTCAGAGGACATACAATCAATCAACAAGTACATGAAAAAATGCTCACCATCTCTAGCAGTCAGAGAAATGCAAATCAAAACCACCCTAAGATATCATCTCACTCCAGTAAGATTGGCAGCCATTATGAAGTCAAACAACAACAAGTGCTGGCGAGGATGTGGGGAAAAGGGTACACTTGTTCATTGTTGGTGGGACTGCAAATTGGTGCAGCCAATTTGGAAAGCAGTATGGAGTTTTCTTGGAAAGCTGGGAATGGAACCACCATTTGACCCAGCTATTCCCCTTCTCGGTCTATTCCCTAAAGACCTAAAAACAGCATGCTACAGGGACACTGCTACATTGATGTTCATAGCAGTACAATTCACAATAGCAAGACTGTGGAAGCAACCTAGATGCCCTTCAATAGACGAATGGATAAAAAAAAATGTGGCATCTATACACAATGGAGTATTACTCTGCATTAAAAATGACAAAATTATAGAATTTGGAGGGAAATGGATGGCATTAGAGCAGATTATGCTAAGTGAAGCTAGCCAATCCCTAAAAAACAAATGCCAAATGTCTTCTTTGATATAAGGAGAGTAACTAAGAACAGAGTAGGGAAGAAGAGCATGAGAAGATGACTAACATTAAACAGGGATGAGAGGTGGGAGGGAAAGGGAGAGAGAAGGGAAATTGCTTGGAAATGGAAGGAGACCCTCAGGGTTATACAAAATTACATACAAGAGGAAGTGAGGGGAAAGGGAAAAATAATACAAGGGAGAGAAATGATTTACAGTAGAGGGGGGTAGAGAGAGAAGAGGGGAGGGGAGGGGAGGGGAGGGGAGGGGGGATGATAGAGGATAGGAAAGGCAGCAGAATACAACAGACTTGAGTATGTCAATATGTAAATCAGTGGAAGTGTAACTGATGTGATTCTGCAATCTGTATACGGGGTAAAAATGGGAGTTCATAACCCACTTGAATCAAAGTGTGAAATATGATATATCAAGAACTATGTAATGTTTTGAACAACCAATAAAAAAAAAAAAGGTCTACCCTACTTCCTAGCTCACTTTTTCAGCATCAAAAGCACTTTAGGGATTCAGCTCTATAGACAGAACTGTCAGTTCCCTCCTCTGCATCTGCTATAGCCCCCTGTGCTGTCCTAGTTTATTCACACAGCATTTTCCCTCTGGTCAGGGAGTCCTCTGAGCACAACGCTGTGTCTAGTTCATTGTTGTTTCCTTTGGGCCTAGGACTTGGTTGGCACTTAAAATATATGCAACATAAATGAGACAAGGCCATCATATTCTGCTCCAGATACCATATTTTCAAGGCGATGATTTGACACAGTGGAATCTAAAGAAGGAATAGCAATATTAGGTGACTTGACACAAGGAAGTTCTAAAGAACAAACAGCAATACTGGCCTAGAATCCCTGTGATATGAGAAACAGTTCAAAGACAGTCTAAATATATAATCTGAATGAAAGATGTGCATGCACACAGTAAGTACTCAATAAATATTTATTGAATGAAAGAATGAACAAATGAGTCATAATTGCTCTCTCCATATGGAGCTGTCAGGTTGAAGAGAGATTACATGCATGTGAATTATCTGTAGTTCCAGAAACTAGAATATTATATCTAGGGTAGAAGATTTCAGTCCAATAAAATGACGAATTTCCTAACAAGACCAAGAACTTACCAAATTTTACTTTCTTTTAGAGCCTTCTAAAATGATCCTTTTCTTTTTATAAAAACTAAGTAACAATGCCATCTCGGAACTAGTTAGTAAAAATTTTGTGGCAAATGAGAGAAAAAACTAAGATGTTGGTGACTTATTGGCTCCTAAAGGTATCAAAAGAACCCTCCCCTTTCCCTTTCTGTCCCCAGTTCCCATCTGTGTGGCTGCCCATGGAGGGATCTCACAGATCTAATTCATTTCTTCCCAGAGTAAAGACAAAACAGCCTCCTGCTCCAGAAGTGCTCTGATAGGACCAGCTGGGACTGTGGCTAAAAAAACCTTTGTGGTCCTGAGAAAGGCAGTTTCCTGAAGGAACAGAGTATCACATACCAACGTTGGACCCACCATACCTGGGGAAGGAGGCTCCTACTGCAAGAAGACAAGGGCCTGGTTGAGAGAGAGCAGTTTCCCAGACCCCAACTGCCAAGAGTTACCCAAATGAAAAATGATAGCTGGATGACAAAAATAATAGTTATTCACCACAGACCTAAACAATTGTTCTTATTCCAAAACTTACAACTAAGATTCAACATTGCATTTACATATAATGTAAATTCAGCTTACAACTACTGTTTATTATATACTCCCAAGAAACACAACCCACATTTCACTAACCTGATAATAATTCACTATTCCTATCACACAGACTAGAAGACTTTTTGATGCTGACTTTATTTATTAATTTATTCTTAAAAAGTTATTCAATTAAGGATAGAATGATGAAGAAAACTCTCCTTGAAAAGCCCATAATCTTATGCAGAAGGAAGCCAAGTAAAAAAAAACAATCACAAAGCAGGTGAAAAATACTATAATGAAGAAAACTATATCTATTTTATTGTATAGAGATATAAAAGGATAAAATGAAACAGTTTAATTAAGCTTCTTTATGATTAAATATCAGTTTTCTTCATTTACTTGACTAGGTGTCTCTTCGAGTTATAAAGCAGATTGGGAGGAAGGTTATTTTTGCTGGAGTACCATCCATTTCCCCCACTGGCATACATACCAGAAGAAAAGAATCTGCTTGCTTGGAGTCTCAATTTCAAACCTAACAAAGAGATAAATATGACATTACAACACTCACACTGAAATCAGCACCTTCTAGAGACACAGAAAACACAACCAATGACTTCAGGTCAAACGAGTGATACTCATCAAAGTCTGGAGCTATAAGGAATAAAATAGGAGAAAGGGAGCAGGGTGTAGTGGTGCAGGCCTGTAATCCCATTGGCATGGGAGGTTTGTTAGTTCAAAGCCAGCCTCAGCAACAGCAACTCAATGAGTCCCTGTCTCTAAATAAAATACAAAATAGGGCTGGGAATGTGGCTCAGTGGTTGAGTGCCCCTGAATTTAATCCCCAGTATCCCCTGCCAAAAAAGGGGAGAAAATGAGGAGATTAGCAGTGTCATGATTCCCATGCTATTCCATCCCTTCTGTTACTCATGGTTCTGACTTGGGTCCTCTGTATTCACTTATTTTTCTTGGGTTGCTGCTTCAATTTTTTTTTGCATTCCCACAAAGTTATGATCTCTCAGGTATTATCTTTGCTGCAGATATATATGCATATGTTTTTCTTTTTCTTTTCTTTTTTTTTTTTTGTCTGCAGTGACAGGACATGCTACTCCTTCTCCCAGAATCTGAGCTAAATGAGAAGGTGATTATCATTCTTTTCTTAGAACATAAATGCTTTCTCTTACTTCCCTCTCCAGACTTGGCCATATAGTCAGTTTATTTTGCTCCTAAATAATGGTGGAAACCTGGCTTACCACAATTCTGATTTCTGCTTTTCACCTGATTTTTTTTTAATGTGTTCCTATTGCTTTTTAAAGTCTTGGTTGTTGTTGATAAGTAGTGCACTGTATTTACAGAGGGTTTTTTTTTTTTTTTTTTTTTTAAATCTAGAAAATTGCTGTGAATAACTTTGTTACTCCTTTTGCAGAAAGCACAGATGTGCTACCCTCAGGTGACCTAAGAGGCAATGGGTTCCATTGTAATTGCTGGCCCACATTGTGGGCCCAGCTGGACGGACATTTTAATTTCTGCCTCTTTTGTGGCTTCCATTATCCTGGGGGCCAAGGTATAAACGTGTCTGGAATCACAATTTGTGGAAGGTTAGTAAAATTTTGGAACTGAGCCAGGATCATTCAGTGCTTGGGATGGATTTTTTGGAGACTCTCCAAATATATGGGTTGTTCATTTGTGCCATGTGGGAAGACTTGAGTCTCCAATAGACAGTTAAAATAAAATGTTGCTTACTGCAGCCTAGCTGTACAATGGAAAAAAACTGAGGTGAGCAGTTTGGAGAGAGTGGCTTCTGTGCCTTAGAAGGCTTGTTACTTTGAGGAGGGCTGCTTGAGTGTGCTAAAGCTTTAGGAAGCTTAGGAAGCAGTTACTATATAAAGGATGATTTAAGGGGAAATGATGGCTTAGACTGAGAAGGCTCTGGTTTTTGACATATGCTATCTCTACCCAAAAGGTAGTCCTATGTAATGAATAAAAGCAGGGCCCTTTGGTTCTGCCTGGGCTGGTATTCCAGCTCTACCTCTTATCAACTGTACAAAAATCTTCCTTACTTATGATATTATGAAGTTAGGGTGAAATAGTTAATGCATATAAATGTTTAGCATAAAACTGACACACAACAGTTCTGCTACATCTTGTAGAAAGACAAAATACTATAACCCCATAGTTTTATAAAGTTTTGGGGTCTCTAACTACCTTGGGAATTTGATTAAAACTATGGATCCTTGTTCCTCATGGAAAAAATGCACATATACAAAATGTTTATATACAGATTTAGGAAACTCAAATATACAAGGTAGTACAACCATCAACTTTAGGTCAAGACTCTGTTCCACAGTAATCCCATTCCAAAAAGAGAATGAAGTCTTCAGTTTTTATGTTCTATAATTTTCAATAATCTATAATCATAATACCATAATTTTTAAATTTGTGAAGGATCTAGTAAGATACCAAAATAAATCTTTTATTTTATTTAAAAAATTGTTTAGGAGTAACGTAATAAGATCCTTGGAAAATACTTGATGTGCAGATATACAGGGAACTCATCAATTTTGTATTTCTATAACTTTTTTAAAACATAAATTTTTTCTTTATCCACTATCCTTCATGTTTGAGATATCTCTTAAATTTTGGCATATTTCTACATTGCCACTAATCCTGGTCTCTGAGATATGTTTATAATCCTCAGAAATCTATGTATATGCAAAGCACTTTGATGGATAAAATGATCTTTTTCTCCTGTGTATTTTAATTGCTATATTAAAGTTTACTCAGTCATACCTATTTGACACTGGGAAAAAGAGAGAATATAGTCCTCAATTTAATGGAAAATAGCCTTATTGCAATGCAATACTAGACTAATACCTTCATCAGATAGAAATTATAGAAATTCAAATGAACAAAGAGGTACTGAATACATACAATGGAAAAGGCTCCATTCCATGGCATTTGGTATACATGATGAACAGATCCTAGAGATATGTCCCCCCAGGGAGCTTACAGTCTAACAGTAAAAATGGTCTTTTCTTTCTAAAGAATATGGCTGGGGTTGAGATTTTGTTCCTGGACAAAGCCAGAGGTAAACTCCAAGTATTTCCATTACTACCCCTCAAGGACACTTGTTTTAAAAATAGCTGATTCAATGTGGGCAGCACCAAACACAGAATGTCCAAAGAATGTTCAGGTAAAATCCCACCCACAACTTCCCCCGAGACAGGAGTGTGACTACAGGTAGCAAGCAGGCCATGTTTAGGTGAGTCTTTCTAAGCTTAAAAATATTTTTAAGCTCTTCTACTTTGCTACCAGAATAATTTGGATGACTTTTGAGAATTTGAACAACAGAGCCCAAGTTCTGGAGTTTAGTAGTTTGCTATAGTTACAAAGTGGCAGAGGTAGGGCAGATGATGAAGAAAGAAGCAGATTAATAAAAGGAATATAAGCCTGGAACATGAAAAATTAGAAGTAGATCAGATAAGTGATAGGGTGAAAGGGAGGAGACATTAAAAGGTCTTGTAATCACAAAACATTGTTGAAACTGCTCATGGAAACCAGAAGCAGGGATGACACAGTCTGATTAGCTCTGGAATTCACCTGATCTCACTCTAGAAGGGGGGCAAATGATGTTGAAGTTCTGAATAAGGATGTGGAGAAGCAACTGCTTGATGGGCTAAAAAGCTGTAAGTGAAAGGCAGAAATTTTGCTTATAAGTCTGAGGACAGAGAAGTCAACCTAAATGAGGTGCATCATTAGTTTAAGAGAGCAAAATCATTTACTTACGACCTAGTAATGCAGTGACCCTACACATGTGCCCTCATAATTCAAAGACCACAATATTTTTGGCAGATGAATTGCTTGTCTCTTCTCACAGTGAATGCTTTGATAAACAACAGTATAAATATCCTGTCGCCTGGCTTCTTGGTTTTATAAACAATCAGGAAACAAATAAGGCATTTGCCTGATGACCAATACAGACTCACAAATAAATTTCTATAAACAGAAGAAGGCAGAACCCATGGCAGATGGTGTAGGCTTTCCATACCTACTGCTTATACCAACCAGAGAACCCTCTCAGTCCAGCCCTATCTTTAAAAAAGCCAGGCCTATTTATAATATGGTTAGGCTCTTTCCAGAGTAATAAGGGGTATTTTAGTTGTAGGTGGACACAATACCTTTATTTTATTTTTATGTGGTGCTGAGGATTGAACCCAGTGCACTGTCTCACACGTGCCTCAGTGCCTCACTAAGCCCCAGCCCCAGCCCCCATACTACCCTTTTGATGTTGTTCACATTGCAAATGGTAGTTGCCTCCTGCAGAGTAAAATTGGAATCATTAGCTGTGACTAGTAAGCAATCTTGAATTATTCCAAAGCACTCTACCTCAGAGTTCCAGCCCTTAAGTGGTAATAACATTTCCTTTCCATTACCTGGTAAACTGAAATTCTTTATCCAAAAGCTTAAAGAATGATTCCTATTTTAACTTAGGAAAAAAAATGTTGATAATAGGACTCATAAATGTTATATACTCACACTGGATGCCCACATACACTTATTTGTAGACACATGCAAACCCAAACTCTAGACATCTTCCTTGAGAGATTTGAATGAAAGATGCATTCTTGTCATTTAATTTTCCACGTCCTTAGCCTCATCATTATTCAACAGTATTCTGACACTAAGTTTTCTCTTAGAAGGTGATTGGGTAGACTCATAGAAGACCAAAATGTACTTTGCAAATACACATGCAATAAAAATGTTTAATGATAAACCCTGCATGTTATCAAGCACTTGAGGACTTTTAAATCAAAACAACCTACCTTGGTAAAAGTATCAGGGAACCTAAAATCAGGGACATTAAAATTTAAGGAAGGTTCAATCACTACTGAAGAAGATACATTATTGTTATATGAATTTTTAAAATAATAAATGTAGCTAACACTCATAATAGGAGAGACACTGTTCTAAGCCCTTTACTTGTTCTTTGCATTTATTCCTCACAAAATTCTATGAAATAAGTACTAAAAACTGAAGTTTGAAGAGTTTTTGAATAGTGACTAGATTATACAATATGACAGCAGAAAACAGCCACAAAAATTTCAGTTTTGCCTTTATAGAAGTACTGGACAATCCATCTCAGGTCACAGTTAAAATTATGTGTATAATATGAAACTGTTTCCATCTGCTTCCATTCCTAGACATTGTAGTTCCCCATAGACCTCAATCTCTAGATGTTCATGTCTTCACAAAGAAACAAAGTACAAAGTGACAAGTCTTGTATATACAGAAAGAGCAGCCCATTTTCTCAACATCAAGGCCAGCACAATCACAGCCCTTCTAGTATTGCCCAGGGAGGCCTTTTGCTTTTCTTCACCATTCCTGCAAAGATGAGCTCATGGGGCAAGACAAGTACCTCCTTTATCTTCCACGGGCTTAGCAAATCCTAAGAACAATTTCACCTAGGAGATAGCAAATGGGTTCAAGGGTTGCAAGAGTTAACTATGAAAGTGAGCCTAGTATAAACAAGAGAGAGACAGAGTGATTAAGAGTGTGGCTCCAGCAGAGACCAGGAATATGGTATACAGGAATGGAAACCAAGAAAATTCCAGATCTACTAAGATTGGCTAAGACTTGCTCCTCTAAAGCTAGTGATTAGTTCTATAGAAACATATCAGTTAGCTGTTAAGGCACATTCCTCATCTGGAAAATTGGGTCAAAGGAAAATGTTTATACATGTTTGTATTTCCAAAACAAAATGACTTCCTAGTATATACCTGATAGATCCCCTTTGTACCCCACAGAAACATCACAGTGATCTTTAACCTATCTCCTGACAGAAAACTGTCCTCATTCACTTTATCTTTTTTCTTGACTACTTAATTCTTGGAAAATTTTTCTTTTACTTTTTAAAAAATCTTTTTGGTTCATAAACTCTAGAAAATTATTAAACTGGGCCTGCAGGTATTAAGTCTGAATGAAGGATAATGAGTGGAAAGGGAGAACACTTTTACCTTTCCAAGTTTTCTTTTGAGGCAATTGATAGCATATACATATTAGAATTACTTTCGTATTAACTCTGAAGAGGAGAAGCAATTTAAGTAAAAGATTACAGATCACTCTTCTCTAATGAATAACAAAAAGAGGTTCTATAATTTGAGGTTTCAGCAGAGCAGATTTTCTTCATGAAACATAGGCTGTAAGAATATTTTATGTGCAAAAACTTACATGGGGCTTTCTGGTCCAGTCAGTTCTAGTTCTGTCTTTCAGAATGTCTTACTTTCACATCCATTTACTAATGAGAACTAAGAGTAATATTTCATATTTATAAGTGCCCAATAATGAAAAAGAAGGAAGACTGTTTTGGTCAGTTTCTTTTGGTTGAAAGGATCCCAGGTACATTTAGTTACTTCAAAAATTAGCAGTGGGAGGAGATTAGGTTGTGTGAAGGGAATTATTACAAGGATACACAGGGACTAGAAGTGGAACACACCAAAATGTAAGGCAATTCTAAGTACTGGAGTCTTCATGTCTTTGCCATCTTTCTATGCCTTGCCTCACCCTTCTTCCCCTGCCAGCTCTTTACTCTCTGATCTGTTTCTGCATAGTTTTAGTTCACGTATGGTTATAACATTCTCTGACAATCTGACTTTGCTGTCAACTGGCTTAGTATTTAGTTTATCAGTGTTGATTTTCCAAGAAAGGGATCTGATTGGTTCAGACTATCATTTTAAACTATTCCATACAAAGAATGGCCAGGCCAAAGAATGGTTCTGCAGGTCAAATATCTACCCCTTGGTTTGCTCATCTTAGACAAGGTACAACCACATTTAATAGAGGATGATATTGAGTATGACTGTGCAGAATGAGGCCACCAGCTCAAAGACTTCCTTAGAGAAGGATAGAATTGGTGTGAAGTTGACATAAACATTTCAAATGTGTTGGCAGATTATGTGGGAACAAGTTTATTAGCAAAATTGAGTTAGTTGCAATAGACCTGGATTTGCCTTGATATAGCATGTGAAAATAACAAAAGCACCTTTCCCACAACTAAAAGTCTTCAGACTTTTATCTCAAACATTTGGAATTTTAGAGTGCCAATGAACATACTTTTCCTTATGTAAAGATCACTTATTTGCTTTATGTTAGAGTAACATACTAGTGGGAAATAACATATTAAAATAGGGATAATGAATACTTCTTCGCTTGATCCCATAGAATTCATTTCAATAGAAATCCAATTCACAGAGGTGACCAAACTATATTGGGTGAATATATGGGAGCTCTAAGTCAATTAACCTGACAGTTCAGCAACCTAACACAGAGAATTTATTCAAAGAATATTATAATAATGACTGAATAATGCCAAGGTGGAATCATATAACACTGTAAATGCAGGTTATATGAAGAAAATCTGGGTTCAGATCACAGCTCTGCTTTGAAAAACTGTGTGACTTTGATCAAACTTTCATCCCTTTGAATCATAAAAAATGCAGATTATATAACCACTTGACAAAGGTTTTATAAATAGTAGGCAAGATAATGTATGTAAGCTACTGCATGATTGACATGTAGTAAATACTCAGTAAATGGAAGTGGCTGCTTCTATTACTCTATATATGATGATTATCAACACCATGGGTATTACAGGGATTAGAAAACACAGATTAGAGATATAAGGGTTCTATTTTCAAGAACTTTACAGTTTTGAGTGCATACATATAACTTGCAACACATAAAAGGAACTCAGAAGAGTGGTAGGTTAAGTGTAAAATACTAAATGTGAGACAATAAAGCTAACTAATATTCTTTAATCAGGAAAAGGAAGTTAAAATTCTAGTGAAGTTTTAATAGGGGTAGTGCTCTTAGGAAAAACAATGAGGGATCTCATACTATAGCCAAGATTTATAGGAGTTTTGTAAATGGAGCATGAACTATAATAAAAGGGGAAATTGAAGCATTAAGGTGAGAGTTGCAAGAGGAGAGGAGTCCTCTTAGATGCAATACTTGAGAGTTACTGTTGAAAACTAGGGAGGGTATGCACACTAGTTGGGTATACATTTCACTTTGTCTGGGAAGCCTAGACCTGGTTAGAGTTCCTTGCTGGGTATTGCCTGCCTGTGTTTTCTCTACTATAACAATCATTACATAGGGGCATTACTTGTTTAGAGTCCATTTTCTTGGCAGTTTTAGATTCTGACTCTCATGCTTACCACTCTGATTAGCCAAGTGTCTGGCACATGGTAAGCACTACATAAACATATGCTGAATGAACAAATGCATTAATGCAAGAATGAGTTGAGTAATTAACATGGAATTAAGAGGTGATTGCATCATATGCTGTTCTGTATTGTTCTCTAGTGTTTATAGGGGCTAATCCTATCTTCCTGTTGACACTGTAAACTGTACTGAAACACAGCAACACTACCACGGGAAGGCATCCAGTTACAGACAAACATGTTCAAAAGATCTTTCTGAGTTCTTTGCTAATAATCTCTTTTTTTCTCTATTCTCCATATTCTATTTATCCTTTATACCAATGCAAAGACTCACTATGAGATTAGAAGCTTGTCTTATAATGAGTGAATTAAGGAGTATCTTGACAGCATATATCTCAAGGTATACTCTTCCAACCTGGCAGCCTTCTAGAATCTCACATTGCTGTTGATTCCAAGCTTTCAGGTGATACAGGAATGCATCAACTGAAGCCAAATTTTTATCTTTGAAGTGCTATCTTTGTTGTTATCATTTGGTGTTACAGAGATTTTCTTCTTGCTAACAAGTTCAGTTTTACCTTTGCATGAAAGTATGTTTATAATTTAAAGATAATTTGAGAACTTTTTGTAGGTAAAAATGATGTGTTCAATTGATTTCTAGTTAACAAACTCTGGTACGGTCAATCATTTCATCCAATGAGCCTTTTGAACACCTCTCAGATTCCAAGTAGTGGAAAAACTCAGATGAATAAGACTCACTGCTGAAGATGCTCAAAGTCTGGATGTACCATAGCCACATTTGTAGGATCTGAAAGGTGACATTCAGAATATTCCCTTCTAGGGGTTCCCTCCAATCCCTCTTCAGTCCTATGTGTTGGTTCCCTGCAAATACCTTACAACAGAATAAGACTTCTAATTCAACAAATTATAACCCCTCCATAGTCCCATTAACTAGCCTTTACTCCAAGCTACCTTATTCTCATGTGGATTTTTCTATTTTATTCTATAGTTCTCCTTTTCTAAAACCTAGACTGTGTATTTCATGGTTATCTTTCTGTGAGACATACAAAATATTTCTGTCTCAAAAAGACATTGAAAACTTGGGACAGTAAATGTAGAACATCAAGGAGGTAAAGAGGGAAAATCCCTCAGCAAACAAAGGAAAACCAACACACTTGTAGAGAGTCTGGAGAATAGACTCCTTTTTTCTTTCTCTCTGCCTACTTGAAGAAATTCTCCCATTTCTTCTGTTTACACTAGCTTCTCATAGAAATACTAAGACAAAACAAATTCACAGAATTATAGTTCAAAATCATATTTTGAAAAGTCCAAGGAGCTCTTTAAAAATCTTAACTCAGATCTGGTTTAATCATGAATTCAGTGAAGTTTCAACGTTAGGGTTCATCACTACCATCGACTCCTCTCATGGCCCTGGGAGAGGTCCAAGCAATGTATTCACAAGGTCAAATTTTAAAAAGTAAACTCTTTTACCATTGTTGGCTAAGACCACAGTTTCTTTGTATTCTGATTTTCATCTTTTTCCTCATGCTGGAGGCACTGGAGAAGCTGTGGTTATATTTGTTGATCTGGTGAAGGGGAGGTTGAGATGGGCATAAGTTTATCTTGTTAGAGTGAGCTATATTTATGTGGATCGCAGTCATTTCAGAGTATGATAAGTCATTTCTAGTTAGTCCCTATGGAAGAATGGGTTCAAGTAATATTTCCAATATGCACTAGGTCAAGCATCATGTCACAAGGCAGGGTTATTCACATTTCGTGATAAACATGTGTCCCAGAACACACAGCACTGAGAGTATTTGCTAGTGGAAAGACTGGATATCTTTCCATTCTCTCTAAAAAAAAGATGATATTGCAAAAAATTATTATCATATGAAAAGGAAATCAGACTATTCAGCTCCAAAGATGTAGTAATTAATTTAGGGTTGTGCCAGGCAGTTAATAACATTTTCTTATTAATCCAATTTTGTGATTTGTTTGGTATTTTTAGCTTTTTAACTATGATTTTGTTACTGAATTTAAAATAAATATTTACTTTCATAACTAATTTTGCATCTACAATATTAAATTCTTTTCTCAAAGAAGATCCCATAGTATGTAAGTTTCAAGTCCCCACAGAACCTGGATTTGTCCCTGATCCAACTTAATTATCCCTTCATCTTTAGAAGAGTTCTCTTCACATTTCAAGAAAACTGAAGGCCAATATCATATAGTTCATAGCAGCACTGTACAAACTCCAGACCTTCTGACTTCCTCTCCATTGCTGTTATTACCCTATATTGTTTCACTTTTGAGAATAAGTATCATGAAAGTCAAAGACCTTCAATGAAAAAAAAAAGGCAAGTAAAGAAATCTCCTGATGACAATTTATAATAATAGGACTTATATAGCATTTCTTATATGCTAGTGGTTGTTTTAAGGTGCTTACATAGAACTCAATCTTTTTTTTTTTTTTTTTTTTTTAAAGAGAGAGTTAGAGAGAGGGGGAGAGAGAGAGAGAGAGAGAGAGAGAGAGAGAGAGAGAATTTTTAATATTTATTTATTTTTTCTTAATTCTCGGCGGACACAACATCTTTGTTTGTATGTGGTGCTGAGGATCGAACCCGGGCCGCACGCACGCCAGGCGAGCGCACTACCGCTTGAGCCACATCCCCAGCCCAAGAACTCAATCTTCAAAACAATTTCATGACTAAGCTAATCATATTATCCTCATTTTTCAGATAATGAAAATTGAAACAAAAAGGTGAAGCAAGGCTAGAGTTGTGGCTTAGTGATAGAGCGCTTGTCTAGTACATGTGAGGCACTGAGTCCTTTGATCCTCAGAACCACTTAAAAATAAATAAAGGTATTGTGTCCACCTCCAACTAAAAAATATTTTTTTAAAAAATGGTGAAGCATACAGACCGAGTTCACACAGTGTGGGGAAAGCATGACATTCTTTGTTTTGTGGCAGCTTGCAGCAAACATTTATTGAGTGCTTACAGTGTTACAGTCACTTTGCCAAGCATTACAATTCATTATAGTATTCTATCTTTACAATCACCCTTTGAGATATGTAGCATGACTCTTATCTTGCAGTTGAAGAAATTTAAGTATAGAGATATTTAGTCATTTTAAGTAAGTAAGGGGCAAAGTAAGTACTTGATTCATCTCTGACTCCAAAGTCTGGGCTCTTAGCTTCTATGTGATACTGCCCATCAAAAAAAAAAAAAAAAAAATATCCTCAATGCACCTGCCATGGTTTCCTTGACCTTCCATTATTGCCACATCCATTCCCTATGGTTTCTTTCTTTTAAAGCAACAATTGGAATGGGCATGTGGACAGGGTTAGGATCAGGAATGGGGATAGCAGCATAAAGAATAGTAGGCCCTGTCCTGGCAATTCTGATATACATACTGTGTATACCTAAAATCAGGGCACCTGCCATCATCATACACCAAGATGTTCCTTTCACTTGACCCCTTTCTTCAACTTTTGCAATGGTCAAGAGATGACAAATTCATTTTTAATTTATGTTCTATGATAAAATTATGAATAACTATGAACAGATATGTAATTTAGATACTGGGGAAAGTTTATAGAAGTAGCAAACTCAAATCCATACTAAGGTTAGGGAAAATAATACAAATAAAATAGCAAGAATGTAATGCCAGGGTGTGTCAGGGATAATAGTAGAGTAGAAAGTGCACATCTAAACCGAATAGCAGATACTGAGAGCAACAGAGGGTTGCCAGGTGGGAATATGAACCCAGGGTGACTAGATCTGACAATTAAAAAAAAAATCTAGATTTTTGGTATAAGCATATCTCCTAAATTGTAAATATTTTAAAGCAGTTCATTTTTATTTTATTTTTTTGCTTTTTAAATTGATTTTTTAAAAAAATAAATGACAGCAGAATGCATTACAATTCTTATTACACATATACAGCACAATTTTTCATATCTCTGGTTGTATTTAAAGTATGTTGACACCAATTCGTATCTTCATACATGTACTTTGAATAATGATGTTCATCACATTCCACCATCCTTGTTAACCCCCTGCCCCCTCCCTTTCCCTCCCACCCCTCTGCCCTACCTAGAATTCATCTATTCCTCCCATGCTCCCCCTCCCTACCCTACTATGAGTCAGCCTCCTTATATCAGAGGAAACATTCAGCATTTGTTTTTTTTTTTGGAATTGGCTGACTTCACTTAGCACTATCTTCTCCAATGCCATCCATTTACCTGCAAATGCCATAATTTTATTCTCTTTTATTGCTGAGTAAAATTCCATTGTGTATATATGCCACATTTTTTTTTATTCATTCATCCACTGAAGGGCATCTAGGTTGGCTCCACAGTTTAGCTATTGTGAATTGTGCTGCTATAAACATTGATGTGGCTGTGTCCCTGTAGTATGCTGTTTTTAAGTCCTTTGGGTATAGACTGAAGAGAGGGATAGCTTGGGTCAAATGGTGGTTCCATTCCCAGATTTCCAAGGAATCTCCATATTAAAGCAGTTCATTTTTAAAAAGCACTAAACCAGCTGACACTGCAGGCCAAACAAACAAACAAACAAACTTCACATCTGTAGGACTTTTATTTGTAGCCTGTTTTATAATGGGTGAAGTCAGAAAAATCTGAGATGGCAAGTTAAAAAGGCTGAAAAGAATTAGTGGAATATTTGTTTTTTGAAAAATGTACTTTGGTTAGAATAATTTATGTGGTGGAGGTGGATGATTGAGGGATGGAATGGGAACTAATTAAACCAGTGGCCTTTTTGGAGCTGATCCTCTTCTTTCCCCCTTTGGAGTAGTATTGGTCTTGGACCATAAGGAAAAATAGCAAGAACCTAATTAACAGCTCTAAGGTAGCAATCAATTTACAATTGTGTGAAGTGCAAATTCCTTTGGGCAAGAAATAAATTACAGTATTTGCAAATTTGTAAACAATATAGCACTTTTTCCTGAATGTATTGGGTTTCTCCAGAAAAATAAAAACAAATTTGAAAAAGGAAAATGCTAGGAAAATAACCTATTGACCCAAGAAATGAAATTTTAAAAGTATCTTTAGTAATTGATTTTCTCCATTAAATTCTTAGGAAATATAGGGGGTCCCAGTTTTTAGGTCAATAGAATGAGAGTGTCTAGAAAGTAAACAAACAATTCAAATCCTTAGTCACAGTATATGATTGACTGGGTATCTTCTTTCAAAAGAGCTGAACATAAAAATTTTCCCTCAGTCCTCCCTATATCCCTAATTTGTGCCAAGAACTTCATTCTAAAAAAGAGATAGTAAGCCACAAGCCATAATCACATGTGGAGAGCCACAGCCCAAGGGGCCCCAGCAAACTTCCAGCTGCCAGCAAACTTTCAGACTGCCAGCTGATGATTGGCTCACAGTGGCCCCAGTAACATCTAGCTGATTGGCTCCTCTGCGGTGATGCTCATTGGGGGACTTCTTTGGCTCCGCCCACACGACCCAGCCAATCGGCATCAACAGCAGGAGGATTGTGGGAGGTGGTGAGGCTTGTGTTAGTGGGAGAGGTTTGTGGGAAGCCGGTGGTGGTGGCAGTTGGGCTCTGAAGGTTTTCCTGAGGAGCTGTTTTGTTTGGCATGTGTGGTTCTAAAAATAAAGTTCGTTTCTTTTGACAAGTGGCTCCTGAATTGTGCCTAGCCAGACTGTGGCAATAACCAATGTTTAATGTAACAAAGAGCATCAGTGACAAAGACATTAACTCAATCTTTCTGCTCCACATAAGTAGTTTTTATAAACAATTCTATTCATAAATGTTTACCAGAATCATTTTATAAGATCCAATATCTGTTATTAGAGAGACCCTGAAAGAATGTATGGTTTATTTAGAAAAGTAAGAGCGCTAATTCAAGATTTTATCCATTTTTAAGGACTTAGCTGCAGGCTGAGCGAGAAGCCAAGCATGCAAACTAAATGTAACTCCTTCCCTGCCCTCCAGGGGTTCAAAGCCTAAAGAGAAAACAGTTTACACCAATCATTTCGGTAGTGAGTTTGTTGGTAAAGAAGCTTGGCTCTCCATGGATACTTGGACTGATGCTTGACTCTATCAGGAAATCATTGAACAGCAAAAGAAAATCAATTACCAAGCAGAAGGAGGGGAAAGGCATTAGAGGCAGAGGTAGGTGGAATATTAATGACCTTATGCAGGAGAATGACAGATAAAATTTGTGCTTTCAAATGATTGCTTTTTCCTATGTTCTTTTTCAAACCATTTCACAAAATATTTTTAGCAAGTCACTCAAGAGCCTTAAAATATATTCATACCTTTTTACTCAGAAATTGCAAGTCTAGGAATCAGAGATGCTGCCAGAAATTTATATATGAGGAAGTGTATCACAGCATTATTATAGTCAGAAACAATCCCCATGTTCATCAATGAGTAATGGTTAAACAAACTTACGGTACGTCCAAGCCATAGGTCTACACAATCATCAAGCGATTTTATGTATTCCTCATTAAAAAAAGAAAATCACAGTTTGAAATAATATTTCAAAACAAGCAAAAATGAATATGAAATACATTTCAAGATGATGGAAAATGTTTCATGAAGTGTCATCCTAATTGTAATAAAAACAAAAAGCTCTCAACCTTGTTTTTTTTTTTTTTTAAATATTTATTTATTTATTTTTTGTTTTTTTTGGCGGACACAACATCTTTGTATGTGGTGCTGAGGATCGAACCCGGGCCGCACGCACGCCAGGTGAGCGCGCTACCGCTTGAGCCACATCCCCAGCCCTCAACCTTGTTTATAATTTTCACCCATATCCTATTTTTCTAAAGTTCTTCCTTATTTTAGACATACCAGAAAATGAAATGGGAGGAGTTTCTGTTTGTTTTGTGTGAAATCAAAGGAATTTACTTTCAATTCTTTTCCTCTTATCAGTGATCCTGACTTGGGGCAAATCATTTACTAAGTCACATTCTCATGATTGTATCCATGCTGGCCAGGACCTAAAAGAAGACCAGGTGAGGAAGTGTTCAGATGCTGGATTCTCCCAGGAGAGGGAACAAATATGATGGGAGTGAGAATTGAGGGTGTGAAGACCAGAAAGGGTAGCTGCTGTGTACTGAGAATGAGTTACCAGCATTGAGAATTGAAAGGATGGAAATTAAGAACTGTCCTGATGCACTACCTGATTAATAGCCAAATGAAGAGCACTAAAAAGATGTTATTAAAGTTTGGAGGAGCGTTGTAGTGGACAGAGCCCCTCAGGTATCTGACCAGGTATCACTGAAGATATTCAGGCCCTAAAACTTCCCTTTTGGTCATCTTTGTTAGAGGGCATAATTGTGCAGGATTGGCCCTCTTGCCTATCATTTATTGCAAAAGGGTTTGAGCTGTTAGGCGAAAAAAAAAAACTTATAAAAAGAACATATTAGAAAATAATTTGAAGTTAAAACACTATTTGAGAAAATTCAAACTGTGTACAAAAATTCACTTCATCCATCAACTCTCCTTCCTTCTAAAATGTACTCATATAAAATATGCTTTAAAAGACAGAACAAGCCAGGAATATAGCCCAAGAAATTTACCACTAAATGAGGACACATATGTGTTTTAGTTCTTGGAAAAACTGTGCCTTGCTGACTTTTTGCCTGGATTTCTTGGTTCTCTGCACTGAAGGGCATGTGGTAATTTCTCCCTCCGATAAATTTTCTTGCTTTTACAGTTTCTTCTTCTAACTGAATGTTAAGCACCTTTCCCACACTATTGCTATTCTAGGTTATGTAGGTCTACACAATCATCAAGCAACCTTCAGCAATCACTAACTAAATGGATCGAGACATTTACCCAACCACAAAACTTAGACCGTTTGGGGATTTTCCAGTCTAATTTAATCTATATAAACCTGACACCAGCAGATTTTCATTTCCTTTGTTCCTTGTGTAGACTTGGTTTAACGTGTTAGTCTCTAAAAGGGAGAGTGGAGACAGCTGTTGAGAAATGAGGAGATTGGCAGTTATAAACACGCAATTTGGTCTAATAGCTTTGATATGCTAAACTTGCTAGCTCCTCCAAGTGTACCTTCCTGATTTTGCATCACAACACACCGAATCCCAAAGGAAGCCACGATAGATTTTTAAAATTAAAAATAAAAAGAAATGCAAACCAGTGGAACGGTTCTTTTAAATCATCTCCAACAGATTCATTCTACGAGCTGCAGGCCCGCACAAATCCTGGTACACTAGAGACCTTTAAAAGAGGAGAAGCCAAGAATACTGATCAGGTTCTAAAAAGCGAAAACAGGTGATGTCATAACGCACACTCCTGTGTGATCACTGCCAAGGCCGCGTGGGGAGCTGCGGCTCCAAAGAGCACCGAGCTCTGCGCCAGCCGGCAATCCGAGTTATCTCCGGGGCCCGGCGGTCACCGGTGAGCACCCGGCACCAATCAGGTTCTTGCTCAGCTCCTGCCTTTGTTCTCACTGGGGAGCAGGTTTCGGGCATCTATCATCCCCCGCAATACGCATTCTGCCCGCACGCGCGTTGCTGGCCCCCTCGGTATACCTGGCACCCGCATTTGTTTGTCCCTCCGCACCTTGTCAGCCAGAGCTTTCAGCTGTTACATCTGCCTTCTTGCCTCAGAGTGGACGTAAAACCCTTGACTCACCATTTTTAGCTTTGGGAGAAGCTGGTCCTGCCCAATCGTTTTAGGTGGCAATTTGTTCTCCGAAGCTACCTTCCCAGGGAGGGCTCTGTGCTCTGCATGTATCTGACCGGCTGCTTAAGAATGGACTTTGGAGTAAGAAGAAAAACCTCTCTTTGGTCATTTCGTGTTTTCACTGCTAAGAGTACTGTGAGAAGGTGCTTCAGAGAAGAAGCGGAAACTGCTAAACCCGATATGTCTCCCCCCTCCCCCACCAACTGGATTATTGTATAAATATGCCTCAGACATCTACCCCCATCCCATTCTCAAGCCTCAGGTAACGAACTAGTCTTTTACACAAGTCTCACAATAAATGACGCATAAAGTTCTTTGAGATCTCTGGATGCAAAGTGCATCAAGACTGCAGCCTCCTTTAGAGCTAAGCTTAGATTTTTGGCTGAGGGAAAGCCCACCACTGCCCCGAAGGAAGGAACGCCTTAATCTCTACCCTTCTCTCACCCCCACACCACCCCTTTCTCCAGAAATCAGAAAATGTTTAGCTCAATCGTAGACGCTCTAGCGAGCTCTAGCTTCCAGCTATTTATCTCACTTTCCTCACCATTTCTGTAGAGACCTAGGAGAGGGGCGTGGCTTGATTTGGGGGTGGAGCTGATCTGCCAGTGTTATTTGCATATAACACACCCTCTTTTTCTTATTGGCGGAGCCGTGCACATTGTATTCCCTCCCACATCACTACCTAACCCGCCATCTCCCTTCAGTTCTGAGCCTCGGAGATAAACTTAACTTGCCCGGAGATTCAAGGCATTTTCAGCCTCTGCGATTGGCCGGTGAGGCTCTCAGCCAAGCCCTAGAAGCTCATTGGCTGCGGCCAAGCGCTCCGGGGGCGTGGCTAGAGCTGCCGATTAGCGGGAGGGGGCGGTACCGGAGTGTGGTGGTGGTGAAGGTGGTGGGACGGCGGGGGCGGGGCCCGCACTGAGGCGCTGCGGCGGCGGCGGCGGCTGTGGTGGCGGCTGCTCGTCCTAGGCTGGCGGGGGCGGGGGTCTGAGGATGGGGGCGGGAGGAACAACGGGCCGGTGAGGAGCAGCCGCCGCCGTCTCTGCCGTCGCTCCGACAGCCGTCGCCGGTGGTCGCCTCGCGCACCCCGGCTTGCTTTCGGGCCGCTGCCTTCCATCTCCACATCCCGCCCGGAGGAAGCTGAGGCTGAAGCTCGACCGGGGGACGGTCCGGCCCTGCATCTGCGCGACTGGCGGCAGTGACAGCCCGGCCCGACCCGCCGCCCGCCCTAGCCTTCACTCTCGGCGCCCGCAGCCACCATGAACCGAGGCGGCAGCAGTCCGTCGGCCGCCGCCAACTACCTGCTCTGTACCAACTGCCGGAAAGTGCTGCGGAAGGTACGGGCTTAGCCTGAGGTCCGGCCGGAGATGGGCGCCTGCCGGCCGGGGTCGGGCTGCTCGGGGCGAGGCTCGAAGGGATCCCTGGCATCGTCCCTGCGAGGCTCAAAAAGATCCCTGGCTTGGTTCATGCACGGAAACAGAAACAGGGGGTGTGAGTTGAGGGTGGAGGGTTCGGGCGTTTGCTGCTTTTTATCTCCGCCGGGACAGAAGCTAGTCCCGAGGGGTTGGGATTTGGGGGTGGGGGAATGCCTGTGGTCTGTTTTCAGCTCGCCTGGGTACCTGGCTATCCCCGGTCTGCTCCTTGGTCAGACTGAGGGAGGGACTGGTTGGAGCCTCCTCCCTGTGCAGTTTAGCCGTAGATGGAGGTTGGGATGAAATCAGAGCAGCCTGGTCTGGTCTTGAGGAACCCTGGCTCCCTCTCTGCTGTGGCTAACTCTGATGGGTGCTGTTTTTGTTTATTCTGTTGCCTTTGCTTTGCACGCCGTGCCGGACTCCCCCTTTTCACATTCTTTTGATGGTAGTCCTGTGTCTATAGTTCAGTCACGAAGGAACTATTAAGGCATCTTGAACTTTATGCCCATGGGAAATGCTGTTCGATCTTACAGTTCCTCTGTTGGGGTTACGGGAGAAGACCGAGATGGACATGGGTTGTCTCCCTCCTTAGCACCCCCACCCCGTGTTGATGCAGAAAAATCAGACGCACCATCAGCTTAATGCTTCCCATAGGGACTGAGAGAAAGTTTACTCCAGTATTGTTTAGATTACTTGGCTTAATCACTCCGTGGGGGATGGGGAGGATAGGATGGAAGAAGGAGATGAAAAACTGTCTCTTTAGACTGAGAAGAGTTTTAAAATTAGATTTTAACTGCCTCCACGAGTAATATTATAATCAGTTTATTCTTCTCCAAACTCTTATTTTTTTGCATTGCATTAAGTGGAAACCTTAGATGAGGTGTTTCTGTTTGTCCAGTACAAATGAATTAAAATTGCTGAGCTGTGCAAATGCACCGGGTCTGAGAGCTAAAATGAATATGGTACCCCCCCCCCCCACACACACACACACACAATTTCTCCATATACAGTCACTTTGGGATTGTTCTTTATATATGAAAGAAAGAAAGCAAGAAAGCACATAAGTAAGCAAGCTCAAATATTTGCGCTCTTTGTCCAAAAACTGTTTTTCTTCCTCTGTGGGTCAGGCCAAGTGCCAATCAAAGTTGTTTTTCAAGCCTCTTTTCCCTGCAGTAGGGCTGCTGCTTTTTTTTTTCCTCCTATTTTATTTGAGAGCTTGAGGAAAGCAAAGAGATTGCAGATTTGAAGTTAATCAAAGAATTAAATATGCCTTAAATTGTGTTTATTGGATATGTTTCTCTTGAAACAGATTTTTATTAAATGTGCATGTTGAGTATGTGCAGTTATTTTTTTCCATAAACTTCGGGATCAAATTACAGTTGATACTTGCTCAGCTCATTGTAGGGCAGCTTGTGAGAAATGTAATGGATCAGAAGTGCAGATCAGGTTAGTTGAATGTTAACTCTTTCACTGCAGGGCCAGTTGTCATCTGAATTTAGTTCTTAAAAAATATTATTCCCTTACTTTAAAAGTGAAAGGTTGTCTTTGACATAAAAAAAATGTCTTTAAGACATATTTTGATTAAACTTAAACTTAGTTAAAATGACAGCAAGTTTTTTTTTAATCAAATAAGAAAAAGATGTGCTGTTATTGACTGAAAAAAGATTTTTTAATGCCTATGGCAATTTGTTAGGCTAACAAAAGCTTTGAAGGTGATATAGGGCTTCAAACTATTTTATTTTTCTTTTGAGAAAACTGTGGCTATGGATCCATGACATTTTACTAGTTAAAACATCTTTATTTATTTCTCTTAGTTTGTTAAAAACTAGTATTTGTTTACCTAGAAAGAACATCTTCATTTTTAGACATTATTGAGAAAATATGGAAAATGGATGTGAACATTTTTATATTTTATAATTGCTATGCACATCTCTGCCAGTACTCCAGTTTTTAGTAACTACAAGGTATTTAATGTTGATTCATGTAGTAGCATGAAATGAATTTAGATGGAAATAGAATTGTTTGTGCCAGTTATGACATGACTTGGCAACATTTGTAGCTTTTTAAGATTGCCTTTCTTAAGTGCTCTTAAATCAGTGTCTAGCAATTTAAATTTTTCATCATTCTAAGAATAGCATGTAAGGGTTTATTTCTAATAAGGACATATTTTTCTTTTTGATAGAATGTAAGTAAAATTCATCTGTCACTTTAAAAAAATGTGATTCTGTGAGTTTATCTTGTGTTTTCCACTAATGCAGTGTACACTAATAAACAAATGGATCATAGCACTTTGAATTTTAGTTCAGTGTAGCTTACAATGGAAGAATGAAAATCATGTGTATCTAGTGTAAATTATACTTTGCTGTTATAAACCCTCATTAATGATGAGGGAAAGGTCACCTTTTTATGTGGCAATATGTTTAATTTGGGAGAAACTTTAAAAAGAACTGAATTCACAGTCAAGTAAACCTATTTGTTTTAATCCAGTACTTGAATATTCAATTTTATATTGGATGAGAATCATATTTATTCATAGAAGTGTCCTTACAAATTTGATTCAGTATCTTCTTAAATATTAAATGTACCAAATTTATAACTTAGGTACTAACTTATCTCTAGGAACAAATGAACAAACTATCATCATATTCAAAACTCCTATTAAGTCTAACTTACTCCATTGTCACATAGTTTAATAAAGTTTTTAATGAAACAGGAAATTCCTCTATTTACTTTGTAAGGTTAACAAGTTTTGAAATGTGACATATTTTACTTGAAGAAATTCCAGTGACACTGAGATGAATCTGATCCTTTAATTTGAAAAGTGGAATGTGAAACTAAGGAAGGTAGGTAATTGTCAGTCCAGTCATCTTCCAGTAAAGAAAAGTTGGTATATTACAATGTATTTTGAGTATTGAACTCTTATTATTACTCTAACATTTAAAATTTGTTGGTATGTGTAGGAGTTCTAGTGATATATCTTTGTGTGATTATTATGCTTTTTAATTTTCTTTATAAAATCACAAATTTTGACAACACTTTAATGTTTTGTAAGCATAGATACTGTCAAATTTGAAAATTTTAGATTAGGAAGCTTATTAAATATTAATACTTTTATGTATTTCAACCAATAGAATGGGTTTACTTATACTATGGACTAGTAATTTATTCTGCTTTGGTTAATCAGGTTTCTTGTGTTACACAGTTTTGATTGTCAAAAGCAGTTTTTTACTTGATTATTATCTTAAATAACCTAAGAGGAAATCAAACAATGAATTTATGACAGCAAAGTTTTATGCAGTGGTTTTCAAACTACTTTATAAGATGCTTCAGGGTTTTAAAATACTTAAATTGGATTGAAATTTTAAGTATCTTTTAAATTATTTTAAAAATTTAAGAATATAGCTGCTTATAACATGTATACATAATCCACCACATTGGAGCATATCACAGTTATCTTTTGTAACAAGATTATTCTTATGCAGGCCTTTAAATTAAACTTGTTCTGTTATCTTTGTACATATATTTAAACTTTTTTGTTGCTGTTATCTACAGGAAAGATTCTCATTAATTATGAAGGCATTGGCCTTTAAAAAAAATTCCTGTACATATCTGCTCATGTTAAATTTCTGTGAGAACACAAATACTGTTATCAGTAATTGTTACTTTATAACTAAAATATGTATCCATTTTTTTGTATATTTATATGCTTCATAATTTAAGTTCAATATGAGATTTAATTTATAAAAGCAATTCTGCTACTTCCCCCAGCTCTCTACCACCAAAATTAAAAAAGGCCTATCTGCTAATGTAGTGATACTGGAAGCCATAAAGATGTGTTTACAATTGAATCTTATAACAGGTCTTTTAATTTTGAGCAAAATAGCCAATGTCCTTAAAACCTAGTTTTCTTTGGAAAATGTGGATAATGTCTACCTGCTCCACAGGTTGCTTCATAGCTCAAGGAAGATAATGTGTCTTAAGTACTTTGTAAATCACAAAGTACAACTATAAACACAAAAAGGAAAGGAAAAGACTATATATTTATACTTTTTCCAGAACATCTTAAGTTCTTTTTGTGTTGTTCAGTACATGCTGAGTAATTTGGTTAATGTTCACTTTTCTCTTCAATTTGTTGCCTGCATGAGAGTTAAAGATTATGCTTTTAGTTAGAATGATCATTTTTCATATTTTTATTTCCATATTTCAATTCTCTCACTCCACATACCCCTTAGTTAAATGGTAATGAAGTGCATTGTTTTTGGATTTTCAAATAATTAAATTACCTCTGATACTTCAGCAGTTAAGGGAAATTGCTTTTTAGTGCAAAAAGATTAAGAGTTAAGGTTGTTTGTGCTTAATAAAGGATGGGGATAAACTTAGCATAAAATACAGATTTTTTAATTAGTTCAGGAGAAGAGTTATAAAACTAAAAGTCTTAATCTTTTCTTCCCATCTCTGTTCTTTTCATTTTCTCCCTTGGAAAGATTGGATTCTAACAATTTAGGTTTGTAATGATCTTCACAACTTTAAGAGTACTTTTACATTATCTCTGACATACAACCAGGAAGTCCACTTAAATCTAATGCTGTCTCTGTAATAAACTATTCAAATTGTCTCCTGCAGTATTAAGGTTTCCGTGGAATATCGTAGCATCTGTGGAGTACCCATAGGTACCTAAAATTCTCCAGATAATAATGATTGGGAATTGAAAATTAGCCACTTTTTTTTTTTTTTTATTAGTACCTCAGTTTTTGTTTCTTTATTTGGTTGGTTGGTTGATTGGTACTTTTTTTTTTTTTCTTAAAGAGAGAGTGAGAGAGGAGAGAGAGAGAGAATTTTTAGTATTTATTTCTTAGTTCTCGGCAGACACAACATCTTTGTTGGTATGTGGTGCTGAGGATCGAACCCGGGCCGCACGCATGCCAGGCGAGCGCGCTACCGCTTGAGCCACATCCCCAGCCCCGAAAATTAGCCACTTTTTAACATACTATTGCAGATCAATTGGAGGAGAAGGAGAGTAGAGTAAGCTGGCTACTTTTATTATATGTCTAGCAGTTGTTTGGTTAATTTTTTTTAATAAGACAGTGTAATAGTTCTCAAAATATGGTCCTTAGACCCCTGTGGGTATCCAAGACTCTTTCAGTGATCCTAGGAGATCAAACTTATGTTCATAATTTTTTTTTTGTCATTTTTCTGTGTACAAAGCAATGGGGGTATAACTATGCTGGCCCCTTAATGTAAATCAAGATAGTGGCCCAAAATAGTGATCACTGTTTCCTTCACTACACAACACTGGGGGAAAAATTGTCACTTTCTCTGAAGAATGTCCTTGGAGGACAGTGAAAACTTAAATTTTGTTTAAATCCTGACTGTTGAGTACTCACATCTTTTTACCTGTTGATGAAATGGGAAGTTTATAAAGTGCTTCTATTTCATATCAAACTGGTTGTCTCCTGGGCAAACTTGGGCAGTTATTTTAGTTACAAGCTGAACTAGCCACTTTTTCATGGAACCCCATTTTTACAGACAAACTGGTTACTCAGACTTGGGTATTTAATAAATTTTTATCTTAAAGATGAGTAATTTGAACTGAAAGTTCAAGGAAAATAATTGACAATGTTGCTAGTGATAAAGCTCAGCATGCAAGGAAAAACTAAGTTTGGAGAACATATATCTGCCTTCATTAAGCTAGAAACCTTCCCCGTTCTTAAAGGTGCTCCCCTTGAGATCAAGGATGTTATTAATAAATGTGATTTTTTGATATTGTGTAATAAAGTGTGTCAACATTTGGAAGATCTGTACAACTCATTGAATCAGTATTTTCTAAATGACCCCTGTATAAAGTCATTGATACTCAGGGCCTTTCGTTTTTTTCACCAGGGAACAACCAGTTAAAGCATAATGGACACAAAATCTTAAATCTAGCCATTCTTTTTATCCCTGGCAGTGCATATTGTCATTTGTTGTCCTTGAATTTTCAGGATCACGTTACTCATTTTTTAGATGTTTACCAAAATCATACATGAGTAAAAGAGCCATTCAAAATGCAAGATGAACTAAATGATATTAATGTAATATAGAATGTTAAGTTCACAGATGTGGTTTCACATTCCATATTGCAATTAGCCTTGCAGAAGGTATAGTTATCAAGTTCTGTTGTATCAAAGAGTAATCATCATTATCTACTTTTTCCAACTACATGTCTGTGTCAGGCTAGATTTCCCTCACATACTTCAATCAAAACATATCACAATAGATGAATGGAGAAAATCCAGTTGTCTTGTAATAAACACACATTAAAGAGATTTGTAAAAAATGTAAATATCAATCTGACTATTTTGTTTTGGGAAATAAAGTTATTTCCATAAAAAATATATGACTTGTGTTAGCATGTAATGAATGTTATTATTTTCAGTGAATTTAACATTTAAACTTTTCTCAACTTTAATTTCTATTAGTAACCCACACATAAGTAAAACTTCTTTGGTGTCTTCAATTTTTTGAGTGTACAAAGGAATCTGAGAACAAAACCTTTGAGAATGGCTAAGCCAGAGTTTACTGACAGTAAGGACTGTTCTCCCTAGTACTGTGCAATAACTGAAGAAATGTCAGATTTGAACATTATGCTCCAGTGATTGATGCTTGGCTGCAAAGGAGAGAAAGACCCTGAGTAGTACAGCTAAAAGCTGAGAATGTGGGAGAAACAGCAGTGGAAGGGACAAAATACAATCAGACAAAAGTGTCAATATATGCTACTGATAACAAGCATTGTTATCACAAAAGCAAAATCCTCAGTATAGACAAAAGATAGGATAGCTCTGAATATGATAGTCCCTAATCATATTTCTCAAACCTATAGGGAACTTTCCAGTGTGAAGTGTGTGTGTCAGGTTTGTACACTCTACACAAAAGCTATGGCAGCCTACAACTGCCTGCAGTGTGGTCTCGAAGATGAGGATAAAGGTTCATTTATTCTATCTGTTTAGATTTGGTGAGACCTTATGACTACCAATATCTAACCTGTCCCTTAGACATCACTGCAATGGAAATGAGGATGGGGAAGGAAGTGAAATTTGCTATATACACTAAAATATCAGACATTTAGTTATGTTTCCCATGCAGTTTCCTTAAACCCATCAGTAGGTTGGCTATAAACTATTTTAAAAAATATATCCACAGTTCATGTATGGAATTTTTATTTGTTCTTCAGTTATTTTTTCAAAACACTTGTGACATCTCCCCAAAGCCTTTCCTAATCTTCCAACTTTCTTCCCCCTTCTGCTTATCCTCTAGATTGCAATGCCATCCAATTATACTGTATTTATTGGTATATAATAACAATAATAATTTAGTTGTAACTAGCATTAATGATGAATTGTCATATTGAATTATAACTAACAAGTTAACACTTTTTTTTCCGTAACATAAATTGTCTTATTTGAGATCTGGTTAATGGAAAATATTTTTTAGCAAAGTGTGACTTTGATTTAAAGACAAATACTGGTGGTATTTTTGTATTGGGTACAATATAGTTGAGCTAATACAATGAAAATTTCTCATTTTCTACAATAAGTTAGATATTTTTTTTAGGATATGAAATCCCTAAATTTTTAAGTTATAAATGGACAGGACACCTTTATTTTGTCTATTTACTTTTTTTATATGGTGCTAAGGATCGAACCCAGTGCATCACACATGCTAGGCTAGGACTCTACCGCTGAGCTACAACTCCAGCCCCAAAGTGTTTGCTCTTTACAGCCCTATTTTGTTGTCATTTTAAGAAACAGTTTCAGAAGTGCAATAGTAAGGATTATTTGAGAAAAAAAAGTGCACTGGTGCCTGGGTTTTTTGTTTTTGTTTCATTGTCTTTGTGATTGTAAGAATGTTTCAGTTAACTATCATACTACTTTTTGAAGGGAGTTTTGACAGGGAGTAAGAATATTTGCCCACCAAGAGAGGCATCAGGACACTAGCCATAACTGCTGGTCTTTCTCAGAAATGTAAAGGGGCCATTGTTTTCATGTGGACACATGTTCTTCCTCTTGGAATCTGCTTGAGTTCTGTTGGGAATTGGCTAGTTTAGAGTGTTTAAGGGCATATCTTCAAACTTCCAAGATTCTCTGTAAGCTACCTCCTAAAGTTCCAGGTTGACTATAGAATTCTGATTAAACTTTTTCCTCCCCCACATACCCCCAGCCCTTTACCTTGGAAATCTCCCAAGCCAGCTGCAATCCCCTTGGCCAGCAGGCACTCCCTTGGTAACTATGAAACAGAATTGTTCTTAGGCTTGGACTACCCTATAACTAGCCTTTATTTTTTAGATCCACCCAGAAGTGAATCATTCATTGGTCTGTGGGCCAGGATATTGGCTGCCCCTGAGGGGATATTATGAATATTATGGATATAAATATTATGACATATTTTACCCTTATGTTGGGCAGAAAAACCTTTCATTTTCCTGCTCAAAACTTATGATAAGGTATGACTGGCGTTTTTACATTACGTGTCTTAAAGACAATATTGAAAATGTCATAAAGAAGAATGAGCAGATATAAAATATGGCTAGTAAGAAATACTTTCACTTTTTTTCTCTGCTAATTAATACTACTTATAATGAAGAATACCATCTTATTTCTAGATGTCTATTTTATTTTCACATCTTACTCTACCGTAAAGATGGTCAGTTGAAGAAATTTATCTTTCCAATTATAGATACATACTGAATATTTAGAATGATTAAATATACCTCATGAGTAACTAAAGGTGGATTTTGTGGGAGATCATTATAATTATCTGAGACTGACTCTTAGTTTCAGGATATATTTTGTAACATCAATAACAGTAGCTTCTATTGAATACTGCCTGTATACCATAGTCTGTACTATTTTTTTGCAGTGGTGGTACTGGGGATTGAATTTGGTCACTCAATCACTGAACCACATACCCAACCTTATTTTGTATTTTATTTAGAGACAGGGTCTTACTGAGTTGTTTAACACTTCCCAAGCTGCTGGGATTACCAGTGTGCACCACCACACACAGCCCTTGGTCTGTGCTATTTTTAAGTTCTACATATTCTACCATATTTAAGTATCATAATAAATGATGAGGAACTATTACTCACACTTTATGGATGAAGAACCTGGCTCAGAGGGCTTTAGTAACTTACTAAAGGTTAAAGTACCAATAAATGATAGACTCAGGATTGAAACCAGTTTGAACTCTGAAGATTAACATATTATTCAGATATAAGCACTGTGTTTTTCTTTATGCAGATGATTTATCAAGTATAAAATTGTGTAAAAGGACTAAAGTTCCTCATTGAGATGTATTCTATTATTTTCTCATTAAAAATGAAACAATCTTATTGAAGAGTTTTAATCTCTTGGACTTTTCTCTTTTATCTCCATAAATCCACTATTATGTGAGCATTCTTTCATAATTTTTTCCCCTAACTTCCTAGCATATTTTGCACATCACTTCCTACCAACTAGTCATTCATCATTTCAGTGGCACTGAATCATTCAGTACTGCTGTAGTACTTTTGACAACAGTGTCTAGAAACATTTTTTAAAAAATATTTTTAGATGTAGATGGACACAATACCTTTATTTTATTTATTTTTTACGTGGTGCTGAGGATCCAACCCTGTGCCTCACATGTGCTAGGCAAGTGCTCTACCACTGATCTACAATCCTATCCCCTATAAACATTTTGAATTTGAGTATTGTGTTTCTTGAATAGGACTTCTAAGAAATATTTTCTTTTTGTTACATTTTTTTGTGGTAAATTTTTCATGGTTATTTATGAAAATAAAAAATAACATTAGTGCTCATTTCCACCATTCACTTTGGCTTTCTGTATAAGGCAAAAATGTTAGTTATGGGAGCAAAACAAAGCAAAAACCCTACAATGGGCATCCTTTCCCTCCTTTTTTTTTTCCTATTCACATTCCTTACAAAAAAATACTACCTCTACAGAAGAGTTTCCAGTCTTACAAAAGATTTGTTTTGGAGAGAGGAAATTATGGCAGATGTAGGGCTGTTATTTATGGATTACAACTCTTGAGTTTTCCATAGAAGCACAGTAAGATACGTAGTTAAGTTCCAGAGTAATATTAGAGATATATCCAGCATTTACTGATTATAATAAATTTAACATATCTAACATTTACTGATTAGCCTGGAAACCTAGCTGCTGTAACATTGTTTTCAAAGGAAAATACATCCCAAAATCTAAATAACTGCTTCACTTGAAGCTGTCTTTTCTACCTTGTTCATTCCACATTAATAGGGTAATAATTTGGGTATAAAAATTCCAATTCTCCTACCATAAATTTTTGAATCTTAAGATTAAATTCTCATGTTTTGGAATATCTATTTGCATTATAGTTTTATTGTTTTAGTAGATTTTGAAATACACCATTAATAATCTCATGAAATACATGTGTAGCTGTTAAACATAAGTTGTAGATTCACACATTCCTTAGGCAAAGTGTATTGTTGAACACCTAGAAATAGCATGAAATAGTGGATATTCTTTTTATTTTATAGGAGGCTACTTAATATTTGGTACTCTTAAAAATGATGGAAAATAGCTAGGCACAGTGGCAAACACCAATAATTCCAGCTACTTGGGAGACTAAGGCAGGAGCATTGCAAGTTTTAGAACAGCCTGGGCAACTCAATGTAAAACTATCTCAAAGGATGGGGGATATATCTCCTGTAAAGCATTCTGGGTCTGATCTCCAGTTAAATCTAGTGGGAAGTTCTTTGGCTAGTTCTTGTTATGATTATCTATGGGAGACCATATGCTCATGTGGTTATCTTTCTGTTCTCTTTTATCTTAAGAAGTAATCACTAATCTGATGCTTCTGGTTTAAAAAAAATCCCATTATATATGAACATGAAAAAAATTATACTGATGTATACTGATGACTAAATCTTTATTAGAGGTATTACAGCGAACATATTTATCACAGTGGAAAATGGAAGACATTTATAATTAATATTTACCTTGATAACTTATTTAACTTCAGATACTTATAGAAACAACTCAATTTTTTTGTGGGATACAAATCTAACAACTAGATTTTTAAAATACCAAGTAACTAACTTGCATATTGCTATGAATGTGCTACAGGGTATTCCTGCTTCCATTTTAGATTGCTACTAAAATTCAAATGAACTGTAGCAGCATGCCTTTAAAAAAACCACTGTTCTGTTCATAAAAAATACTCTGATGTCATAAAAATGAAATGTGATCTGTATTCTAATTCCTAACTTGTCCAACCTTTTTTTCAGTGGCAGGTATTCATTACATAATGAGAAAAGAGGGAGAGAAGCCAGGCATGGAAGCACACACCTGTAATCCCAGCTACTTGGGAGGCTGAGGCAGGAGGATTGAAAGTTGAGGCCAGCAAGGATGGATGCCTTAGCAAGATCATGTCTCTAAATAAAAAAGAATTGGGTGTGTTGCTCAGGGGTGGAACACTTACCTAGGATATGTGAACTCCTGGGTTCAATCCCCATACTAGGAAAAAAAATAGAGGAATGTATTGTTATATAAAGCCCATTTCCTTTTATTCTACCTTTATCTTCAACATCATTTTAATATTCCTGCTTCATTAACAGTTCATTAACTGTTTGGCAGAAGCTGTACACCACTAGAAAACTAAAATGTAAGGCACTGTTTATTGTAGGTCAATCAATTCAAGATAAAAGAATTTCTAAAATGAAGATGTAAGTCAGTGGAAAAGCTAGATTTGGCTCATAGAAAATTGATTCTTCAATGTACTTACACAGACACCAACTTCCTTAACAAGACCCTGAAAGCTCAAGAAATGAAAACAAGAATCAGTAAGTACATGGTTTCAAATTAAAAAGCTTTTCTGCACAGCAAAGGAAGCAAAAAAAAAAAAAATGAATAGAGAACCTACAGAATGAGAGGGAATCTTTGTCAGCTAGCTACTCTTCCAACAGGGGATTAATATCCAGAATGTATAAAGAATTAAAACACCACAAAAAAAAGAAACCTTGAATAACTCATCAGTAAATGGGCAAAAAACTAAATGGACATTTCTCAAAAGAAGAAAATACAAATGGCCAAAAAATATATGGAAAAATGTTCAACATCCTTAGCAATAGGGAAATGCAAATCAAAACTACCTTGACATTTCATCACACCCCAGTTGGAATGGCAAACATCAGGAATACAAATAATAAATGCTGGTGAGGAAGTGAGGGAAAAGTTACACTCATATGATGTTGGAAATCCAAACGAGTACAACTACTTTGGAAAGCAGTATGGAGTATTATGGTTTAGATATGAGGTTCTCCCCCAAAGCTCATGTGTGAAACAAAGAAGAAGGTTCAGAGATGAAATAAGTTTATGAGCTTTGTGACCTGATCAGTGGATTAAGCCACTGATGGATTAGTTGGGTGGTAACTCTAGGCAAGTAAGGTGACTAGAGAAAATAGGTCACTGGGGTCATGACTGGAGTTTATATTTTGTCTTTGGTGAATGGAACTATACTTACTTGTTGACATGTCCTGAGCTGCTCCACCATGTACTTCTTCCATGATGTTCTGCTTTACCTTGGGCCCAGACCTATGGAGTCAGTTATCTATGGACTGAGGCCTCTGAAACCATGAGGCAAAATTAACTTTTCCTCTTCTACACTGTTCTTTTGGTCATAGCAACAACAACAACAACAAAACGGATTAAAACATAGATTCCTCAGAAGATTAGGAATGGGCTTGGAAGGCTGAGGCAAGAGGATTAGAAGTTCAAAATCAGCCTCAGAAACTCAAGAGAAGCTCTGAGAAACATAGTGAGACCCTATCTCAAAATAAAAATAAAATGTGCTGGGGATGTGGGTCAGTGGTTAAGTGCCCCTCAGTTTCATCCCTGGTTTAAAAAAAAATAAACAAAAAACAAAGAACTAGAAATGGAACCACCATAGGATCCTGTTATCCTACTCCTTAGTATTTATGCAAAAAAATTAAAATCAGCATGCCCCAGTGATACAGGCATATCAATGTTGATAGCACAATTCACAACAACCAAGTTATGGAACAACTCTGGTACCAACCAACAGAAGAATGGATGAAGAAAGTGGTATATATATATATATAATGAAGTTTTACCAGTCATAGAGAAGAATGAAGTTATGGTATTTGCTTGTAAATGGCTGGAGCTGAAGAATACCATGCTAAGTGAAATAAGCTAGACTCAGAAGGTCAAAGGTCTCATGCAGAAGCTAGAGAGAAATAAGAAAACATAAAAAATGGGGGATCCCAAGAAAATAAAAGAGAGATCAGTTGAGTAGAAGAATGGGATTGAGAGGGAAGGAGGAGGGATGGGGAAAGGGAAGAACTGTGGAATGAAATTGACCAAATTCTGCTACGTAAATATATAAATATGTCACAGTGAATTCCAACTTTATAAAGCACCAATTTTAAAAAAACAAATGAATAGAAGGAAGACCAGTAGAAAAGAGGAAGGAGAGCAAGGGGAGGGAAGAGGGGAGGTAAAATAGAAGTACTAGGTGTTGCAAAGGAGCAAATTATATTCCATGTCTGTATTCATATGTCAAAATGAACCTCACTATTACATGTAACTATAGTGCACTAATAAAAACATTTTTTAAAAAGAGGAGAGGGCTACATTTTTACATAAAGCTCATTCCCTTTTATTATACCTATATCTTCGTCATTTTAATCTTCACAAACAATGAACTGTTTGGCAGAAACTATGGAGCACTTGAAAACTAAAATGTAAGGTGCTGTTTATTATAGATAATCCAAGATAAAGGATTTTTAAAATGAAGGTGTAAGTGGAAAAGCTAAATTGGACTCACAGAAACCTGATACATATCTTTTCTGGAACATATGTAAAACATAGCTGGTTTACAATTATATCTAAGAAAAATTTACATACAAATACTAAGTTCCTCTTCACCATTTTATAGTAGATGTTTGTTTTTTAAGGTCAATTGAACTCATAGGTGACAGAGATATTTACTACTCAGCAGGGTTTTATTCTTAATGTCATAACTCACAGCAGTTTGCAAAACATTGGACAGCAATTTGTAGGAATTAAGTAGGTCTTGACTAAGTGAAGGTGTTTTTTACCTTTTTCCTTTTTTTGGTGCTGGTGGTTGAGCTCTGGGCCTCATGTATGCTAAGCATATACTCCTCACTGAGCTACAGTCTCAGCTTCTTGACTGAATTAGATATCCTTTGTAAGTTCCTATGATTGTCATTATGCTTTCCCACTCCAACTAAAACTTCCATTGGGTGGGTGATTGGGGTGATTAAACTATTTGTTAACAGAGATTAACAGTTCCATTGGCTAATAAGCTTGTCTAGGACAAGGTTCTGAAACGTGTTTCTGGAACCAGCAACATCAGCATCACTTGGGAATTTGTTAGGTTCCTAGGACACCACCCCTGAATCTGCTCTATCAGAAATTTTGGAGGTGAGAACCAACCATCTGTATTTAATAATTCTATCATGTGATTCTGATGCACTCTGAGAACTGAGAACCACTCATCTAGGATTACTAAATCAAATGCTTCTACAAATGGAAATTATTTACATTCATTTCATCTTTAACGTGGATTAACAGTTGTTTTGCTTATGTTAAAAAAAGGTCACCAATTTAAAACTTTCAGGTATAATCTGCTTTTATCTTATGAAAATACCCTATTGTTACTAGATTCTGAACTTTGGCTTAAGAAGAAAAAGAACTGGGTTTTAAAACTTATTTATTACTAAAGTGAAAATATCTCTTGACATTTCTTGCTTACATAAAAATTAGTGCTTCAATACTAACATTGGTAGACTCTGGTGGGTCTTTCTATCTAAGATTATTTGTATTTCAAAGGAGATTTATCAATCTAATCTTTTGTGAAGAGAAGGACTTTTTTTCTTAAATCAAAGAAGAAATTATAACATTTGTCCTAAAGACAGATTTAGGATTTATTCATTTTTTAAAATTCTTTTGAATTCATTTTTAAAAATTCTTTTGAATCAAGAGCACAGGTACACATATATATATGTGTATGTGTATATATATACATACACATGTATCTACATATGAATATTATGGTTATTCTTTATATATTATGGTTATTCTTTTTCAATTACAGTAGTTTGCTTTTTAATTACAAATGGTATATCAGAAAGTCACATCAGGAGGTCTACAAATTAAAAGACAACATATCTAGGATACATATATATATATTATACATGGACCCTAGACAAATAGAAGGTTGTTCTTTGAAAAGGAAAAAATTGTCTCACTTATTTTCAGGTCTATCTAGGACAGTGACTATAATTATATTTTATTGTTTGCTTGCATCTAATTTTGAGGTAATGGCTGTTTTCCTCATATTGTCTCTAATTTAGTACTAAAATTTAGCCTGTATTGATCTTATTTAGGAAAAATAATGGGTTCTATTAAATTGCCCCCACCATACTTCCAAGTTCTCTTGTGTAGTAGCTGCATCAGAAGTGTATGCAGTTACTTAATTCTAAACCGTGAAGAGTGATGCTTTTCTATTGACCATTTTTCTATCTTCTGTGAGGAAAGGACTAATACAGTACCTTAAATAGAACTGTTTCCATGGCAATGGGCAGTCAGCTTTTGACTTTGAGTTTCATAAAAAAGGAAATTTATAAAAGCATTTTCATGGTCTAAAATAGCAGTATGGCAAAAAGTAAGGTATGAGAATATTTCCTGTCAGTTATTGCATGACTGATTAAGCTAGCAGAACATCTCTTTTCTTTTTTAACATAGCACTTCATCTGAGCATTTTGAAATGCTGTAACATTCCTTCTCTTAATTAATGAATGATAAACGTTGTCTTGAGACTGATAAGAAACTAAAGAAGCTCAGAAATAAGCTTAGGATTGGGGCCCATGCCTGAGAAAGAAAGGTTGCTTTGCACCAGTTGTAATTTTATCCTTCTAAAGAATTTTATTTTTCTAAAGAGTAAATGCTGAATAAATTATGGTCATTCTAGATTATATTTAAACAGAATTATATATATTGTATTTAAACAGTTCCTACAGTTTGGGGTATACAGATCACTTATCCTGTTCCACTGGCAATCTGCCTCCCTTGTTTTCTTTTTGTATCCACACCGACTGAAGAAGCAGAGCTCTTTGATTCTAGTAGTTGGGTCATCTTCCCTCCAGTAAAGATCGGTGAGGGTCCTCTAGACTAGAGGCTAGAAAGTAAGACCATGTTATCATTTATAATCTTTGTTTTTTCCATTTTTATAGTTGATTCCTCTTTGACTAAGCCTTATCTCAGTATAGAATTATAATGTTTCTAGTTGAATCAGTTTTCATCTTTAAAGGATCACTTATAAATACTTAACACTCTGAGGTTACTCTTTTTTAAATTTATTTTTTAGTTTTAGATAGACACAATATCTTTATTTTATATTTATGTGGTGCTGAGGATCAAACCCAGTGCCTCATGCATGCTAGGAGCACTCTACCACTGAGCCATAAACCCAACCCTCTAAGGTTGCTCTTAAGGAGGGAATTGGTTGAACAAATGACGTGTCATAAATACAGTGCAAAACTGGGCAACTTTCAGGATGTAGATCTATGTGTAGAAGTAGACAAATGTCTAGTAGGTTATTGAGTGGAAAAGGCTGGTTTTGAAAGTATATGAAGTTTTTATTTTCATTTTTTAAAAAAGAGTACAGAAGGATGGAGTCAAAAATTAACAGTATTGATTTCTTAGTGAAAAGGATTGTAGGAGATTATTTTTACCAAGTACTTCATTATCTTTTTGTTTTTAACGTTAAACATGTATTTTTTAAAAAAATTTAAAGGCTATTACTGCTTTTAAATAATAGAGAAGAACAAATAACGTAAGTGAAGGATAGTGAAGAGAGGAAATTCAAATGAGATGATAAATTTAAATTTAAGATGCATTTATATTTGGATGAAAACAAAAGTTCATAGAAGCTTTGAGTAAATCACCAAGGGAATAATAGTATATGTATATGTGACTAATAAGAACTCATATGTAAACTTTGATATATATAATGAACTGAATGAAGTTATTGTGGCTGTCTATATAGCATATTCCTTTATGCTGTCATATCATTTGTGCTAGGATTTTTCTTCAGGAACCTGAAATATTTACTAATATTTCATCAGAAAATCAGTATTTCTCCTTAATTTCCAATTTAAAAGATAGCTGAAGTCATATTGTTCTATTTTTATAGCATGTGGTAGTTAACAAGACATTGCACAAATTTTATTTTTTAAAATTAATTTATTTTAATTAGGTGTACATGACAGCAGAATGCATTTTGATTCATTGTACACAATTTCAGCACAACTTTTCATTTCTCTGATTGTACACGATGTAATGTGGCACCATATGTGTAGTCATACATATACCTAGGGTAATAATGTTCATCTCATCTACCATCTTTCCTGCCCGAATACCCACTCCCACCTCCCTCCCCTTTGCCCCATCAAACTTCCTCCATTTTCCTCAGCTTCCCCCGCCTCCCCCCTCCCCGCCCCATTACGGATCAGCATCCACTTATCAGTGAGAACATTCGGCCTTTGGTGTTTTGGCATTGGCTTACTTAGCTTAGCATGATATTCTCTAACTCCATCCATTTACCTGCAAATGCCATAATTTTATTCTCTTTTAAGCACAAATTTTAGAAACATCAAATATGTAATTGGATGTAGAGATGTTATCTAGACCTGAAGATAGAAAAATATAGTTATTTTATAAAAATTTAGAGAGTTGTTCAATGTTATGTATGTTCTAAGGTTTTTTAAAAGAATAAAATGTATCCAGAATCTGACCTTGGATTTTAGAGAGCTTATTGTGTGGTTGGAGAGAAAGATGTTTCTATAAATAACTATAAAGAGAGGTAAAAATGGAAAAATATACTCTTTTGACATATATTTAGTTATGGATGAACCTTTATTTACATTTATTTTTATGTGATGCTAAGAATCAAATCCAATGCCTCACATATACTAGGCAAGTGCTCCACCACTGAGCCACAACTCCAGCAACCCCCTTTTGACTTTTTATAGATATTCATAGATTATTATTTATCATCAACAATTGTGAAGGCACGGGAAAAATTCAGTCATCCAAGGATGTTACAATGTGGTAAAGAAGGGTAGTTAAATACTTGTTCTAGTTTTCAAGGGAGAAAGATGTGCTTTTGATGACATTCTTTATTCTTAATAACTTTTTAAAATCTAAATTTTAATTCTTGAAAATGGAAAAATTAATGTTATAGGTAATATTATAGATTTGCTTTAATCTGTTATTTTATAAATGAGTGTTTCTTAAGTGTCTTTCTTTTACATTTTTAACACTTTGAATCATTTGTTGAGCAATATAGTGAATCAAGGGATTCCTGTGAGCCAAATAATTTTTCTAAACCAAGTCCATTTTATAAATCGTTTGTTAGATGATCTTTAAACATTTCAATTTAGTTATATTGTACTTTATGCTGTCAATATGGCATATTTCTGTTAGCAAATGTTTATGCAGTAGATAAAATCACACTATTTTAAGAGCTTTACAGGTATTTATTCACATACTATTTCCACTGTCTGTTTTGTTAGCCTTCCTATTCATTCCACTGGTGAGGGAAGGATTCCCAACCTTGAATCATGAGGGTGACTGACCATGCAACACCCATCACTGGACAGATGAGATCAACATCAATTTATTAGTCATATATACTCACAGCCCAGGGGAGGAGGACATTTCATCCATGCAAGGCCACATGGAAAGTGCACTTGGATACAGAGTGAGCAGCCAGGAGCAGTGGGAAGCAAGCTTTGTAGAATCAAAAGGATGAAGAGCTCCCTAGTTTCTGCAGGAAGCTGTGATTGGCTTGTTTGAATAATTCCATGGGCTGGCAGTGAACTGAAGCCTGTTACTGAGGAATAAGTAGAAATTATACCTAGTTCACTTGATTAGGAGGATGTTTGACCAGGGGACCTTAACTACATGAGTAGAGTGGGGAAGAGATCTTGCAGTTAGGTGTTTCAGGTCCTTATGATATTGATGTCAAGGCAGCACATAATATTGAGCTCTAATTTTAGGCTTTATACCACACTACCCTATAAGGTATGTGTTATTATTGTCCTCCATTTTATAAATGAGGATATCAGATACACAGAATTATGAATGGAAAGGAGATAGAATCATCAGGCTCTTGGATGAAAACGCCTTGGCAATTAATAATAAATAGTAAGATAATTAACTTCTATTAATAAGATAGAAATGGAGGTAAAACTTTGAATTTTCATATGCTTTCCTTTTTAGATATTGAGAATGTCCGTCTGAGTTGATTTGTCATTATTGTTTTAAAAATATACTTTTCTATATGCCAGGAAATAGTTGATGATTATCTGGGATGGACTTCCTTTCACTCTAATTATGTCAGAGCAGCTCATCCTTCTCTTGATAAAATTGGATATTTTGTGTGTGTGAATTTGGTTTTCAAATAATGAAAATGTAATAATAAGATGCTTCAACTAATTCTGCTTTTGATTTTAATTTTTTTAAAGCATGGCCAAAGCCTTGATACAAGGAAGGCAAGTATTTATTTATAAAATATTATTTATAATTAACTGTATGTCATAAAGCACATTTTGTACATTCGAGTTTTCTTCATTTCTTTCACCTTGCCTGTGAACTTTGTCAAATTAAATTTTTGAATATAAGAACAATTTAGACCTTTATTTAGTAAAGATTCATGAATCTAGTATATTGGGATAATAAGTTTCTTTTGCCTCCTTTTTGTTTTAGTAAGAATATGCTTAGGTAATGTAGTGGTAGAAAGCATCATGTCAGTTCTGCTTTAACATTTATGCAGTTTGTTTCATTATATAGATTAGGAAATAGTTTTAGCAAAACAGTGAATTTTAATATTATTCTGCAAGTCTATTATTAGCTCTGTCCGTCTACATATGCTATCACAACAGTCCATTCAATTTCAGATATCCTCCCTTCTCAGCTGAATAACTTACAAGCTGTAGCCCTTCCAACACACACTTTTTTAAGTAAACTCAGGCCTTTTTCAATATAAAGTGACATATATTTCTTTCAGGTTTTTTAAACCACTTAACCTACATAAAACCCTGGTGCCATTTTTAGTACATTCCTTTAAAAAAATCTATAAGTGATATTTTGTGTGTGTGTGTGCGCGCGCGCGTGTGTGTCATGCCCTCAACTTCATTTTCCCTGTAAGTACTGTGTTTTTTATTGCATTATTTTTTGCAGGGATTTTTGTTTGTTTGTTTTTAGGCCCAACATGTTGTGTTACAGCAGAATGATTATAATTAAAAATGTTATCTTCATTTTAAAATTTATCTTTGGATTTTAGTTAATTTTATTATAATAATATGATTAATTCAGGATAATCTGTACTAATTATAAATGTAAAAATTAGGTATAGGAATTCAGTGGTTTCTTTTTTTCTTTTAATTGAATCACTTTAGAACACAGATGTCTTCAACCTTTAACACCTGTGAGGGCACAATATGGAACTTCACCAATGTATAATAAAAGCACTGTTAATTATTGTGAAATTATTAAAATTTTGCTTCAGGGGGATATTATGGAGAAAAAGCATAAAAATTTCACATTATGATCTCTAGCATTTTTTATTAAATATGTGTCTGTGTGTGTGTGTGTGTGTGTGTACCTACACACCTTGGAAAGATAAAATAAACCATGTTAACAGTTGTTGTTGTTGTTTTGTGGTGCTGGGTATTGAACCCAGGACCTTGTGCAAGTAAGGCAAACACTCTACAAACTGAGCTATTATTCCCAGCCCAACAGTGGTTATTTTTGTATGTTGATATTATAAAGGATTTTTATTTGTTTATTTATACCACCTGGACAAAGTTTTATAGTCAAGAAAAAAAAGAAAAAGAAAAACTACAGAGAGAGATAGTGTACACAAATAGATGTTGGGGAGATACAGTATTTTAATTTATTTCTTAATGAAGCTCTTGGAAAAATACAATCTGTATTGAGGGGAAATTAATAAATCTTGCCAGGTATAATTCTATCTAAAATTTGAACATACAGCTATATTTCATTTTGTGGTTACTAAATTCTTGACAGAGCACTAGATTCTTTTCTTTATATCTTGTTTTATTTAATTCACATAACAATCTTGTGAAGTTGAGATGTCATCCCTACTGCATGAAAGAATACATTAACATTTAAAGAGATTAAATATTTACCTACAGGTTGGATGTTGCACTAATATAATCATACCATAATACTTTTCTTTTTCTCTGGGAAAATGTGTATTTGGGGAGCATTTCACTTGTTTTTTTATTTGTAATAAGGAGAAAACAGCCATCTTATTCTCTTAAGTTAGAAGAAGCACATATTTTCTAGGGAAAAAAGGTTGTTACCTTTTGTGGCAAAGGATTGCTTTTTAACTTAATGGAATATTGCCACTCAAGACTTATGTATCTATATTTCATGTTTTGCCAATACAGAAATAAATTTTACTTATTAATGAAATCAACCTGTTATATATTTTCATGCATTTCTCTAAGAAATCAATTAACATTAACAAAATACACAAGTATTTTGTATTTATATGTGCTATATGAAATACAGACATCTTGGTGTGTATTTAAAACATATGCCTATAAATTTAGAAGATTAAATCATCGTGTATGCCTATGCAAACCATTTTTAAAATAATTTTATTCACATTAAAAGTAAGAGTGACTTAACTTTGGTAAATTCACTGCTATTGATTATAAAGTCAAGTCATCATATGATTAGTCTGAGGCTTCTAAAAACTATCATTCGATTAGTTTTATTGGCTTGGAAATGAACTTTGTCAATGAAACTTAATTCTTAGGATTTGTTACCACTCATGTAACTGTGCTGAAAAATGTCATAGTTGTTCCCAGTGTGATACACTCATCTTAGAGGAATTGATAATTTGGGGTACAACCAGGGAAACTAACATTCTTTGCATTACAAAATAAAATTAGCTTTTGAAGGGCTAATGGTAAAAACTCAGAAGGAACATTTGCAGCTTCAGCCTTTGCCCTTTTGGGTGCTTCTGTTTGGACCCACACTCCCAAGTTCTGAGAAAGCAATAGCAGTCCTTGTGAAGGAGAAGCAAGGCACTCCCACCAGCAGCCAGTACCGGCTGCCAGCCATTGGAATGAAGCATTTCAACCTACCAGCCAACCCATATGCCTCAATAGCTGTGAACATGCTTGGCACACTGATGATCATCTAGTTCTTCTTTTAGAAGAGAAAAATGTATTTTTGGAAATTTTGTTCTAGGAAAAGAGCAGCTGTATTTAAAGGCCTGGTAGCATTATATGAATTCCCTAACAAAAGCTTGAAAAGTTAAAACTCGATATATCAGGCCATCTTAATCTTGAATGCTAAAGTTAAAATTCCATAATTTTTAATGGAAATATCTGAGAATGACAAATCCATTCATTATTTTGTAAAAGACTTTCAAAAATTATTTGTAATATGTTGTATATTATAAAGATTGTAAAGTAACAAAGATTATTCATCTTATAAAGATTATTTTAAAAACAACCTTCATCACATATAAGATTTCTTATTGTAATCATTGGATTTATTTGGGAAAAAAACTAAAGAAAGAAGAAAATCACTAAGCATCATAAATCCTGACAATATATTTTTATTTTTAATTATTTTAGAGTGGTTTATTTTCTTGATTGGATCATTTATAGAGAACAGAGTATAGAACATTGAAAAGAATCTTAGATGTATTTAAAATTAAAGTGATTCTTTTATTAAAATAAGTAAATATATAATTTTCAAAATTGCTTTGTATCTGTAATATAATATTTGTATCTGTAATATAAGGTTTTTTTCTTAATCTTCATTTTATCAAATTCCAGAACTTTAAGGCTTATCAGTTTATTAGTAGATTAATTAAAATGTTTTTTTGAAAATAATAAAATATTTATTTTAAACTAGTAAAAATAGTGGGGAAGTAATTTTTAAAATATTATGTATTTTGTTTCTGAAAACTTTCTGTAGCATTTAGAATTTCTCATAGCATTCTCTATAACCATACAATGTTAATGCAAAAAGACTCTCAGGGATTGTCTTTTTCACTTTTCAGATGAGAAAAATTGATGCCCTGGAAACTAATCAAGGTCTTCCAATGTTCAATAAGGGAAAAGAACTCTGATTATTAGTACTCTTTTCATTATGTCACTTAGCATTGAGTCATATGACATTCTGATTATTATTGCTTGGGTATCTATGTCTAATTATACCAACTAGTTTGTATGTCCCTTTATACTTTGCATGGTCTTTCTTAATACCAGTCTCTATATAAACTGCTTAACAATGAAAATTCAGTTTGTATATACTGGTTAGTTGCTTTCGTTGATATGAAAGTATGTTTTTAAATTAGAATGCCTAGTGCAAGGCTCTGGTCCCCATTAGATGTCCTTTTATTGCTTAAATCTTAGTAATGCTTAGATCATATCAATGATCTTATTTGTTGTACGTTAACTGAAAAACTAAGGATTTAGTATGCTAACATTCAAGGCTTAAGTATAGGCTAAATAGAGCAAAGCCTGTTATCCTTAATTAAAATAAGTTGGTTAAAATAGAATGAAGTACCTAAATCACACCTGTGTGCAACCCAGTCTGGAAAATGGGAGAAGATGTAAGGAAAATGACAAATTAAAGAAAGTCCTTATAATTATTAGAAGATAATTACTTTCACAGATCTTAATTGTAGCATAACAGCTCACTCAATCAAAAACTATATTCTGAGAATTTTGTTGTCAAAACATGAATCAATATCTTCAGATGTTATAAAATAATTTTATTTAATGTGTGTGTGTGTGTGTGTGTGTGTGTGTGTGTGTGTGTGTATTTTAGGAATGGCAAGAGTCCTGTGTGCCAAAATAATTTTAAAGTGGTTTTTGTCCAAAAATAGTTATTCATGTCATTAAATGTATAATAGGCTCAGTAATATATAGAAATAGCATGCTATCAGTCAACAATTTATTGAGCAACTGACCTGATAATACTCATTTAGAACACTAATTTGATTATAAAACAATACTAGGTTTCATATAAATGAGAAACTACAAGAGGGGAAAACTCACTATTGGTTTGCACGACTCATTATAGAGCATGCAAGAACTGAGTTGAGCCTCATGTTGATAAGTTGGTAATATTGCAATAAATATGAAGAGATTTGCCATTCCACAGAGGAATTCAAGAAAAAAGGAACTAAGACACAGGAATGTAAAGGAATGTTAGGGAGTCAACAGATCTCAGTAGCTGAAGTGAAGTGCTCATATGAGGAACACTTGAGAAACAAAAGTTGGAAAGCTAGGTTAGGTGACAAAATGTTGAAATCTTACCTTTTTTATAACCCCTGTCCTACTCTAACCCCCATTTCTGAGGATAAAATGATAGAATAATGGGGAGTAGTGGTGGTTAGAAAGCATACTGAGTCATTGAAAAAAAAATGTGAGCAAGTGGCAAGATAACCTAAATGTGAAGTTGTCATTATAGAGTGTTAAATGTTTAGTAGGTCTTTAAATACAAATTAATTAAATATTTGACTCTTGCCAGCACTTCCACCTCCTTGAAACTCATATCTACCTATATTCCTGCTTTACAAACATATATCACAGGATTATTAGAATCAACTTCAATACTACTTCATTGTGATGACTTATTTTATGTCAGTGACTCCATTATTCACCCACACAGTCATCCAATGCAGGATTCTGTAAAGCACTTTAAACTTCTCTCATTGCTTTAGTACCTTCACATCCAGTCAGTCACTCAATTGTTTTTTTTTTTTTGTTTGTTTGTTTCCCAAGTAGTTTTCAACAGTTTCTTTCCTAAATCTATACTGCCTAGGTAACCCAAATCTTCTCTTTCCTAGAGAACTGTAGTAGTTTACCTAATAGATCTGTTTCCTTCTGAGTACCACAACCCAGTCCATTTTTTAACAGATGTCAGAAATATTTTCCTAAAAGACAGTCATTTTACTATTACCCATTGTTTATATATGACCTGAAACCTCTTTAGTATGGCATTTATGATATAACTCTTGCCTATGTCTCTAGTCTTATTCTGTGACAAATTTTCAGGGGTCATATATAACATATAGTTCCCAAAGTGTGTCATACCTTTGTATTTGCTTTTCCTTTTGCCTGACATGTTGTGCATACTTAGACCTATCTATACTTTTCTAGTAGCCTGACACTTTCCTTCTTAAAATTCTATCTTATCTCGAAGGTTTTTTTGATCTGAAGTCCTTCAGGCGAAGTTAGGCATTCCTATTTTGGCCACAGCTGTTATAGTTCCTAATATGTATTATAATTGTGCATTCATATTTATTCTCTTCTCATTTTCTTGGGCTTTAGTTCAAAATTTTAATAGCATATTCAACAATTATGTTTTGTAGCTCTACATCTCCAAAGAAAGTGCCAAATATTTAAAAGCTTGTGTAGGAGCCTTTGTTGCCCAAGATTAGTGTCAAGGAATTTTACTTAATGTTTCCTTGAGGTTAGCACATATGCTTTATTTATCTTTGAACTTCTAGTACTTAGCTCAAGATCTTACAGGTAATAAGCCTATTTCATTAAGGATGCTATGACAAAAATCAAAGATTGGGTGAGTGAAACAACATTTTTATTTCTACAGTTCTGGTGGCTAAGAAGTCCTGGTGCCAACAGGTTTGGTGTCTGATGAGGGCCCACTTTTTGGTTCATTGTGAAGAACTGTCTTACTGTGTCTGGAGATCCCTGTGTTCTCTTTTGTAAGCGCACTATTCCCATTCCTAGGGCTCCAGCTTTATGACCTAATCATCTCCCAAAGGCTCCACTCCTAATATCATCATGCTGGGAGTTAGAGTTTTAATTTATAAATTGGGGGAGGGGGCACAAACAAATATTTTGTCCATAATAGCCTTAAAAAAATCTGTTGAGTGAATCAATAGTTCTTCTTATAAGAGTCATAGTATTAAATTTCATACTTTTTAAATTCTGCTTTGTGTTGACATTCAATTTACTCTTCTAAACCCAGTATTTCCTTTTCGTTCAAAGTTAATATTAAAGGTCTGATTAGATTCATGTTCAAGATTTTTTGTTTGTTTTTTGGAATATAGATATTTCCCTCATCTTTTTTATGGTATTTTAAATTGATGGAATGGATTCCTGTTACGTGGGATTACAAAGGAAAAATGCATATGCGATTTTACTAAACTTTCAAATTCCTCTCCATAGGGGTGTTTAGTTTTGCATTCTTATAACCATTTATAACCATTTTGAAACTACACGTTCCCTTAAACTCTGAATAAGTACACTGCCTAACTTGGATTCAAACCAACCTGATATATGAATTACAGTACTTGCTTTTCTCCTTTATGACTTGTATTTTGTCATCATTGTGTTTAAAAAGACCTTAAAACTATTCTGTCATTCTGTTTTCCATTGGAATAATCTAAGCCCTTTAATTGTTTTTATAGTCAAGCTAGTAGATGCTGTATATGAAGGCTTAATTTAAAACTCTGCTTTTCCCTCATACCAAGATAAGTACATTCACAGCATATTTTTGTTTGTTTGTTTCTCAAAAAAGACTAGTAGCTATCAAGCATCTCTATGGAGCAATATTAGAATGTTATGTAACTGAAATTGCCTCTAATAAGAATTTTACTTTCTAAAACTCTCAATTTTAATTTAATTCTTAATCTAATTTGGATACAATTTTAGTAGGTAATGCTTTCTAAAACTCAGGGTGAAGTTTTATTACACGGTACAGAAACTTTAGAAACTGTGTAAAAGCAAACTCTTTTTAATATTTCTATGGGATTTGATCTTATAATTAGTAGTATTAAAGTATATTGTTTATGTGTTAATAGGGAAGCATTGAGGTAGGTGGTTATTATGAGCTTACATTATCTCAGGTGTAAGATTTGTAGTCCTCTTCTCATTTTTTTGGGCTTTAGTTCAAAATTTTAATAGCATATTCAACAATTATGTTTTGTAGCTCTACATCTCCAAAGTGCCAAATATTTAAAAGCTTGTGTAGGAGCCTTTGTTGCCCAAGATTAGTGTCACAGGTTGCAATTTTATTACTGATTCCTAAGAAAATTGTACAAATATGGGAAACTTCAGGTACTATTTGTTTTAACAATGTAAGAAACTAAAGAAAGAATCCATGAAAAGTAGATTGATGTCCAGTACTATGTTTAACTTATTAGTTTAATTTATTCATGTTTCTAATAATAAGAGAACTTCCTTAATTTCAAAAAAATGCTCTTATTCTGTTTAAAGAAGAGAAAAAGGGATGCAAGGGGCTATAGCCAGACTTTTAAATCCAATTCAATAAATATTTGAGATTCTATTATTTTTACTTTGTTGTGCTATGACGCTACAGATACTGTGTTAGAAATTGATATATTAAGGTCAAATGTTGAATATCTCGTGATTTATTGAGTACTATAATGAAGCAAAAATTGGAATAGTTGTATAGATATTCACCATTAAAGTATGATTTCTACTGAATGCTTATTGCTTTTTGTACCAACATAAATTAAAAAAGAAATTATAAGTTGAACCATTGTAAAATGTGGAGCATCCACTAAATATGAAAACTTGACTGCACTTTGAACAGGTTCAGTTTTCTACTGAGTAATATTTAAGGGATTTTGTTACTAGCCAAGGGAAAGCTTGTTTAGAAACTTAGGTATACTGTGGTGCATACTTAATTCATTAGCTACCTTTTGCTATATGGATATACATTTTTAATTCTTCGTACAATTTAATCCTTTTAGTTCTGAGATGAGTCCCATTCATCTTTGAATATTTTACTGCTTCTACAAGAAACACTGCTAATTTCCACTATCTGCCATACTAAAGTTGAAGCACACAAAGATGAACAAAGGACTATTCCAGTCTGTTAGGAATTGGCTTAATAGGGGAGAGAGAAGATAAAGAAATTGCTGGCTACAGTTCTAATAAAGAAAATGCTTTTGAGTGGAAATGTTTGAGATTTTTGACAATCCATATGTATTGTTGAAGAAGGCTAAATTTTACAATGTAAATTAACAGAATTTTTGTGATACTCAAGTTACTCTACCCAGAAGGAAGGACTTGATAGCCTTGGTTTTAATAACTCAATTAAAAGCAGTCTATTCCTGAGTCTCAAGCTCTAAGAATGAGATGGGATTCCCAGTATGAAGGGAAATTTTGAGTGCTCTTTGAGGTATCAGTGAACTTCCACTCTCTGTAGTGCCTCTCTGAGCTCCTGATACTCAGTGGTTCCTTGAACCACTCTATCTCCAAATAAGCAGAAAGATATTGGTGTGATTTGGAAGATACTCAGCCTCAGTGCCATTGCCATTTTATGTTTCGAGATCTTTTCTTGCCAAATGACCTTGGATCTTAGTTTTTAATAATACTGCAAATTACAATACATGTTTTAATCCAGCATGGGATGTCACAATTTTTAAAAATAATCCTTTAGGGATGGGAGGAACAGTTGTATGTTCCAGATAATGACTGACATTTAAAGTTGAATTTCTTATAAAATTACACTCCATTACAATTAATCTAATTTAAAAACTATTCTTTTCTCCTGTAGGGTTAGAGAGTTTTTAAAGCAATTTTTTGTGTTCTTTTCCATTTGCTCTTTCCCTTGAAATATGCAATATCATTAATTTCTACAAAAAGTTCTATTACTTGAAATTATTTGCCAAGGAATAAATACATGGCACCTGCATTATTTCATAGCATTGAGCCAACATCTCTGTTCCTTTTTCAATATTTCTGACAAAATGGGACATCTACAAACAACAAAGTAGAGTCAACAACTAAAATATACTATTTGTATTTACAATTACAACTGGCTTTCTTTACATTTACAACCAAAATTTTTGTTTGGTCCATATGTTTCATGTTTAAGATATTTTGTCATTATGGTATATTCAAATGTTGAGGTTATTAAACTGTCTCTTAAGGATGTCTTTAAAAATTGTGAGGTTAATATGTTCAGACTAGTCAGATTACACTTTGCCAGAATTTTTTTAAGTCTCTTCTTTAAATGTCTCTATGGAAAATTAATTACACATTTTACTATTAGTATTCTTTTCTCCTATGGAGATAAATACATAAGCAGCTTTTACATTTTAATGTATACAAATGCACACTTTTTGCTTTTCCAGTTCCTAGTGGAATAAACTGAAGAAAAGTAAAGTAAACATTACATTTAATAATTTATTTTAAAGCATTATGTAGTTTAAAAATGCAGCAACTAATTCTAATCCGCAGTCACCCTTTAGGGGCAAGTAATTTGCTGATTATTCCTAAAGACTCATAATTTTAAGAGTTCCTAACTTCTAAGTATCTTCATTTCTATTGGGATTAATTTATATAAAGTGATCTAGTAAACTATTCAGCTATTGTCAAAATAAGTAATTTTCTAAATATAATTCAACTCTATCCTTTTCAGTGTTTTTTGTTTCCCCAGCAGATAATTACTGAATACACATTCTCAACTGATTATTTCAGCTGTATCTGAAAAAAACTTCTTTGTTAGCATTATTAAGATCACAAGTCTGGGAAAATAATCTTTTAGAACATAGAAATGACATATAGAAAGTATTTTATAACTAGTGTATCTTGATTGAAATGGTGGGATTTTTTTCTTGTGTGTGTGTGTGTGTGTGTGCACGCATTTGACATTGGGGGAAATGGGCAGAAGGAAAAATAAAACATACTTTATTTTGTATTGTGCTTTGCAGTTTTTACATTTTTTAGGTTTTCTCAAATCTTTCTAAATGGGGAAAGCTGAGGCCCAGAATTGACATTGTGAGGAGAAAATACTTCTCAGCATGAGAGAAATTCTTACATTGAGAAGGGGCTATAAAAGGATGACTTAAAAGATTTAGTTGGGAGCTGGGTGCAGTGGTGCACGCCTGTAATCCCAGCAGTTTGGGACATTGAATTGGGAGGGTCAGAAGTCTGAAGTCAGCCTAGGAAATTTAGCAAGACCCTGTTTCAAAATTTTTTAAAAAGGGCTGAAGATGCAGCTCAATGGTAAAGCACCCCCCCAGGTTCAATCTCCTGTACTGGGGCATGGGGAGCAGGGGAAATTCAGTTGGAAAAAGGTGATTACAGGGTTTGTCTGCTATATCAAGCTTCTTAGATAAAGATCCAAAGATAATCCTGTGAGTCTGAGCCAGGGTTACTGCTGAATATGGTGACTTTATAACCTGTAAAGGAAAGTGAAGAACAACAATTAGTTTAGGGGAAAAGATTGGTTTAAGCCTGATTTTAAGGTGCTAATGTTTCATCCAGATGATGTCACAAAATGCCCCAAAGACAAGACTTATGGGCAGAAAAAGGCTAGCTTGTTGGGCAAATATAGGAAATTTCAGAAGTCACATGGCATGTTCATTTTCATATTTCAAGCCCTTATTTTCCCCTCATCTGCTCCACCATCTTCCCAGTACTATAACTGTAACAAATTTCAGTAGAATTTTGTTTGTATAATGATGCAAGCCATGAAAGAGAAGCTCACTTGAAAGAGTGAACATAGGGGGAAGAAATGTGACAAAGAAAAATTATAATGGTTAGCTCTCAAACAGGTTAGTTGATTGGATGGTTCATGTGGAAGCTGAACACAGGGAGCATTGCACAGAAGGTGGTGATCTGAATTGTTTAAGAATAGAAGCCTGTGAGAAACTCAGCTATAATCTGAAGAATGTGCTTACATAAAAAGCAGAAATAGAATGGTGGTACCCATAGGTGGAGGTGAGGGGAGATAGGGAGTTGCTGTTAAATAGTGTAAAGTTTCAGTTATGCAGGATGAAAAAGCCCTAGAGATCTGCTATACAATCAAGTACTTACAGTTAACATCACTGTATTGTATGCTCACTTGTTAAAGGGTAGATCTCATGTGTTTTTTTTATAGAAAGATAAAGAAAGAGTCCTTGATACTTTCCTGGAGACTGTAGTATGAACAGGAATTGAAACAAAGATCCTGGGAACTGGTGGATTTTTTTTTTTCTTTTCCCAATTTGGCACTCTCTGGGTTTACTCTTGATTTGGTCCAGAACATTTCTACAGTTATGCTAAAGTTCTTGATCCTGGGATTGAATAGGAATGACCATAACTCTGTAGAGCTATAGTTTATCATTTCAAAAGGCATAAACATGCCTGAAGATGTGATTTAAGAAAAAAGAAAAACCAAAGGAAGATTCCGGAGCAGCATGTCCAGTAGAGAGCACTTTGCAGAGGCAGATAGAGATGTCAGCACCATCCTTTGGGAGCTGTACCACAGGTGGTTGTTGAAAACCTGAAGTATGACTAATGAAATTGAGAAATTTTATTTAATTTTAATTTAAATTTTATCATATGTGGCTCATGGCTCTCATATTGAACAACACGGGTCTAGAGACTTCAAGAAAGTTCATCAGAGTGTGAATGAAGTAGGAATGCAGTCCTTGGCATGGGATTTGAATTAAAAGTTAAGGAAAGGGTATGACTGGATCTCCAGTTTATGGTTTAAAATGAATCTTTTGGATATTGTGATGTATATTTCTTTTGTGTTTGAACCTAATGAATGTTAAAAACATACACAAATAGAGGTTGGCAAAATTTCTTTTCAAAGTACAATGAGTTGAGAGTAGAATTTATGAATTGCTTTGATCATATTTAAAAAATGTTTTTCATCATTATGAATATACAAAATAGTCATCCATCATGTACAGATGTAAAAACCAGGCTGATTATTTTAAAATTGATGCCATTGAAAAATACAATTAAGGAACCATACATGATGAAAAACTTTAAAATTAATTTTCTAGTCAATGAGTAAACAATTCTCTTAGGTCATTCTGCATAGTTTTCCTCCTGGACTGTTACCATAGCTTCCCAGCTGGTTTTTTGGTCTGTGGCCCATGTACTACCTCACCCCTAGAATTGTATTACTAAAAACACAAATCTAAATCACATCTCTGCTTAAGAATTTTTTACTACAAATCAACATGTAATAAAAGTTCTCAATCACACTTTTGAAATTAGTAGTGAAGAGAACCGATGAAAACAAAATTGTTAAAACATTTTTGTTAGTACATTGGCAATAAACAACAAGAAGGTTAAAGATACTTACAACTTAAATCCTAGTTAAATCTGCTTCTGGGAATCTTTCTAAAGAAACAATTTTAAACACCATAAAATATGCCCAGGAAATTGCTTTTCACATAGTAGTAGAGAATTTCTGAAATTTTATTTTCTATAGGGAAGCAAAGAAAAGAAATCTATTATCCTCTTATAAGTTCTTTTTCTCAATCAATCTATATTATGGTTACTTAGACAAGAAGTGCCAATACTGGAAATTCTGAATCCATTTTACATATAGACCTCTAGCATGCTTGACCAGTAAATTGAGACTTATTATCATCACTTTATAATCTAGATGCCATATTTTTTTCTAAAACATAAGCCATTTAAGGTTGTCATTATGTAATCTATTTATTTATTTCAGTTGAACCCTGAAAATATATGAAGAGTATGTGCTAAACTCATGAGGAATGGGACCATGTATTTCCTCCTTACCAAATATCCTCAAAGTCTATCACTCTCAAAAAAATTATTGAATGTCTTACTTTGTTAGTTTGTTTTGTAACTGCTGTAAGGGATTTTCGGTGTTTAAATAACTACTCGGTCTTTGGTAGTCTCTTTGATTTGTAAGGAACAAAAAAGACTTAAGTTACCTACCAGTAGAAAAGGAAGCATGAATATAAATGAACATGACTAAGTTTTACTTTTTCTAGGAACCCATAGAAACTGGTGCTTTTCCCTCCTTAGAAGCAGGTATCTCTTGATACCTGCCTGGTGTTTTTCATTTATTCCTCTCTGCCTCTTATTCTGAGTACTATTTTGTTTCTCTTCTGTAAGATGACATTGCTTTCACATAACTCTAGTACATAGTCCTAAGAGGAAAATTATTCTGCTAAGTACTGTCAACTCTAGGCAGAACTTTTACATCAAGGTTCCATGGGCTGCAGATCAGCTTCTATTTTGACTGGTAGGGATCTTGCTCTGGTCAGATGTGGCTGGGAGACCAGTTCAAGTGAAAGAGATACTGCATTTTCAGATAAGGAAATATCTGAGTTATTTTCAGCTTAGAAGTTTCCTTGGGAGGATTTGGTGATATCTGAAGCTTTATACACTATTTTCTAATAGATATGTGCTCCGTTATTCCTCAGTTTTTCCCACTCAGTCTTTTTTTTTTTTTTATTGGTTGTTCAAACATTACAAAGCTCATGTCATATCATCTTTCATACATTTGATTCACGTGGGTTATGAACTCCCGTTTTTACCCCAAATACAAACCCACTCAGTCTTTATTATCTTTATAAACCATGGCATAGTTCTTAGCTTTGTAGGACTTCTTTTTCAAAACCTTAGGATATTTTATTGTTAAAAAATTAAGTGGTTAGGGGGCTGTGGCTGTGGCTCAGTGATAGAGTGCTTGCCCAGCACGTATAAGGCACTGGGTTTGATCCTCAGCACCACATAAAAATAAATAAAAATAAAGGTATCATGTCCATTCACAACTAAAAAAAAAAAATTAAGTGGTTGGGTTGGGGATTGTGGCTTAGTGGTAGAGTGCTTGCCTGGCATGAGTGAGGCACTGGGTTTCATTTTCAGCACCACATAAAAATAAATATACGATTTGATGAGGTTTATTTTAATAATTAAATAGTCATTTACCCCTCTTTCTTCACCTGGCTAAGAAGGAATTAAAAATATCATAGGCTTCCTCAGACTATCCCTTCTTTAAAACATGCCTGTGGAAAAGGAAGCAATTCTTTGATTGGAATTTTCATGGCTTGCATATAATTACATATTTTGTATATAATTTAAATGAGGACACCAAAACATTGTCAAATTTAAACTTTAAAAAAAATTTAAAACTTAAAAAAAATCTACCACTTAGACATTTGACAATTGACAAGCAAGTAGAACAGTAAGAATTATAGTATTCTTCATTTCTTAAATCCAGTTAATCTCTGCTTCACCCAAGTTTTACATTTTTTCTTAAAGTTCAATAAATTTATATTGATATGTTCCTTGATATCTTATTCAGAAAAAAAACCCATAAGTCAGGTGATTGCTTTGTCAATTTGCTAGCAATCCTCTGAGTTTAAACATGTTCTTCAGCTTTCAGATTAATATCTAACAGAATACTCTTGTACTGGGATACTATCAGATACGATTTTATTATGGAGGTTAATGAATTTTCAGTGATGTAAAATATGGGCTAAAAATATATGGATGTAGAATATGACTGGGGTAAATGATATTTTGCTGAGCCTTACCATGCACCCAGCACTGTGGTCCTATTACCTTATCCACATAATGTCTCTCTGGATTTTCTTAATCGGGACCAAAAACTTATTCTGATTCCACATTATTCTATTGTTTATTTATTTATTTTAATACCTTAAGAATAAATATGTATCAACTTAACATTTCTTAGAAAAAGTCAATATTAATACATTAAACTTTTCTTATAGGATAAAAGAATAAGAGTATCTCAACCCTTGTCAAGAGGACCAAGTGCCTTTATTCCAGAGAAAGAAGTAAGTTTATCTGTTTAAAATTCATGAAATGTCATTTAAAATAACTTCATTTTATCAAAGAATATCTCTTCTCAATATGGAGATAATAATGTGTTTCACTCTTGAGCTTTTTATTCCTATGTCAGAAAACCACAGTGATGTTCTTTTCAACTTCACTTAGAAATCTAAGTGTGACTTATTAAAGTTAGGGAGTACTGAAAAGTTAAAAAGACAAAAAAAATTAACAATATTTTATTTGATATATAGAATCAAATAAAATATGTAGCTAAGAATAATAAAATTTAATACTAAATTGAAGGTTTTTGGTTTTAAAAAGTTTATTGTTTGATGTAAACTATACTCACTGTGAAATAACGTTTAGAAAAGATATTTTGAAATGAAAAAATGAGTTTCCTAACTAAAAATCTAAAATAAGATACATTTTGTTCTTTGATTGGAAAACATGTCACAGGATCTCCAAACAATTGTGTACCTTTAGTGAGGGTGGGGAGTCAAGATGGTAAATGCAAGGAAGAGGGTTAAAATGATATAAAGGAGATTACAATCAATACAAAGTCGGTGCCTATTTTGTTGGTATTGATCTCTTAAAAATAACAACCATCTGCAGGACTCTCTAGATTCCTAGATCACTCTTAGATATACTTAGGCTAAGAACAGTTTAAATCATTGATAAAGGAGTTTTTCTCTGCTTTAAGGAGTTATTCATGCATACCAAATATAGTTATCATATATTCAGGTTCACTGTTTACTATTTGCATAGACATATTTTATCTTAAAGCAATAGGATTATTCCTTTATTGTTCTGAAATTAGTCAACAAATAACGAGTACCTATTATATGCCAGACATTGTTTTAAAGAGACTAATAGAATTAAAATAAAACCAGATCATTGCCAGAGTCAGCAGTTCTTTATCTTCATCTCACATTTTTAGTGACCTTCTCATTGAATGAAAATTTAAAGTAACAGTAAACTTTCCAGAGCTTGGTGACAATAGCCAATCTAGGTGGTGGCCAGCCTTGTCTATAGGCTGGCCACCACCTAGATTGGCCAGGCTGCCATGTGTATTCCTGTTTTCCTCATGTCCAGAGATTGCTTAATACATATAAAATGCTTCCAAAGCACATTTTCACAGTATATATTTGAAGCTATTCTGGTTTTTCAGGATCTATTGCATCACATCAATTTATTAATGTATCTTAGGCATCCAGTTAGACTTAAGAAATGTCTGCTGGAAAAAGCAAATTAAAAAACAACAAATATTCTATCCCTAACTATGTATGGTTCATCTAGATCTTTTTATATTTTTAACTATCATCTTGATTCCTATAGTTGACAGAGTAGGAGAAAGTGGGCAGTTGAAGGTTAACTGAGCTTCAGTGAAACTGCCTTTTTTTTTTTAACATAGTAAATTAGTATTTTTCAAACATAGTCCTTTGATTTTTAATTTCCCTCAGTCATTAGTACCTCTGTATAATTTGTTCTTATTTTTCAGAAAAAAATTATGTGAAGCTAGCACTGAAGAGTAAGCAGAGTTTCTTGATAACAGTGTGAATCTTTGAAAAGACTATTACTTTGATCTCTAGGAGATCTAGATTCCAAACCAGATTTTGCTATTAACTAGGTGCATGAACTTGAATTTCATCTAGACTCTGTTTCCTTATCTCTAAAATAAGAAACATATTCATCTTAAGTCTAGAAAAAGTCTAGAACTGTAATTCTAAATACATATAAACAATGAACCAATACTAGAATTATGCATTATATGTTCATCAGTTCTGAGAATGAGTCATCTTTCCACAAGGTATTAATAAGCTATTCATGCCTTCAGAGCCAGTTCTTGGTGTAATGCCCAAACTCTTATTGTATATAAAACTATATAAGTAATCTACTTTTCAGAAAGCTCTTTGGATTCATTAAGATAAAGCCTGTCCATTTTACTAACTTAACTTGTTTTTAGTAATTAAAATTTTAGGCTCAAACTACCAACAAGAGAATTCTTATGACCTTACTAACTTTTTATTAACACTTTCCTAGAAACTATCATATGTTTCTATGCCCCGTAAAAGACTTCAGAAAACTTTTTAGATGTTAAATAACAAAAACAAGCAAAGAATGATTTAAAATTATTTGTTTAAAAGTAAGCAGGGTCCCAGCTGCTCGGAGGGTGGAGACAGGAGGATTGCTAGTACAAAGCCAGCCTGAGCAACAGCAAGGCACTAAACAATTCAGTGAGACCCTATCTCTAAATAAATGCAAAATACAGCTGGGGATGTGTCTCAGTGGTTGAGTAACTCTGAGTTTAATCCCTGGTTACCCACCCCCAAACACACACACACAAAATAATAATGTGATTGTCTTCACAAGCTGATGAGATTAAATTATAAATTTATGTAGTCAAATGCTGCTCCCTTTGCCTCACCACAAATTGGTGTGACAATGGCCAGGCAAGTGGGCTCTGAAAATCTGCCTAATATACGCCTAGCAAAGCAGATGGAAGCTTTTTTTCTTCAATTTTATAGCTGTATATTTAATGTTTGATGATTTAACATTTGTTGTTTAATAAATTGTGGCACCAGAGCCAAAAATGAATGGAACTTTTTAAAAAATGCTATGATGAGCAACTGCATAATTTCTCTGTCTGCAAATAGTAAATGAATATTCATTTGCTTCAATAGTAGCAAAATTTATGTAAACCAAGGATATGTTTACATCACAATAGCTCTTTTGTGGTTTTCTTTGTTATAGGTTGTCCAAGCAAACACAGTGGATGAACGAACAAACTTTCTTGTGGAAGAATATTCTACATCTGGTCGTTTGGACAACATTACTCAGGTCATGAGTTTACACACTCAGTACCTGGAGTCTTTCTTGCGGAGCCAGTTTTACATGTTGCGCATGGATGGTCCCCTTCCTCTACCATACAGGCACTACATCGCCATAATGGTAAGTGCCCATTTTCCTAGTTTTTCCTATTTTCATGTGACATCTTCCCCTTTTCTTCCTACCTTCTAAAAGCATATCTGTGTTTGTGTGTACATGTGCATGAGTGCACACACATCATATATATGCAGAAAACTAAGTATAACTTTATGGACATAAAAATTGAAGATGCCTATTGCTTTCTGAACACCAAGTCCTTTGGATACATTTGGGGTACTTTAAGCCACTTAATATATTGAATGTTTTTCATTTAATTTTCAGTAAAATCATTTTACGTATTTAATCTCTTATTGTTCAAGATGTTCCTAGGGTCTAAAATAATATCTCATAAGTTTTGTTTTTAAATGAATGATGACACTTCTATCGTTCTTGTTATACACTAATTAACTAGCTAATGTTATTGGCAGGTGATGGGTGTCATGGAGGAGAATTATAAATTTGGATAACAAGCAGTAAGCATGAGAAAAGTAGAAAGAATAATGCTATAGTTGGACTGCTAATGGAGAAAAAGGAGAACATGATGCAAGTTTTATATGTTTGGAGAGGTTAGGGGAACAGCTGGGCTGACAGAAATAGCAGAGCTAGCCAGGATTTAGTAGATTAGTGTTTACCAAGTGTGATTTGATTATCTTTTTTTATATTCTCACTGAAGTTTTGAACAATAACAAAAAGAATTCTGTGTTTTATTGAATAATGAACTTGACTAAGATGATAATTTTAATTTTTCAGCTTTGGTGACATTAAGGCTGAAAAAGCAGACTTAGAATACTCACAAACTAAGAGAGAACCCAGACATAGAAAATGGAAAGAAAAAAACAATACTAAAAAAAATACTATTTTACTGAGAAGTATCCCTAAGGCAAGGAGAAGTCAAAAGTCTGATTTACATGAATTATACTAAGTTGTTGGCCACTGAGACTGATTTTGACTACATAGAAAGGAAACAATCAGCAAGTTCAGTGTCATCTGAGTAGGACAGTGTAGATAGATGTGACTGATATTATAGCTGTGTGTGTGTGTGTGTGTGTGTGTGTGTGTGTGTGTGTGTGTGTGTTTTCTGACTTGAGCACTGTCTTATCTAGGCTAGTTTCAAAACTCCTTGGTTCAACCAGTCCTCCTGCCTTAGACTCCCAAATAGCTGGGACTATAAGCATGCACCACTGCGCTTAGCTCACAGTTATCATAAAGTGAATAAGAGAAGTACTCAATTAGTATGAATTCTGAATTGTTAGAATATAAGTTAATAAAATGTTATGGTGTTATTTTAAATAAGAATACAGTATATGTTTATACTGAAATGGGTATGTATTTCCTTAAAATAGCTAGAAAGTGGGCTCTGGGTTAATCAATATAAACTTCTGGATGAAGAAGTAATTGGCTTCATGTGATAATTATTTGCTTTTACAAGTACATATCAGCTTAATATATTGATTCAAGAATCTATTGCAGCAGTATGATAAACATTCTGAAAGAAGATTCTGTAATAAAAGAGTTGTTAGCTATAAAAACCATTAACTCCATCTGAGTTGTTCATAAATAGTTGAATGAGACTCTATTTTGATTTTTTTTAACATCAAATTCTTTTCTTTGTGCTTTAGGCTGCAGCTAGACATCAGTGTTCTTACTTAATAAACATGCATGTGGATGAATTTTTAAAGACTGGAGGTATTGCTGAATGGTTGAATGGTTTGGAATATGTACCACAAAGACTGAAAAATCTTAATGAGATAAATAAGCTGCTAGCACACCGACCCTGGCTGATCACAAAAGAGCACATTCAGGTACTGAGCATTTCTTTGAAATAAAAAGGAAGTTTACTAATGATTCTGAGTTAATTTTTTGGTTGAGTTTTTTCTTAAGACTTAATTTTAACATTTGCATATTAGGAACTTGAAAAGAAAAAAAAAACCCAATAAATTAATCTGTGAAGCAGTGGTAAATTTAGGAAGTCAGTGGGTTTACTTTAAGTACAAATGAATACTTATCCTCCTTAAGTAGTGACTAATTAGCTTGTACTAGAACTTTGGTGAGCAGTAGGAGAAAAGTTGGCTATATTTTCAAGCAGTAGATAGAACAAAGAAACTATAGAATCATGACAGGATGCCTGGGTTCTAGGGTCTTTGTTATTCACAAGTTTATACCCTTTAGCAATTTCTATAGACCTCAGTTCTCCCCTTTGGTAATGTGAGGGGTCTAGATTAAATAATTCTAAATTCTTTCTAGTAGTAGTAACATTTCATCATTTTAAGATTCACAAAAAATAATTTTGCAAATAAAAAATGATTTGCCAGCTGGTATGTGAATACTTAAATGCCTCCAGAAACTAGAGCCTAGATGAGAAATAGAGTTGTTGTGATTGAATAAGAGCACTTGAATTTCAAAAGGAGTTTCCATCAAAGGCCAACAGGGTGAGGTCATTATACAGTATATTTAGCACTTTGCTTGGTACATGGTAATTATTAAATAAATAGGAGCTGTCATTTAAATTATTATCCGTAGAAGCATTAGTTATTTAAACCCCTGTTTCTAATGCATTAAAATGTTCTTTTTTTTGTTATCCTATTGAACCATATTTTTATTGGTTATTTGCCCAGTTATTTAACCAAATGTAGCGTATGTCAATCTGTATACTCTTAGATTCTGAGGATCTTTCTGGGAATCTGTGAACACAATGCTATCCTAAGGCTTATGTTCTGATTTGATAGCACATTAGGAAATTAATTAACCATTGTTCTTATGTTATATCTTACTTTGTGAAATACTTTGGAGGGCTAAGAAGATAAAGACTTTGCCCCTGGATGTGCTTGGAGCCCAGGGGAGAAGAGTCAGAGGGTAATGACAGTAATCTTACCAAAATCATGTTCAAATATATGGATAAAGAGAATAGGATCAGAATGTTTCTTAAAATAGGTGACATTTGAGCTAGGTCTCAAAAAAGTGGAGGTTTTCAAGTAGAGTATGCATGTATGATTTGTGAGAAGAATAGCTAATACATTCAGGTTATTGAAGTATAGGGATATATATGTAAGGTAAGGGATGGGAAATGGGAAGAATTGGGATAATATTGTATGACCCATTAAATTCTATATTATTATAGAATTTATGTTTTTATCCTCAGAAAGTTATGGTCTTCAAAGTTATGTTACAGTACCTCATGGGGTAGGGAGACAGTCCTTCAAAACATTAGAAAATATGTGTGTTCATATATTGTTATCTTTAAAAGATTTCTTGGTGTATTTTGTACTATTATTACAGTGCATATATGTATCTGTTCTAAATAAAATATAATTTATAAGTATATATTTATAAAATTAGGGGTTGGACCCTTTAATTGTCACTGTCAGAAATGTATATGATCAAAAGAGATCACTGTATTAGACAATTGAGATCATTAAAGGTATTTGTTCCAAGTTATAATATAAACTTATTTGGTGATGTAGAAGGTAAATTACAAGTGGTAACAGACTAGAAGCTGACTACTCAGTACTATACTTAAGAGCTGACTTTTTTTAAAAAAAAAGTCATGTTAAGATAAAGAGAAGGAACAAGACTATAGTAATTATTCTACATGAAAATAAGCAAGACCTGGTAACTGGCAGAATATGAAGATGGAGGAAGGGGGTAGGGGAGGAAAATGACTCTGAGGTTCATGAAATGAGCATTTATAGGACTGAGAAGATTATTAACACCCACAAGGTTATGTCCAGTTAGTAAAGGAAATACAGGTCTATAGTTCAAGATAAAAAAGGGTGGATTAGAAGTAAAATCCAATAGTTATGAACTGTCCATTCAGGTCTTAAGATACTGTACAAGGAAAGAAGATTGTGGATGGACCAGGGCAAGCCAACATTTTGAAGGCAAGTAATAACAATGAGGGCTGGCTGTGAGTGAGAGAAAGATCCATCTCAGCGTAGAAAAGGTATAATTATTGTAGTCAGGAGATGAATTTCAGGAAGGGAGGAAGTGAACAAAGTAAACTCTGCAAAGACCAAACAGGACACAGACTAAAATGAAATAGTCAGATTGGGCCATTTGAAAGGTCATCATGTATGACTTTAGTAAATGTAATTTTAGAAGTTTGTTGGAAAAAAATCAGATTATAGTGAATTTATAAAGTAGAAATGAATGTGAGGAAGTGAGAAATTACAGATGATGAATGTTGGCTATATTTTCAGGTTTAATGATAATCCTGCAAAGATTGGCCAAAGCACTGTAAATTCTACCAGTGATTTTCAAAAGTTCTTGGCAGTATTATAAAAATATCATAAACATATTAATACTCTTTATCCTAAAAATCCTATTAGGAAATGTTTCCAAAACATGAACAAAAGTGTAGCATGAGGAAACTATTTATTATAGCAAAAAATTGAAGCAATTTAACTAATAGTACAGGAATGGAGAAATAGTCATGTATATGTTTTCATGTATCATGTAGGCATAGACTTAAAAACTCATATGACATTGTAGCTCCATGAAAAGTCAACATGTCAAAATATCAGATTTGAAAAGCATAGAAATAGATGTTTATAGTTTTAACTTGTAATCATGACTATAAAAAAAGTAAAAGTTCTATTAGTGTGGTAGAATTTTAAGAATTTAACTGATCTTTTCCATTTCTTTTTCCTGAGCTTTTATTAATATATTAAATTGTGTGTGTGTGTGTGTGTGTGTGTGTGTGTAGGTGTGTATTTTGTTGAACAATAGAGAGCAAAGCAAAAGAAAGCAGTTTTTTTTTTTTCTGATTTAGCAGTGAAATGAGCCAAATGAAAGTGAAAGGAAGGAAAAGGAAACCCACACACCTCCCACACACAAACACACACACGGGGTGGGAGGAGGCATACATGTGAGTGAATGTGTGAACTGATGGGAAAGAATCCCTGGTGGATTTACTGATGGAATTCACTCCTAGAGAAAATGGGGGGGGGGAAGGAATTACTATTTCTAATGGCTTTAATTTATCATTCAGGTGGAGCATTGAGTAAAAAAGCATATGCTTTTATTCAAATGTAAGGGAGTATTCTACAGTCTATCATTGGCTATAGGATCTTTATTGGAGGGTATCCAAAGGATATCTAAAAGCTGACTTGCTAAGTTGGATTTTTCAGGTGATTTTGTGGGATATAGTTTCCAAAACCTCAAAAAGTGAATGGTTTTGCTATAAGATCTTTAAAGTTTCTTCTAACTGTAATGTTCTTTGATTCCATGAAATATCTCATTAAAATAACATAAGGTATAAAAGGCTTTGGAAGCAGTAGATGGATCATGTAATAAGGCATTTAGAAGAAGCTATAACATAATTATATTATTATGTATGAAAGTTATTAATGTAACATTGTTTGACCAAAGCAGAATCTAGAGCCTGTGAAAAATTTTAAATTGAGTTTTAAATACATTACTATAAATAGGTATATGAAACCTGTTAGATTTTCTGTGCTTTTTAAAATTGCTTTGTAGTATTCTATAATTTTCATATTTACTCTGATTTGCTTTCTCATTTCAGAAACTTGTCAAAACTGGAGAAAATAATTGGTCTCTGCCTGAGCTGGTACATGCTGTGGTCCTATTGGCACATTATCATGCTTTGGCAAGCTTTGTTTTTGGTAGTGGCATCAATCCAGAAAGAGATCCAGAAATTTCCAATGGATTCAGGCTAATATCAGTCAACAATTTCTGTGTTTGTGATCTTGCTAATGACAACAACATAGAAAACGCATCCCTTACAGGCAACAACTTTGGGGTTAGTTTTCTTAATTATGTTTCTTTACCATTTTTGCTTTAAATTTTTTAATGTTAAAAATGTCTAGAGATATTTTCTGACTAAATAGGATATCATATACTTGAAATATTTTTGCATAATTTTTATTACTATAAAACTTTAATACCTAAAGTTCTGATTTGTCTTCAAGAGGCCTTTTTAAAGCAAATAGATAAGATTAAAAATCATAAAAACTAAACACTGATGGATTTTAGAGATTATAGGCTTTTTAAAAAAATATCTTTAGTTATAGATGGACACATCACCTTTATTTTATTTATTTATTTATTTATTTGTATGTGGTGCTGAGGATTGAACCCAGTGCCTCACACATGTTAGGCAAGCACTCCACCACTGAGCCACAACCCCAGCCCCTAATCATAGGCTTTTAATTTAGATCCTTTACATGCCCAATTTCAAAACAATGTATCTGTTTCTATAAGATGCTGGAACAGTTAACAGAAAATATATGAAAGCAGAAAGTAGAAAATTTAAGGATGCCTCATTTTTCAATAAATTATAATATAATTTCATATATACCAAATGCTGTAATTCTACATTTAAAAATATATATCTATATGCACATGTATATATGTACTTGTAAACTTTTTAACTGAATCCGTCATGTGTTTCTCTTTGTAGTTAGTGAAAAACTCACTTATGACTTTTTAAAAATAATTTTAATAAAAAATAATTCATATATCATCCATTTCACCTATTTAAAGTAATCCAGTAGTGCTTAGTGTGATCAGAGTTGTACATCCATCACCATAATAAATTTTAGAATATTACTATAACATAAAAAAGAAATTCCAGGGGAGGGAAGGAAGGGGAGGGGTCATGGGGGCAGGAGAGATGGTAGAATGAGATGAACATCATTACCCTAGGAAAATGTATGGCTACTCATATGGTGTGATTCTACATCATGTACAGCCAGAGAAATGAAAAGTTGTGCTCCATTTATGTACAGTAAATCAAAATGCATTCTGCTGTCATGTGTAACTAATTAGAACAAAAAAGTAATTCCATAATCATTAGTAGTCATATCCCATTTCTCTCCTCTGCCCCATCCTTCCCTAATTCTGAGCCCCTGGCAACTACTTATCTATATTCTGTCACTACATATTTTCCAATTCTAGACACATTTTTAAAAATGTATCTAATTGTAATTACTTATAATTTGACAAACATCTCTCCTACAATCTTAATAAGTGTGCCTGACCCACTATACATAATAGAGTGACTGGAAGATGAAGATGTTTACCAGAAAAATTTTTCATATTAATAGCATCTGACATTATCTTATGTGGTTCCAGATTGTGGATTCTCTAAGTGAGCTAGAAGCCTTAATGGAAAGGATGAAAAGGCTTCAAGAAGAAAGGGAAGATGAAGAGGCATCTCAGGAAGAAATGACCACGCGATTTGAGAAGGAGAAGAAAGAAAGTCTTTTTGTGGTCTCTGGAGATACTTTTCATTCATTTCCTCATTCAGGTGCTTCTCCCCACCACCACTGTCTTTTATTTTTAGTTGTTTGTAGAACCTTACTGAATGATCTTTAGTATTTTTCATATGAGTATGTAAAAATAACTGTTACCATCTTCCTTTAATTTAGTTTTGCTCTTCTACTTTGCCTATTATTTGCCCTTTTAGGCGGTGCATCTTTGAATGTATAGTTATGTATCACTTTAGAATGACAATATGTTCTGATAAATGCATTGAGGGAACATTGTAGAGTATACCTACGTAAACCTAGGTGGTGTAGGTCAGACCCTTGAGATGGCCTCTTAATGCAAACAAGACATAACAGTAAACATGAGATGTATGAGGTTACTACCAGCATAACATGGCATACTGTTTTGTAGTAAGCTCTTTTTACAAGTAGGAGTATACTCAAAAGTAACAAAAAACACAGTGTAGTATATAACCCATACATAATTGTGTATTTGCTGTACTTTTATATGACTGGCAGTACACTGGATTTGTTTACATCAGCATCACCACAAACGTCAGAAGTGCACTCCAATATTGCCATAACTACATCAAAGGCAATCAGCTCCATTATAATCTTATGGTATCACCTTTGTAAATGTAATACATCCTTAACAAAAATCTTACCATGAAGTATTGGGACTATATTTCAGATTCAGTTGGGACAAACTTCTAGGCTTGTTGTCTGCATTCTATCTTGGATAAAATATTATTTAAAGCAAACCAATCATTTATAAAGTTAGATAGGAATATTTAATTCATTGTACTTTTGTGACTTAAAAAATAAGTGAAATTCTGTTTTAATAGGTAAAGTTTTAAAAATTCATTGCCATTTTTGTGGGTGGCATATGTGGGGGAGGATCATTCTCTCAGTTACTTTTCCAGATTAGTTCTAAAATTACATTATACTTGCATTCTTTGGAATTTTTTAAAAATGTATTTTTTAGGTCATTGTCTTATATTGAATTTGGAAGAATTCATTTTGTATTGAAAGCTAGAATTCCTGTCTTAAAAATGAACTTTGTATTGAAAAAATATTCATTTTGTATTGAAAGCTAGAATTCCTGTCTTAAAAATGCACTTTGTATTGAAAAAATATTCATTTTTGTATCGAAAGCTAGAATTCCTGTCTTAAAAATGCACTTTTTCTAATACTCTATGAGACTTTGAAATAGAAAGGAAACTTTTCAATTTTAACTCCAAAGGATATTGAACACCACATAGTAAATTTTATTAAAATACCATAAACTCTCAACCCAAAGCTGAAACTCTTAGAAGTCATAATTCTTCATAACATTTCTTTTTAAAATAGAAATTACTGTGTTAAGGCTAGGCTTGTCAATCTTAATTTTGGAGAATTGTTTTGGCTTTAACTTTTTACTGCCAAAAATGCATTGATCTATAACTTTGAAAAGTTTACAGAAAGAACAAGAACCCTTTTCATGATTACCCCTAAAAAAAAAGTTCAGGAGTAGAGTATTCCTGGATTCGTTCCCTAGTGTTGAAAAAAAACCCAAAACACTAATGATCTTTTTTCATGAAAGATTTTTATCTACCCTATTGGATAGCCATTTTAATTCATTTACTTCATTGAAGGCTACTATAACTGTAAATCAGACATTTACTCAACAGGAAATCCCCCAAAAAAGAAACCTATTGTTTTGGTTTAATATTTATTTGTTGAGTACCCAACATAGTCTCAGTGCTATGGTAGGAACTAAGGTTTTAAGACTAAATAAGACATGATTCCTGCCTCAGGGAACTTTTATGCTAGTGAGAAAAGGAGAAATAATTATAATACACAGTAGAAAGTGAAAAATCTGGGCATAGAAGAGAGCGATGAACCCAAACATGGTAGGGAAAGAGCATGGACTGATGGGAACCTAGAGGAGAAAGAGTAGTAGTTCTTTTGACTCTTAAATGTCTTGGGAGTTGAGTGTGAGGAAGCCAAGCAGTGGCTGAGTGTGGCAGGGGCACAAGAGGACTCCTGAGGTCAATAACATCCAGACCTGAGGAAAGGCATGATGATAAGGAAACAGGATGCAGCATATGGGAACAGTACTTTTATATTTTTAGGACATAAATCATGAGGTAGGCAGTAAGAAGAGGAAGTTGGTTAGGTAGATATCAGCCTTATCATAATGGCCTTTCTAATCTTGAGCATGTAAGCTTTCATGTTTGGACATTTTGACCTGACATGTTTGTAAAACATCCACTCTAGAGACATCCAGCAGTGTTTCTTCAACTGCAGTGTGCTCAAGAGTCACTGGGTATCCTTGGGATGCAGATGTTTTCAGTCAGTCTGGGTGGCCCAAGAGACCACATTTCCATGAAGCCCGGGAGTGATGTCAGTGCTACCAATCTGTAAACTGCACTTGAAATAGCACAGGAGATGAGGAGAGGGTTACAACCTTCATGAGAATTTTTGGAAATTATCAGCATGTAACTCAGGGCTAAAATCAAAGTTGATTATAGAAACCCAGGGAGAACAAGCAGAGACAAAGGAAAATAATGAAGCTGGGATGAACCTTCTAATAAGCCAGTATTTTAAAATGTAAACATTCTTATTAAGATTAGTAATATCTGTTTGCTTTCAGACGTTAGTTTTTAAGAACTTCTTTAAGATAACTAGAGCTTACCCAAGGCCAACATCATTCTAAATGGCAAAAAATTGGAAGCATTCCCTCTATAAACTGGAACAAAACAGGGATGCCCTCTTTCACCACTTCTATTCAACATAGTCCTTGAAACTTTAGCCAGAGCAATTAGACAGATGAAAGAAATTAAAGGGATACACATAGGAAAAAAAGAACTGAAACTATCATTATTTGCTAATGACATGATTCTATACTTAGAGGATCCAAAAAACTCCACCAGAAAACTTCTAGAATTAATTCAGCAAAGTAGCAGGATATAAAATCAGTACCCATAAATCAAATACATTTCTATAAACCAGTGATGAATCTGCTAAAGAGAAATTAGTAAAACTAATCCCATTTAAAATAGCCTTAAAAAAATACTTGGGAATCAACAAAATAGGTGAAAGATCTCTACAATGAAAGCTACAGAACACTAAAGAAATTGAAGAAGGCCTTAGAAGATGAAAAGATCTCCCATGCTTTTGGATAGCCAAAATTAATACTGTCAAAATGGCCATACTACCCAAAGCACTATACAGATTCAATGTGATTCCAATTAAAATCCCAATGTCATTCCTTATAGAAATAAAAAATGCAATTATGAAATTTACTTGGAAAAATAAGAGACTTTTACATTAAGAGATAATGCATTGAAAATGCTATTGGTAGTGTTTCTATTCATTTTAACAGAGTGCTGAAGCACAAGGAGAATACAAAGTGGTTATGGGTTTGGGGTAGGAATAAGCCTAGAATTTCTTTTTAGAGAATTGAAAGCCACTTAAAAACTTCAGGTCAATTTAAGTAGTTTAATGTTTAGACATTAAACTACTTTTCCACATCATCATATATTAATTCACATTGAATTTCTCACTGACATTTAGTATTGACAGGAGTATTAATAACTTATAGTAAGTTTATTATGAATAAATTTATTCATTTCTTTAGTTGACATTTGTTTTTGTATTAATGAAGCAAAAATAGATATTAAGAGTATAGCATAATAACTGGCATTCTAGTAATTACTCAACAAAGTTTATTCTCTTTATGTGTAATAAAGAAGTTTTAAAATTCTTATTTTAATGAGAATTTTTGGGGATTAAATTTTTTATTTGTCCTTTTGAGATTTACAGACATAGACTGTATTTTGACATATTATACATACATGGAGTGTAACTTCTCATTCTTGTAGTTGTACATGATTGTGGAGTTTGATACTGGTTGTGTATTCATATGTGAACAGAGGAAAGTTATGTCCAAGTCATTCTACTGTCTTTTCTATTCACAGGCCCCTCCTTTTCATCATTCCCCTTTCTTCATTCCTCTTTGTTTAATCCAGTAATTTTCTATTCCCCCCCCCTGCCCCCCATGTGTTAGTATCCACATGTCAGAGAAACATTCGGCCTTTGGTTTTTTGGGATTGGCTTATTTAACTTAGCATGATAGTCTCCAGTTCCGTCCATTCACCAGCAAATGCCATAATGTCCTTCTTCTTTATGACTGAGCAATACTCCATTGTGTATATATGCCAAAAAAAAAAGTTTTAATCCATTTATCTGCTGAAAGGCAGACACCTAAGTTGGTTCCATAGCTTAGCTATAAACATGGATGGGGTCATGTCACCATAGTGTGCTGATTACAAGTCCTTTTTAACAAGATATATCTAAAGTTGAATAGCCTTTCCTACTATTATGAAGCACACTGGCTGGGCATGGTGGTGGTGCACACCTGTAATCCCAGCAATTTGGGAGGCTGAGACAGGAAAATTGCAAGGTCAAGGCCAAGCCTCAGCAACTTTGTGAATCCTTATCTCAAAATAAAGAGTGAAAAGGACTGGGGATGTAGCCCAGAGGGGTAAAGAGCTCCTGGGTTCATTCCTTAGTGGAAAAAAAAAAAAAAAAAGAACTCCAATAATTCTATGACAGCAACCTTAAGAAAGGAAAAAACTTAGGAAGAAAGAATACTTATTGTTGGGATTGTTGTGAAATAGCAAATATTAAACATAATGAAGTGTCCTATTCATTAGTCTAACAATGTTTCAGAAGAATTACTATAATTGCACTTATTTTTTAAACTTCCCCAAATTTTGACTAGATAAGAATTATAGTTTTTACTATGCTTCAAAACTTTTTATTAACTGTATTTAAAATTTATTATTTATTAAATACGAAAAATATTTAATATTAATTAAAATACTAGTTAAGAAAATATGCTTACATAGGAGCTTATTTTTTTCTTTAATTTTGGGAAATATATACTTATTTTCTAGAGCAAAAAGAAGAAAATGAAGCTCATGCATTCCATTTTAATGGTTGAAATCAGGAAAAAGTAATTAAAAATACAGACTAAAGTAAAAAAAAAAAACAAAACAGTGAATTAGGAACTGGGGATGTGGCTCAAGTGGTAACATGCTCGCCTGGCATGCGTGGGGCGATGGGTTCCATCCTCAGACCACATAAAATAAAGATGTTGTGTCCACCGAAAACTGAAAAATAAATATTTAAAAAACCAGTGAATTAGAAGATGATTATCTTCAAGCTAAATTAATATGCATTGAACATTTAAATTTTTCCAGTGGTAAATTTTTAATATCATCAACTATGTAGTTGTCACCTGTCTTAAAATGTTATTATTGTCTATCTTCCTGACTGCCAGTTTGGTACTAGTCTACTCACAGTCTTATTAAAGCAAGTTATTTACTTCACGTGTATGTTTTTATTTTCATGTGCTCAGAAAAAATGAACACACATTGCGTGTAAAGCTCAATGAATGTTCACAAACTGAACCCTCCTGTTTAGCACCCAGTTGAATAAAAAGAATGATAGTGTCATTCAAAAGTCCACTCTCCCCTCCCTGGAGCTTCTTTCCTGACCCTTTTCCTTATAACATACCACATTGTAAGCTAAAAACAAACTTTATTGAACTGATTTTTACTGTGAATAGGTCAAGATGAAACAATATGTAATTTAAGCACAGTTTATCTTAAATCTAAAATGGTCTTGTACCTTCATCTCCTCTCCTTCGTCACATCCCCTTTATCACCTGGAGAGAACAAAAGGATGTTTAAACTTTATATTCACAGGCCCATCCTATCTTCCATTTCTAAATTAGTAAAATTAGTGTATTAGTCTTTTGCTACTATTGTTTAGACTTTTTAAATTTAGTCAATTTTTTGCCTGGATAACTAGAGTTAAATTTAATTCCCAGAATTTAGAAATGAAATTATATAAAATATCTGCTGCTGAAGTTTTGAATATGAATTTAAGCCACATAGTCAATATTGTTAATTAATTAATGTTAATTAATTAATCAACATTAATTAATGTTAATTAATTAATCATTAATTAATGTTAATTAATTATTGTTAATAAATTAATGATAAAGCTAAAAAGTAGTGGAAAATGGGGTTCTGTTTTATTATCTTATCCAGGTTCAATATCCTTATGAACTGGATTGTTCATTATTTTCTCTAGATTTTGAAGATGACATGATTGTAACATCTGATGTCTCGCGATATATTGAAGACCCTGGTTTTGGGTATGAAGACTTTGCGAGACGAGGAGAAGAACATTTGCCAACATTCCGAGCTCAGGTATAAGATGTCTTTAATTCAGAGTAGCCACTTTAACTGCCATTTTAACTATTAACTGTTGAAATATAAATAAATTGACTTCAAAATAAATTGGTCATTTGATAGTATCTATAAATCTTGGCATTTATCCTCCTTTTCAGTCTCATATAATTTGGTATCCCAATAAGTGAATAGTTATTTTAGCATTTCCCCCTAAGAAGGCAAAAGGAAACTATCTGCTTTATTTAGTTACTTTCATTATTACATGGTAGTTGTACATTGTTCATGTGTTTTTCTAAAGGAAGCAGGGAGGAAATCAAATGGTATGGTCATGTTTATATGTAAAAAGGTATTTTGTAATAAGATCATATACCAGCAGGCATGGGCTTAAGGGCACCCTCCCACTCCTGAAAATGTAGCCAACTATAGTTAGGCGAGTCCTAAAGAGAGTGTAGGTTTGAATTACACAGATTCTTTTATGCCTATTTTAGATGATTTCTATGCTAACAGTCCATGTAACAGTTTGGTGACATAGGGATATTCCAAGATCTTCGAGGTTCCTTTCAGATTCAGGTATAGTGTGCATGGTACCTGATCATCAGAGGTGGCCAGAGTTCATTACTAAACATGACAAACACTGGGCAAACATTCTGGCACTCCAATCTGCAAACCGTTGTGAAGGATTCTTGTTAAAGCCATAGTGAAGCTGCAAACCTAGAACTGAATTAGAAGTATGCTCACTTACTAGCTTCAGTAGTTTAATTCAATAAAAACATATTGGATACATTTTGTTCACTTAGGACTACACCTGGGAAAATCATGGGTTCTCCCTGGTGAACAGACTTTATTCAGACATTGGACATCTTCTTGATGAGAAGTTTAGAATGGTCTACAATCTCACCTATAACACTATGGCCACCCATGAGGATGTTGACACAACCACACTGCGCAGAGCTTTATTTAACTATGTTCACTGTATGTTTGGAATCAGGTATGTTCTATGTGCATAAAGTTTTATACTATTTTTAAGTGAAAATTCTGACATGAGTCTTATTTATATCCCACTTTGTAATTATAGGATTCTGGGGAGAGAATAATATATGTGAACTTCTGATTTTAAAAAAATTCTGTTTTATAAAGAGCATTTTTCTTCATTTAAGTGTTGCAAATCTTAACAATGATGTACATATAAGGGCAGCAGGAAGAATTTACTGAGGAAAGGAGAAACAGCATCAGTAATCACTGGGATAGGATAGAATCAGACTAAAGTTGAGAATCCTTCCTGGAAAATAGATTAGTTTTTTTAAAAAATGTGTATTGTGTCTCTTTAGATCACTGTAATAAATTGTTTTTTTTTAAATTTATTTTTGAAGGAATGGTAATTGGGGCATAAGCAAAACTAGAATAGATTTTGTCCTCATAAAGCTTATGTAAGCTCACATAAGAATACTGAAATGAAACATATCAGTCAATATAAATTAAGGCTTCTAAGTTTAGGAAATTAGCATTGAGATGATAGTGAGTAAATGCGGGAAGGAGATTGAATGGGCTAATCAAGAAAGCTCTTTTTTGGAGAAGTGCTTTTTGGGGCTGAGTTTGGAAGGCTTTTTATGGAATAGATTTACAGAAAAAAAATTGCAGTTATGAATACATTTAACTTGACTGTATAGTGTATCTTTTCTTATATATTATGTGAAAGCCTTTTTGGAATGAAATTAGAATTCAATTTGTTAAGCAGAGTATTTTCTGTAATTTTAGCTAAAGGATCACAAAATTTCCCGATTAATCAACTAATAATGAAACATTCTATGTAAACAAACAAACAAACAAACAAACAAACAAAAGAAAACCACTACAGGTTGAGCATCCTAAATCTGAAAATTTGACATCAAAATACTTTAAAATCCTAAACTTTTTATCTTATTAAAATTTGGGGGGTTTTAGAGAAATTGAGATTTCAGATTTTCTGATTAGGAATGTTTGATAAAGTCTATGCAAGTATACCAACATCTAAAAAACTTAGAACTCTGAAACATTTCTGATCACACTCATTTTGGAGCAGGGATTCTCATCCTGCATTATGATGGTGTATAATAATTATGCTATTTGTCCATTGACTATCCTGAACAATAAATTATCAAAGAATTATTGTATGTTTAAACATATATCATATATATATATATATATATATAAATATATATATACACACACATAAAAATATACTATAGTGTATATATAATGTACACTATTATGTGGAAGAGTATAGTGTATATATATATACATATAGTGTATATAATGTATATATATACACACATAATATGTGTATATAAACCATATGTAATATATAAAGGGGCACAATATACTTTTTTTTTAACTAGTCCATTTTCCAGGAAGGATTCTCAAATTTAGTCTTAATTCTATCTCCAGTGATTACTGATGTTATATAAAACATACATACATACACACACATTATAGTTACATAGTTAAGAAAAATAAACACTAATAAAATTTAAGTCCAATAAATATTGATAGTATACAAGGCAATAAGTAACAAATGTTGTAATCATATTTAATCCATTGGATGCTACTAAATAAAGTTTTTATGAAATCATCAAGATATCATGTATTTAAAGCAATACTTTGGATTTAAAAATATAGGAGATAAATTGCAAAAGCTTCCAGGACCACAGACCCCCTCCCATCAGTGCCTGTGCCTATTCTTTCTGCTCTCTCTCTTCTGTTTCTGTGGATGCCTGTCTATGCTGCTGTGCACTTAGACACAAACTCCCACATCCTCTCACTTCTGAAGATCTCTGTCCTCACTTCTCCCTCCTCTCTCCCACATAGTCAGCTTTACTTTCCTGTATCTTTTCCAGCAGTATGGAACATGCTATTATTTCTCCCATCACTAAAGAAAATTCTTTCATCCTCCTTTTCCTTCTGGCTGCTACCTCATTTTTCTACTCCTATGCATAGCAGATTTCTTTGAAAAAAAATTGCATTTACTGTCACCATTTTCTCATATCCCATTCTCTCTTGAACTTACACAGTTAGGCTTTTTCTCCTACCATGCCTACAAAACTGTGCTTATTGAGGTTACCAATAACTTCTGCTAGCTACTTCCCGTGGTCAGTCTGCAATTATTACTTATCTGATTGTTTAGCAGCATATTAGATATATGATGACTCTGTCATCCTTGAAACACTTGATTCCAGCCTTAGGGCCTTTATGCTTGTTCCTTCTTCACCTTATGGTACTTGTTCAAATGTCAATCTCTCAGAGAAGCCATCCTGCCCACCCTATTTAAAATCATAACTTCTTTCCTCCTAGACCACAGATTTCATTTTCTCTGCCTAGCAGTTATCACCATCTGTATACTACATGCTTTATCTTTTAAATTTTTTTCTCCATATAGAATTTAAAGTCAATGAGATCAGGGATTGATTTTTTTCTATGTTCATCAGCGAATCCCCAGTACCTAGAAAGGTGCAGGGCATATAGAAGTCACTCGGCAAATATTTGTTAAATTAATTAATTAATGAGCTTAGTGGTATATAGTTATTAGACAATCTTTCTACAACATTAGAAATTAAAAATTTTAATTGTATCATAATAAAGCTGTTGTCCTGTTGCTCATAGGTATGATGATTATGACTATGGAGAAGTTAACCAATTACTTGAACGAAGCCTGAAGGTTTACATTAAGACAGTAACCTGCTATCCTGAGAGAACTACAAAGCGCATGTATGATAGTTACTGGCGGCAGTTCAAACACTCAGAAAAGGTAAAGTTTCATGACAAAGCATTATACCATAGACAGATATTCAGTATAATAAGTAATGATTATGAAAAATGACGCAAGTGCTGTACTAATAAATTTGTGCTTTTGAAATTGAAGTGGAATTATCTAGCATTTTATGTTTTTAAATTCAGAGTTATTGAATATTAACTAAATTTTAGTTGGATGCTTTGTCTATCATAGTGTCTAAAGTAAATTTTAGCATCAGTCTGTGATAGAGTGTATCTTTCAAATAGTGTCTTTAATGTCTTTAAAATATGAGAAACTGAGGAAGGGAAGATGGCGGCGAAGGGAGTGCATCACCCCCGTGTGCCGCGTCACTGTGCGGGAGAATGACGAGTTAAAACAGCTGAAGGCTGTCTTGTTGGGAATTTCCAGCGAAATTGAGGTGCTCCAGAATCTAGTGGAGGGATTTTCATCGCGTGAGGATCGGCGGCGGGGGCTCGGTCGCGGGCGATTTCTCCACACGGAGGGTCGCACGGCTTGTTCGGCAGATTGCCCCGCAGCCGGAGTCAGCGGCGCGCGCTGGGAAGCAGAGAGGTGGCGGCGAGGAGGTGCAGCGCTGCGGATTCTGTGGGCTTCTGCCAACGGTGGAATGGCTGCGCTCAGTGCTTAGTTCTGGGTTTGAGACGGAGGAGGGAAGCAGTCCAGTTCGGTTCTCCACACCGGTCAGTCCACGGAGGAAGCCAGCGGCTGCCATCTTGGAGAGCTGACGTAATCATCCCTGTTTTCTACTGATCTCAGCTCATTCAGCTACGGAACAGGTGATTTCAGGCTGTTATTTGCCTGCGTCTCACAGACAGATAGCTCAGGCTCAGGGCTAGAGAACCCGCAGAGACGGCTTCTTGGAGCTCGCCCCTAGAAGAGTGTGCTCCAAGCTCTGAGCAGCCGGGTTCTGGTTCCTGGAGCTGCTTTGGTCCAGGGCTGGGGAACCCACAGGGACTGCTTTTTGGAGCCTGCTCCTAGCAGACCGTGCACCGAGCTCTGAGCAGCCGGGTTCTGGCTCCCGGAACTGTTTTGGCCCAGGGCTGGGGGAACCCGCGGAGTCTGCTTCTTGGAGCCTGCTCCCAGCAGAGCGTGCACCAAGCTTGGGACGGCCAGGTTCTGGCTCCTGGAGCTGCTTTGGCACTGGGCTGGGGATCCCGCGGAAACTGCTTCTCGGTCCGGGTCCTGCTGGGTGCTGTGGGGGCCAGAGGGGCAGAGTGGAACTGCCGCCTGTGCCCAGAACAGGCCAAGCGACCCGCCGGCGTGGTATCATGTCACCCCAACTGCAGCTGGGGCTGAAGAGAGCAGCCGCCCACGCCTGGATCAGGTCCAGTGACCCGATGGCATGGTAGTCAAGTCACCCCATTTGGAGTAGAGGCCGAGCAGAGCCGCCGCCCGAGCCTGCAAGGTAGGCAGACCTGCGACCCACTGGCAGGACAGGCCCGGTGGCCTGCCAGCGGGGTGGACACGTCACACAGATTGGAGTGGGGGCTGAGCGGGGCCACTGCCTGTGCCCGGAAAAGGCCCAGCAACCCACCGGCATGGCAGTCAAGTCACCCCATTTGGAGTGGGGGCCGAGCAGAGCCGCCGCCCAAGCTTGCAAGGTAGGCAGACCGGCAGCCCACAGGCGGAACGGGCCCAGCGGCCGGCCGGCGAGACAGACACGTCACACTGGTCGGAGTGGAGGCGGAGCAGAGCCGCCGCCCGTGTCCGGAAAAGGCCCAGCGACCCGCGGGAGTGGCAGTTAGGTAGCACCATTTGGAGTGGGGGCCGAGCAAAACTGCCGCCCGAGCCCGCAAGATAGGCAGACCTGCGACCCACCAGCGAAACAGGCCCAGAGGACTGCCAGCATGGTAGACACGTCACACCAATTGGAGTAGGGGCCGAGCAGAGCCGCCGCCCGCATCCGGATCAGACACAACAACCCGTGGGCTTGGTAGTCACGTCACCACAATTGGTGTGGGGCCAGAGCAGAGCCGCCACCTGCGCCCGCAGGGTGGGCAGACCTGCGACGACCGGCAGAGCAGGCCTAGCGGCCCGCCAGCATACTAGACAGATCACCCCAATTGGAGGAGGAGCACAGCCACTACCCGCTCTGCAAGGGATATTTTTCAACTATACAAGACCAATATAATAAATAGGGGGAAAATTTCAAAAAAACAACAGTTTTACCAAGCAGAAAGAAACGCAAGAAGTACGAAAAGACAAGGCAAGAAAGGACCACAAGCAATGCAGGTCAACTCAACTTTAGAAGAGGTAATGGCTGCAACAGATGGAATGTCAGATAAAGAGTTCAGGATATACATGCTTCAGATGATCTGGAGTCTCAAGGAAGACATGAGACAGCAAAATCAGACAATGAAAGATCACTTTGATAAGGAATTACATAAAAAAATCCAAGAATCAAAGGATCAATTATACAGGGAGATAGAGGTAATAAAAAACAAACAAATAGAAATCCTAGAAATGCAGGAAGCAATAAACCAACTTAAAAACTCAATTGAGAATACTACCAGCAGAGTAGAACACTTAGAAGATAGAACATCAGACAATGAAGACAAAATATTTCAACTTGAAAAGAACATAGACAGCTCAGCAAGACAGTTAAGTAACCATGAGCAGAACATCCAAGAGATATGGGATAACATAAAGAGACCAAACTTAAGAGTCATTGGGATACAGGAAGGCATGGAGGTCCAAACTAAAGGAATGAGCAATCTATTCAATGAAATAATATGAGAAAACTTCCCAGACTTGAAGAATGAGACAGAATCCCAAATCCTAGAAGCCTACAGGACTCCGAATGTGCAAAATCATAAGAGATCCACACCTAGACACAATATAATGAAGATGCCCAACATACAGAATAAGGAGAGAATTTTAAAAGCTACAAGAGAAAGGAAGCAGATTACATTTAGGGGTAAACCAATCAGGATAACAGCTGATCTTTCAACACAGACTCTGAAAGCTAGAAGATCCTGGAATAACATATTTCAAACACTGAAAGAAAATGGGTTCCAGCAAAGAATCGTGTATCCGGCCGGCGAAATTAAGCTTCAGGATAGAAGATGAAATTAAAACCTTCCACGATAAACAAAAGTAAAAAGAATTTGCAGCTAGAAAACCATCTCTTCAAAAAATTCTTGGCAAAATATTACAGGAAGAGGAAATGGAAAATAACAATGAAAACCAACAGTGGGAGGTAGGACAATAAAGGGGGGAAATAATCAAAGAAGAAAACAAATCAGGTTTAGTAACATTAATAAACAAATATGGCTGGAAGAACAAACCATATTTCAATAATAACCCTAAATGTTAATGGCTTAAACTCACCAATTAAGAGACACAGGCTAGTAGAATGGATCACAAAACAAGACCCAACAAAATGCTGCCTACAGGAGACAAATTTGATAGAAAAAGACATACATAGACTGAAGGTGAAAGGTTGGGAAAAATCATATCACTCATATGGACTGCGGAAACAAGCAGGAGTGTCCATACTCATATCAAATAAAATAGATTTCAAGCCAAAGGGATAAAAAGGGATAAAGAGGGACACTACATACTGCTCAAGGGAACCATACACCAACAAGACATAATAATCATAAATATATATGCCCCAAACAATGGAGCAGCTATGTTCATCAAGCAAACTCTTCTCAACTTCAAGAGTCTAATAGACCACCATACAATAATCATGGGAGACTTCAACACACCTCTCTCACCACTGGACAGATCTTCCAAACAAAAGTTGAATAAGGAAACTATAGAACTCAATAATACAATTAACAACCTAGACTTAATTGACATATATAGAATATACCACCCAACATCAAACAGTTACACTTTTTTCTCAGCAGCACATGGATCCTTCTCAAAAAGAGATCATATATTATGTCGCAGGGCAACTCTTAGACAATATAAAGGAGTAGAGATAATACCATGCATCTTATCTGACCATAATGGAACGAAACTGAAAATCAACGATAAAAGAAGGAAGGAAAAAACCATGCATCACTTGGAGAATGAACAATAGGTTACTGAATGATCAATGGGTTTTAGAAGACATCAAGGAGGAAATTAAAAAATTCTTAGAGTTAATTGAAAACTCAGACACAACATATCGGAAACTATGGGACACATTGAAAGCAGTTCTAAGAGGAAAATTCATTGCTTGGAGTTCATTCCTTAATAAAAGAAAAAACCAACAAATAAATGATCTCATACTTCATCTCAAAATCCTAGAAAAAGAAGAGCAAAACAACAGCAAAAGAAGTAGAAGGCAAGAAATAATTAAAATCAGAGCTGAAATTAATGAAATCGAAACAAAAGAAACAATTGAAAAAATTGATAAAACTAAAAGTTGGTTCTTTGAAAAAATAAATAAAATCGACCCTTAGCCATGCTAACGAAGAGAAGAAGAGAGAGAACTCAAATTAGTAGCATATGGGATGAAAAAGGCAATATCACAACAGACACTTCAGAAATACAGAAGATAATCAGAAATTATTTTGAATCCTTATACTCCAATAAAATAGAGGATAGTGAAGGCATCGATAAATTTCTTAAGTCATATGATCTGCCCAGATTGAGTCAGGAGGATATAGACAACCTAAACAGACCAATAACAATTGAGGAACTAGAAGAAACCATCAATAGACTACCAACTAAGAAAAGCCCAGGACCAGATGGGTATAAAGCAGAGTTTTACAAAACCTTTAAAGAGGAACTAATACCAATACTTTTCAAGCTATTTCAGGAAATAGAAAAAGAGGGAGAACTTCCAAATTCATTCTATGAGGCCAACATCACCCTGATGCCTAAACCAGACAAAGACACTTCAAAGAAAGAAAACTACAGACCAATATCTCTAATGAACCTAGATGCAAAAATCCTCAATAAAATTCTGGCGAATTGGATTCAAAAACATATCAAAAAAATTGTACACCATGATCAAGTAGGATTCATCCCTGGGATGCAAGGCTGGTTCAATATATGGAAATCAATAAATGTTATTCACCACATCAATAGACTTAAAAATAAGAACCATATGATCATCTCGATAGATGCAGAAAAAGCATTCGACAAAGTACAGCATCCCTTTATGTTCAAAACTCTAAAAAAATTAGGGATAACAGGATCATACTTCAACATAGTAAAAGCAATCTATGCTAAGCCACAGGCTAGCATCATTCTGAATGGAGAAAAATTGAAGGCATTCCCTCTAAAATCTGGAACAAGACAGGGATGCCCTCTCTCGCCACTTTTTTCAACATAGTCCTCGAAACACTGGCCAGAGCAATTAGACAGACAAAAGAAATTAAAGGCATAAAAATAGGAAAAGAAGAACTTAAATTATCACTATTTGCAGATGACATGATTCTATACCTAACAGACCCAAAAGGGTCTACAAAGAAACTATTAGAGCTAATAAATGAATTCAGTAAAGTGGCAGGATATAAAATCAACATGCATAAATCAAAGGCACTCCTGTATATCAGCGACACATCCTCTGAAATAGAAATGAGGACAACTACTCCATTCACAATATCCTCAAAAAAATAAAATAAAATACTTGGGAATCAACCTAACAAAAGAGGTGAAAGACTTATACAATGAAAACTACAGAACCCTAAAGAGAGATATAGAAGAAGATCTTAGAAGATGGAAAAATATACCCTGTTCATGGATAGGCAGAACTAACATCATCAAAATGGCGATATTAACAAAAGTTCTCTATAAGTTCAATGCAATGCCAATCAAAATCCCAACGGCATTTCTTGTAGAAATAGATAAAGCAATCGTGAAATTCATATGGAAAAATAAAAGACCCAGAATAGCAAAAACAATGCTAAGCAGGAAGTGTGAATCAGGTGGTATAGCGATACCAGACTTCAAACTATACTACAGAGCAATAGTAACAAAAACAGCATGGTACTGGTACCAAAACAGGCGGGTGGACCAATGGTACAGAATAGAGGACACAGAAACCAATCCACAAAACTACAACTATCTTATATTTGATAAAGGGGCTAAAAGCATGCAATGGAGGAAGGATAGCATCTTCAACAAATGGTGCTGGGAAAACTGGAAATCCATTTGCATCAAAATGAAACTGAATCCCTTTCTCTCCCCATGCACAAAAGTTAACTCAAAATGGATCAAGGAGCTTGATATCAAATCAGAGACACGGCGTCTGATAGAAGAAAAAGTAGGCTATGATCTACATATTGTGGGGTCAGGCTCCAAATTCCTCAATAGGACACCCATAGCGCAAGAGTTAATAACTAGAATCAACAAATGGGACTTACTCAAACTAAAAAGTTTTTTCTCAGCAAAAGAAACAATAAGAGAGGTAAATAGGGAGCCTACATCCTGGGAACAAATCTTTACTCCTCACACTTCAGATAGAGCCCTAATATCCAGAATATACAAAGAACTCAAAAAATTAGACAATAAGATAACAAATAACCCAATCAACAAATGGGCCAAGGACCTGAACAGACACTTCTCAGAGGAGGACATACTATCAATCAACAAGTACATGAAAAAATGCTCACCATCTCTAGCAGTCAGAGAAATGCAAATGAAAACCACCCTAAGATACCATCTCACTCCAGTAAGATTGGCAGCCATTATGAAGTCAAACAACAAGTGCTGGCGAGGATGTGGGGAAAAGGGTACACTTGTTCATTGTTGGTGGGACTGCAAATTGGTGCAGCCAATTTGGAAGCAGTATGGAGATTTCTTGGAAAGCTGGGAATGGAACCACCATTTGACCCAGCTATTCCCCTTCTCGGTCTATTCCCTAAAGACCTAATAAGAGCATGCTACAGGGACACTGCTACATCGATGTTCATAGCAGCAGAATTCACGATAGCAAGATTGTGGAACCAACCTAGATGCCCTTCAATAGACGAATGGATAAAAAAAATGTGGCATTTATACACAATGGAGTATTACTCTGCATTAAAAAATGACAAAATCATAGAATTTGGAGGGAAATGGATGGCATTAGAGCAGATTATGCTAAGTGAAGCTAGCCAATCCCTATAAAACAAATGCCAAATGTCTGCTTTGATATAAGGGGAGTAACTAAGGACAGAGTAGGGACGAAGAGCATGGGAAGAAGATTAACATTAAACAGGGATGAGAGGTGGGAGGGAAAGGGAGAGAGAAGGGAAATTGTATGGAGATGGAAGGTGATCCTCAGGGTTATACAAAATTACATACAAGAGGAAGTGAGGGGTAAGGGAAGAATAATACAAGTGGAAGAAATGATTTACAGTAGAGGGGGTAGAGAGAGAAGAGGGGAGGGGGGGAGAGGGGAGGGGAGATAGTAGAGGATAGGAAAGGCAGCAGAATACAACAGACACTAGAATGGCAATGTGTAGATCAATAGAAGTGTAACTGATGTGATTCAGCAATCTATATACTGGGTAAAAATGGGAGTTCATAACCCACTTGAATCAAACTGTGAAATATGATATATCAAGAACTATGTAATGTTTTGAACGACCAAAAAAAAAATAATGATAAGTTATTGATTTAAGAGGATGAAAGTTACCTCTGTAATCCAGATTTTTCTTAATATAGATTGAATCCTAGCATTCTATCAAAAAAAAAAAAAGGAAAAAACAGCTTTACATGTATGAAGACATGAATTGGTGTGAGCATATTTTATATACAAACAGAGATATGAAAAATTGTGTTCTATATGTGTAATAAGAATTGTGATGCATTCTGCTGTCGTGTATTTAAAAAATAAAAGCAATTTTAAAAAAAGTAAAATAAATGTTTGCACAGAAAAAAATATGAGAACCTATCTACCATTCTAACTTTCAATAAAAACCAAACCTACTGCGGGGCTGGGGATGTGGCTCAAGCGGTAGCGCGCTCGCCTGGCATGCGTGCGGCCTGGGTTCGATCCTCAGCACCACATACCAACAAAGATGTTGTGTCCGCCGAGAACTAAAAAATAAATATTAAAAAAAATTCTCTCTCTCTCTCTCTCTCTCTCTCCTCTCTCACTCTCTCTTTAAAAAAAAAAAAACCTACTAATAAGTTTTAGTGGTATAATTGTATCTTGACTTAGAAGCATATCCATTTAAAGATTCTTTAGCTAGCCACAAGAATTATTAGAACAATAGTTTATCATCTCAATTTAATAACTGGTATTTAAGTTATAGATAGATCCTTATTTATTTTTTATTTATTTATATGCAGTGCTGAGAATCAAACCCAGTGCCTCACACATGCTAGGCAAGCACTCTACCACTGAGCTACATTCCAGCCCATATAATCTGGTATTTTGATAATATAATATAGGACCTTTTAGACAAATATATTATTATATAAGAATATTTTTTGCAGGAAATATATAGGAATCATATTTAAATTAAAACCTAATAAATGTTTGGATTTTTAACCAACATTAAAATATAAAAAGCTAGCTTTATGTATTAGGCCTTTTAATCCTTAAATCCAAGAGTCTCATTTATATCTACACTTGAGAATAAGAAATATTTCTAGGGTTCCAACAGACACTAATTAGCTGTTATGACCTTGGCATAGAAATGTTATGACCTCAGTATCTGACAGATTTTTTTGAAGTCTTAAAGCCAGTCACACTCAGGTAATTTCCCATTTTATCTTCAGCATCTCTTGGTGGATCTTTATGCCCTGTTTATATGTTTGCAATAGCTTTTTCTCCTTTTCTAGATTCTATCTAGAAATTTTCTTTACTAATCAGGAAACTATATCCAACAATATATTCAACTGGTAGAAAGATATCAAAACATTATATTTCCTTATAGTACATTTTGAAAACTTGCATGTATTCTTTTAACTGTCAGCTGAGAAGTATTCCTAAAAGAAGTGCTTTTCACAATTTTACCTGAAAGACTCTAAGGAAACTATGCATAGCTAATAAATAACAGACACTACATAGAAAAAGTGTCCAGCATCAGAGTTTCACTTTAAAAGTAAATACTAGTAAAATTTTGAAGAGCTTTTCATGGTGTGTGTGTGTGTGTGTGTGTGTATAAACATATATATATATATATATATATATATATATATATATATGCATATATAATATGTATACACATCATATATATAGAGAGATATATGATGTGAAAAATGTAGGGTTAATTTTTAGCCATGTCAAATTTTATGACTTGGAAGTATAATTTGTAGGAAAATTATAATTTATAAAAATTAGTTTTGTTATTGAAAAGGTTAATTGGCTTTACATAATGTATAGTCTTAACAAGATTATAGAATTTTATAGATATTATGGGTTGTTTTTACTACTTGCAGAACTATCTTTATAAATACACATTTGAATGTTACATTTGTATATGCATAGATATACCCAGGCATGTATGTTTGTATATAATCTCTATACACATAAAGAATGTTTGTAAATGTGATATGTGGGAAAAACCTTAAAGATTTTCCCTTTGGGTATTATGTTCACTAACCTGATAATATTTTCCTTTCCAGGTTCACGTAAATCTACTTTTAATGGAAGCAAGGATGCAAGCTGAACTGCTTTATGCCCTTCGGGCTATAACTCGGCATTTGACCTGAACCATTGACCAGGGAGAATGGCATGTGTGTAAAGACCTTTTCACATATGATTTACATCAGAAACTATTTGTGATATAGCATCAAAAATTATCCAATTCTCTAGTGTCAAAGATTAGTCGTTGTTTTTTTTTTTTGTTGTTGTTGTTGTTGTTTTTCTTTTTCCGGCTGTAATGTGCAATGATGTGTTTTATTTTTCTTGATGCTTAACATTACTAACAATTGCAAAAATAATACTGAGGAGCACTACTTTGCATTGTTTATAATTGGATTTTTGGATACTGATCATAAATCATGAACCTGGTTTGTTAATGCTTAACTTCAATGCTTAGGGGTTTGTGTGTATGTATACTTTTTTCTTTGCCCCTCATTTTTTTTAAATAAGGAAAAGCGCTTACAATCTGGTCAAGCTAATTTTTTTCAGATATTGGAATTCAGCAAAGAATGACCTCCTCTGGCCATTCTAAAATTTTCATGTTGTGTCCTAAGTCTGGTGGAGGAAAAGCATGCGCTGTTGAACCAAGCTGCTCAATGGACACAAATTTGTGTCCCCAGGAAATTATTTGTCAGGCACTGTGTTTTTGTTTGTTTGTTTGTTTGTTTTGGGGTTTGGTTTTTTTTTTTCCTGCTATTAGCGATAACGTGAAATGTGATACAGCCATTGTCCATAATTTAATGTGAAGTTAATCATGATGAATTCTATCGCATGCTACTGAAATGCCAAATTTAGCAATTTTCTTTCTCTTCTAAACCGGAATTTTCAGTTTTCCATATCAGATGTATATATGAAAAGCAGAATTATGCACAATCCTTCCTATCACTGACAGTACTTCTCAGTCACCTTAAATAATCAGTGGTCACAGTGCTGCTCACAGTTCTTTCAGTTGGCACATATAAACCTGTACCCACACAAGACTGACCAAAAATTTTCTTTGCACATTTTCCTTTCTTATAGTTTTTTCTATATTATGGTAAGCAAAAGAAGGTTACATGCCTATATTTTTCCAATTAGGCTTTTAGAAATTGTTTCCATGATTTTCTTCCTATAATAGATTAAACATATTATTATTCAAAGGTTAAAAATTGTGTTTCTATGCATTAATGTGATTAAACAACAACAAAAAATGAGTGCAATATGTTCTAAGAAATACTCAACTTCCCCCTATTAAGTCACTGCAGAAGTGTCCTTTTAAACAGAGCCATAAAGAAATTTTGTGTAAATTTCTTTATTGAACTAGGCTTTTTTCAATTTTACCTTACTGGGGTTCAAAATGTTCTTTTCATAATGCCAAAGCATTTCTCTTCCCCAGAAAAAATCTCTTTGGACAACTGGTTAAAAAAAGATGTCAAGTCATAGGGGAGGAATAAGCAGCCAAAAAGTCACATTTTTGCATTGGTTTATGTTGCTTATTAGACTATCTTCAGAGAGCACAACATTATGTGTTTATAGCTTTAATTTGTATTATGTTAATGAACCAGTGAAGTGCCTAAAGAGATGCTTACAACTATCCAGTAGGACACAACTGCACTGCTTAAACACTTTTTGGTTAATTAAGGGTGACTTGAATTTTACACATACATATTAGTTTTTAAAAAACATATTCATTTTTAATAGTAAATAATATAGCTAAAATTTTCCGTTATATTTCCCACAAAGATTTCAGTTTATATATACTTACTTATTATATAGGACCTACTTTTTTTCTCTCACGAAAGGATCATGGGGTAGTGTTTTGTTAAATCACTTTCCCATTCCATTTGCCATCCTTCTCTGGTACAGTACATTAAGTTGCTTTGCTTTAGCTTTGTTCCAGATAAGAAAACAAAGATGACTATACACCTGTTAACATATAAGATAGTTTGCATTTTTGGATTCCAGGATCTTATTTGAAATCTTCCATGTGAGGAAAAAAGTTACTAATATTTTTGAAGACAGGGTGGTTTATTTAAAGAGACTATTCAAAGAACTCACACCAGATCTCTTTGTGTTTTGTTTATTGCATATACCATATGTTGATTTTCTTCAATATCAAATTATATAGATACATATTAGCTGCAAGGAAAGTATTTAGGAGAATGGCAAAACACAGATGGCAGCATAAATGTTCATTAGATTTCCCTTACCTTAGGATTTTCAAGTTGAGGATATCTTTTATTCTTGTGTTTGTTTTCTTTTTAGAATCTTTTCAAATAATAGCCCTATATTTTTGTGCAGGTGAATTGTATTACAGGAAGAAAAATGATTTTTATGTATTGAATAGAAAGAGAAATTCTCACAGGACACCAGATGAGCTTTAGACCAAAAGAGGAAACAAAGTTTAAATAACTAAAATGGCCACTTAATTTTTCCTTTTTACTTTTTCCCCAGAAATATAAGTAGTTAGAGGTTGGGTTATAGAAATATTAGTGCCTTTAATAGATCTTTTTCCTAGCAAAGTTTCTTTTTAGCTCAACATTGATCTGTCTTATTAATAATCAGGAAAATAAGTTGACTTGGAACTATAAACAGAAATAAGATAATATATTAATAAACCTCAATGAACCAGCCTAGAGGAACTGACTAGTGAAGGTGCCAAAGCACCTGTTAGGATGCAGCATGCACAGCATTCCAGGCTTGGCTCCCATCTGACCAGGAGTTTGCTGTCCACTCTCTTTATCCAGTGCAAACTTGAAATTCTGATGCGGTTTTGCAGGGTGGTATTTTTTCAAAGTATTGAATTTACTATGTAGTAATTTATAGTGTAGTTTTTATATTAAAAATGTGATATTTTTAAAAAGAGATATCTGGTTCAATTGGTATAACGAAGTGATTATCTGATATGCTAATCTACACCTTGGGCTCACATTGTGCCAAACTTAAATGTGCAAATATATGTGAAAAAAAGCACATATGAATGTGAATTCTTTAATTACATGCTTATTATGTTAAAATCAGTCTAATAATCCACTCATGTGTGCTTGAGTAATATCTACTTTGGAATTCCAAGTTTTCCAGCTTTGATGGTAACTCTTAATTTTTCAGATCACCTTAGGAAATATTAAAATGCCCCCCTCCTCCACCCATGTGAAATTAAACCTGTTCTTTAACCCCTTGACTATGGAAAGGTCCAGGCATGTGCCTCAGAACCTTCAGGTTAGGTTTCCTCAGGTGGGCTTGTGACAATAAAAGGGAAATGGGTTTTAGAGATGGGACTGCTTCACCTTTATGAACTAAGTATATTGTCTCAATCTCAGGAAGAATTTGTCCCACATGGGCTACTCTTTAAATCAAAGTTGGCAAACATGGAATCTGGGACAATTCCTTGGCTTTTAATTATGGTTTTAAACCCAAATAATGGCAGAGCAACACAGGGCTGTTTTTAGAACAGAAAACTCAAATGTAAAGTTTATTTAAAATATCATGTAAAATTTGAACCAGAGCCCCTATTTTATTTGTGCTTTAATGTCTCCTAAAGACTTTAAATACATCTAAAATCTAATTAATATTAGTAGGGCAACTTTTTCCTTTCCCACATTATGAAGTTTTTTTAATGAAAAACTTAGATTTCTGTGCCGCAGCAAAATAAATTTATCAGCAAACAAAGATCTGAACTTAAAATAGTTCACCATTTTTAGTGGAGAGTGCATGCAAATATGGTGAGATTCTTTTTAAACACTAAAGACAATTCATCAGGGAAAATCACAAAATTCAGTGCATATGAGGCTTTTTGTTTTGTGTTATATTGCTTTAAAAAGAATTCTATATAATTTTTCTAAAAAGCAAGAGTTTAAATTATTCTTTTTATCTCATAGGTCTTGTTCATCTTAAATGCAAAGAAATGGTCTTACATGGAGTAAAAAGCACACAATAGTAATGCTGTACAAATAGCATAGTTCAACACCAAACTGAAAGACATGTGATTACTCTGCTCCCTGTTCAAATCAAGTTTTCTGCTTTTTTAAAATTTTTTTTTATTACTGGGGATTGAACCATTGACTTGCACATGCTAGACAAGTATCCTATCATGAAGCTACATCCCTAGCCCTAGATTAAAGGGTTTGATCTTGGATTTTTGTTTTTTTGTTTTTGTGATGCTGGGGATTGAACCCAGGACCTCATATATGGCTAGGCAAGCACTCTGTTGCTGAGCCACACACCCCAGATTGAGTTTGAAATTATGTAATTTGTATAATCAGAACCCATTCTAGGTGGCCATCATCCTAAACTGTGTTTCCCTAATGTACCTGTGTGGAGACTGAGAATCAAATTAAGTAGTCTTTCCTCAAAGCAGTACTGTAACCTGAATGTATTTATCTCAGTCAACAGAATTTAAATGCCCACTGTATGTGGAGCTTACTTCAGTGCTAATTTGGCATAGTCAGCAGTATCTGCTCAGGGGATACCTAGAACAAAAATAGCCGGGGCAAAGTAGATTATGAGGTAGAGGTATATGTCGAGGCAGAACCCTGTGAGGAATGAATCGCTTTCAAAGATCACATGGAACATAAAGCTGACACTGTGGCTGTCCTCAGTGTTGTGTACCTAATACAAAGGAAACATTTCCCACATGGAGCTCCTACCTGCTAAGCCCACCCTTTCCTGCCTGCTTTCTCATCCTCCAAGTGCCTCAACCTCTGTACATGCACTCTGCTCCCCTTTCCTCAGCCTTTCTTGGTCTGAATGCCTTTCACAATCCAAACCAAACATCACCAGCCACCTGCTGATAGTCACCAGCATTTACTTTTCTGAGTTACTTTTCCTCATTCATTAAGAAAATGGCTGTGTCTCAGTTCCCTCTAAATCCCTCATCCATCCATCTATATATACTTGGGCCAACTTTTGCCCTAGATGCCCTACCAGATGTTATGCAGCATCAAGTGTAATCTTGTCCACCCCATACTGTTTCTACCCTTTTCCCAGCTGCCAAAATATCTTGCTCTCCTCTACCTCATCCCCAAAGAGCCTATAAATTTAGAGTATCCAACCTTTTCATGGGTTCACTCTCTGTTGTTCAGTAATACTACTTCCATATTTTAAATAAATCGTAAAAGATTTTTGCCTTCTATCAGAATAGGAATCTTTATATTTATACATGATACAGAAATTGAACTATTTCTACCATGCAGAATTTAGCATTTAGCAGGATTTTAAAGTGATTGAATTGCCATCCTAAACTTGGATCTATATTAGATAATGAATACGGATGTTAGACCAAGTTATTTGAATGTAAAGTTAAAATTATCTAGCAATCCAGACTGACCTGTAACCCTTTAGTGGAACAGGAAATTTCTGGCATACAAATAGGGTGGTTTTTCAGACATTTGTTTTATTGGTGGTGTTTGGGCCTTGACACATTTGCCATAAAAGGACATATGAAAAGAGGTATTTATACAGTCTGAGTGGAACACAGAAGACCATTTGATTTAATGGAGATAAAATCCCACAAGACTGGACACATGAGGGTTTGACCAGGACTTGCTGGGTTATGTTAATCCTGTCCCCCATTCCTGTCATTTAAAAAAGAGGAAATGCAGAGAGAGGGAAAATATAAATTCTCATAATATAATTTTAAAAAGAGGAAATGCAGAGAGGAGGAAACTGAAAATTCTCCTCTAGTTGATGTACATTCAGTATGGCTCACACTATAAAATGTGTGTTTCTAACATATAGGAAACAAGTTTCTAACATGGAGAATGTGTTTCTACAGATGCTTATCTCATCTGAAGATGAACCCTATTTGAAAGTGTAGATTATTATGTTCTCTTGTGGTATTTGATGTTTTCCATCTCAATCATAAATAGCCCAACCTGGAAGCAGTGTTCAATAAATGCCCTAAGGACCCAGGAATGAACTGGTGACCTAGTACAACTTGGAGACTGATAGAGTTGTTAAATCATGTGTCATAAAATGTTCATTCTAGCTTTAACCTAACTATGACTGTACCACCATGAAGTACAGAACTGAAATAGAAAAAAATATATAGGGGGAAAAATAGAGTACCTAGTTCTTTTGAGTGCTTGTGGAATACTCTGAAATAATGCAGTGCATAACATAAAATAGCCTTTAGAACAAAGACTCCATGTTATAGTCATGGGACATCATCAAGCATTAGTAAGTCTTAAATATAATAAAATATAATTTTGGTATGTAAAATTTTGCTAAAAACAGTCTATTTTCTTGCACCCCTCAAGTTAGCCTCTTAAAAAAATGAATGTATAATTTCTACAGAAAGACTATTAAAGAAGGAGAGAGGATCTCCAGTCTTTAATGTTCAAATATTCTTCATGGATCCCAAATCATTAAGTGCATACATTATGATATATAATAAAACTAATTACACATTTCTTTCTTAATCAGTCTTCACCATTTTCAACTGGATCTCCCAACTCTGATAAGAATCAAAAGATAGGATAAAGGAAATATATCAGTTAGGTGGCCAAGGATTTTCCTTTGTAAAGTTGAGAAACTATTTTCTCCTTTATGAATTTTACTGGTTCTCTAAAATAAAAACCGAGTTAAACGGTACCCTTGTTCGCCAAGGAAAGTGATCCAAACTCTATTTCTAGTGCAAATATTTCCTTTGCATTCATATGTCTTCTCTGGAGAGAAAGAAAGTACAATTTTTCCCTCCCTCTTTCTCTTCACATTAACTCTTTTAACCCAAAATAAGATAGACAGTGAAAGCAAATCATAAGCCAGTTTGGCATCTTCGCAGTGCTTATAGAATATACACATCCACACACAGTCTGAGCAAGGTAAACAAGAACTCTGTCAGGTCACCTTGGAACGTGGCCTTGCCACTTGAATTAGTTCCTTCAAACCTGAAAACAACTTTCCTGGTCATGGAAGAACTGGATGTATCCTTTAACTTATGAAATAGAATTTGAACTTGAAAACTCTTTTTATTAATCCTGATTTTGCAAGGCAGCTACATAATGAATGTATATATTAAGAATTTGTAGCTGAATTGCACATGAAATCAGATTGCCAACTTCTTGACTTTTCAATTATAGGCATCATTTTATCCTTAAGTTGTGAGCAATATATGTAGCATGCTGTGAAACGTCTGTTATAGTTCTTTAATTCATCAGTATTAATACAGAATTATCCTTTGCGTTCCTTGGTACTTTTTATTCAGTGTAATCAAAAGCTGTGATGTTTTGCCTTTGTAGTCCTGTGCTTTGTTACTGTAATTTTTTTTTTCTACGAAGCACGTGACTTTGGACTAATGTTAAGGCGGATGATATGATCTTTAAGACTGCTAATATATATATATATACACATATATATATCAGTCTCTTACTCTATAAGGATTTAAATTAGAATAAGCTTTTATCAAATAGATCATTGATGCAGTTTAGGATTCACGCAAGTTTCAGTGTCAAATGGCAGTCTTATATTTATAGTTTCAATTCTGAAAATAGAAAATTTAATAAAACAGCCACTTTAAACTTGTTCTGGCAAACCAGACCCTGCTGTAGATATAGTCTAAGGTAGTTAACCGTATAAGCCTTTTCAACTCTTAAATGCCACATGAGTCAGCAGTTAAGGAGATTTTAGAACCCATGAAAGCTTTTTGTATGTATAACTAGGTTTTATTTTTTTTATGTTGCTGATTTTACAATTCTGACTAAAGCTGACCTGAATGGGTCAGTTTATAATATTCTAGTGCTTTAATGACTCTTTTTGTTTTTTTATTTTGTGTTTTTGGAGGGATGGGTAATATTATTTGAACAGATGTGGAAGGAACTGTTAGTGAGTCAAGACAAACACATTTGAAATAAAGGAATTGTGTATTAACATGTTAACAATTCATAACTGCACTTTTTATGACATTTTGAAAATCTATTTATAGGTACAGAACAATGGGTTTTGTTAAACTGTATCACATTTATACTTGCAGAAATTTATTTCATTGTTATTAGTAGGAATTTTATTGGTTCAATAAAATTGGCAAAACTGAACCCAATTATTTTCTTTCTTTATTTATATTATTAAAGTAGCATTTTCACCTAGGTTTGTTTCTCCTTGATCATTGAAACATGCCTTCTGAAAGACATCAGAATTGTAGGACTCATTATTTTCCCTGACCCACACTTTTCTTATGACATTTCTTTCTTTTTTTCTTTCTTTCTTTTTTTTTTTTTTTTTGGTACAAGGGATTGAATTCTGGGGCACTCAACCACTGAGCCACATCTCAGCCCTATTTTGTGTTTTACTCAGAGATAGAGTCTCACTGAGTTGCTTAGCACCTTGCAGTTGCTGAGTCTGGCTTTGAACTCAATATTCTCCTGTTTCAGCCTCCCCAGTGGCTGGAATTATAGGTGTGCACCACTACGCCCGGTTTCTTCTGACATTTTTAAAAATCACTAGATATTGCATTAGTGAACTATTATAGTTCAAAAACTAATTATTGTTTCCTTTATATATTAATTATGTAGAGTCAGAAGGTGGTTTGAATAGATGCACCCAGCACCCCTGCTTCTTAACAAAGAAAAACCAAACAGGTGGATGACCTTGGGAGGTCAATGACCTTGAAAGAACACTGGAATTCAACAGTAGAAGAATGGAAATCTTGTAAAATCCAGAAACCTGGGACAGGAGCCTAGAAAAACAAAATATTCCATCACCTACTACCTATTTCTACAGCAGAAGGGAAGGGAAGTCTCCCCTCAGGAGGGGCAAAGATAAAAAGAGTCCTAGCAACCTCTAACATCAGAGATAGTGGCAATCTTAGCTATTAGGAAGTTTCATGGTCTTTACAGACCTACAGCCTAAATACACAGAATGCCTGAAATCTTCACAGTCATCTGACTAAAATAGGAATTCACTTTCAACTCCCATAGAACTTCCAGAGGGCTGGAACCAGGAGGCATCTTAAGAAAGAACCTATTGTCTGAATTTGGACTGCTCCAGGCATCAGCTACTTCATATTCCCACCTCTGGGATCCCTCAGACCTTCTACAGCAGTGAATCAACTGATAGCTGGCTCAGTGGAGTGCTACTCGGGAGGTGTGACACATGGGAGTAGTAGGTGCTACCCTCAAGAACTGGGGGATCAGAAACCTGCCTCTAAGACCAGGGGTATGACCAGTTGCCTGTGGTTTCATACAGTGCCAGGACAGTGGGCAGTTGCCCCACGGTTCCTGCCACTTCTCTCCCAGAGTTATGCATGGGTGCCTGTCACTAAAAAGGCAGAGAAAGAACTAAGGTTCTACTGTTTGTTCTGCCCATACAGAGAGCTGTGATGGAGCAATACCACTGCAGCTCCAGCTATAGCCTGCCCCAGGGAACAGTCTAGGAAGACTGGAGAGATACCTTGCCCTGTTTGGCCACATTCCACTCTCACTCAACTGAGAGGAATTTTGCCTGGCTCCAGACATGACCCACTCCCACTTGATCCGTGCCAGGTACTACTACTAAGAAAATCAAAAGGGGTGGGAGGTGGCAACCATTGCCCCACCCCCAGGGCACAAAGCCTGAGAGTGTCTAGAGATAATTTGCCTGGTGCTGGCCATGTTCTTTTCCCACTCACTCCCCTAGTACCTCTGCCAAGGGGAATTTTGCTCAGTTTTAGATGTGATCCATTCTTGCACCAACCCTAATGGGTACTACAACTGAAAAAAATCATGGGGAGAAAAGCCACAGGCCATCAATCTGTACCTTGGCATGCAGCCTAAGAAGGTCCAGAAAGAAAATTTGATGGGCACCAGCTGTGTTCTGCTCCTGTCCACTCCTGTAAGTGCCTCAGCTGAGAGGAATATCACTGGGTTCTATTTTCCCTGACCCACACTATCATAAGTGATAGAACTACTTGATCCTTGGTGGACACTATGGTTTGGATAATATGGGAAAGAAAAGCCCCATCCCCAAGTATGCACATAATGGAAGGAGGAGTCCTGAAGTCCTGATCCTGGGGAAGCAAGTTCACAGTAGCAACAGAAAATAATAATACAATTTTGCTGTTGTATGATGGATCCCCTGCATAATTCACCCCTTGTCTGATCATGCACTATAGAGAAGAATGAGTGTAAATGCCACAGAGGGAACATTGTGATACCATCAGCCACCTCTTCCCAGGAAACACCTGGATCTACACTAGTGTCAAATCAGGATAAGTGCTTCACCCAGTACCAGAGACCTTCCCAAGCAAGAGAGCCAACATCAACAGTGCCTGAGGAAACTCTCGTCACTCAATTGTCTATTGACAACTCCCATTGTGCATTCCACACACTGTTGTCTACAGCCTCTCTGCCTTCACAGCTACAGTGTCCAAACAACTGGCTGACCCATAGAGATAGTGGATCTCTCTGACTCCAATATGGTGTACACTGTGTCAAACTCACTAATCACAGCCAAAGAAGGTACTGGGAGAATACACTACGGAATACAGCTGTAAATAAACTCAACATTACACAACAAACTGATACCCAAGACACATCTTTAGGAGAAAGTCATTAGGAAGTATATTTCATAAGTGATAGAACCATTTATTCCATTAGATGCACAAATCTCAACATAGAAACACAGAAATATGAAAAAATATGACAATATAACACCTTTTAAAGATTATAACTCTGTAGTAACATATTCCAAAGATATCAAAATGTATAAAAAATGAAATCAAAAGAATGATTTTTAAAAAGCTCAATGACATCCAAGTTAATACAGATCACTTAAATGAAATTAGGAAGACAATGCAGCACATAGATGAGAAATTCATCAAAGAGAATAGAGATCTTATTAAATTTTTTTCAGAAATCTTAATAATGGAAAACTTAAGTCAGATAAAAATTCAATTAAAAGCCTCAAGAACATAATAGATGACACAGAAGAAAGAATGGAACTCAAGGTCTTTCAAAATATCACATTCAGATAGAATATAAAAATAGAGAAAATATAAGCTCTTTGGGACACCATTAAAAGATCAAATGTCTGCATCATTGGCATACCTGAAGGAGAGGAAATAAAGATTGAGGGTATAGAAAATATATTCAATGAAATAACAGAAAACTTCTCTAATCTTGGGAAAGACATGAACATTCAAGTACACAAGGCTTATAGAACCCCAAATAGACATGTTCAGAAAAGATCCTCCTCATGATATATTATAGTCAAACTTTCCAAAGTACAGGACAAAGAATTTTAAAATCTGCAAAATTGCCTACTCACTAAGGGCAATTCCATTGCACTAATAGAAGATTTCTCAGAAGAAATCCTATATACTGTGAGGGCATGGAATGATGTAGATCAAGTCCTAAAAGAAAATACTATCAACCAACATTCTTCTTATTATATCCAACAAAGCTATTCAGAATTGAAGAAGAAATAAACACCTTCAAAGATAAGCAAAAACTACGTGTATTCATAACCACCTGGCCAGTGTCACAAAAGATACTTAAGGGACTTATGCATCCAGAATTTGAGGAAAGATAGCTATCATCATGCTAGCATATAAAAGTATATATCACCCTAAAAGAATAGATACACAAATGACAAATAGAAAATAAATATTATCAATGCCATAAATCATCAAACCACAAAAAATGAATAAAAGAGGAATAAAAAATATTCAAAACAATTAGAAGATAATCAGCATAATAGGCATTTTCATACTTTTCATTAATGATAAAATTTAAAGGCATAAGCCAGCTGAATGGATTTATTAAAAAATATCCTGCCTACAAGAAATTCACATAAACAGTAAGGACATATATAGGCTGACAGGGAAAGGATGGAAAATGATATTCCAAGAGAATGGAATCTGAAAACAAGAAGATATGGCTATAGTTATATCTGACAAAATAGACTTTAAGACAAAAACAGAACAGAAAAGAAGGTCACTATATAATAATCAGGGGATCAACCTATCAAGAAGCTCCAATAATTATAAATTTGTATTTACCTAATGTCAGAGCATCCAGTTTTATAAAACAAGCACTCCTAGACCTAAAAGGAAAGATAAGTTTCAACACAATAATAGAGGGAGATTTTGGTATTCCACTCCCACCAATGGGTAGATCATCCAGACAAAAATCAACAAAGAAACTCACAGTTAAACTACACAATAGATCAAATGGACTTAACATTTACAGAACATTCCACCCATCAACTACAGAATACACATAAATAGTGCATGGAACTTTCTCTATTGTAGATCATTTATTAGGCCACAAAATGTCTCAACGAAATTTTTAAAGAGATAAAATCATATCTTGTATACTTTCTGAGCACAATAGAATGAAACTAGAAACCAAAAGCAAAAACAACTTTAGAAATTATATAAACAGATGGATATTAAACAACACACTTTTGAGTGAACAGTAGGTTATTAAGGAAGAGAGAAATTTAAAAATTCCTCAAAATGAAAGGAAATGGAAAGACAACAAACCCTTGGGATACAGAAAAAGCAATAATAAAAGGGAAGTTTATAGCAAATAGTGCCTGCATAAAAAAAAAATAGACCTCAAATAAACAATGTAATGATGCATATCAAAGTCTTAGAAAAGAACTTTACCTTAAAATAGAAGAAAATAAATAATAAAGATGAAAGCACAAAGAAATGAAATCGTCTAAAAAATAATATAACAGATCAATGAAACAGAATTGTTTCTTTGAAAAGGCCAAAAAATGGATAAACCTTTAGCTAGATCAACCAAAAACAAAACAAAAAAAAAATAAAATAAAATTACAGGTGAGAAGTGAGATATTACCACTGATAACAAAGAAATTCAAAGGATCACAAAGGATTACCTTGGAAAACTATTTGCTAACCAATTAGAAAATGTAGAAAAAGTGGAAAAATTTCTAAACATATTTGATCTACCAAAACTGAACCACCAAGACGATGCAAAAAACCTGAGTACATCAATAACAAGTAATGATATTGAATCAGCAATAAAAAAATCTACCTACAAAAAAAAAAAAAAAAAGCCCAGAGTCACATGGCTTCACTGCTAAATTTTACCAAACTTCTTTAGAGGAATTAGTACCAATGCTTTTCACACTGTTCCATAGAATCAGAAGGAAGGGAACCCTTCCAAACTCATTGCATGGAGCCAGAGTTACTGTTACCAAAACCTGACAAGAGCACAACAAATGATGAAAACTATAGATCAATATCAAATTTTCCATGAAACTCTGAATTTTTGAGGCAAGAATTCTTAATGCTCCCTCTTTCACTAGACTACTCCTAACATAAAATTAAACAATTCTGTCATTTTCACATCAATGTTGAAATTCAAGAAAAGTGGCTACAGTACTTTTCTACACACATTGACTCTCTTCTTTACTAGCTAAGATGCATGTAGCACATACCTTCTGTGTGCCACTTACCAGTCACCATGGCCCATTTCTACCTCCTGCACCAGTACTGTGGCAACCAGCTCCCATCAGCTTAGGTCATATTGTCACAGGTACAGTTCTTATGTCCCTGAATTGCTTACTTCTGGTTCCTGCCTTGGGCTTTCCTGCATGTGGTAGGATGTCAGAGGGTACTGTCTTTCCACCAAGCATGCACAACTGAAAGTACAGGCAGTTAACACTTATTTTCCCATGACAATACTACTTTCTTTCATCCCCTAAACCACAGTTTGAACTCAGAGGGCCTGGTGGGATGGAAAAGCAGTCCAATTCTTAAGATTTTCATTCCTTTCATATTCCAGTTTCACTCCCTTGTCCTCCACTCTTCCTCCAAATAAACCTGGATCTTGGGTTTCATTTGCCAGGGACCTCAGACTAACACAAAGCAGTAAAGGGTAGGGGGTTAAAAAACAGAGCCTAGAATAAATTCAAATCTCAAGTCTACATTTGCTAACTATCTGGCCTTGAACAAGTTACTTAATCTTGTGGCTCCTCAGTTGCCTCATCTATAAAATGAGGAGGACAGTAATAAGAAAGAAGACATACATAACCCTCGTCCTTAAGAATGAGGAAGTACAGGTAGGAGAGATAAGTATCATATGCCACAGAAAATAATAAGGTAATGGTTTGTACAAGGATTAAAAAATAAAACAGCCCTCTCTTATCAAGAACCTGCTAAACGTTAGAAAGTTTAAATAGAGTATTTTACTATAATCACTATGGAAGTGAGTATTATTCCCACTTTGAAAAGTTAAGAAAAATAAGCTTAGCAAAATTAAGCACTTTGTTTAAGGTCAAGCAATAAGTGAATGGCAGAACTGTTCTCAGGTCTGTCTGACTTTCATTGCTATACTTTTTCCTTTATTCCATATAAAGAGGAAAATGGTGCATCTTTGTTGTTGTTAGTGAAGGCTTTAAAAACAAGTAATATTTAAACAAGTACTTACAGGATTACTAAGATTTAGATGTGAAGAGACTCTGGACTATTACATTGTAGGTAGAAGGGGCAGAAAGAACAGAAACCCACCGTTTGATATTGAGAGCATATGTGTGGAATTTTACATCAGAAGATAAATTTAGAAAGTGTGATTTGGACAGATTGTAGGGTCTAAAAGATTATGGGTTAAACTTTTTAAATTCTTTTTTAAAAAGGAGGTAAAATCCAGATTGAGACAGATTCATGAAAGTCATTTAAATGAGTCTTTCATACAATTATGTGTCCCATTTTGAAAGAATAGCATTTCCTTGATAATTAGAATCTGATAAGAATTTCAGGACAGCAATCAAACAAGATCTTCAAGGTAGCCACAATTCCTTCTTTAGGCACAGGGGAATTTCCTGAATATCTTGAAAATTTTCCAGATTACTTTTTAACATCCCCCTTGGTGATATACACAAGCCTATTATTGGGAAAGTTTAAGATTCTTACTCTAAGTTGACATACAACTTTACCTTCTCGTGCATATGCATATAAACTCTTTTGACGCTCAGGACCAATATGGCAGCCTTCAGAAAATAGATAAATTTTAATAGATGCAGTTTATGGTTTTAATAAATAACCCCAATGATTCTTTGCATAAATAGCTCCAATCATTGTCCTTCCTGCATCCACACCCATGGAATATGACTTTACAACTTCTCTTGCCAAGAGGTATTCTCTTTCTCACTCCCTGGAATCTGGGCTCATCCTATGACTTGAGTTGGCCAATAAAATACAGCAGAAGTAACATTTTACAAGTTTCAGATCTAGGTTCTAAAATAACATGTTTGCACGTTCTCTCTCTCTCTCTCTCTCTCTCTCTCTCTCTCTCACACACACACACACACACACACACACACACACCTCTGACATATCTAAGTAAAGCCACTAGAGAATTTGCCACCTTGAGTAACTGAGTTATCCTAGATGTTCTGTCCAAAATCTCAGACATATGAGAAAGCCCATCCAAGACCAGTAAAGTCAACCAGCTTACATACAACTGACTGCAAGACTCATGAAGGTGCCCTGTGCTAATCGGCTAAAACACCCAGCCGACCCACAAACTCACGACATGAGCAAAACTCATGCTCTACTGGGGGTTTCTGGTTGTAGACCATATTGTATTGCTGTAGCAATAGATAACTGATTTAATGTAAATGATGGAGGTGGCTGACACTTCATCTAAAGAATCTAGATTGGGAAATTTCTTCCTTATACCACAGTCTAGCAAGAGGAGCAGCCTTGAATAGTCTTAAATCAGAGACAATATAGTTAGTAACCTAATGATCAGGCCCTTGTTTTCCCTTGACCTCAGAATGTCCATCTTTGCAGGGTTAAAATATATCACAGCCCTGTTAAGCTTCTTCATAGATCTTCATCCTCAATGTTTTTATCTCTACATATCAGTGTTTCCATACTGTTGAGTTTAGAGTATGAATACTGAAACATTAGAATGTAAGTATCAATAGTATGATGGTGCTTTGGGGTGTCAATTTGGTAGGATTAAGTGTTGCCCAGATAGCTGGTAAAGCATGAATTATTCACAATGCTTCAGTGGGCACTAAGCCCTAGTCTCTTCTGCTGAAAGGTAAATCCAGGTGGTTTGTTATTTGCTTAGAATGATTGGGCTACCCCATGTGTGTCTCTGAGGGTGTTTCTTGAGATTGATTAGCATTTAAGTTGATTAGCATTTAAATGAAGGAGATCCACTTTCATTACGATGGGTACCATCCAATCAGCTGAGAGTCTTCATAAGAAAAAAGTAAAAGAAGGAAGAATTCTTGCTCTATCTTCTGGAGATGGGCTACCCTTTTTCTTCTATCCTGGAACATCACAACTCCAAGTTCTCTGGACTTGGACACTGGGAGTACCACCAGCAGACCCCTCCACAGATGGCCAATCATAGAACTTCTGAACTTCTATATTCAAGTGAGATAATTATTCTAACAGATCCTTCATATCTCTCTACACACACTATCAGTTCTTCCTCTCTGAACAACACTGACTAAAACACTAAGGAACTTATCAAAAAATCCAGATATACAGAAGTACCTGCAGAAATTCTGATTTGGTGAGTATAGGATCCTCTGCTTTTAAAAAGCATCCTGGGTAACTGGGAGATACATGATCAGGCTTTGAGGGAAAATGGTAGATCATAGAGAGAGTTTTCCAGTCCTAAATATAATAAAACTTTAATACAGGTACACACAGTGATAATGGAAGGGTGTGAAGAGGAAAAAAAAGCGAACCAGAAAAAAGCACAGAAGACAAGCAGGCACATCAAGACACCCAAGTCATCACGAAATCATAAATGGGTATAGGACACAAAGAAAAGAGATCTTTTTATCCTGACTTTTCAACGAAGGATCTGCTACCTCAAATGGACTTCAGGCCAAATTAATAGCTGCCAAACTTGCTGCATCTAGAACTAGCTGAGGACTTTAAAAATACTGACACTGAGAACTTACACCCACCTTGAGATTCTGATGTACTTCCTCTGAGGTATATCTAGGACATGTGGTTTTTAGAAGCTCTCCTGGTGATTCTCACAAACAGCACATTTAAAAAAATTTTTTAAAACCACTGGGAAAAATTATGTTATTAATCCCATCAAATAAACATATTCCTAACAGTAGAAAGACTTGCAGCTCTAGTTTACCAAACTAACCTGCAGGCAAAATGGAGAACAGACAGTTGGATTTAGACAGATACAAAAATATTTTCAGCTCTTTCTAAGACCATCCATTTCCTTATGGTGAAGTCTCAGGAATGCTGGGAAGGTGAAAGAGAAATAAACCCATTTCCTAGGACCCTTAGAAGAAAAAAATCAAGTGCCCCTGCTTGCTAGTGAGCAGAATACTTGTGCATACTGCTGTTGTTCTAGATTTCTCTATATCTATGTGCATTGTGTGCACTGATGAGTGTGGTATATGGGTTATATTATTTTTGTTGTTGTTGTTGTTATTTATAATTACACTTCTCCCTTAACTTTGTGGTAAGAATGCTAGAATCCTTCTCTGATATTGCAGACAGTTTGTGAATGCATAGATCCCAGGTGACACACAATATTCAATGAAGTAGGATCTAGGGGAATTCCTTAAAACCTAAATGGACTATGGTAGATAGTGACTATCAGACCTTCTATCTGAGAATCAAAATGAGGAAAGCTTGTTAAAAGCAGAAATTCCTGAAAACCACTGTGACTCACTGAATCAGAATGGGAGGTGCAGGACTCACACAGTTTCCTTTCTACTAGCTCCCCCACAAGTATTACACACTGAGCACCATGCTAGTCACCTTTTGGGAACCCTATGTCTTTTTGGAATCATCTCTCAGATGAGATTATCCAGAGTTACATGGCTTTAAATTCACCTTGACTGCCTGCACCTCCCCTCTATGCTCCATATATAACTGTGAAAGTGAAGAAGTTTTAAATGTCATTAAAACAGCAAATCAAATAGAAACCAAAAGAAGCAACATCAAAGATGCATTCCCCATGGTGAAAATAAACTCCATTACAAGACTCTACTAGACACTGCTTCTGTAATGAAGATACCTAAAATGGAATTTATCAACAAAAAGGCAAAAACACATTTAATGCTCTTGATACATACTTCTGTATCACTTTCCAGAAAGACTGTATCAATTTATACCCCTTTCAAGGTGCATAGGCTGCCCCTCTGAAGTCACAACACTGTGATAAACTGCATCTTCTTCATTAATTCATTCATTGCTGGCTTTGATGAGATGAGGCAGGAATACTCTCCTGCTAAACCAAGACTTAGTGAAGGGCAAGGCCAAGACAGCCAAGGGGCTTTTGAGCAAAAAAGTAAGTACTCTCACTACTTAATGGCAGCAAAGGGATTGAGAAACATGGCTGCCCCACCTGGCCAGAGTCTGGCAGCACTGAGGTCTCCCCTGCTTCCATCCAGGGTTGGGGGTGCCTTTCAGAGTCTTCCCTTACAGAAGAAACCTCTGTAGACTGAAGCTGAGCTAATGTCCCTGATATGTACAGGGTATGAATGAGAGGGTAAGAGGTCAAAAAGAGTGGGTCAAGGTCAAGGGATTGGGGAAAACTTCAATCTAAAAGAAAGCACACAGGCCAAACTGTGGCACAAGCTGCCCATAGTGGCAGGTCCTGTTCAAAATAGCACTGCAGCAAGAACCACTGTCCCTCCAACATTTGGCATAGCAAGGATGTTTGAGCCTTCTGTTGGCCAAGGGAGGCTACCCTTGGCCTGGAAGGTAATCAGGTGAAGCCATGTTGAAGGGATACTGGCCCCCAACACATAGGCACACAAAGGCCAAAGGCTGGGGGAATCACAGGAGATTCACCAAAGCATATGTCTTCCAATTCAGTATGGTTTAGACTATTCAGGGCTTTAATGTCCATGCAAAGATGTTGGATTTTATCATAAGAGCAATGGAAGCTGTAGAAGACTTTTAAATCATGAGTGCACCCAGGGGTGGGGTGAGGAGATGCCCTGTAATGATAGTGACATGATCAGATTTGCATTTCAAGGACACTCTGACTGGACCATGGGGTGGGGGGACCAGAATAAAGCAAGAAGTTATGTTGTAAGCCAATCAGGTAAAGGGGTGGTTAGTACAGAGATAGGGAGAAGTAGTTGGGTTTGAGAGATGTATAAGAGGCAAAAAAAAAAAAAAAAAAAAAAAAAAAAAAAAACTGTGTCTGAGTAATTGACTTGGGGGAGGATAAACACTGCAGAGGTATCAGGATGACTCCTAAGTTTTTGGCTTGCCCATTTTGCTGTCTGGTGAAACTGTTTACTCAGAGAACCCACTGGAAAGACTCCAAGTTCTAGTGAGAAGATAATGTGTGTTGCCTTAGTAGCTGGGAATTTGAGATGCATTTAAGAAATACAGATTTGTCAAGTAGACTAATTAAAGCTCTATACGTGAAATGGCTAAAGAGTGAGAGATGAAAGTAACCTAAGAGCCAGTCTTGAGGGACTCTACTTAAAGGTCAGGAGGAGGAGGATGCCCTGAACCAGTGAAAAGACTAAAATGAAATTGCTAAATGATGCAGAGAAAAGACACATGCCAGCCTGCCTTTAGAGCTGTTTACAGCAGGAAATAAAATACATGTGGCCCCTGCCTGCATAGAGCTTACGGTCAGGGAAAGGTGTGAAGTCGGTAGACAGTAAGTAAGAAAACCACAAAATTATAATAACTATAAATTGGAGCAAAGGGAAAGTCAAGGAATAAGAATAAATTGTGAGTCAGGAAAGAGCTCTCTGCAGATCAGCCAATCTGCACTGGGATGCTAATTAGGGACAGCTGCCCCAGGGGGCCCATGTGATTTCTTAAACTCTGGCTTGAAGACACCAATACACAATAACTGGGAAGTGTTTATGAAAGGGGAATTCCAGGAGGAACCGCCTGTGTTTGCTTTCCTACTGGGGCCTTGATCTTCCCTTCCCAAAACCTTCCAGGAGGTGCAGGAGATATATGGACTAAATGCTTTGACCAGTGAATGTCTCTTGAAGCAAGGGGAGAGTTGCTGCAGAATCCACTCAGGCAAAAAAAAGCTCAGCCCATGAGGGGGTTGGAGAGGAGGTATCACAGACCCTGGTCCAGTTGGAGGGTGTTTGGACACTTCTCTGAGGCCTGAAGAGCTGCTCAACCTGGTCTGTGACTCGCCCCTAAGGGAATGATGTCTTGGTTAAAGCAAAGTGACCTAGAAACTGTTGGGTAACACTCACATAGCCAAGTAGACTCCAAAGAAATACTAGCTGGGGTTGCCATGGCGATTTTTTTTTTTTGTGTGCTGGGGTACCAGCCTGTCAGATGGCTACACTTCTGGGGCCTGAACCTTGGGGATACAGCCAGAGAGTTTTCTACCTAGATTTCCTGAAATATACCCCAGCCTAAGGTTTGGTATTTATTTTATGGTATGTAGTCCATGTCAGGCTGCTTTATTAGGTTCCTTTATTTTATTTCTTAAAGAGTAAACAGTATAGTATAATTCTTATATACTTAGCAAATGGGAAGCACTGTTTTAAGGCAGCAGCCTTAAATATTGTGAGAAGGCACAAAGTCATTCCCAATCTACCTGAAATCACCCTGCCAGATTCCAAGTTTAAGCTTTCACTCCACTTCCACAGCCAAGTCCATGTCCCTGGCTACAGCCATATGGGCCTCTCTGTCACTCCTGATAGCCATCCCTCCCCTCTGCCTTTGAACGCACACCCAGTGCCTGGATTCCCTCATATCACCCATGTCTACTCCTACTCATCTTTCAGAGTACAAATCAAAGGTCACTTCCTCTTTGAAGCCTCCTTTGCCTCATCCAAGCAGCCAGTTACACCTACTCTGTGCCCCCACACACTTCCTCCACACCTCCTTAATGATAGTGATAAACACTTGCAAGTGCCAAATTCTGTGCTTAATACGTTAACTCACTAAATCATCACAAGAACCTTGTAACGTGGGTTTTAAAATTAACACCATTTTAGGATGCAAAACAGAAGGCAAAGAGAAGTTAAGTAATCTGTTCAATGCCACACAGCCCATAAGTGGCACAGCCAGTGCACAAACCACGCCCTCTGACTCCAGACAAGAGCTCCTAATCACTGCACCAAACTGCTTACTCCTGTCCACAGGATGCTGACTCTATCTCCCCCACCAGGTGGGGAGAGCCAGGGATTATATTTTACCCATTTCTACATCTCCAGCTTGCAGCACTGCCAGCACCTGGCACACAAGCACACTCAACCTCCTCTCCTCCCAAACACTAACTAGATAATTAAGGAAAACCACTAATTCAGTAAAAGTCCCTCAAATGGTCTCTGCATGTTTCTGGTCATAATTTCCAATTGGGAAATACTGCTCTGTAGTCCTGTCCAAGGAGCCTAGTGTAGTATCTTTGAAGTTAAGGAATAATAAAGAACTTCTAGTTTATTCAATTAAACTACACACACACACACACACACACACACACACACACACATTTTTCCCTTGGATAACTTTGGAGCCCAATGGTAAAATAGAGACATGCATTTGTTATGACACCTTTTCCCAAGAAAGAGACCTTATGAATAACAGAGTTCAAAAGCAACAGGACTTTTAGAAGGTCTGTCCCTGGACTCACAGCTCGTAGAAGCAGCTGTAGAATCTGAAGTTGGAGTCTTGAAGAAGGATTCTTTGAAGGCACAGCTGGCTACAAACCAGACCCAGAGCCAGCATCCCAGCCCCACCCACCACATCTCAGCCAGAGTATAGCTGGGCAGGTCAAGGAATCAGAAGGGGGGTATGATATTTTAAAAATCTTTGTTATCAAAACTGAAGGTTGCCTGGTCAGTACTTGTTTCTTCCGTCCCAGCTAGTGTGTAATCTCTGTATTTATAGGATTCTGACTCCCCATCAACAGTGAATCAGGCCTAGGTACAAATGATCCCCAAGTTATCTGTGTTCCTTGGGCATTTTCTTCCTTAGAAATAAAAGGTGGGATTTGCCAAGATTAAAAGACATTCTTTTTAAAGCTCAACATCTAGCTTAGTTCTACATGCACCAGAGGAGGGCTTTGTAGGTGCTATTTCTAATTTTCTAGTAAAGCAAATCTACCCAGCAAGACAGGTCAAAAAAAGAACCATCTTCCAAATTCAGGTTCCACTCACTTCTGTAAAAAATAGATTATTTAAGGCAAAGCTTAAACTTGGGCTAAAGCCTCAGCCTTGAAAAGTGCTTGGAAGGAGGTGACAGAGGTGTGGTGAGGAAGTGTGGGGGTGGGGGAAGCACGGACCTGAGATTTGCTTTCAGTCTGCAGTTATTGAGTTCATGCATCTGTACGTTCTTGGACCTGCTGGTTAAGTACACACTGAGCATGTGTTTTATAGCAACACTCACTATGGCATTTGAAGGTATATGAGCAATTCGCCAAATCACTAAGAAGAGAAGGGACAAAAATAAGCAAAGATCTGCACAGAGGACTTGGCGCAGTATAGTATAACTCACATACAATCCCATTTAACACATGGTAGGAGCCTCTCAATGTCATTTCTTGTCTTCTCTTAGGACCATTGGAAAGAAAAACGATGTGGCATCTAGAGATAGACTACAGGAAGGGAAATACCACTGTGGATATGAGGAGCAGTGAGATTGGCCTGGTGGGAAGATGTAGTGAACTGGGCCATGATTAGACAGTGGAGGAAGAATGAGAGCAGGGGAGGACAGGGCACATGTTGGGACACAGCAAGTGTCAAGAGCAGAAAGTCCAACCTGGGGCCTCTTATTCCAGACCATGTTGTTTGGCTTAGCCCAGGCTTCAGACTAGAAGCCACAGCATGTGTGCAAGCGCAAATGTGTGTTTGCTTTCATTACATTAATTATTTATTTTTGAAATCTAAATATGGATTTCTGGCTGGGGAAACATCTGCTCTTCAATTTCCAATTTACCTTTTGGCCCACTTTTCCTATTGATCACCCAATCCACACACTTATGTTACCTACTTGTAAGAATTTGATTATGTGGCCGTAGCCCTGTAAGTGACAAGAAACTACTGGATATTTTTAGCATGATGGAAATATCTCAGAACAGTTACTGATATACAGGGCTACCATGTAAAATACAGGATACCCAGTAAAATTTAAATTTTGTAAAAGCAACAGATAATTTTCAACATAAATATGTCTCATACTATAAAACGTGTTGTTTTCCTAAATTTGAATTTAACTGAGCATGCTGTTTTTGTTTTTTGCTAAATCTGGCAACTCAATTCATGTGACATAAAATAACTGAATGGGAGGAAAGTTAGGGTAAGATTAAACGAAGAGAATGTGCAGTAGCTACAGAACAAGAGGGGTGCACTCCTCTAATGCAGGGATAGCTTTTGTATGGGAGAGATGTTCTGAAGAAAAAGAATGAGCAGAACATGCAAGTTATTAGCAAAAACAGAGAAGTAACTCCGGAATTACAGAGGTGCAATTCACAATTCACATACCTCACTGGTATGTTGTGAGGAATAAAGAGTTGATAAAAATGCCTTACAGAGGTTAGTGGTTGTAATAAAAGCCCAACCCCATTCTTTTTCTCACACTCCTAAGTCATGCCTCTTATTTGCTAGCCTTATCCAATTATTTTGAACATATGCTACCTTTTTCCATTTCCCCACAGACTCATAGGGCTTGACCTTGTACAATTCCATGTACTTCTGCATGGGCAACTGCAAGTACTCAGAGCTTCATGTCCTTGGCAGATGCACTGACCTTTCCACTATTTTTTTTTTTTTTAGTGAGCTTCACTAAAAAACTATCTATTAGGACAGAGTTGGGGATAAAGCCCCACAGTAAGCTAGAAGTTCTAACCCTCCAAGCAGCCATCAGCCCAAGAATAAACCCCACCAGGTCCAACCTAATGCACCAATATCTTAACCTTGTTTCCTCTGTGCTCTGCAGACAAGAGATACAGTGGGCCCTAAGATAGACTCCTACTACTTTCTAAGTCAGTGATTTGGGACATTCAGTAGCTTTTCTATCCACAGATGAGGCATTTCGCTACTTGCTCTCCTTTTCTGTTGACTGCCTTTTCTTTCCCTCATGTTGACTTAAAGACCAGTGCTCACACTAAAACATCTAAACAGTTTCTTTCTAGTTACAAACGATAGATGCATAAAATACTCCTCTCTTTCCTGAATTTTTTAAGTCACCTTGACCCTGCCCTTATGGAGCTCATCCTCTCATACCCCATCCTGGAGGTCCCCACAGAATTCTTCATCTTCCTTGGCCTCTATTGCCACCTGCTGGATCATTTTAGGGAAGGTTCCAGGACCCTGGTTGGCAGAGGAAAAAGGAGGAAATTGGAGCTTGAAGTCTCTGGGCTTCACCAATTATCAGGAAATTTCATAAGATACAATCTCCTTACCTCTGTGAAGCTCAGACTTCAGTATTTAATCAGTTGAGTGACTTTGAGCAAGTCACTTAATACCATAGTGGATACAAAGACATGAAAACAGTAAAAAAAAAACCTTTCCTAGGAGATATCACAGTTTTACAGGAGCATCTGTCAAATCCATAGAAAATGGTCGTTTTCTTGTTGCAGAGGTACAAAGTGTCATGTGAACTAAGCTGTCAGGGGAGGCTTCACATATGAATTGACATATGAATTGGATTTGGAAAGACACATAGAAGTTTACCAGGGTGTAGTAAAATACACAGGAGCTAGCCAAGCAGAGAAGAAAGGAAAGAGCATGCCAGAGGGAAGGAACATCAATCCAAAATGTTTTGACCTAGTTTGCTCCAGAAAGTTCTCAAGAGGTGACTGAATTTTTAGAACCTGCAGTAGGCTTGATAGAAAGGAAGTGTGAGGAGAGAAAAAAAAAATGCCAGCTTCAAGACAAAAAATGATGAGGCCCAGTCCTGGCAGGAGTCCAGCAGGAGAATGAGGAAGAGAAGCTATGAGGTCAGGATGAGGAGCTATGTATGCTTCATGAGCCAGGCTCTGCCACCCACCCACTGTAGAAACTTGGCTGAGTAAACCAGCCTCCCTAAGCTTTTATTGCTTCATTTGCAAGTGCTGATAATAATGCCCACCACCAAAGAGTGTTGTCACAAGATAACACAAGCAAAATCGTTAACATGATGCCTGACAGATATGCTCATGTAGGCTAGTCACTGGTATACCATTAGATATGCACCTTCAAGAAGTTATTTTACCTCACTGAGCCTACTTTTCTCACCTATAATATGAGAATAACAGTGCTTTCCATGCATGCATCAGAAACCATGGAGATATAATCAAGTAACATAAACCATAGAGTTCAAATAAGTTTGAGGTATAAAAAAGGGAGCAGAGAGTGAGATAATGCAATCAATATTTTAGAAACATACCAAGTTCCTACTATTTATAAGGCATTTTCAGTTTCATTACCTCATTTAACTTCTCCTGACAGCAACCTTATAAGGGATCGTGTTGATACTCATTTTTCATGTAACAAAAGTACAAGTTAGAGAAGTTGGATTTGTTCATTTAATGTTCTCTGAGCAGGTACTGAGATGTAGCTGTGAATGAGAGAGGATCATGTGAATTGTGGTCCAGCAGAAAAGGTCCCAGGGCTCCAGGCTTAGACTCCTCTGTCTCTGCTCATTCTCTAAATAGTTGCTCCAGTCCCATGGTTTTTAGTCTGTTTGTACCCTGTCAACCTCACTTTTCTATTTCCTGCCCAGCCCTCTCCAGACATGTGTCTGCTTAGACAATTAAAGGTTAACTTAATGGCACATAGTAGGTACTCCATAAATATATATTAAATGATAAAATGATTATATAAGCATTCAATGGCTATGAAAAGGATGTACTACTATAAGAGGAAACTAAAGGGAAAATTCATATGGAAGAGCTAGAATTCCAACTAGTTTTTACAGCTGCAAACCCAGAGTTCCATTAAGAAAACTACAAAAGTGTGCCAGGCTCAGAGGTGCTCCATATGCACACACAACACACACACACACACACACACACACACACACACTGTTTTTTCATAACTCACTTCTTTTTAAAATATATATTATTTTAGTTATACATGGACACAATATCTTTGTTTATTTTTATGTGGTGCTGAGGATCAAACCCAGTGCCTCACATGTATGAGGCAAGCACTCTGCCACTGAGCCACAATCCCAGCCCTCATGGCTCACTTCTTTATGATGCATACTCTTCAGCTTCTTAAAACAACAGTTTTCAGGAGGAGGGATAAAAGAAAGAACATCACCTCCACAGAGCCAGTTCCATTCACACTGGCTCTGCAGAGACAGAAAGTGCAGTACTTTCTCCCCTAAACCTTCATGTGGGTGTAGGAGAAGCCCAACCTACTAGGTTTACTGAAGTATATCCAATGCCTAAGACCCGGAAGAGAGAGAAACCCTGAGAAGGAAATGCCTGACATCTGGAAGATCCTTGAGTGCCACTGCACCAGTTAGGTAGGGAGAGAAGAGATGCTCAAGAACTTGGAATAAGGTTGCCCTCTGCAGGTGAAGCTAGGAAATGAGCTCCAAGAGAAAGAGTGCAGAGACAGACCTGTGTGCCAAGACAGTCGCCTAAACTGTAACCTGATTACATTTATTAACAGATGATGATTTGTCATCAAAAATAAATTTATAACATTGATTATAATGCGTCAAAAAAGGGGGCATGCCTCTAGGCAAGGAGGGCCCTGTGGAGCTGGGAGCTGGCTACCTTGAGATACGGCAACAGGCTGTTAGAGCACCTTGAATTCATCTGACTAGCTCTACATCTGACTAGCTCTACTCTGAGTGGGCTGTCTTCCCGCAACTTCTTCTGCTCTGGGTCCCCTCACCTCCCACCGCCTCTAGAGAGGGGACCATTCTGCAGGCGGAATCACAGGGCGAGGCCTCGGAGATCTGCTGCTACCTGGCACTACCTGGACCTACCCAAACGCTTGCCCCAGTAGGGACAGGAGAGACTGAACTAACCCAGAGGCCTCCAGGTACGATCTGACCCACTAGAGTCTTCAGCAGGTCCAGAGCCCCACAGGATAATTCGAGAGAAGAGGTAGATAAAGATCTCTTTTTCTGGACAGATTCAAGGTTTCCCTCTATTCTCTAAGCCTCCCATCTGGAGGATGAACAAAGACCCACCCAGCAGGAAGGGACCTCTGTCTACTTTTTAGTCTGTCTTCACTGCAGCAAGAGTCACCAGAGATGCGCGGGGGCGGGGGGGGGGAGCGTGGGGGCAGCGTAGGTGTCAGAACAGAGGTGAGGGCCACTTCTGCAGCCCTTGCCAGCCCAGGGCCAGCTGCTGGGAGGCAGGCCCCGACCCCCACGAAACCTAGTGGAAAACCTTGATTCCTTAACCAGGTTTCAACATCCCCTTCCCTGAGCTCTGGGGCCTGAGCCCTGGAAAGAGAGGCCCAGGCACCCGCTGAGGACCCAAGAGGCAGTCGCTAGTATCCAAGCTGAGAATCTGTCTTGCACCGCCCCCATCCTGGAACCCCAGAGTAGTTTGTCAAAGGAGTTACCAGGTTTCTTTGCAGATGGACACGATATATATTCATCTCCCCCCACCCCCCCCACCCCCGCTGTTGCAATGACAGGATTGCTAGCTTAACTTTTTTTCTTTTTTTTAATTTTTTAATATTTATTTTTTTAGTTTTCGGTGGACACAACATCTTTTTTTTATTATTATTATTGGTTGTTCAAAACATTACAAAGCTCTTGACATATCATATTTCATACATTAGATTCAAGTGGGTTATGAACTCCCATTTTTACCCCAAATGCAGATTGCAGAATCACATCCACAATTTTACATAATGCCCTATTAGTAATTGTTGTATTCTGCTACCTTTCCTATCCCCTACTATCCCCCCTCCCCTCCCCTCCCATCTTCTCTCTCTACCCCATCTACTGTAATTCATTTCTCTCCTTGTTTATTTTCCCGTTCCCCTCACAACCTCTTATGTGTAATTTTGCATAACAATGAGGGTCTCCCTCTATTACCATGCAATTTCCCTTTTCTCTCCCTTTCCCTCCCACCTAATGTATCTGTTTAATGTTGATCTTTTCTTCCTGCTCTTCCTCCCTGCTCTGTTCTTAGTTGTTCTCATTATATCAAAGAAGACATTTGGTATTTGTTTTTTAGGGATTGGCTAGCTTCACTAAGCATAATCTGCTCTAGTGCCATCCATTTCCCTGCAAATTCCATGACTTTGTCATTTTTTAGTGCTGCGTAATATTCCATGGAAATTATCACTATTTGCGGATGACATGATTTTATACCTAGAAGACCCAAAAGGGTCTACAGAAAAACTATTAGAGCTAATAAATGAATTCATCAAAGTGGCAGGATATAAAATTAACATGCATAAATCAAAGGCATTTCTGTATATCAGCGACAAAACAATAAAATAATTGGGAATCAACCTAACAAAAGAGGTGAAAGATTTATACAATGAAAACTACAAAACCCTAAAAAGAGAAGTAGAAGAAGATCTTAGAAGATGGAAAAATATAAGCTAGCTTAACTTTTGGAACTGAGCATCCACTCACTCCCTGTACTGGGCGTGGGATTCGGGGAGAAATGAGGAGGAGAGCTTGCATTTGAGGCGGGCCTGCTCTGTGCCAGGCCTATTATGGTATTTCTTTCATCCTCCTTTCATTTCTGACCTCTGCATCCTAAGTATCAGAATCTGCATTTGGCACAGAGGAAGCAAATTAAGAGAGGCTCGGAGGTGTAATTAAAGAGGAATGGGTGGTGCTGCCACCTGGCAGCCATCCTGAAGTCCTCCCAACTCCACACAACAAACCACACCACAGGTGCGGCTGACTCCATCCAGACGGGGGGGGGGGGGGGGGGGGGAAGAGCTGCTTTCTCCCCATCTACCCAGGGCAGGGGGCGGGGGAGGGGGGGGAAGGGTACAGTTGCTGACACTTTCCTGCATTCTTGAATTTTGATAAAACTATTGTTTGGGGTTGGTCATCGGGCGCCAAGATGAAGGACTTTTCTCAAATGCCCACGCCGGCAGGATGGCCCCCAGAAACAATGTTCTTTTGTCCTCAATTCTGCAGTGGCTGGTCCCGCCCCTCCAGTGCTGGGACTCCTTCCCCCTAGAGGATTCCAAAGATAGCCACAAGCTTCCCTCTTCTTTGAGGTCTCTCTTTCTAACCCCCTGAGGGAGGGGAAGAGAAGAGATGAACTTCTGCACTTTGATTTTGTGCCAGCACTCAAATCCTTCCTGATAGCCCTCCCAGAAGGGACAGGCCCTCATTACATTATGTTACATTATGTATCTTGTGCAAGGTCCTGCAATCAGTGATTGACAGAGGGGGTTACAAACCCAGCACTGTCTGAATTGGAGAAGATGATAGATAGATAGATAGACAGATAGATAGACAGACATTTTCCACCATTCAAAGTTGACACATTTAGACATTGTCCCCAACCCATCATTGTCCCCAATCCACCCTCCCAACACCACTACCCCTCCAAAAGCTGTAGCTGGCATTTCTTGGCTCCAGTTCTACCATGTGCCACGGTAAATAGCATCTTCCCAGCCAATGTGTCACTCACCAACTTTGTTGCTTGGTAGCACTTGGGATCACAGTTGGAGTGTTTTGGTGCCAGATCCCATATACCCTTTTCCTCCATGCTCAGATTGGAAGGGATGTGCTTGTAGAATGGTCCCTTTCTTTCAGGGTCTGGCTCACCTGCCTTCTGTCAATGCTCTGGCAAATCTTTCTGCCCTACTGCCAGGACTTGAGAAGGTCCAGAGATTCCCATCTGTCCTGCAGAAATTTAGGGGTGCTATGAATAATGGTACCAACTTTGAGGAACTATTAACATCTATAAATATCCATATAGGCAAGAGGTGGTCCCAGTGCAAGCATGACTGCTTAGGGCTCAGGGCAGTAGATGCTGGTTCTGAAATAACCAAGAAGTGACTCAATTACTTCTTGAGGGAATATCAGCATGAGGGTGTTGGTAATTTGGGATACTTGGACTCACAGCTTCATGTAACAAAATTCTTCTCCCTCTTCTCTCTTTTCCTGCACTGCTCCTATTTGTTATGCCTGTGGGCTGCTACTGCATGTGAAATGGCTCAATACAGGGAAGTTAATGTGAAGGAGGCCTGCATGATATATGGGTACCAACAACCACATACACAAACACATACACACACAAGTAAATAGAAACTAAATTCCCAGTACTGGCTAACTCAGTAATTGAGCAGAATTTGTAATTCCTGTTTGGCTTTGAATGTTCAGGTCAACCAAAAGCAAGGCCAGAGCAGTGTCTATGGGGCTCATAGACCTCAGTAGCCTTGAGGCCTGAGGAGCAAGTGAGAAGTATGTAGGCTGCAACCTGGTTTAAATCAGTGGTTCTGATACTGCGTGATTTAGGACCATATACTTTTCCTCTCTGACCTTCAGATTCATCTTCCACAAAAACAGAAATATGTAAGTTCATGATGTATAAGAAGTGCTCAGTAAATGTTAATCTCAGTGCTGAAATTCTATTAGAAGTGAAGGCAGGAATGACTTTTGTGATCATGTTATCTAGAAACCCCTGGAAAGACTGCCTGTCAAAGGTCTTTAGACACCTCATGCAGGATCTGGAAATATTTAGAGAGGAGAATAGGAAGGTAGAATGAGGGCTGAGTGTCCAGGGGCTCATTTGCCTCTGGGTTTCCCACATTCTGGGGCATGGTGTTATAGCAATATTTTAAAAATTGTCCACTTTTCTGACCAATGTGCCCCCAACTCATCTCCTTTCAACCATTTTTCTTCCCTTCCCTGTTTCTTCCCATACCCATGGGATCTCCATAAGTCTTTTTGAATCTCAGTTTCCTGGAAAACTTGCAATCACAGCAATTCATAGAGTTGTAATAAAGATTAAGTGAGCCAACACATATTCAACAAATTAGTTCCATTTCCATTCATTTTTTTCATTTTTCCTGCTTCCCTGTTGATTTCTAAATCTGCTATACTTCCTCCTATTCTCCAGAGGCTGAAGGTAAGGGGGATCAGGCACAGATGTGAAGAATGGGGTCTGGGAAAGGTCTGTCTCCTTTCTTTTATTCCACTTACTTGGGACTCGACCTTTTGAAGATAACTTCAGTGACTGGTTGTTACAGTCTTAATAACCAGCAGGCTCCTACCACCTACCTCTATGAGTGAATAGCTTCTGAATTATTTACTTTTTGGAACTCATTGGGTGTCTGGTCACCATTTGGAATCTGAGAGTAAACAAATTCGATACTGTAAGTTGATTCAACTTGGTGCCCATGTTGGAATTCAACACATTAAAAATGAACCAGCCTGTGCTGAGGACTCCTTGGGCCTGTTGCAAGGAGGCAGTTGTAGCATTTATCTTAGTTATTTATTAGGACTGAGAGACCTGACTTCACCTTTTGAGGATTGTCTGGGAGTTAGGGCTCTGACTATTTTAGTCTCCAGCAGGAAAGACCGTCCTTGGCCAGGGCTATGACTGGCGGCTTTTCATGTCACGGTGCCTCTTTTCTGTAATGCTGTATCCCTTTATAATCAACCTCCAGCAGCCACTTGATGCACTTGTTTATTCAGCAAGCATTTGCTGTGGCGCCTGCCATGGGACAACTCTGAAGGGCTGCCCCAGCTTCAGAGCTTCCAAAAGTCTCCTGAGTACTTTGTTTGACTGCATCACAAGTCACTGTCTTAATAGCCAGCAGGCTCCTACCACTTACCTGTGTCTTTTTCTTGCCCACAAGCCACATACCCAGCCCTATTTTGTATTTTATTTAGAGACAGGGTCTCAGTGAGTTGCTTAGCACGTCACTGATTTTTTTTTTCACTTACCCCTAAGCACTCTGTAAACTTCTACTAACTTCTCCTAATGTTAATCTCATTTCAGAGTGATTCCCAGGAATCCCTACCAGTAACATAGAGCTAGGTGTAAAGTGCACAGAATGGACTGAGACAGGCTTGGTTCAAATCCAAGCTCGGTTGCTTAGTGGCTATGTGATTTGATGCAAGTTACTTAATTCTTCTGAGTACCAATTTTCATCTGGGGTAAAAGGTTTTTGTGAGGATTAAACAAGTTTACATATAGTTTGTAAGTATCTGGACCACTGACACAGTGCTGGTTCCTCCTTCAGTAATATTTCTTGAACATGACCAGTGCTACTAAAATTTATATATCTACTTCACAATTTTTACCATAATTTATGGTTTTTACATTCTTGAAAATGTTGCACCTTTGGAAAGGGTGACTCCTTTGCTATCAAAGTTTTAGAATACAATCCTCCTACATAAAGTATAATAGTTACAACCATTAAACAAATTAACCATATAACATAGCTAAGTCATTTTGAAATTTTCTTACCTATAGAGATATTGATACTTGTGGCAGATGGCGTTTTCCATAAATGCCTTTAGAATTCTTCCCATCTCAGCTGCTCTTCAGAAATAAACTTGCTATTTCTCCACCAATAGATGGAGTCCAGTTCTGCCCCCCTTGTGTCTGGGCTAGCCCCAGTGACTTGCTTGATTATTGGTATGTGGCAGAAATAATGTTCTGGGTCTTCCAAGGCAAAGTAAGTGACCTTGTCTGGGTCTTTTAGGACATTACTTCCTGTAACCTAGCTACCATGCTCTGAGAATTCTAAGCACTCAGTGACACCATGTGTAAGTGCTGTGCTTAATCTTGCCGGTCGACAGCCAGCATCAATTGCCAGCCAAGCAAGTGAGCCCTCTTGAACATCAAACCCCTATTGCCTTCAGATGACTATGACCTCAGCCAACATCTAACTGTAATACCACAATACCCCAAATAAATGATCCAGATGAGCACATGGGCTCAAACCAAGACAGACAACAAACTGTTTTTGAGCCATTAAGTTATAGGGTGGTTTGTTATACAAACCAAAACACCATCTCCACTGGTCACGGTGGTGCACACCTGTAATCCCAGCAGCTCAGATGGCTGAGGCAGGAGAATTGCCAGTTCAGAGCCAGTCTCAGGAAAAAAAAAACTGAGGTGCTAAGCAACTCAGTGAGACCCTGTCTCTAAATAAAATACAAAATAGGACTGGGGATGTGGCTTGGGGATAAAGTGCTCCTGAGTTCAATTCCCAGTACAAAAAAAAAGAAAAAGAAAAAAACCTTGCCATCTCCTAGGGTTGTTGTGAAAATTAAATGAGATAATAAATGCAAATTAATTAATAAAGTACTCTGTAAATGATTACTACCCTTGTTGAAAAAAGTAAACTATTTTTATGAGGAGAAAATAAAATACAGGTATAAAATCCCTCAAATGAAGCATCTTCTAGTCAATATTTAATGGACACCTGCCTCATGTCAGATCTTTATTATGATTATAGAATCTCCAGGTAGGAAAAAATTTTGGAGCTCTTCTAGTTTAATCTTGTACCCAGTGATGACATTCCTTCTTGACTATTTCTTTAATCCCACAACTATTTACCAATATCTGTTCTGTGCCAGGAAGTATGGTAGATGGCAATGCCAAGAAGTGGAATACAAAAATGAGTAAGATACAGGCCAGTGCCAAGGCAAACATATGGACAGCTACTGCACAGAGTTATATGAGAGGAATGCGGAGAAGAGAGACACTTCCCAAACATGGAATGGAGTGAGTCATTTTAATTTGGGCCAGCTGTGATTATTCAACTTATCTGTGCTCTGAAGACTACTGATATATTTCCTGTGTATTAACCTGAATTTTGAGTGACAGTTCTGGGGCTACTTGCTCCATATCCTGAAGTCACCTATTTATTCATCTCTGCTCAAGTGCCAACCAGTTTATGGTGTCCTCAGAGCTCTTCCCAGGTCTTGTTAATTCATCATTGTTAATTCATTCACCAAGCCCCTCAGCACCTAGAACAACTCAAACAAAACCAGAAGAAGGAAAAGGACAAGAAAAAGAAAGAAAGACTAACACACACACACACACACACACACACACACACACAAACACAAAAATGCACTCTGATATATATGGGTTCAGAAAAATGCTAGAGATTCCTTTAATTCAACTTTATTTCAAACAACTACATCAAGGAAAATTAACAGCAGAAGCTTGTTTCTTGAGTTTCCCAGCTGACTCTACTTAAGTTTTTAATAGGCTGGGGTTTTAAAAGGCAGGTGAAACCAGCTTTTTAAAAAACCCTGAAGAGTTCACTTTGAGTTCGTTACAGCCAAGAGTTAACAGCTGCTACAGTTTATGGGCTATCACTGTTTCCCACACAGAGCCTTGTTTTATAGTTTCTTAAAATCATCTTTAAAATTGATTCACAGACCATGAGTTTCACACAAAAATAGGGGTTAGAATTTTAACTTTCAGTGATAATCCTAAACTCTGTGTTACATTTGAGAAAGTTCTTTGCTTCTTTTGAGAAACAGAGGATGTTACCCCAGAGCAGAGGGAGGAGCCATCTGAATGGGCCCTTTATTCTCAGCCTAACTGACCACTAAGGCGTTCCAGCCATCACTCACAAGGTGCTGCCAACAGTCTAAGTTCACACCAATCAACAGAAGTTTGTTTCATTGTTCTATAGTTTTCCTTTAACTACAAGTCAGATCTCTTTTCCTTTTTAATGCCCTTCTTATTTGAAAATTTTCTCTCTTGTTTTTTTCTGTTCATGTTTCTCCGGGTGCCTGTGATGATAGTTTATATGAAACAGTACAGGGCTTTTTCATTAAGCAATTTGTTATCATTTTCATTGTTACCATATAGTCGTGCCATGAAGGAGGAGGGAGAATTTATTTGTTCACTTCTAGAGATAAAGAAGTCCCCTGTAGAAAATCAACAAAGCTTTTCTATGGAAGAAAGTATGGAAAATTAGAAAACAAACAAAGAAACTTGGCGGGGAAAGGACAGAGCTTTTTGTTTGGAAGAGGGAGAAATGTTTCCAGGAACCGCTGTAGAGGTTAAGTGGGGGCCTCTGAAGTTCCAGAACTCCTCACTGGGGAGATGAGAATTGGTATGCACTCTTGGGTAGGTGGGATACTAAGAGGTTGCAGTGAATTCCAGAAGCTAAGGGCCTGTGTGGTCTAAGGAACACTGCAGTGGTTGGTGGATGGACTTCTGGACCAAGGTGTGAACACCAGCCGATGGAGGGTGAACTCCAGGAGCCGAGAGTAGACTCCAGGTAATCCCAGCAGCTTGTAAGGCTGAGACAGGAGGATCGCGAGTTCAAAGTCAGCCTCAGCAAAAGCAAGGCACTGAACAACTCAGTAAGACCCTGTCTCTAAATAAAATACAAAATACGGGTGGGGATGTGGCTCAGTGGTCCAGTGCCTGGTACCCCCCAAAAAAAGTAGACCTCAGAACTTGGTGGTAAATTCCTGGTGTCAGAAATAGACCTGGAGAACTGAAAAAGCAACAGAATTGGCCAGGGGCCTGAGAGTACAGGACCACCTGCCAAGATGAAGGTAAAATTCAGGGCAGTGCTGGCCAAGGGGGGAAACTATTTATGAGTAGGAGTGGAGCTGCTTCACACCAGGAAATCCAGCAGTAGCTCCTACCTCTTAAATGGAACTGGAGGAAAACTGTTCCAGCATGACCAAAACTCCTCATCAGCCCCTCTGCTCCACACCTTCAAGATGATGATCTTGTAGGACTCTGTGGCCATTAGTGGATACTCTTAGCACCTATTCAGGGGTTCAATTATCTTTTTCTATGCATATACAAAGCAATGGCAGTACCTGGTACCCATAGAAATCTCTAAATGACCTATCTGGAAGAAAAGTAAGCTCTGCACTTTGTCTCCAAATTTCTGTGCTTGGTTATTTTATAGCCTAAAAGAGCTGATTTTCATTCACTTCTCCTTCTCCACCTTGACCTTGTTCAGTACTAGCTGGGCTGCAGTTATTTTGGCTTCTGTCTGAGCCAAATTTGGTATTGTTTTTATAAACTTGCATTTATATGAACCCAAGTTATTGTTCATAAACCATAAAAACTTGTTGATGTCAATGGTCTTTGCAGCCAACTGCCAGAGATGCAGTCTGTGCTGCTGGTTGCTCTCTAGGGAGGAAAACAATCCTCTCTCCCAGTGTGGTCTCACATCTACCCTCTTCTTAATGCTGGAAGTACAAGTTCAGGGACTTTTTGCTTTTCTGATAAATGTGGATATTTGATTATTTTTAAAAGTAAAAGAAAAATCTTAAGCATAACAAATTCTAGATGTCCTAAGATTACTGAAAAATCAGTGTTTCCTTTATATTGGAATAGCTGAGAAATTCAGGTAGAAATTCCAGCTCCAAATTCTTCTAGCATCAAAGACCAACAAGATGCTGCTGGTCTGGGTGAACCCCAATTGTTAGACAAGGCAGATGTGGCAGCTGAATGCCTAACCCTCTATGACCATACCCAAAGTCAACACTCCAGCATTTTCTTCCATTTCTTCTTGCCTGCAAGTCTGCAAAATGCTTTGGCTCAAATACACTGGATCTTTTTACTCCATCCTGGTGATAGGTCAGCCAGATATTGAGTCTGTTGGAAGGAGATGCCAGGCCACTGCAAGGAGGCCTTACCTTCATATCCCTCTTCTCCTTAGGCTTATTCTTCTTAACATATTCAATCACATGATCTCCCTTTCTCTTCCTCACTAGTTCTCTGAGCATTCCATCCAGGTGTTCAACAGCATAGCAGCCTGGTGCCAGTGGCTTCTGCATCTCTACACTCTGTTGTTCTGACTGGTTCTGGTCCAGCCCCTTTCCCCACTGGACAGACTTCTCTACTTCTCTGCTTTTCTCTTTTGCTCCAAAAAATCGTACTCCAAGTTCCTTATATGACTAGATTTATATTAAAAATATGGTTTTGACATTTTTTTCTTTTGTCTCACTTAAGCTTCCAAGGTTCTCTCTACCTATTAAGTCTGGGCCCCAGAAGGCTTAAGATCAGCCTTATTTCCAGGAACTTGACCCACTTAGGGATCAGACTGGAATCAAAAGAGTTGGTCCTTTATTTTCAGAATCAGAGCTCCATGACCTAAGTATTTTCCTCAAAGAGATGGGTCTGAGTCAGAGACCTGCTCTCTGGTGGTAGGTAGAGTCCAAAGTATGAATCCTAGATGAAGAGCTTATCTGAAATTTCCTAAGGCTGGGGAAGAGCCTTTGAAGCCATGCTGAAGGTAGTCTTACCTCCATAATGGGATTTTGCTTGCTTATTTTGCATTGGCAAAGACAGTCCAAATTATCTTTGCTTTCCTTTGGGAGTGACTAATGAGGGCATCGGGCGCTCTTCCATTGCTTTAAAGACTTGCTGGAGGTTCTTTCTAGTATCTCACTAGAAAAGTGTTAGATGTTGGAAGCTAAACTGAGAAATCATTACAGGTTCTCTTGGGTCACAAGGAGGTGTCTAAGGAGTCCTTCTAGTTCAAGATGTATCTAGAGAGTTTGAGAAGGTCCAGTGGACCCGGGAAGCCATGATCAGCTTTCTGAGGGAGAGGTGCATCTGTAAAGAGCTGATGTGCTCCCATACTTTGCACTACTTCTAAACAGTCAGGAGCCCATTGGGATTAACATGTGTCTAGAGGATTGTGATCCACCTTTTGCAAGAAGATGGCTCTGAGGTGTTTTGCTGAGCACTCCTGGGAAACCATGACAGCCTTCCTAGAGAAAGAGGGATCCACAGAGCCCTGGGGAGAATACCTGTGGAAGGACAGGCCTCCATTCTTTCTTCTATTGGCCTTGATCTGAAAGGAGTCCATCTGTGTCCCACCCATTTTATAACCCACAGGCAAGTCCCCATCATCTTCTGCTTCCTCCTTTGCCAGCTTAGAGGCAGTTCACATCAACATCAGCTCACATGGTGGTCCACAACCTTCATCCCATGCTGAGCTTCTGCTGCTTTTAGGGATATGTGTTACTGGATCCAAAGTACTCATTAGCGATATGTCAGATGCAACATTGCTGAGGGCAGCAGAGTAGCCATCAGAACAGCAGCATGTCAGGCTTCTATGCTTTAATGAGCAGGGAGGAGAAACCACATCAAAAGTTCCAGTCAGCTTCTCAGGTCCCAGGTCAAAGCTTTGAGGTCAGAGCAACAGGTCCACTCAGAACCTCACAGCTTTGGGAAATCATTTACTTAGGCCCTTAGGAGATCTCTATAATTTTATTCAAGCCATTTAATTAGTGGGATTAAGTTTAGCCATGTTTGCAGTATTTTCCTACATCCAGCTAACCCTAGGTGTTTGGACATTGTCCAAGTGATTGATTATGCTACTGGTTCGAGATAGAGAGTATTTGTCTGATGAAAGTCAGGGATAAAATAGATTCCAGGTATAAGGTCTGCTTTTTTTTTTAGTAATTAGAAAAATCCAGATAGATCCTGAGTTTCATTTCATTGATCAGTTATGTTTTCATTGTATGCAAACGCTGTCTCCCTCAGTGAAGATGGACATATTTCTCATTATTTAACGGTTGATCACTTCTGTGCTCTTTTCACAAGACTCAACCTGAGCTAACATGGAAAACTCTTTTCCCTTTGCCTTGTGAAAATAATAATGCCATGTCCTTGCATAATATTATCATTTAGAGACAATACCTACAATATATAATTTCTCAGCATGAGTAATTCTGAGATTCAATCCTTTTGTAAATGCACTAGAGAGAAATGTGTGTTGGTGATCAGATCACCTTCCTTGTCTTCTTTGTCCAGCCCAACAGCTTGGAGCTGGAGCAGTGTACAACTCTTCTCCAAGGGCTATGGGATGTGAGCATTCATGACAGTGTCAGAGATCTGCAGCTGGACTTCACATCCTGCATGGACAGCCTGCCAGTGGAGTCAGGAAAGAGGGTGATGGTCACCAATAACTGCTGGCATGACATCAGCTATTTAGGAAGCACTTTTTATGTATCCAGTCATGAACTAAGCACTTTTCATATATCCTCTCACTTCTCACCATATAATGAACTAACTAGTCATAAATGCATAATTCTCTGGGGTTGCATTGTTCTGGGAATGTGAGAGTAAGCAAGCTAAAAGGCAGGGACAATAAACAAACTGACTCACCAGAGGGACCTGATCACAGGTTCCTCAAGGACGGCTGCCTCATCCAACTCAATTTTCTCTCTGCAGAACAACATATGGGTATGCTCAGCTGACAGGTTCCGGGCAGTTGGTTGAACTGCCTCAAGGCTGAAGTAAGCAAGAGGAGCTTCAGGAAGCAGTTCAGGCTGCCACCTCAGCCAAAGTTCTGGTCCTTCTCACAGGAAGATTAGATTTCTCCTGGGAACAGTCTCAACAAGAAACTGTACAGTTTCCCCAGACTGTTTTTCTGTCAAACTGCTAAGGCTATAACCCCCCCTGAGGCTACCTGGGCAAATCCTCTCTCAGAGGGCATCCAGATGCGGTATTTTCAGGATCTGCACAACACTTGTGATGAGCATTATTCAATCTTCACTTTCCTGGAAACAATTCTTCACAGTCTTCTGAGATTGAACAACTCAAATGGGGACTGGAATACTCAGAGAGGCCGGGAGTTGAACACCTGTCTGCAACAAGGGGTGATTCATGCCAGGGGATGCCTCAATGCCTTACTTTGTAAACTCAGTAAAATAGATGTTCACTTCTGTACAATGTCTAGAACATAAGTGCTAATACATTGTAGCCACTGTTGTTGTTATTATTATCATTCTGATTGTTATTACCCCAGCAAGTCCAGTTTTCTAGAGACTGTGCAATGAAGGGACTCCTTAGGCCCCTGCAGACCCATGAGGCTCATCCAGTTTCCTAAAACCTTGTCTATGCCTTTCCATTTCCTTTCTACTAAACATTGGCATAATCTAGGTAAATAATAATGCCTTTCTATTTATAAATTATAATCACATCCATTTTTTTTTATTTGATCCTCACAATAACCTTGCTGCAGTAAGTAGAGACAATCTTGGTATCTCAATTTTATAGCTGAGGAAATGAAAGCAAAGAGAGGTTGACTTTTTCAAAGTAGTAAGAGGCAGGGTGAAACTTGGAACAGAATCTTTTTATGTCCCTGGGCTGAGTAGAAAGAGTTTTGGCAAAAAGGAGCAGCCTCCAGTTGGAGTTCCTGACTGCCGTGGTCCAAGGTCAGTGACATTGGTCAGGTTTTGCTGGCATCGTAGGAAGAATTGGGCCTGGGAGTATTTCTCCTCTCACTTTAAGGATTATGGATGAATAGTGTGCTGTCTTAGCTATGAAACCTGATCATCTGATGTCAACTTCTCATCATGACCAAGGTTGTACTGACATCGTTTGAATGGATTAAGTCACACTGTTTCTACATATGTGAGCCCTTCAACTAATGTCTTTAGATATATATCATCAACATGCATGAAAGGCAGTTTTGAAATGACAGTGAAGTCTTAAGAAAGCGTCAGGCCTTCGGGAGTAGATGAATAGGTATCAAGGGTGGAGGATGCTTCTGTTTTATGAAAGGCCAAAAAGTAGCCCCAGTTTTCAGGCAGCCAGACCTAGCCACTGGACATGAGAGTGATGGATTTGAACATTTTACACACTTTTTCATAAAGACAAGCTGTTGTGGAGCCATTCCTTTCTGCTCTAATCCACGAGTAGGAAGGCTTTCCCAAACCACCCAGCCCAGGGCAACTGTAACGATCTAAAAATTATAGAACTAACCCAGTCTGTCCCACAAAATAATATGTGACGTTTTAACATATACACACTGATTCTAGGGCCCAATCCAGACCAATTAAATCAGAATCTTGGGGCTGAGAAATCCTGGCATCAGTATTTCCTTATATCTGTATTGAGGTACACCTGTATGCATCAAACTCCATATATTTAACAATCAATTTGATGAATGATAACAAAAGTATACATCCTATTTTATAACTGTAATCAAGATACTGAATAAGATTTAAATTTTTTAAAATTTTCTCGCTAGAAATAGTTTCACTTTTTTTTCAATAGGTTATTTTTTTTTAAAAAAGATAATGAATATATAGAATACAGTCCTAAAAGTTTCCTTCTGCCCTTTTTAATCCTTTTCTACATCCTCCATCCCTACCACCAGGCAAACTTTGATCTGATTTCTGAACTATAAATTAATTTCCATTTTCTAGAATTTAGGTATGTCTTTCTTTTGTCTAACTTCTTTTTTTTAAAGAGAGATAGAGAATTTTTTTTAATATTTATTTTTGAGTTTTCGGTGGACACAACATCTTTATTTTATTTTTATGTGGTGCTGAGGATCGAACCCAGTACCCCACACAGGCCAGGCAAGTGCACTACCACTTGAGCCACATCCCCAGCCCCTTGTCTAACTTCTTCAATATGGCATAATTGCTTTAAGATTTACCTGTGTGGTTGTATGTGTCAATTCCTTTTTATTACTAAATAGTATTCCATTGTGTGGATGCACCATAGTTTGTCTCCTGTTGCTGGACATTTAAGTTATTTCTGTTTAGGGGATATCATAAACAAAGCTGCTGTAAATATGCAAGTGTTTGTATGGATGCATGCTTTATTTTATTTGGAGTAAAAACCTAAAAGAAGAGTGCCAGTTTTTCAAAGGGTTGTGACATTTTACATTTTCACCAACAGTAAATGAGAGATCCAGATCCTTGCCACTCTTAGGTGTATGAGAGAATACTATATTTCATAGTGACTTGAATTTGTAATTTCCTAATGACTAATGATACTGGTCATCTTTCCAGGTGTGTTTGTTTGTTTGTTTGTTTTGCTATGTGTATATCTTCTTTGGCAAAGTTTCTATTAAAAAAGCTGGAGATAAAGCCTAAACAGCAATTTAAAAATAAATCTCCCTGGTGATTCTAATATGTAGCCAGGATTAAATATCACTGTCTTAACAGAAAAGCTGAAGACAAAAACTCTCATTTTAATCATGGAAACTGAGAGATTAGGATTACTTGTGGAGCAAGGGCAATTTCAAGACAATGAAATTACCACTAGAGAGTGGCCATTAGAGAGTGAGTTATTCATAGCAGATTTAAGTATATCTTGTCCATAAGTCAGGGGAAATATCTAGCTCTATGGTAGGATTTACTGATATAATAACTGAGGTATTTTTCCAACTTGATCATTCATTGCTTCATTTAATCACGAGCATTTTTTCTACAGTAAATTTTGAAGGAATTGCATTATTTCAATCAAATTTGTGACCGTATTATAACTACAGTGAAATGCAAGGAAAAATTGCCTCAGGGATTCCAGGTACAGTGCTGATCAGACAACCCTGGAGGGCTCTGTTCACACAGAAGACAGCATGAAACCTGTGCACGATCTGCACAGCCTTGTGCAGTGGGACACGACAGCCTCAGTCTCTAAGATCTGGCTTCTGAGTGTCACCTAGGATGACAAACTAGGTTGGTCAGTTGAATCTCTGAATCTTTGTTTAAAATGTAAAGTGGGACAATTAGTGACACATGTGAAAGCAATGATATCATGTTGGGAATCAGCAAATCCAAGTAGCCATAGGAATAAACTAAATAAGCAAAGTGGGTCAGGTCAGAGGAGTAACAGAGACATGATGGTGACTATGACAAACTGCAGAGTGCTCACCCTGCCCTCTCAGCTCCAGTGCATTATGGCCTCGTAGAAATGCTGTCCCAGAATTGCCAGAATTTGTGTGTGTGTGTGTGTGTGTGTGTGTGTGTGTAAGATAACCCAGAAACTAAACATTATCAATGGTTCAAATGTGGTCCACTAAAAAATGCAAAGGAGCTTTATAAATCTTAAGGTACCTTACAGATTTAAAGGGCATTATTGAGGGAAGATGGCGGCGAAGGGAGTGCATCACTCTCGTGTACTACGTCACTGTTCGGGAGAATGATGAGTTAGAACAGCTAAAAACTATCTTGTTAGGAATTTCTAGCAAAACTGGGGTGCTCCAAAACCTAGTGGAAGGATTTTCATCGCACGAGGATCAGCTACAGGGACTCAAACGCGAGCAATTTGTCCGCACAGAGGGTCACGCCGCTTATTCAGCAAATCGCCCCGCGGCTAGAATCTGCAGCACGCACTGGGAAGCAAGAGATAGCAACGCAAAGATACAGCGCTGCGGATTCTGTGGGCTCCTGCCAGCTGTGCAATCACTGTACACAGTGCTGAATTCTGGGTTTGAGACGGGGGAAGGAAGCGGTCCAGTTCGGTTCTCCACCGGTCAGACCACAGAGGAAGCCAGCGGCCACCATCTTGGAGAGTTGACGTCATCATCCCTGTTTTCGACTGATCGCAGCTCATTCAACCATAGAACAGGTAATTTCAGGCTGCCATTCGCCTGCGTCTCGCAGACAAAGTACTCAGGCGCAGTGCTAAAGAACCCGCGGAAACTGCTTCTTGGGGCCTGCTCCGATCAGAACATACACGGAGCCCGGGGTGGCCGAATTCTGGCTCCCGGAACTGCTCTGGCCCAGGGCTGAAGAACCCATGGAAACTGCTTCTTGGGGCCTGCTCCTGTCAGGGCATGCACCGAGCTAAGAGCGGCCGAATTCTGGCTCCCGGAGCTGCTCTGACCCAGGGCTGAGGAACCCACGGAGACTGCTTCTCGGTCCGGATCCTGCTGAGTGCTGTGGGGGCCAGAGGGGCAGAGCAGAGCTGCAGCCCGTGTCTGGAACAGCCCCAGCAACCCGCCGGTGTGGTATCACTTCACCCCAACTGTGGTGGGGGCTGAGCAGAGCTGCCGCCAGAGCCTGCAAGGTAGGCAGACCACCGGCCGATTGGCGGAACGGGCCCAGCGGCCTGCCAGCGTGGTAGACACGTCACACCAATGGGAGTAGGGGCAGAGCAGGACCGCCGCCCGCGCAGGGAGTGGGCCTAGTGACCCGTCGGCGTGGTATCGCTTCACCCCAACTGCACTGGGGGCCGAGCAGAGCTGCCGCCCAAGCCTCCAAGGTAGGCAGACCTGCGACCGACCAGTGGGACAGGCCCAGCGGCCTGCCGGCATGGTAGACACGTCACACCAATTGGAGTAGGGGCAGAGCAGAGCTGCCGCCTGCGCCCGGAACAGACCCAATGACCCGCAGGCATGGTATCTCTTCACCCCAATTGGAAAAGGGGCAGACCAGAGCCGCCACCCGTGCCTGCAAGGTAGGCAGACCTGCGACCGACCAATGGGACAGGCCCAGCAGCCTACTGGTGTGGTAGACACGTCACACCAATTGGAGTAGGGGCAGAGCAGAGCCGCTGCCCGCATCCGGAACAGACACAACAACCCGCGGGCATGGTAGTCACGTCACACCAAATGGAGGAGGGGCAGAGGAGAGCCGCCACCCGGCCCGGGACAGGCCCAGAGGCCCGCAAGCGTGGTAGTCACGTCACCCCAATTGGAGTACGGGCAGAGCACAGCCGCTGCCCGCACCCTGAACAGGCCCAGTGGCCCGCCAGCGTGGTAGTTACGTCACACCAATTGGAGTAGGGGCAGAGCAGAGCTGCCACCCACGCCCAGCACAGGCCCAGCGACCCCCCGGCGTGGTAGACACGTCACCCCAATTGGTGTAAGGGCAGAGCAAAGCCGCTGCCCGTGCCTGCAAGGTAGGCAGACCTGCGACCGACCGGCAGAACAGCCCCAGGGGTCCGCAGGCGTTGTAGACACGTCACACCAACTGGAGGAGGAGCACAGCTGCTGCCCGCCCTGCAAGGGAGACTTTTCAAGTATACAAGAGTAATATAAATATAGGGGGAAAATTTCAAAAACACAACAGTTTCACCAAGCAGAAAGAAACGCGAGCAATATGAAACGACAAGGAAAGAAAGGACCACAAGCAATGCAGGTCAACTCAACTTTAGAAGAGGTAATAGCTGCAGCAGATAGAATGTCAGATAAAGAATTCAGGATATACACGCTTCAGATGATCTGGAGTCTCAAGGAAGACATTAGACAGCAAAATCAGGCAATGAAAGATTACTTTGACAATGAATTACATAAACAAATCCAAGAAGCAACAGATCAACTATACAGGGAGAGAGAGGTAATAAAAAACAAACAAACAGAAATCCTAGAAATGCAGGAAGCAATAAACCAACTTAAAAACTCAATTGAGAATACTACCAGCAGAGTAGAACACTAGAAGATAGAACATCAGACAATGAAGACAAAGTATTTCAACTTGAAAAGAACATAGACAGCTCAGCAAGACTGTTAAGGAACCATGAGCAGAACATTCAAGAAATATGGGACAACATAAAGAGACCAAACTTAAGAGTCATTGGGATACAGGAAGGTATAGAGGTCCAAACCAAAGGAATGAGCAATCTATTCAATGAAATAATACGAGAAAACTTCCCAGACTTGAAGAATGAGACAGAATCCCAAATCCTAGAAGCCTACAGTATGCCAAATTTGCAAAATCATAAGAGATCCACACCTAGACACATTATAATGAAGATGCCCAGCATACAGAATAAGGAGAGAATTTTAAAAGCTACAAGAGAAAGGAAGCAGATTACATTTAGGGGTAAACCAATCAGGATAACAGCTGATCTCTCAACACAGACTCTGAAAGCTAGAAGATCCTGGAATAACATATTTCAAACACTGAAAGAAAATGGGTTCCAACCAAGAATCGTGTATTCAGCGAAATTAAGCTTCAGGATGGAAGATGAAATTAAAACCTTCCACGATAAACAAAAGTTAAAAGAATTTGCATCTAGAAAACCATCTCTTCAAAACATCCATGGCAAAACATTTCAGGAAGAGGAAATGGAAAACAATAATGAAAACCAACAGTGGGAGGTAGGACAGTAAAGGGGGGAAAATAATCAAAGAGGAAAACAAACCATGTTTAGTAACATAAATAAACAAAAATGGCTAGAAGAACAAACCATATCTCAATAATAACCCTAAATGTTAATGGCTTAAACTCACCAATTAAGAGACACAGGCTAGTAGAATGGATCACAAAACAAGACCCAACAATATGCTGCCTACAGGAGACGCATTTGATAGGGAAAGATATACATAGACTGAAGGTGAAAGGTTGGGAAAAATCATATCACTCATATGGACTTCGGAAACAAGCAGGAGTGTCCATACTCATATCAAATAAAATAGATTTCAAGCCAAAGTTAATCAAAAGGGATAAAGAGGGACACTACATACTGCTCAAGGGAACCATACACCAACAAGACATAACAATCATAAATATATATGCCCCAAACAATGGAGCAGCTATGTTCATCAAGCAAACTCTTCTCAACTTCAAGAGTCTAATAGACCACCATACAATAATCATGGGAGACTTCAACACACCTCTCTCACCACTGGACAGATCTTCCAAACAAAAGTTGAATAAGGAAACTATAGAACTCATTAACACAATTAATAACCTAGACTTAATTGACATATATAGAATATACCACCCAACATCAAGCAGCTACACTTTTTTCTCAGCAGCACATGGATCCTTCTCAAAAATAGATCATATATGATGTCTACAGGGCAACTCTTAGACAATATAAAGGAGTAGAGATAATACCATGCATCTTATCTGATCATAATGGAATGAAACTGAAAATCAACGATAAAAGAAGGAAGGAAAAATCATGCATCACTTGGAGAATGAACAATAGGTTACTGAATGATCAATGGGTTTTAGAAGATATCAAGGAGAAAATTAAAAGCTTCATAGAGTTAAATGAAAACACAGACACAACATATCGGAATCTATGGGACACATTGAAAGCAGTTCTAAGAGGAAAATTCATTGCTTGGAGTTCATTCCTTAAAAAAAGAAAAAACCAACAAATAAATGATCTCATACTTCATCTCAAAATCCTAGAAAAAGAAGAGCAAAACAACAGCAAAAGAAGTAGAAGGCAAGAAATAATTAAAATCAGAGCTGAAATTAATGAAATCGAAACAAAAGAAACAATTGAAAAAATTGACAAAACTAAAAGTTGGTTCTTTGAAAAAATAAATAAAATCGACAGACCCTTAGCCATGCTAACGAAGAGAAGAAGAGAGAGAACTCAAATTAGTAGCATATGGGATGAAAAAGGCAATATCACAACAGACACTTCAGAAATACAGAAGATAATCAGAAATTATTTTGAATCCTTATACTCCAATAAAATAGAGGATAGTGAAGGCATCGATAAATTTCTTAAGTCATATGATCTGCCCAGATTGAGTCAGGAGGATATAGACAACCTAAACAGACCAATATCAATTGAGGAAATAGAAGAAACCATCAAGACTACCAACTAAGAAAAGCCCAGGACCGGATGGGTATACAGCAGAGTTTTACAAAACCTTTAAAGAGGAACTAATACCAATACTTTTCAAGCTATTTCAGGAAATAGAAAAAGAGGTAGAACTTCCAAATTCATTCTATGAGGCCAACATCACCCTGATGCCTAAACCAGACAAAGACACTTCAAAGAAAGAAAACTACAGACCAATATCTCTAATGAACCTAGATGCAAAAATCCTCAATAAAATTCTGGCAAATTGGATTCAAAAACATATCAAAAAAATTGTACACCATGATCAAGTAGGATTCATCCCTGGGATGCAAGGCTGGTTCAATATATGGAAATCAATAAATGTTATTCACCACATCAATAGACTTAAAAATAAGAACCATATGATCATCTCGATAGATGCAGAAAAAGCATTCGACAAAGTACAGCATCCCTTTATGTTCCAAACTCTAGAAAAATTAGGGATAACAGGATCATACCTCAACATAGTAAAAGCAATCTATGCTAAGCCACAGGCTAGCATCATTCTTTTTTTTTTTTTTTTAAAGAGAGAGTGAGAGAGGGAGAGAGAGAGAGAGAATTTTAACATTTATTTTTTAGTTATCGGCGGACACAATATCTTTGTTTTGTATGTGGTGCTGGGGATCGAACCCGGGCCGCACGCATGCCAGTCGAGCGCGCTACCGCTTGAGCCACATCCCCAGCCCCAGGCTAGCATCATTCTGAATGGAGAAAAATTAAAGGCATTCCCTCTAAAATCTGGAACAAGACAGGGATGCCCTCTCTCACCACTTCTTTTCAACATAGTCTTCGAAACACTGGCCAGAGCAATTAGACAGACAAAAGAAATTAAAGGCATAAAAATAGGAAAAGAAGAACTTAAATTATCACTATTTGCAGATGACATGATTCTATACCTAACAGACCCAAAAGGGTCTACAAAGAAACTATTAGAGCTAATAAATGAATTCAGTGAAGTGGCAGGATATAAAATCAACACGCATAAATCAAAGGCACTCCTGTATATCAGCGACAAATCCTCTGAAATGGAAATGAGGAAAAACCCTCCATTCACAATATCCTCAAAAATAATAAAATACTTGGGAATCAACCTAACAAAAGAGGTTAAAGACTTATACAATGAAAACTACAGAACCCTAAAGAGAGATATAGAAGAAGATCTTAGAAGATGGAAAAATATACCCTGTTCATGGATAGGCAGAACTAACATCATCAAAATGGCGATATTACCAAAAGTTCTCTATAGGTTTAATGCAATGGCAGTCAAAATCCCAATGGCATTTCTTGTAGAAATAGATAAAGCAATCATGAAATTCATATGGAAAAACAAAAGACCCAGAATAGCAAAAACAATGCTAAGCAGGAAGTGTGAATCAGGCGGTATAGCAATACCAGACTTCAAACTATACTACAGAGCAATAGTAACAAAAACAGCATGGTACTGGTACCAAAACAGGCGGGTGGACCAATGGTACAGAATAGAGGACACAGAAACCAATCCACAAAACTACAACTATCTTATATTTGATAAAGGGGCTAAAAGCATGCAATGGAGGAAGGATAGCATCTTCAACATATGGTGCTGGGAAAACTGGAAATCCATATGCATCAAAATGAAACTGAATCCCTTTCTCTTGCCATGCACAAAAGTTAACTCAAAATGGATCAAGGAGCTTGATATCAAATCAGAGACACAGCGTCTGATAGAAGAAAAAGTTGGCTACGACCTACATACTGTGGGGTAGGGCCCCAAATTCCTCAATAGGACACCCATAGCACAAGAGTTAATAACTAGAATCAACAAATGGGACTTACTCAAACTACAAAGTTTTTTCTCAGCAAAAGAAACAATAAGAGAGGTAAATAGGGAGCCTACATCCTGGGAACAAATCTTTACTCCTCACACTTCAGATAGAGCCCTAATATCCAGAGTATACAAAGAACTCAAAAAATTAGACAATAAGATAACAAATAACCCAATCAACAAATGGGCCAAGGACCTGAACAGACACTTCTCAGAGGAGGACATACTATCAATCAACATGCACATGAAAAAATGCTCAGCATCGCTAGCAGTCAGAGAAATGAAAATCAAAACCACCCTAAGATACCATCTCACTCCAGTAAGATTGGCAGCCATTAGGAAGTCAAACAACAACAAGTGCTGGCGAGGATGTGGGGAAAAGGGTACACTTGCTCATTGTTGGTGGGACTGCAAATTGGTGCAGCCAATTTGGAAAGCAGTATGGAGATTTCTTGGAAAGCTGGGAATGGAACCACCATTTGACCCAGCTATTCCCCTTCTCAGTTTATTCCCTAAAGACCTAAAAAGAGCATGCTACAGGGACACTGCTACATCGATGTTCATAGCAGCACAATTCACAATAGCAAGACTGTGGAACCAACCTAGATGCCCTTCAATAGATGAATGGATAAAAAACATGTGGCATCTATACACAATGGAGTATTACTCTGCATTAAAAAATGATAAAATCATAGAATTTGGAGGGAAATGGATGGCATTAGAGCAGATTATGCTAAGTGAAGCCAGCCAATCCCTAAAAAACAAATGCCAAATGTCTTCTTTGATATAAGGAGAGTAACTAAGAACAGAGTAAGGATGAAGAGCATGAGAAGAAGATTAACATTAAACAGGGATGAGAGGTGGGAGGGAAAGCGAGAGGGAAGGGAAATTGCATGGAAATGGAAGGAGAGCCTCAGGATTATACAAAATTACATACAAGAGGAAGTGAGGGGAAAGGGAAAAATAATACAAGGGGGAGAAATGAATTACAGTAGAGGGGGTAGAGAGAGAAGAGGGGAGAGGAGAGGAGGGGAGGGGGGAATAGTAGAGGATAGGAAAGGCAGCAGAATACAACAGACACTATTATGGCAATATGTAAATCAATGGAAGTGTGACTGATGTGATTCTGCAATCTGTATACGGGGTAAAAATGGGAGTTCATAACCCACTTGAATCAAAATGTGAAATATGATATGTCAAGAACTATGTAATGTTTTGAACAACCAACAATAAAAATAAATAAATAAAGGGCATTATTATATCTTTTAAATAACACTGTAAGTGAATCTATGAGGGCCTATTACAGATGTCTATCTTGCATCCCCTCTTTGTCCTTCTATGACAATGTCTACCACCATCACATGCATCCATAACTATATCGGGATCAATCATTTTATTTCACCTTCTTGACCACTGCTGTAAAAGGACCATCTAGTCTAAGGGAGAATGAAGATGACACTGGGTCAGGGGTGGGGAGAGGGTTCTGTGATCATTTGAGTCCCTGATATCAACAGGGCCTTTCCAAGCATTTGTTAAATGATCTAGTAAATGTTGAACTAGATTAGATGGAGATGGATTTCTATTGCATGCGTCCAAAAGAATCCTGATTAATGCATTCTATTACCTTGAAATATAATGGCAGCAGAGTTTTCATGATATCTGATTCCCAGGAAGACGGTCTGATTTGGGAGATAGAAATGTGGCAGTAGAGAAAGATAGATGGAGAAAGAGAAAGTTAGCCAAGGTGTACAGAATTCTCTATTGATTTGGACACCATGACATAGTATTTTCTAGATTCAAAAGTTCAAATGTGGACTCTAATGAACTTTCAAAGAAATGAGACTGCTCTGAGAAACAAATTCAGACTAAACCCATGAGAGATGGAAGGCAATGCTATAATGATATTAATTTAAATTGGAAATTATAACTGATATACAGACAGGAATACTCTCATTAGCATCTTAAGTACATTATGTTCTTACACTCTGTGGGAAGTTGAAACACAATAAAAATACTTTGTTCAATTTTGCTGTAATAAAGCATTGTCAAGGAGGTTTAAAATCTGTGTGTTTAATGTACTCTCTCCATAGGAGCAAATCAACAGAGAAAGCCAGGTCATGGTTAAATGATTGGTTGGAATAGATTTTAAAAGAAGTGTTAGATAAATAGTGATTTAATGTCATTGAGCCAAAATAAATTGACGCATTCCTTTTATAGGAGAGCTGATGAAGCCTTCAGGTTTGAAAATATTCAAAACAAATTGCCCCCAAATACCCCACTTCTGAATATTATTTCTCATTGGTGTGGCAAGGTTCTCCGTGATTTTCCTTCCTTTGCTATACTTTAGCTTTTCAACTCCTTTCTAATGGAAATTTTCGATATATCTATATCTAGATATACTCAATTGGATTATGAAGTCATGGTTGGGGAAGCCAGTTCCCAGGAATTCCCACCAGCTCAGGAACCCAGATTGCTCACAGATCATCCCTATTCTGCTTTCAGTGATTCCACACTGGAAGCTTGACATCAGCCATAGTGGGAGCATTTACACAACAGAAAATGGCAAACATTACAAATTGAGGCTTTTCCCATCTCCCAGAAAGCTGGTTGTTCAATATTTACCAGCGCACTACTGTCTGTGACTCCGGCCTTGCTGTTTCTTTCAGGTGTGTCCATTAGAGGATGATCTTATATTTGACATTTAGAGGGCAATTTGGTGGCCTTATTTCTAAGACATTAGAAGGCCTCACACTTGGTTCCCAGCCCTCCTAATAAAAGGCTTGCCTTAGTAAGGAAGATTCCATGTACAATCATGGGATGCTGATCTAAGAGAGGCACCTCCTGTCTCTCAGTGCAGTGTTCCCACCACACCTCTTACCTCTCAGAGCAATTGCTTGTGTGTAGGAGTTGTTCCCAGCTAGTGGGAAGGATTTCATAATAAATCATTTACTCTAAGTGGCTAGTATTGACACAATATATTAACTCTCCTCATTCTATTTGTTTTCATAGCCTCCAGGAAGAGTGCCAAGTGGTGAGATTTCTGGCAACACTGCAGGCTGCTGGGGGAGTTATTGGGGAGTAAGGAGTATTACCAGAATTTCTGAAATACCCTCAGGTTAAATGCTCACATTACCCTGCTAATTAATTCTGTAAGTCAGGAGAGAAGAAATACCCATAATAATAATGATGATGATGGTGATGATATTTCCAAAACTAATCTGTCATTGTCTTTCCCAATAATGTCCCAGGGGATTTCTCTGACTTTTGGTAAGCCTCAGATAGGAGATAAGTGGATAAAGCTCAATCAGAATCTCTGTGGCCCAATGATATGAAAATGTTTATTGAAAAATTCTTTATCTACAATTTTCCAAGGCCCTAGAGATGATCTTGCTTGATCCTCTCTTCTTGTTTTGTAAATATACCAATAGCATTCCCTGGAAAAGTTGCAGTCAATCACAGAAAGCAAAATCAGGTATCCTGTTTCCCAACAGAACCCTCCCCTTTCCACCAGTCTGTTAATTACTCACTTTGGGGACTTATACTTTTCTGGAATTTTATTTCTGGATGCAGTGAACAGGATATGCCTGAATAGGCCTAATCAGCAACTATCTTAGGGAAACACACACTTGCTACAACCTTCAGGACATACTCCCAGGAGTTACTGTATGGTGTTCTCAGGGGCAGGCCTGAGCTGGCCTGCAATTTATAGGTTGCTAGGAAGTCTGGTGGCTTCTGCCAGTTCTGAAAGTCACCTGTGACTTTGCATTCTCTGGCACTTGTTTCTTGTGCAGCTCTTATTATTATATGACTCATATGGTGTCTTTCATTTCAATTAAATGAAAGGGACTTGGGTGACTCATACAGAGCAGCAAATGGGCATGAAGTGTGTGGAGTAGTTTACCACAGAGGGAAATTTTTTGAGTTTTAAGAAAGGAAGACTTAAGGACAGATAAGAGGCAGAATTCTCAGGACCTTAAGTTAAAGCCTTCCCAAGGCATTAATGTTCAACATTTATTGTTAAATCCAATGTTTGGCTAAGCCATTTTATGGTTTTGGGACAAATATGTTTCACTGATATCTGACCACCTTTTAAAAAACGAACTTTGCATCAATTTTTAAATAAATAGGACCAACCCTGGAGTCTCCTAGAATATTGAATCTTTACATTTATGTGATATTTTATCATGTTTTAATGCAGATTATTTGATCTTTATAAAACCCTATGAGGTTTATATTCTTATTAGCCCTATTTTATAGATAAGTTTTAGAAAGGTTGCAAAGGTTTAGAGACTCCCAAATGTGTCTTAAGTAAACTATAACTGCAGAATCCAAAATATGGGCTCAAGAACAAACAGACAGGCAGACAAAACAAAACCCCAAACTCTACAGGATGGTCTAAATAGTAATGTTCCAAATTGGAAGTGGTATTGATTAACAGAGGACTAGGCAGAACTTCTCTTTGCATTCATAAACTTTTTTTAAAAAATCAATTTTTTATTGCAACTTGGTCTATCTTAGCAAGTGTGCCCTTTTTCTACACAAAATAGAATCAAATTCTAGACTCCTACTGTCAAAGTCTGAATGGATATAAGTACACTAGCCAATACTGCATTCTATGCAATGTTTGGAAAAATCAGATGAAACCCTGTAAGTAAAAGTACTTTTGCAAACTCTATGTGGATGAGACTGCCATCTTCAGATGAAAAGGAAGTCAATATACTTTTGTAAATGAGCAAGGAATGTCCAAAATATGTTTGTATTTAGGAAGGGCTCACAGACACATGAGAACTAATGAGAGCTGATTCATGACATCAGGCATCTCCTCAACCCCCATCAAATTATTGTATTAATTCTCATAAGCCCTTCTCACTAAACATGACATGCATTTTCCTATACCTTTAAAACCATGTAAGTTTAACTTTAGGTGGTTGCATAGATAAAGTCTTATTACTCTTGTAATTTTTTACCCTTGTCCAGAGATTTCTGAGTGTTTAAGGTGCTCATGAGGTAAGACCATTCTGGATGGAGCTGCCTGAGCAGCTTTCCCTAAGGAAAGGGGCTCAGGATTGAAAAATGATCTTTTTAGGGAGGAGACTAGTCTTGAAAGGTCAAGGCTTAGAAAATCCAATGCATGGTTCTTCTTTATCAAACAAAATAATTTCTCATTAAAAATGACATGTTATTATAAAATTTGCAGAGATCATGTAGTTTTGTATCAAACCCAGGCCTCCAATGTTCCAACATGTTAGCACGTGCTGTGGATGTAGACACTATGTGTGGAAAGATGCAACACTGAGGAAGAGGAAGTACCTGGTGAGTGCATACTGGTGTGGGGAAAGCAGGTGATCGTGCAAGTATAGGTCTAGGGGTCCCAATATGGGGGTCCAGAAATTCTCTGTTATCAATTTTTCAGGATCAATTAATCTTTGGGGATATAAATCATAATGCCTTAACTCAAAGAGACTGAAAAATAATGACTATTTACGATGAGAGCTACCATCCTTTATAGCAGCTAAAATATATATATGCTGTCTGTATAGTTCACTCCCTTGTAAGTAATAGGGTTCTGAGGAAGCCAGAACTTCCTCAGTGTGGACTGAGTGTGGACTCAGTGCAGCAGGGGCCTGAAGGAAAAATGTCTTCTACTCTGCAGTGCTAGAACCATGATACACTCCTGTGTTCTAACACTCTTCTTCCCAGACTCCAGGGTCCAACACTCACCTGATCCTCCAAGTCACTCACACTCTGATGAGGCCCTGGCTTCCTTCATTTTCATCCATGACCTTGACTCCCAGACTGTACTTTGACCCTGGCCCTTCCAGCTTTGATCTAGAAAACCTGGCCTTTATGGCAACTTCCAACCAATTTCACCCAAGCTATGTGGATGTTACTGCCAACAACAGCTAGACTATAACAATTGCCGTGTGCTGATCGATTCCATGGACCAGGTAGAGTAATGAAAACTTTCTATTCATTAACTCCTTTAATGTTCACAACAACCCTCCTGATACATTATTCATAATTAGTCCCATTTTATAGGTAAAGAAGCCAAGGTAAGTAACTATCTTAAGACCACAGTTATTAAGTTGGGAAGCCAGGATTCTAGCCTATGTAGTTTTGACTCTGGGACTTGGGCTCTTAACTATTAGGTAATACTGGCCTCCAGGAGTGACCTTCTGGGAAGTCCACATCCTAAGAACAGCTCACTATGTACTCCCACTTGACAAGCCAAGGATCAATGACAAGTGGGCATGAGTGCTTTCTTTGTTGAAATTGAAGCTTAAAAATTGGTTTAGAGTGTAAACTGTTAGAGATTAAACAATGATCTGAGGAAAATACCTATAGAAAGAGCCAAGGAGAAGCCTGAGAACTCACTTATGAAGGGCAAGCAGGTCATGCTATTGCTTACAGTGTGCTGTTGGGAAAAACACACTTAGGTGGTGAACTTAGGCAGAATGCTGAACACCACATGGCTCACACACACCTACCTGAAAGGCAGCCAAGAATTACTGCCATCTCCACCCAGAGGGGCACCCCACTAAAATCCACAAAGACGACCAGCCCTCCCTTCAGAGACTGCTTGTAATTTCTCACACTGTGGGAGATTTTTAATGGAAATACAATAAATTAGAGTGTTTCTATACTCTTCTATGTGATTCAGACTCAATGAAGCAATAAGCCTTTGGTCTTTATTTGTGAAAGACACCAATAACATTGAAAAGTAGCTCTAAGCCCTGTTTCACTGATTAAAACTTCTATTTCTCATGTATGACTCAATATTTTTTAAAAATGAACAAAGCTAGATGTGACTAGGAATTGCTTGAGTTAATATGGATCAAAAATATTTGAAAATCAGTAGATAATCCCCAAACCTCATTTCAACCATTTAGATTCTCTTCTTTCAGAACTACTAATGAGTTACCAATAGTTACTTTATTGAGCATCTGAAAGATGTACAGCATTGTACACAGCTTGAAAATGTCAGGTTACTTCTATCATACTCTCTGAAAATTCTCCTTATTTTTCATGGTTTTATAGTTTTTCCTCCTGTGCTCTAGAGGGCATGCTGCTAGTAGCTTTAATGTAGCACTTACCAAGATGTTTCACAAATATGGTTTGTAGCATGCATTCTTCCCACCATATTTGAACTCCTTAATGATGTAACCCATGCATTATGAATCTCTACAGTCTTGATAACTAAATACAGGTTTGCTACATAAATGAATGATTGAAGAATGAAGAATGCTTCACTTTCACTCCTTCTCCCAACTCCCTAATCTACAATTTGCTGAAAGTACTGATGCTGAGTGAGAAGCCAACGTTCAAAAGGCACAATGGAAAAGAGGAGTCCAAAGGCATGACTGATCCATAGACCCAAAAAAAAAAAAATCAGGCTCCATAAATGAGTAAGAGTGGTGGACTTCCCCCAGGGCCTAAGAACAGAACAGAGCCACAGCAGAATCTTCAAGCCAGAGGTTCAGTAATCCAAACTCCTACCTCAGAGTTCCCAAAGTTTGGAACAAGCCTGCAGTCTAGTACCTGGTGGAGCTTCAAGACCAACACAACCAGTTCCAGTGAACTAGAGGTACAGTTAACACTATTGGTCCAGAGTAAAGGGCCTCAGCCACCTAACCTCATGAATATTTTTTCATTATTCCTTCTAAGGTCTCAAAAAATGTCATGAAAGTCTAAATAAATAGACAATAAAGAAATGACTGTGGAAAAAAAGAAGACATTTCCAAATGGTTCTCAAGAAGCAGTTTGGATGTCCTATTCTTTGCGTGATGCTAAGTGACTTAAACTGCCATAGATGCTTCTCAGTTTCCAAATTTGGACCTTCCCGTATGCAAATATGTACTATAAGGGAAAACAGTTTACATGAAATGCAGTAAGCACGATGTACCATATGGATGACAATCATTTTCATTTATTTCATTTCATTTATTGAGCATCTGAAAGCATTGCACATGCGAAATTCAGGGCCTAGAGCCTGTTTGGTGGATGAGAAAATCCTGCTTATGGTTTGAGGAGATAGTTGAGTGACAGTACACTTTTCCATATCTGCCATCCTAGGTGTAATGGGGCAACACTGGCTCCTGCTTTGCTCTCAGCTAGTCATAAAACTGAGGACAAGCCTGTTGCCTCTCTGTGCCTCAAGCTCTTCATGAGTTCTGTCTCTCTGGTCACTTCTAAGATTCCTTTTCTTTCATCCAGCAGGATTCTTGACCTGATGTACTAAGGCAAATCTTAACCCTCCTCTTTACCCATAGAAAAGTGTAGGCAAATACTGCTTTGGACTCTTGGATAAATCAAGTGTCATCTGTCCCTAACATGTACCATTCTTGTGCTCACCCTCCTAACCTTGCATCAAAAATTGATCAGCTTGGCAGCCTGCTGGCCCCTGCTTCACTCTGGGTGCAACTCAACTCTTTTTCTACAAAGTGTACCTCTTGCTACACTCTTTCTCATGCAGATCTGTTACCTTTCCAGACTCCTAACTTTTGCATCTAACTTTCTGATGATTCATGGGCTATACCAAGTTCAGTATTTCACCACTGTGGCCCTTTCCTAGTCACAGAAACTCTTTAGAACACTCAGAAAAATCCAGATGACTATACTAGCTGTGGAAGGCAAAGCAAAATCTGATTCTTATTGTTACCATGTTTAGTGCAAGACTTAAAATGAAAAGTGCTTGACCAAAAAATGGGAATGGCTTTCAAATTTCACCTGCATTTCTAGCCTCAAACACACTATAAAAATAATTTCCTGGGGCTGGGGATGTGGCTCAAGCAGTAACGTGCTCGCCTGGCATGCACGGGGTGCTGGGTTCAATACTCAGCACCACATAAAAATAAAATAAAGATGTTGTGTCCACCGAAAACTGAAAAATAAATATTAAAAAATTTTCTCTCTCTCTTCTCTCTCTCTCTTTAAAAAAACATAATTTCCTAAGAGATAAAGATTCTTAAGTATTTATATACATAAAATTTTCCCCAGGATGGCCAGAATATTCTTTTATTTTTGTATTTCAATATGGATAAACCATAACAATTATTTAAGGAGAGAAGTCAAACAGTTTTTCTGTATTGGGTACTTACTTGATACATTAAAAAGATGTAGTATGTTGCAGAGTATAAATTTTCATATTATTTAACATGTAGACCTTTGAGCTCAGTCTTGTCAGCCAGCAATTTAATATACATCAAGTTAATCCAAGCTTGGCTGAAGATATCCTTGGTTCTGCAGCATCCACTTAAGAGCACACTGTTAGCCTTGTGTTCCCTTTTTTTACACCTGAGGGGCTGTATTTACTCCATTCAAGGCTGCATCCAAAATTTGTTATGCCACAATTGGCATAAAAATGCTTATCGTTATCTAAAATAAAAATGCAATCTTCAACTTTGGAAGAAAATAAAACTCTAAAGGTTCTTGAGAACCATGGAAAGCTAAGAGACATCACAGGTTTTATATCTCTAAAGAAGCTATTTCAATGGAAAAGCATCCTCTGCACTTTCCCAAGGTCAGCTGAGTTGGGGAGAAGGACAAGCAAAGGCTCAGAAATTGGCTGAGGATATTTAGATCGGTTCTGCCTTAAATCTCAAAGCTTAATGAGAAGAACAAGGTTTCTTTTTCCTTTTCTCAGAAAGCTTTTGGTTAAAAGTTATCCTAATGCTTCTTTTCCCTGTAATTTTTACTTATCATAAATGCACATCAGAATGTTTCAGGTGTTTTACTCTGTATTAGTGAATCACTGACGTTATTAATGGCTTGGAATTTTCACATATCTCTAGAGATACACTGCAGATTCCCATACCTAACCCCTCCCTGAGCATTTCTCTTGGGTCATCTAAATTGCATCATATTTCTTTGCAAAAATAGGTGAACACCCTCATCAAGAGCCAAAATATAATGACAATTAACAGTGATAGAAACCCATTGGGCTGGGGATGTGGCTCAAGCGGTAGCGCGCTCGCCTGGCATGCGTGCGGCCCGGGTTCGATCCTCAGCACCACATACCAACAAAGATGTTGTGTCCGCCGAGAACTAAAAAATAAATATTAAAAAAAATTCTCTCTCTCTCTCTCTCTCTCTCTCTCTCTCTCTCTCTCTCTCTCCTCTCTCCTCTCTCACTCTCTCTTTAAAAAAAAAAAGAAACCCATTGTAAAAACAAAATATTCCAGCTTTCTCTATTAAAAAAAAGATCAAATTCACTCTGACTAGATGCTATTTATTTTTTGAATTCTATAACTCCCCAGAATTGTCAAAAGTAACCTTGTAGCCAATCCGCTTGAAAACACTAAAAACAACCTGAAATAGGCCACCCATAGTGCCAAATGCAGTCTCAAACAGCAGAGCGATAGTGCCACCAATTCCCATGGCAATGTCCTTGCACACGACTGGAAGTGCACCCACAGTGTACACAGGGAAAGTGGCTACATCCACAAGGACTCGGAGAGGGATGCTCAGAACACGGCAAACGGTCTTCAGCAGACAACAAAGGATCCGAAGAATGGCTCTTATGACCTTGACCAGGACCTTGAGCACCTTCCAGGGTATGCTCACCAACTCTTCTCCAATAGCTAAGAAGTATGAGATGATAGCCGAGCCCAGGCTGTAAAGGCAACTTTCTATGCCATCAACCACCTGCTTGGTAACACACCACAGGAAATAGACAGTGTTCTTCAGGATTTCCACCACAAGATAATAAATTAATTGGAAAAACATGATGAATGGGGTAGCAATGAAACCTATGAGTTTTCCCAAAAAGCTACGACTTCCCTCAGGTGTCTCTGGAGGCAGCAGGGCAGACCTCTTGCTCTTGGTGCTGGGGAGGGGACTAGAGCTTTCTTGAGATTGCACCATTCGCTCCTCATCCTGGACTTGATTAACCATTTCGAGGATCTTTTTCATTTTCTCTGTGTCTTGCTCAGTCCCACCACAGTTGTTCTTGAAAAGCTGAGGGTTAAATGGAAGCAGTTTCTCGAGGTCTTTCACCATCACATCTTCAATGATGTCACTGTCTCCCGTATGCTTGACAAAGCCCATGGCCCAGCCTCCTCCAGGGGCAGCACAACAGGCTGCCAGCCAGACAAATTCAGGGATAGTCACTTTGTCTTTAACTTTGCTGCCTGAGGGCACTGCACCTGTGATGATATACAGGTCCTCCCCGTTGCCACAGTGCGGGACTAAAGCCTGGTCCACCAGGCTGTTGAGATTCATGTACCATCGTTCTTGGAAGGACTGGGTCATGGGAACTGAATTTGTGAGAGTGAATGTGGCCATCTGGAGATCACTGCTGAGGGTGAAGGGGTACAGCTGTCCTCTTTGATAAACAGAATCAAGGTAATCTGTATTCAAGGCTTGCTTGCTTCCCAGTTTGTTCACAGAGGTGATGGCCTCAGCCTCATTCATCACCTCCTCAAGGCTGCTGTGGGGGTCATCGATCTGTAAGAAGAAAACAGATGCTGAAAAAAAAAAAAAATGAAAAAAAAAAAAAAAAGAAAAAAAAAAAAAGAAAACAGATGCTGAGATGCATCCCCATCCAGAGCAGAGGGTACACAGTGGATCATTCTACTAAGACTCTGGGGAAGTCCCTATTACTCTAACATTTCTAAAGCTGAGTTTGAAAAGACTTGGTGCTCAGATATACATACATTGCATTCTAGTATTTCACAATCCTGGAATTTGAAAGCATCCTTCAAAAAGGTTGTTTTCTATTTTACTCCTTGTATGTCTCCCCATCCCTGATCTGCAGCTCCATGTCCTCACTCACACACATAAACACACAAAGCTGTGGCATCTTTTTTTCCCCCCCAGGAATGAACCCAGAGTCTTATACACATTAGCACATGCTCTACCACTAAGTTACAAGCCAGCCCATGGCATTCTTTTTGAATCTCCTCAACTTTTAGGAATTTCATAGTTCTTTTTTGGAATATTTCCCCATGAGATTCAAAGTAATTTTAAAAACAAAAAAAAAAGAGGAGAATAGATCTCAATAGGCCCATAAAAATCAGAAATGCACTCAAGAATTATGTCAGTGCTGCCTGCAATTTAATGCACAGGTTCCTCACAAATACTTATGATTTTAGGATGTATAAAAACAACTGCTCTAATCAGACCATTTAAACCAACTGGGAGGAAAACATAATTTGTTGTCAATTATTAGATATCAGACAAAGCTCAAATTCAAATTAGACTGACTGCTGTTTGAGATCAGGATTAACCAAGGACTATATTTTTATTTCCCAAATTAGACTGTAAATTACTTGACACCAGGGGCCCTGTACAGTCTCCATAGAATCCAGCTCAAGGCCTGACACACACAGTATCCAGCTCAAGGCCTATTCTTATTCATGTTCAGGCCCTGAGATGCTCATCATTGCAGTATTTATAATAGCAGGTGAGAGAACAAATCCACATTTGCAAAAACAAGGCAAGTTAAATAAATAATGTTATATTCATCAAACAAATATCTCAAATCCATTAAAAAGCATTTATAATTATGGTAAATTCACAGTGGTAGGAAACTACATGCTATGATGTTGAAAGCAAAATGCAAAATATAAAATTCAATGATCATAATTTGTTTTAAAAAAGCCAAAAATACGCAACAATAATCTTTGGAAGCAGACACAAGAAGCCAACAGTGGTTGTTTGCTTCTTGGAGATGCAAATGATGGTTTTTTGTTTGTTTGTTTCCTCTTGATGTTCTTGTTTCCCTCTTTGTACTTCCCCTACCTACATCAAACCATAAATTATTTATAATATATGTAATTTTAAAAGGAAATCAACAAACAATTAAACTAATTAAAATAATGTAATGCACAGGTTCCTAGGGAATTGACCCCCTAGTACTGGTGTCACTCGCTAAATCCATCATACAACCCCCCAGTGTAATCAAAGCCACAGGGATTGTGTTGTACCTCCCATCTGGGCACAGCACAACCCCACATTTTTCCATCTCTGCAGTGGCAGGTGCAGGCCCTCCCTCTCATGCATGCTCATGTAGGGGTAGGGAGGGCAATGGATGAGTGATTTATCTTAAAACAGGAATATCTGCTGAAGCCTAATGGAGTAACCCACAGGTTGAGCTACTCACTCACTCCACTCTTCCCCCAGTCTTAGATGGAGCAATGATCCTAGACGCTCTCCACTCCCACCACCTCCCCTGTAAGACAGAGATAAGAAACACATTCATTTTGCAAATCTCCTATCTCTGTCCAGCTGATAGATATACCCCAGGGAAATATTCACTTCATTCCTAAATCATGAGATAAGATATGGCAGAGTTAAGATCCATGGGGCCTTAGGTATAAGATGGTATTTAACCTGGTGTAATGTCTTCAGCTGTTCTAGGGGAACTCTGGAGATGGTTTCTGAGTTGGCGCCCTGTGACAGAGCAGAGGCAGCATTGCCAAAGTGCCTTCATCACAAGGGCCACCCACTGGTGAAATGGTGCCCACAAGAATAGTTGGCAGGCCTGGGACCAGAGCAAAGACAGGGATTCTTGGATGAGGAAAGGGAAAGAAGCAAAGTGAGGGAGGCAAGAGGAGAAAAGGGAAAAATAGAAAAGGGAAGAAAAATGGGTGGGGGGAGGAAGGCAGGCAAGCATTTAGTATCCTGTTCTTAGGCAGAAACCAGGATACTGGGTTGACTTCCAAACTGCAGAACATGATCTCTGGGTTGCTACAGTCAGAGGAGGCTGAGCTGGGTACTTCTACATTCTCTCAGTTCACTTGGGTTCACGGGGCTACAGATTTCTTCTGCAGTCATGCACCCAGCAACCAGGTTAAGACTCTTGCCCAGGTGCCTGGGAAGGTCAGGGCCCAATTCCACACTGGGCCCTGTGTGCTCCTCTGAGCAGCCCTTCCTAGGAATAACTAATGAAACTATATGTACTGGACATGTTGGAGGTAGAAAGCACATCTTCCCTCCCCTTCCCTCTGACTTTTTCAGAACCCCATATCCATGATCACTATATTTGTTACAAACCCTAGATTTGACGACAATATCATGTCTAAAATAGAGATAGAATGCCTGGATAGTCTACCTACATACTAATGTGGGAGGTGTTGGAGACTAATATTCTTTGAATTATACCTTAAATATTTTTAATATAATATACAGAAGGTGTTTTGAACTTACTTTTTAGATGGGGAAACTAAGACACAGAAAAATTAAGTAACTTTTTAGTCATCCAGTAATGGTCAGCAGGATTAGGATGTGAACTGGGGTCTTGCCTTCAGCATGTGTCACTAAGCCATACCATTTCCCATCATCTTCATGGACATAGCTCTACAGTTTCCTCTATCAGAAAGTAGGGAAAAATGACCACACTGTCTGCAATTCCATCTTCTCTCTAGAAGGAGGCACTGTTCCTGTTAGCACCTCCCTTGACAGTTGCCCTTTCCTTCTTCACACCAGCAAAGGTAACACAGAAGAGCAAGCATCCGGGCACAGTAGACTTTCTGAGGAAAAAATCAGAAAATCAGCCCCATCACAATCTCCTCCACTCCCACTCCACAGGGTGAATTAAACAGGAAAGGGACTCTATGTAACCAAGGTGACCTAGGTAAATTGTATAGCTTAACGGACTCTGGTTGGTGTTCCTTAAGACCTTCTATTTTCAAGGAACAAAGACTCATTATAGTTTCTCCCTATAATGATGGGTTCATTAGAAGGATAAAAGGCACAGAAACCCAAGAAAAGTTTAAATAACAGGGTCCACAAAGACCCAGGAAATGTGGTATACCTCTACTGCTGGAAATAGAAATGGATTCCAGGCAGTGCAAGAGAATTTGGGCAGAAGGTGTGTGGTTGAGACTGATCAGACACTACTGCCTGCCTTTGAGAGACAGTCACACTCGACCTGTCAGCCGCCCTCTTTCCCTCCTACCTGGATTCGCCCCCTATTTCTTCCTGCACAGCTCTTTTCTTCTCCAGGGCTGCTTCTTACACTTGATCGCTGTTCCTTCATAATCTGAGCTTGCACAGGGACCACTGTGCACTCTCTAGCCACTTGACATATCGTTAACCTTCCATTTTAGCCTCTTCTGTTACTTAATTTCCTACTTAAATGCTAAAAAGACAGAGTCCGATTTCCTCAGCTCTTCTTTTCATGCCAGGCCATGACAAACAGGCTGTCCTTGAGCCCAATGCCCACCTCTGTCCATCAGCCCTGTGTTGGGTGTTGGAGAAAGAACTCTGGTGGTCTGCATAAGGCTGCTCCTCCATCGGGAATCCCGGCGGTGTCCACACTGTTGACTTGGCTTGTCTGCTCATGGCCCTAGTACAACACACTGAAGTGGGCAAATTAATGTGTATATCACTACAAAATTAAAACACAAACTAAAAACTAGGGAAATTTCCCAAGGTTTATCTAATCCAGTATTACATCTCTGACAAAAATGATAGCAATGTTTTATAAGAAGATATGATGATCTTTCATAAGCCTTCTATTCTCTCTTTGGAGAACCTTCTATCCTTTCTGTGTCGTATCCTCTTTTTCCCATTTTAATCTCATTATCTCTCTATAATGCATTCTAGGTGAGTTCCTCAGATCTGGCTTCCAATTCACTGGCTCTCTTTAGCTATGCCTAGTCTTTTTTGTGTGTGTATGATGTTAGGGATTGAACCCAGGGCCTTGTGTATGCAAGGCAAGCACTCTCCCAACTGAACTATATTCTCCTCCCTATGTTTAGTCTTTTTGACCTGTTTATGTAGATTTTTTCCCATTTCAATGATATTTTTCTTGTCTAGAATTTCTATTTCAAATTATTTCTATCTAATTCTTTTTAACATTTCATTAGTTTAGACACAATTATTTTAAAGTACCTTACAATATTTTCTATTTATTTGTTGTTGGTTTTTTTTTTTCCAGTTTATTTTGTTGCTTCTGACCAATTGACTGACTTCAAGGTGGTGGGTATTTACAAGTGCTCTGCAGTTTTTGTTGCTGGACTTGACTTCACAAGAGGCCCAGGATGTTCTGTTGGTGGTGGGTGGGTGGGACAATAAGATTACTTATTGCAGTTGACTCTGAGTTATCTTCCCAGTTCAGGGTTTCCACATGGAGAAGGCAGTGCAAATTTGAACCTACACAAAGGGAAGGAGCTGGCTTTAGGCTTAGGTCTGGAGGGTGCCATGTGTACACTCATGACATGGTGTAGGTAGCTGCTTTCTATAACAACCTGTGAGTCGACTTTTCCTGCCTGGTTCACCAGTGCTGCAGCACCTTCCCAGCTCCCAGCTCCCAGCTCCACCCATGAGTCCAGCTCCAGTTCCATGTCATGCACGTGGTATGTGGCTTTGACTTCTGTCCCCAGGAATATCAGAGACCTAGTTCCTAATATCTTTGTGATTTCCCACACATAACTTTGGCTATCTATTTCTTATATTTATGGCATCAAGAAGGAATTGCTTAAGTAGGAATTTAATTTTTTTAAATAATATATTTTATCCAGAATTTCTGTGTGTTTTCAGTGGGAGAAAAAGAATTCCACATCTGTTAGGCCAGAAGTCTTATCCCTTGTCCCAGACTTAAGTGTCTCCTAAAGTATGCCTTTAAATTCACTGTAGATTTATTATCCCAAAATTTATCTACTTTGCTTAAATTTCTCTCTTTCTTTCTGCTTGTAGACTACCTCAGGATAAATGTTTAGAATAAGCAGAGCAGCACTTCTCGGCACCTTTACTGATGGTGCCAAGAGTGTTATAGGCTGAAGTCCTTCACCAAGGGTAGGGTACAGGGACTCCCAGACCTGCCCTAAGCCTAATGGCCAGTATAAACAATTTGATTCTGTTTTCCTGCTAACTCTTCTGCATTAGCTACTACTTACAACTCTTTCATCTGTTCATGATGCATTTCTGTTTTCTTGGAATTTATGTCCATTGATTTTATATTTTGTAACATGGAATCATCCACCAAAATTGGACATTACATTATGAAGTCACTTTTCCACATCACTTATAAAATGATATTAAATCCCAGGATCTTTAAATATCCTACTAACTAACCTCCATTGAGAGAAATGCCTGTTAAAGCTAAACTAATCTCTGGTTTACATGCAGTGTTTTAACATATGACAAAACTTTCTTCTGATGCCAAGATGACTGATATTCTAATGTAGCAGGAAATAAGGGTTGGGGCACCAAGATCTGGAAGCAACAATATTAATGGCGCCATGGCCCAGGGGAATAATTCCCAAATTCTGAGTCCCAAGCACAGCAAGGCTTTTACTTTTATAAGTAAGCAAGTTTTGGGTACATCAAGGCAAAGGAGTTGGTGCAATTCTATTAGAGGTGCACTCTACATTTGTTACATGGGCATATGCTTGTCAACAACCTAGGGTCTCTTACCTCATACAGCTTAGAGACTTTTACTGCAGTAAGCCTAAAGGTGTTCTGTCCCTGCTACATTGTTTCCTGCTTCTGCCACTGCAGTTATCTGTTATAGTTACCTGTTAGCAGCTGCTAGCCTCTATAGTTAAATGTCAGTAAGGAGAGCTGCTGTGTTTCAGCATGCAAAACTACAGCTTGTCAGCTCTTCAACTGCTTAAATTTCCATTCTGTCCTACCACGCTAATGCCTTTGTTAAAGAATCATGTGAAAAAAAATCTAAATAAAATTAGTAAGCCAGCTCCCCATCATTAACATGCTCACTACCTTCTACAAAGTAACCGAGTACATGTTGATAAGCTCTTGTTTTCTGAGGGATGCCCGTGTGTGCATGTGACTAAAATACCTCTCTAAGGTACGGAGACTTGATTTTTAATGGGAATAGTACTTGACAAAAACAGTCAAGTATATTCTTTGTTACTGTCACTGAAAGGACAGATGCATTTTTTCTATGCTTTCTACAGTCATAGTTTAATGATCTGGTTATTGCAATTACAGTAAATTACTGACAACTCTGCTCCATAAAGACAAAAATAGACCTATGACGTAAGAAGTAATTTCAGATTACAATTTCTAGATTATACCTGTCCTTTTGCAATCTTAACTCTTTGGCTTCCCAGTGGAACCTCTGGAGGTAGGGGAACATACAAAGCTCTCTCTGTCTGATCCACCTCCTGGTGACCCAGTCCCTCTGGGCTGCTGATGTAATTTGATAGAGTTGCTGTATTTAATGGAAATTTTTTTTCTAATCTCAACATGTTAAGTAGGTTTTAGAAGAATGAGCTGTCCCCATTCCACCAGCCTCATGCTCCATAAATAATCTTATAATAAATTCCTTTTCAAATTTAGTACCAAGAAAAACATTGCTTCTGTAAACAAGCTAGTCTGTTTTCTTATACCAAATAGTAAAAACTATTTAACCCCATGGGGTTTCTTTTTTGTTTCAGAATTAAATGAAGGGAGACATTCAATTTGGGGGATAATATAAATGTAATATTTAACAAATGGGATAGAAATTTGAAAAGGAATACTGGAGGGGAAATAGTCATCAATATTAATTAAGCCTATATTATATGTGCCTATCACTATAGAAAGAAGCATTGGAATTGGTAATGATAATAAAAGCCAACATTAATGACTTCTATCTGCCAAATACTATGCTAAGAGCTTTACATGTATTGAATTAGTGACTAAGCTAACTCATTCCCTCATCTAAACATAACATAACAACATCTAAACATAACAACTATGTGTTATTAGTATTGCCTTTTGATAGGTGAGGAAACTAAGGGTCATCAAGATTAAATAACTTGCCCAAGGTCACACAGTTAGTATGTGGTGGGATCAGAGTGTGAACTAGGGAGAAGGAGCATGGGAAGAATAGAGGAACTCTAGATAGGGGAGAAGAATGGGAGGGGAAGAGAGGGGGCATGAGGTTAGAAATGGTGGTGGAATGTGATGGACATTATTATCCAAAGTACATGTATGAAGACACAAATTGGTGTGAATATACTTTGTATACAACCGGAGATATGAAAAACTGTGCTCTATATGTGTAGTAAGAATTGTAATGCATTCTGCTGTGATATATAAATAAAAAATTAATTTAAAAAGTATACCCAATAGCTAATGTTTTATATTCCTACAAATACATCTTCATATCAAGAGTGTCACATTTATTTATGGAAAAAAGATACAGATACAAAGTTAAATAGAAATTCAAGAGAAAAACAACAGCATAATAAAGGTTATATCCAACACTAAATAAATGATAGGGGAAAAAAGAATATAATTTCAGTGGAAGGAAGGACATAATGATTATATTATGAGAAGACTTCTTGGGAAGAAAAAAAAACCTGAAGGAAGACTTGGAGGATGTGCTAGACTTTGATAGATCTACTGAAATCAAAAGGTCAGTAACAGTTTAGTAAGATTTCTACACAAAGGCTTAGAGGCAGGAAGAAGCAGCCTGAGAAAATAGGATTCACAGTAGGAAAAGTGCAAGGTTTAATTGGAAACAACTGAACAAAAATTCGGAGAATATTGTTGCATCCCATTTACTCTTCACATAATCCAGAAGGTAGACATTATGACCATGTGCTTTTCACACATGGGAAAAAAGAAACTCAAATAAGTCAGATAAGGGGGCAGCAATGAAGTCACCCAAAAAGTACATGGAAAAGCCAAGACTCAAGCCTCACTTGTCTGATTCTAAAGCTTCTAACTGTACGCCTGTAGCAGCACCAGCCAAGGAGTAAACTGAGAACCACATGTGGCCACCAAGAGAAGACAAGAAGAGGCAGGATGGAGCTGTGAGGATAGTAACCTGGTGTCATGTCAGAAGTAAAGACAGGAGAACACTTTGACCAGAGCCTGATCAACACTGTGTGCCACCTCCCACAGTGGGGAAACAGAAGGATGGAAATAAAGGCCACGACTTGGATGACTAGGGATCAGTAGTGGCAGGGCTCAGCAGGTAGAAGTGAGTGGATTTTGGCAAAAGGAGGCTACAGAGTGGACCTCTTGTTTGGGAAGTCTTGGATAAGGGCAGGAGATCAACAGAAACGTGGCTTCAGAGACAAGGTTTTGCAGGGACAAATGAAAGGGCCATTGGGAGATTGAGGTTACTTGACTCTGTGCACAAAGGAGCATCTTAAAGCTGATTCTTGAGGCTCTAGAACAATTAGAGGGCAATGAACTGGAGGAGCAGGGAGCATGAAGTAGAGTGTTGTCCCCAAAGATTGCTGGGCTGCAAAATCCATACAAACCTCATGAGCCAGAGTCACACAGTGTAGATTTGCCATGGGGAGTTTGTCTCTGAGGAGGGAAAGGAGTTACTTTTTGATAATGATCCTCAGAAGCACAAAGATGGAGATTTAGGGCTTGTCAGCACCAACGCGGCTCACCAGCCTGCTCCACTCCTCTCTTCCTTCCGCCCACTCTTTCTAGCTCCTCTAAGGCTAGAATCACACCACCTTCAGAAGCATATTCTTTGACATACTTCAGAGACATGGCAGATAAAAGGGAGCTCCTCTGAGGAGTTAGGAGTCCCAGCCAAGATCTCCAAGATCAGTCAGGTGACTGTGCCATGGGGAAACAAAATAAGTGTAGCCCTGGGAATAGGCAGAGGATGACAGAATGTCCCAAACACAAGAAAGTTCTACAGAGGGCTAGGACGACTTGGGGGAAGAGAGGGGAGAGAAACTCTCAATGTGCTACTAAGGTCAGCTTTAAAGAACACACACACACACACACACACACACACACGTACAATAGGGGGCTTGACAGTCAAGAGAAAAGAGCTATCAGAGAGTGGGGAAATGAGTGTGCTAAAGTGAGCTCCTGTGGGTTTGCTCCTTGTATGTTTTACATACTGAAGCCTCCTCAAGGGTTGGGATCATCTCTTGTATTTTTCTGTCCTCCTAACAAGCTCTGCATGAGGTAGGCTCTTGGAAGATGATGATCATAAAGGCAATAATGGAATAAGAGGAGCGGAGAATAAGGACAAGTATATGGGGAACACATTGAAAGGGGCCAGTGTAGGCTGAGTGGACTCTCTTCTGAGACCATGGGAGGAGTAAAGGGTAAATGAGGGGCTGGTATTGGAAAATTCCTCAGGATGTGGTGGTCAGCATTTGCCATGGCAGCCAGGGGGCCTGAGCACAGAGAGATTAGGGAAGATTTTGAGCCTCCTGAGGTCACTGTGCCAGGAAATTTAGAGGAAAGAAGGGCTGCTGAGAAGAAAAGAGGCTCTGGGGAAGTCAGCAGAGACTGGAGGGGCAGGGCCAGCTCTGCCCAGGCCAGGGCTTCAGCTTTTGTACTTTTTGTGCCCCTGAAATGATTTGTAGCTCCAAGATAGTGGCAGAGGAAGAACTGGTCTAGGTGCTGTGGTGGGTATGCAATATGGGAACTCTGTCAATGCAAACAGATTGAGGCTCCAGACCCAGGTGGACAGGGGCCGAGAGTTTCAGGTAATAACTAATGGCACTACTGACGTGAAGGGACTGAGCAGGTGCAGCTGAAGAGCAAGACGGGTTCAGAGGAAAAGGAAGGGGAGAAGGTTGGGAAGAAGGAGAAGTGCATCAGCAGGAGGAGGGGCCAGGCATGACCTGTGGGTGGTAGGCAGCTGGCATGAGTGCAGACAGAGCCCAGGAGCACAGGATGCAAGTGAGTGGGCAATGTCAGAAGGATGACTACCAAAGACAAAGGCCATGGTGGTCTGTCACTGCATACGTTTATCCATCTGTCTGTCCCACTGAATTCAAGGGTCAGGACTAGTGTCAGTTTGTTCTGCTCCCATACCTGGCAAGATGGCCCTGCACATTAGGAAGTAACTGGCATTTGTTAAAAGATGATCTCACTGGACTTCCACAACAATCTTCTGATGCACACAGGATTTCCTCCAGTTTGCAGACAAGACTCTACTTCTGCCCCATGATCCATGGAAAAGGTAGTCTTGATGAAGGATCATCAAAGCAGTTATTAAATTGGGCAATGAGTCACCATGGAGAGGTTGGAGTTTCCTTCCCCTGGAGAATTTTAAGCTGAGACTAGATAAGCGCATGCAGGGGATGAGTCAGACAAGATCCTGTGGTCAGGAGAAGACCAAGTGAGCCCCTATCTAACGAACTCTGTGGGGGACAAAGAGCCTGTTTCCTTTGGGGGTTATTTTAATTTTCAACAAGATAAATAATAGGATGAACTGAACAATGGATGTTCCAATTTTGTTTCTGTGTGAATTATGGTGTGTGTGGATACACATAGATATAAGAGACACTATCACCTCTGCATCATTGGATAGACCTGAGAGCCCCTCCTTCCAAGGAACCCTGAGTAAAGTGGATGATCAGAACATCAGATAATCTTATCAGAGATGGATGGGGGCATAAAGATCCTCTGAGGTCACATGGTATAATAAACAAGGCCTGAGATCTGGGGAAGTCCCAGGAGAACCTTCTTACCACGGAAAATACTCAACCCAGCTAGGGAAAGAGCTGCTTTTAAGAAAAAAACAAAACACAAAAAATCAGCACAGCTGATTAAGACACTGGAGGAGGAATAAACCAGGAGGCCTTTCAGCTCTCAGGAAAGCATATCCCGACCCACCCATTTAAGAAAAAAAAAAAAAAGTTATCTTCTTGGCATCTAAAATATTCTTTATCCTCTTGGGAACAGAAACAGCTTTAGACAAATTATAGACAAATTAGAAGGATACTGATCCCCCCACCACCTTTTTTTTTTCTTTTTTTCTTTTTTTAGGACACCGAAATGCAGAGCTTTTCATTTCCTGATTGGCCCTCTGGCTCTAAGGACTGCGGGCTGATGTCTCCACCTTCCTCCCAGTGAATCACCTTCCTCTGGGCTCCCAGGCCACACACACCTTCCTGCTTTGGGAAGAATGAGGCCTTTCCAGTGCTGGCCTGAGGGGTGCACATCCAGGGGAACCCAGTGGGTGAACTGTGAGGATGCAGACAAAGGAAGGGTATCCACTTCCATCTCAGACTTTTCTTTTTCTTGAAAATTTGAAACATTAAAAAAAAAATCCTTTTTTTTTTTTTTTTTTTTTTTAATGCACCAACTCTAATTTGGCAATAAAATCCACCAAGAAATCCATGAGGGTAGGCCAAGGGGGGGCCACCAGGGCAAAGAGACTCCCCTCCAGAGGAACTCCTCTGGCTGCTCCTTTCACAGTGAGTTTCCAATGCAGCCTAGGAAAAGGCCTTACTCCTTTAAGACCTTTCCAGAGAGCAGAACCTTCTCAGGTTACATCATCCTGGTCCTCTTGGGTTTCCTTCCTCATTACTCACAAGAAGCCTGTTTTCCACTCTGGATTCCGCTTTCTTTTCCAGAGCAATTATTCTCAGTATTTACTAGGTGGAACAGAATTCAGAAAAGTCAGTTAAATTGAGAAGTCTCCATTTCTAATTTTTTCCACCTTCTGAGTTCAGACAAGACCAAAGGTTCTTATGCCTGGCTGCACATTAAAGCTACCTGGAAGCTTTAAAAATACCATCAGCCTCACCCAAGCCTCTTAAATCAGAGTAATAAATAATAAAAAGAGCCCCACCAGGATGGTTTTAAAGTTACCCAGGTGGTTCTGATATGATTCCAAATTAGAAGCCACTGGGCTAGGCCTTTGTCAGATTCCCATTTATTGCTCTTTGATGGGATAATTCACTCCTTGACAGCCACTACAGAAAATTAGCAATGTCTCCTTAAATCAATGATAATCAAAATTCAATTTGTATCAGAAGAATGCTGGCCCTTGTTAAACATGCAGATTCTTGTACATCACAACAGAGATATGAGCAGCAGACCTGGGGGTTTAATCTAATATGCATTCTAACCTCTACCATGGGTGGCACTGATGAGGGGTTGGGGATCCATGAGCCCCCACAATGAAAAACAAAAGTTGTAATCATCCTGGGGAGTGCCCTGGCTGAGCAGTATCCACAGACTGCAAGGGCTGTGACAATAATGCCACAGTAAGGAGAAAAATACTGTAGGCCATATGGATCATCCACCTATTAGATTAGCTAATAATTTGATCATATAACTTGTATAAGCTGGGCAAAGCAGCATACTCCTATAATCCCAGTCACTCGGGAGGCTGAGGCAGGAGGCTCACAGAGTTCAAAGCCACCTCAGCAACAGCGAGGAGCTAAAGCAACTCAGTGAGACCCTGTCACTAAATAAAACACAAAATAGGGATGGGGATGTGGCTCAGTGATTGAGTGCCCCAAGTTCAATTTCCAGTACCAAAAAAAAAAAAAAAGTACAAATATGGATTTCCTGCCTTATTCATACATGGACTGAAAAGTCCATCTGTGCTACTTATACTCTTTTGAATTTTAACATCTTTAACAGTATCCTATAGTAATAGTCCCAGTTAATAATAAACTGGCACATTCATGACCCTTCCCCCCAAATTCCTTCAACCTCATCTCTCAAACCTTCTTTTATATTCAATCAAAACAGGTCATTCCCAGCTGCCTGTCATGCCACTTCTGTGGATGGAATGCCAACACTCCTTGTTCCCTCTGTGCAGTGGTTCTGCCACCACTGGCTGGGGGTGCCTTTCACATTTCTTCTCTGCTACCTAAATCCTCCCCTGGGTGTTCAGATGGAGCTCCAGGCTCGCGGTTCCATTGCACTGTCTCTTTTGCTTTCAAGATCCAGACTCCTTAGCCTTGCTCTGAGTACTCGGAGGCTGACTTCCAGGACTGTATCATCTGAATTCTCTTAAAGGTAGGAAAAGAGAGAGAGTCTTGCTCATCCCCTCCCTGCCTGGCTGTGTGGTTTCTCTGCTGCCACAGTTCTCACCAAACTCCACCCCTCACAGCTTCCCGCCAGTGCTAGTCCCTAGACACTTGACCATATCTTGCTGGCTCTTTCAGTTCTCTCTAAATAGTTTCTTCATTAAATTCCATTTTTTTAAACTATTTGAGTTCCATCTGCTTCTCCAGCCAGGATCATGGCTGATATAAGCTCAGTGAAATCTTTTCCATGGTCCCAACTCTCCCAGTCCTGAGAAATCACATCGGCAGTGGAGTTTTTCTGACCTGATCTCTGAAGACACATGACCCCTCCTACCCACCTCCATGCCAGTCACAAGCAATGGCCACTCAATTGGTCAGCTACCATCAGCCTGGCTTTTCTCTAAGAAACTCAGAGATGAACAACAGTCAGTGAAGGGTGCACAGACTCCAGAGACAGCTCAGAGTTGGCAGCAAGGCTGACATGTGGGAAAGCAGAGCTGTTTAAAAGAAAAGAGACAGAAGGAGAGTGGGCACAGGACCCGGAACACTCTGTGACCATTTTTTTTTTTCTAGAAGTTTTCCGGCTCTGCTTCCTTTGAGAACCATCTCTTTTCCCGTGCCTGTAAATTTTACAGGGCTATCTTAAGACAGCCCTGCCCTTCACCTGATTGGCTTGGGTACATGCATGATTCATGTATCAAGAAGCCTGAAATATGGGAGCCCTATTCTTATCAGAACCCAGTAAGCCCCTGAGAGAACTGGGACAAGGGACTATGAGGCAATGGAACCTTCTAGATAACAGGATTAAAACTGGGGAATAAATGAAGAGACAAGTTGTCTTGGTGCCAGAAGTCTGGAAGCAGATCAGCAAGACATCCCAGGGAACAGAGAAGGAATTTCTACCAAAATTTCCAAAAGAGAAGAGTTCAATGGATAACAATAACAGGATCATGCAGAGCAGCTGATTCCACAGAAAAGGCTTAAACCAGTCATTGTCAAGGTGACGAGAGAACAGGAGTATGTGAAACTAAGGGCACTTCAGCAATGTCTATGGGTCAGCCCTGGGAGTTTGGCACACACATCCTGGTTGTGTCTAAGGCACACATGGTGTGGGAAGAGAAGGTTACTTCTTTGTTCATTAAAGTTAACGTTACAATTGAGTGCTTCACACAGTGTAGAGTGACCTCTGCACACACTGCCTCACTGAATCTTCCTCGAGTCTCTCTAGGATAGGGACAATTTACTAGCCCCATGCCACAGATAGTGAATTGGGCTCCCTAGCTATCTGGTTTAGAGATGTTTAGAGATGCAGAGATCTGTCAACTCTACCACTTACTGGCCTTGTGACTTTTGACAGACCAGTGATTCCCTGGGTATCTGAGTTCTCTTTATAAGAGGAAAAGGATAATGCCTCTCTCTGCAAGAACACAGAAAGGAGAAAGAGGGCTGCATCGTTTTGAGCCAACTGTAAGTTATATATGACATATTCTTGGAAGAAAAATGTGATGAAGTAGACTGTTCATTTGAAGTCCCCAGGTCTTCTATTTCTAAATTAAAATGCTTAATGAAATAAATTATTTATGTGCAAACCCATCCATTAATAGGGTCCCCACCCTCTCCAAGTCCATGAGTTGACAATTGTTTAAGGAGTTTCCTTATTGTGGTCTCACAGACTTTGATAACTAGAATAAAGAGTATGAAATAGTACATGTGTCTTTAAGTAGGTGGGATGAAAATTTCTGGAATATTTTATATATATACACACACACACTGAAGACTGGCTATCTGTGAGAAGTGGGATCTTTTATATACTCTAAAATGTTCAAAAATATTTTTACCATGAGGATGTTACTTTCATAATCATAAAAAATATAAATATCATAAATAACAACCACCACCACTATAATAAAAAGTTTAGTTGAAACTTGTCCACAGTTCAACATCTAAGGTTATAATAGAAACAGGATTACTGTTTAGCTTTCAAATGTCACTTCTACTATTAAGTGCACATTTGCCAAGTGTCCAACATTCAATACTTGTTGACTGTTATTTACATTCTAAGCACTATTATGTAGCTAGTTGGCAAATGAAAGCTCATGAGCCAAATCCAACCTACCACCTCTTTTTCATAAGTAAAGTTTTCTTATGTTGACTATGGCTGTTTTTGTGCTAAAACAGCATAGCTGAATAGTTGCAGAAGACTATATAGCCTGCAAAGCCTAAAATGTTTGCTATTTGGCATTTACAGAAAAAGTTTGCCATGCCCTGTTAGATAAGGAGGATTCAATGATGAGCAATGAGAGTCCTGGCCCTACCTTGATGGAAGTTATGAGTCTATTCAATTGGCACACAATTAGTTGCAGAAATAGATACGTAATTGCAACATACAGGCAAAGTGTTAGGTGCTACTACAGAGTATTAGAGGCAGTTGACCTAGGTGGGAATAGCATGAAAAGCTACAAACAAACAAAACCCAGCAGGTACAAAGGCCCTGTGATAGGAGGGAACATGGACATTTAAAAAAGAAAAACAGAGAGAGAGAGAGAGAGAGAGAGAGAGAGAGAGAGAGAGAGAGAGAGAGAGCCACCAAGCCACAGTGGCCAGAGTGAAAGGCCTGACAAGCTTTTTCTCCAGAAAAAGCTGGAGAGGGAATGGTGGATCATTCTGGGGGCAGACTCTGGGGGCCATGATAAAGAGATGTGTCTTTATCTGGAGAGAAACAGGGCATTCTAAAGGGTTTCCACAGAGGCACGGGAGACGCAAGGAGATGGATGTTAGGATTTCTCTAGCTTCAGAGTGGAGAACAGCCAGAGGACAACCAGGAGCGATAGGCTACATCAGCAGGCTGCTTTGCAGAGACTTGATAAGAGATGAGAGGAGCTTGGATTTGAGAGTAGAGAGAGCAAAGATTACCGAAGTGAATTTGGACCAACTTAGGTGCAGAAAGTAAGGTCATTAACTATCCAAAAGAGTCCACATGTTCAAAGGAGTTCACTGTTATAGTGGGTACCATGGTGCCATATAAAATAGAAACATCCAAGAATGAGAAATTTTTTTGTGTGTTTCATGAACTCTGTTGTTCTTTTTCCATGCTTTTTGCATTCCAAAACTGTGGCCATTTCCCTATGTGGTCCCTTTAATCATGCATCCTGGTCCATTCAATCAACATATTTGATTTGGATCAATTCCTTTTCTTGTTATTAACATTAAGATAATGGCAAGCAGATTTCCAAAAACCAGACTGTCATTTCACAAACACGGGGAAGGCCTATTTGACAAGCTGTGCTGAAGTCAGGATTAAGGACAAAGGTAAGAATTTACAAAGGTGGAGGACTTAGGTTACTGCAGTCATAAAAGAAGAAAGAATGTTGGCACTTTCACGGGGGCAGGGGGTGGGAGGATTTCTGAGTTGGAGCAAAGTCCCTCTACTGTTGTCCCTAAGTAGAACTCACTGCATCACTGGGTCATAAAGTTTCACAGTGGTTTTACTTCCCTGAGGAGCCTGCCTGGTGGCATCAAAGGACTCCTGAACAGACTGAGGCTGAAGGGTAGATGAGTCCTGTTCCTCTGCTGAAGAGGTACAGCTCGGGAGGGTGTGGTTGGTCTGCACCCACCTCCCATGGCAGTGGGCATTCAGTCAGGAGCTGGGCTCTCCTCAGTCCTGTACCTCATGGCCAACCTAATAGCCTCTCCACACCCTTGTGGATACAACAGGGCATCCCCACCCTCTCATCTCTGCCATTCTCTCTGAGACTAGAGAACAATACCTGTTGCTCACAGAGCATAGCTAACATAGTTTTTAAATGATCTATTCCCCCTTCCTGAATCTGATGCCTTATGCCTTAAGGGAAATGTCTGCATAGGAGAGATCATAGGAAGTGCCCAAGGTGGATAGAAGAGAACAAGATTGCACAAGCAGGCAGCAGGCCTCTTGGTCCAATGCAATATTTATTGAATCTGCAACCCTGCAGGCACAAAGGATGGGGTCTGTGAACCACTGTTGTTCTGTGGCATGTGGCTGAGGCACTGGGAACCTGCCCTGGCAGTAAATAAACAGATGAACTTTCAAAATAACTTTTCATTTAAGAGTTAAATAGGAATTAACCCAATGCATTAACAGGTTTGGTAACAGAGGCAACTCAGGGTATGCTGTTATCAGACAGCTCCTGTTCAAACCCCAACCCCTTCTTAGCTGTGTGAACATGGAATAATAACTTAAGCTCTATATGCCTCACTTGCCTCCTCTGTCTAGGGAGGATAGCCATACCCTCTATTTCCTATGGTTGATATGAGGATTACATGAAATTACACGTAGGAAAAAAAATCCTAGAAAAATTTCTGCTGCACAGTGAGCTCAAGTCTCTTACCTGAAACCCCAGTTAATACCTGAGGGTGTCTCACATTTAGCCTGTCTGAAACTATACTCTCCTTCCACTTGAAGCTTTATTGAGGAATGACTGATATATAAAAACTGTACATATTTAATCTGTACAATTTGATGCTTTTTGGACATATGCAAACACCCTGATACCATCATCACCATCAAAGTGACAGACACCTCCCAAGGTTTCCTTGTGTCTATTCTCCATTTCCTCTTTTGTGTGCGTTCGGTACATTTAACATGAGAACTACCCTCTTGACAAATTCTGAAGTGTATAACACAAGCACAGTCAACCAGAGGCACGTGCAGTACTATAGATACCTAGAACTTATTTGTCCATTGTCACAGTGAGTGACAGTTCCCCATTTACTCACCTTCCAGCCTCTGGTAACCACTATTTTGTTCTTACTTCTATGATCAAAGGAGTTTTATGATCCTCCTTTATAAAGCCTCATCTTATTCACAGAAATTCCATTCTTTTGGCTATGTGAGCCCAACCCCTTGAGTCATCTATGACACCTCCCTTTATCTCCCCACAAAGATCCTTGGTTCTTTCAAAAGACATCCAGAACTACAGAGTCACCATCCTGCAAAACAGATTGCTACACCTTGGTCAAGCCACCACTGTCTCTTGCCAGATTACTGAAACCCCTAACTGGTCTCTCCACTTCTGTCCTCAGTCCCATAAATCTGTTCTTAATACCATAGCCAAAATGATTCTATTACAATCTAAGTTAGATCAGGTCAAAACCCTATGCTCAGAACCTTGCACAATGGCTTCCTGTTTCACAGAGGAGCAATCAAATTTCTTACAAATTGTCCTAGGAGGACCTGAATGATCCGCCACCCCTCTTCCCACCTTTCTGACCTCATTTCCTGCCACTCTTCTCTTTTATCATTCTCTAGCCACATTGACCTCTTAGTTCTTCCTCAAATACAAGGATCACACAGACCTCAGGGCCTTTGCCCTTACTTAGTCTTCCTTCTACCTGAATGTTCTTACCCCAGATATCTGCATGATTGGCTTTGTCACTTCTTTCAGATCTGTACCCCAAAGTTGCCTCCTCAAAGATATCTTCCCAGGAAACATTTTTAAACTTCACCTTTGCCCTGATAGCTTGTATCCTCTTTCCTTACTTTATTTTTCTGTTTAGCATTTAAAACTATTTAACATGCTAGGTATGTTTTTTACTTGTTTATTTGTCATCTGTATCCTCTATGAGTTACTAAACCTCATGATAATAGGTAATTTTTTGTCTGGTTCACTGATCTATTCCCATTGCTAAGTATAGTGCCTGACACACAGCAGAGGCTCAATAAACATCTGTTGTCTAAATGAGATAAACAACAGAGAACCCAGGGCTTTGTTAAAGCTGCTGATTGTCCCTGCTAACTGAAGGTCAATCAAACCTCAAGACAAGGACCTGCATGCAGTCTTCTGTTCTGCAAAATGAAAGGTACTCACGTTTTCGGTTTTGATTAAAAATATAAAATGCTCTCAGCTTGACTTATTTTGATTGAGCCACACTTCTTTCAGGCACTGGGTCAACAAAAACATGACTGGAATACTAAACAGTACTTCTGTTCTTGTTCAGCCTATGAATCAGTTTCTCTCTTTTATTTCTCCTTCCTTTCTATAGCCACAGAGATATACCAGCAGGCAATGCAATATTGCTATGATAGATGTAAAGTTTTGTGGAATATAAGGGCAAGTAACCATTCAAAGGATATGAAATGCATGGTGGAGAAGAAAAATAAAAAACCAGTATTCTCGGACAGAAATTCTAGGAACAAGACCAGACTACCAGAAATAAGAGCTACTGGCAAGTGGAAAGATTTGTGTGTGTGTGTGTTTTTTTTTTTTTTTTTCATATTTTTACTTTTAGAGTTTAAAGTTGAGAGAGACAGAGAGAGAGAGAGAAATTAGAAACCCAAAGAATAAAATCTACAGGCAACTAAGATAACAGCAATCTGAAGCTGGGATTTTCCGAATAGTATATAGGGATGAAGTCATAAATCATCCCAAGAACTGGATTAATTCAGGAAAATAAAAATAAAAGAACAAATCCAGTTCGTCAGGATTCAGGCATTTTAACTGCAAAGAAGCATGATAAAGAAGAAAGAGCAAAAACCTTTGCAGTGGGTCAAAGCTCCAGTCTGGGCTCTGCCATCCAACAGCTGGGTGACCTTGGATACTCGACTGAACCTCCAAGAACTTCAGATTCCTAAACTACAGAGCATGGATCATGATACCTAAAGTCATTATGTAGATAAGTCAGGTTGTGAAGACGTTCGCATATAGTAAAGGATCAATAAATGATATTTCCTTTCCTGGATTGTCAAAATTTGTTTGAACCCAAAGAATAGAGAATTATCAACACTGACCTTTTTCCAAACAAAATGTCCCTAAAACATTCTGCCAATAGGAGGCAAAAATCTTAACTTGCTCCTGAGCATGATCTGTGAAACAAATGGGAACGCCAAATTCAAAGACAACAAAGGACAAAAAAAAAAAAAAAAAAAAAAAGGACAAAGCCAAGAAAGGAGAAAAAAGCAACGAAGGGCAGCAGGAGGGACTGTTCTCTGCATCACAGAACAAGGGGTGAGTGAATGACCTTGAACCATCCTCTAGAGCCAGGTGCTTCCCAGTCTTACCCAGACTCAGCATAATAGACCAGAACGCCACTGCTCACTGTTTCATGACAACACAACAACACGCTCTTCATCGCTTGAGACAAAGGGGGCGAAGATATCTCTGGTAACTGGTTGTTGCTGTTTTTTCTTTTCTTTTCTTTTTTTTTATATATTTATTTATTTATTTTTTAGTTGTTGATAGACAACTATGTGTGGTGCTGAGAATCAAACCCAGTGCCTCACACATGCCAGGCAAGTGCACTATCGCTGAGTCACTGCCACAGCCCTGTTTGTTTTTTAATCACCTAATTCTGTCTACCTATCTGTTCATTCAATCTTTTACTTAATCAAATCTCTCACCATGCATTTTCTGAGCACTTACAGAATGAGGGACATAGGTCAAGCATCTGAGATGATACACAGATAGGAGCATTTTGTAGAATTGCAGCAGTCACCTATCTACTCCAACATTCTGTGTGCGTGTCTATTTATCTTTCTGTATATGTCTACCATCTGTCAGAGTAAGATCTTTGAAAAGTATTCAAATTAATATTTATCAAGACCTCACTATATTCCAACTACTATGATTACATGTGTTATTCTTGTTGAGTTGTCACAACCACTCTATAAGGTAAACATTGTTATTATCTTTAATAAACCAACTAGAAAAACAGGTATGGAAGAATTTAAGGTCACATATAGCCTGTAATGGCACAGCAGCAGTCTGAATCAAGTGTCTAAATAGGAAGTAAGAATCAGTATTGTCCTATTCACTGCTACCTTACACAGAAATTTAAGTTGTGATGTCTTCTATGTATCTGTCCTCTGATGTGATGAAGAGATCTGAGCTTTAGAATCCATTAAAAAGTGTTTCTAAGTGTTTCAGGGTGTGTAAGCAAGAAGCCATTGGTGGAAATTAGAGATCGGGGACTTAATCAAGATTCTAACTTGTGAAAACTTTATAAGCATTTACTGAGACTTGAAATATGACCTTATTATGCTCTCTAGGAAAATGCTTTTTCAGTTGATCAAAATATCCTCTTCACTCTAGAAACACTGCAACTTGAACAATGTTTATGCTTTCAAATATGTGCTCCCATTTGTCCTTTGATTTCTGAGAAACAGAAATGGAGTTGAGATTAGGATTCTCATTTAAAAGATGATAATTAAAGACCTAACACCACCAATGCAGTGGATCCATTGTGAAATCGGAGAATACCCATGATGTATAAAAAGAGCAGAGGCCTAAGAGCAATTAGCCATGCATTCAAATCCAAGCTGCATGACCTTAGATACCACAACTAGCTTTCTGCACCAATTTCCTATCTACCTCACACATCTACCTTGCAGTATTTTGGTAAGACTGAATAAATGCACACTGTTATTACTGAATATAAGGCCAATTCCTTCTAGCATTCATATTTAGAAAATGATAAGGCCTTATATTTTGTTTTCTGGCATGAATGTACTTAAGAAAGGCATCATGGAAAGGAGCTGAGCTGAATGGTTTAAAGTCCCATGCATTAATCAGATCCCAAGTCTCAGGTTCCTGGAGACCAGAATGAAAACCTTTCAGCCCATCTCCATCATGCCAGATGGGAATACATCTCCTATCTCTTTCACACCTTATCTATATTTTCAAATTAAAGGTGAAATTCCACATAAAACCACAACAGGCGCCTGTGGTTTTTATTTATTTATTTATTTTGGTTTCTCTTTAAATTTCTGTTCCTCAGGTCTCTTTTTAAACTCCTACAGCGTGAGCAGACATGGGATCCTGTATCCAATGCCAAAGGACTGGTATGCAGAGAAGAGATCCAAATCATTTGGGATAACTCCAAAGGTCAGAGCAAGGACTGATGGGGTGGCCTTTGAGGATTGTTCCAGCTCTGCATATGGAACATGTCTGTAACAGGGGTGGCTGGCCAGTCACAGGGACAAGCTTCTGAAACAGGAAGCTCCTTGCTGAGAAAAGACAAGCAGAACATCTTACCACTGCTGCCTGATAGATTATCCTAACTACTTTATTCTAAACAAATTCTTTTATTTAACACTTATTAAGTGCTTTCTGTGTGCTAGGCACTAGGAATACAATAAGCAATAAAATGCAGTTCTTAGCCTTCGGGGCTCCAGCTGCCAGGACAGATAGATAAGCAGGTAATTAATTATAAAATGCTATAAGTTCAAAATTGGAGAAATTATAAGAGAAGTGAAGAGTTGGGCCTGACTCAGGAGATGGATCCACAACAGGTGAGGAAATCTTTCTGGATGAGGAGACCCAATAGCAGAGTCATAAAGAATGGAGCAGGGAGAGGAAGTAAAGGCAGGATGGAGGAAGTATACAAAGAGCATTCAGGGCAAAGGGAATCAGCAGCAGCAAAGAAACAGACTGGCAACAGCATGGCTTAGGAGAGGAGCTCCAGGCATCTTGGATATAAATGTGAAGGTGAGGTGTGGTAAGAAACAGGGCTGGAGCCAGAGTCAGAAGCCAGGCTATGCAGGGCCTTGAAAAGGCATTCTGCAGTTTGAACTTTGTCCTGATGATGTCAGGCAGCCAAAACCTTAAAGGTTTTGAGCACGAGTAATAATTTTCTGTGATCTTTGATTTAGAAGCTTTTTTTCAAAGGGAACTGTGGGCCGGCCTTGAAAGCTGCTGAGGATCCCAGTGTTGGTGCAGCCCTGCCTGGCTCATCAGCACTGCCTGGCTCATCAGCACTAGGCTCCTTTGCTTGCCTGCCTCTTCCTCCCCTGTCTGCTGGGCCTCTTCGTAATGCTGACCTCAGAAGAAGATGATTTGGGAACAAGGCAACATGGCACTATAAATTGCTTGGAAGCAGCTAGAAGTACATACTGAGCCCTGAGCTGCTCTCTGCAGTGGGGACTTTGGCTGACAGGCAGGTCTCAGGTTTGCTGCAATGCGCTCTGTAGTCCTCCTGAACCTCCTTATCGCCATCCCTCCCTCTCTTCTTTCCTCCCTCTCTGCCCGAATGACCTCAGGGTGGAGGATGGCACAGGGAGCCTATTTATCTTGCAGGAAAAAGCATCCTGCAGTTCTCAGCTCCCAGGCCATTCTGATCTCCCCAGCAGGGTGGGTACTCTGGCCTCCAGTACTTTTCAGAACCACTGTACATCTCATCTCTCAACTGCCATCTGGAACTATTTCCCCTCCCTCAGCATCCTCTTTTATCTTTCCAATCCCAACCCTCATTTCCACGCCCAAGGTCTCTACTACCTCTGTGACAGTCCTCTCCACTTCTTCTCTGCCATATCATGTCCCTTATGACTCCTTCAAATACTTTATAAACTGCTCTGCCTCCCTAAGCCTTCCTTGATGATTCCTTCCTACCTGGCCCCTCCCTTCCATGATTTCCCTGTATTCTGAGCACCTGAGTGCAGTGTAATAACCTACTCACTTCTATGGTTTACCTGTTCCAACCACTCCCAATAAGCCCTGAATCTGCCGATGTTGCTCATGTTTCCTCAGTTTTAAAATGCATTCCTCCTCATCTCCCTTCTGAACTTTACCTTATCCTTCCAGGAATAGCACAAATGTCATCCTGACTCCAAGGCTTTGCCCCCTATCACTTTAAAGACAGATTAAATCTAGTAGGACTTTGTTTATCTTTATTAAATTATGGCTTTTTGCTTATGTCACAGTAACATCTAATGCTTATGTATTAGACACCTCCCTGAGAACTTTATCATTTAATCTCATAACTACTGCTAATAACTAGTGTTATTATCTCCAAGTTAACTTGCCCCAGTTTATAGCCACTCAAGGGAGGAAATAGGATTTGATCCCACACTGGTGTGTCTAATCAGATGCTGCATCACCTCTCCGTGCAGAAAAACCCACCTACAAACTAGGAAGCCCTTGAGTTCTGGAGTCATACATTGAATATATCTAGAGTTTCTCTGGTATACTAAATGTCTGGCATACAGCAAGTGCCTACTAAATGATTTTGAATTTAACTGATATTTGTTCAGCATGCATTCCCATGACTTCTTACTGTGTACATTGCATCTGCAAGAGATCCTTAAGAAGAAAGGATCAGGCCATCTATTTTCTTTCTAGGCCCACAATCACAGTACATAATAAGGAGCTGGGGGTCACATAGTATTCGAGCTCTAAGTGCATATGTGGGGGACACTAATTTTAAACTAAAATGTCTTAAGAATGTACACAGTCTTTTTCACATACCTGATTTCATAGGTCCTCAGATAAAATTGGTGAAAGGACATGGAGAAGGTAAGGAAACCAGATTGCAGATTGCTTGAGACCTGGCCAATATCTCAGCACTAGAAACGTCTGAATGAGATTTCAACCCGAAGGCTCTGAATGAGGAATCTGAAAGCCAGTTGGCTGTTCACCTGGTACTAGGCAGCTATGGCCATCAGGAACTGAGGGCTATGTGACAACTCTCCCCCTGGCAGCTCTGATGGGGTGAGAGGTCAAAGCCCAACAGGACTGAATGTTCTGGAGAGGAAGCCAACCGACAGAGGTGAACCAGGATGTGTTAGGCACAGGCCAGCAGGTACTGAGGGTCTCTGAGGGCCTCTTGGCATGTTTGGTCACTATCACCAGACAGAACCACATGAAAGGTTACATGATTCCCAGGTGGTCTGATAATATAGATGTAAAGAGTCAGGAAAAACTGGTTTCTCCTTCCCAGCAGTTGGAGATAATCAATGTTTCGCTACCATTTGTAACTATTCCATGGCATTTCTTAAAACTCATGCCTTTATTTTATTGTTCTAATTCAATACAACTTCAGATCTAATGTACTTACTGTTGCGTGTAGAGGGAAGCATTTCTACACTAGGATGGGCTTTGAAGAAGCTTTCCTTAGAAGAAAAGGTCTAACCACAAGACCTGCCAGATCTTACCAGCTGGTAGGTTATCAGAAACTCTTCACCGGCCTGAGCATCTATCTTCTCTTCTGTAAAATGGGTATGAAAATGCTCACCCAACCCCAAATGAATTCTGAAGCAATGACATGAACCCAGGCCTGTGAGTGGCCCTCCTAAGCTTCCCGCGGATCTGCAAGGTCTCCCTAGGTCTTGGTCTCACACTCCACGCTACTCAGGAAACGAAGGAGACACTGCAGACGTCTGCGCCGAAATGTAAGGAGAACCACCTCCCCAGGGGACCTCCCTCCCCTGCGGCTCTAATGAAGGCTCGAAGATCGTCAGCTTTTATTGTAGCTTCGTCATGGGTGAGGCTAGTTGTAACTACGCGGGCGCAATGGGGTGGATCCGAAACCCGGGTCCAAGATATCAAAGGCGTGAAGGACTGCCTTTCCTGGCACTGCCCCTGGCGGTACGACAAAGCCCCCCCTTGGAGACTGGCCCAGGCGCCCCGCCCGGCTCGGGAACCACCTCGCTTACCTGCGGCTCCACCAGCCAGCGCTGCTCGGCGCTGCCAGGCGCGGGACGCGCGGAACGGAATGCTGAGAACACTGGGATGCGATCGCGGGTGTTGTATAGGGTGGCAAAACGCTCGGAGCCCTGGAAGCGCTGACAGATCTTCACGTGGGAATCGGCAGCCAGCCCGGCAGGAGGGGTCTCGGCATAGAAAAATTTGTCGCATTCTCCAAAACCAGCTTCTTCCTCGCCCACAAGCCGGCCTTCCAGCAGCCGCGCCAGGGCCAGGAGGCTGCCCAGCGCGAACCATCGCGCGGTGCCCATGGCGGCCTCTGAGAGCGCGGCGGGGCGGCCGCGGAGCGGGCTCTGCGGGCTGGGCTGGGAGCGCGCGACGTCGCCGAGCAGAGCTGGGAGGGGAAGTCCAAACCCCGGCGCTGCGCACAGCAGAGACAGGCAGGGCGGCTCCAGCGGTGGGGGCGGGCTGTACAAAGGCCCCGCCCCTTTTCTGCCTCCTCCTTTGCGTCCCAGAAGATGGCTGCAGAGGCTCCGTGGAAGCACCCCAACCTAGAGAGGCTGGTCACCTGCCGCCACTGCCTGGGTCCAGCATACCAGGGGTATGCGCACGGCGACGAGTGGAAGGTCTGAACCGGCTGGCCTAGTCCGAGGGACTGGAACGGGCTGGTCGCCTAGGCGTGATGCTTAGAAGCCTCTGATCAAACGCGACCCACGGGCCCCCAGGGATGCAGAAGGGCGGCGTGAGATGCTCTTGGAGCTCTGGCTCTCTGGATCGGGTGAGCAGACTCCTCCTGAAACCAGATGAAGATCAGTCTCCCCTTCCTCACTAACACCCAAGTTAAGGAATCCTGTTAAAGGAAGTTGCTAACCTAGGCTGACAGTACAGCCCAGCAGTGGTTTACTTAGTGCAAGCGCGAAACCAAATGAACGCTAAGAAAGACCAGCCAGCATCCTTGGCTGACAGGTTAGTCATTACTCCTCTGAATACCTAGGTGCCTGGGGAGTTAGGCACTGGGTTACTACAATGCTAAACAAGAGCAGGGTCCCTGCAGCCGTGTAGACCCCAGCCTAATGGAAAAGATTGTCGCTAACCAAAGAAGCGTGCTATTAAAAATAATAATAATAATAATAATAATAATAATAATAATAATAATTTGAAAACGAACAGGAACTGTGGGAATCTGACCCTTATAAGGGTTCAAGATATAGTCTGGGAAAGTTTGCCTGAAAAGGTGGCACCTGAGTTGAGACCTGAAGGTTGCTATGTACTAGAGAAGAGGAAAACAGCACATAAGGGGTCTTCCTGAAGAAGGAAGCATGATTTGTTGGAGGAACTTAAGGAAGATTGTTGTGGATAGAGCAAAGAACTGGGCAGAGATTAGAGGAAATGGAGCTAGGAGACAGAGATCATATCACTCAGTAGGCTTGGGCCCTCACGTTTTATTAAATAGTTCTTATGCTTATTGTTATGGTTTGGATCTGAAACACTCCCTGAAAAGCTTGGGGAAAGTGTTGGAAGCAGGGTCTCCAACACCGTTTCAGAAGTGGGGCTTTTAGGCAATGATTAGGGTTCTGACTTCATCAGCAGATTAATACATTTGCTAGATTAATTGATTGATAGCTGAATGGTCTACTGGGTAGTAATTATAGACAAATGGGACATGGCCATATCTGTCCTGGACCCTTTCTCTCTCTTTATCTCTCTCCCTCCCCTTCTCCCTCACTCCCTCCCCCTCTCCCCCTTCCCTTTTCCCCTGCCTGAGTAGAGCAGCTCTCTTCTGCCATGCCCTTCCACCAAAATGTTCTGCCTCACTCAGGCCCAGAGCAATGGAGTTCAAGGACCATGGACTGAACCTTTGAAACCATGAACCAAAATAATCTTTTTCTCCTCTGAATTGTTCTTCTCAGGTACTTTGGTCACTGTGGGGAAAAGCTGAGTAAAACACTCATTATTGCCACTGCATTCTTATATCTCTCCTCTACTTTATTATATATATATATATATATATATATATATATATATATATATATATATTTTATATATATATATATATTTTTATAAATATACATATATATATATATTTTTAAAGTGCTGGTGATGACTCATGAAATTATTTCTATGATCCACTCATGGTTCATGATGTGCAGTTTGGAAAGAATATTATAAATCATGTGGAGGGTGTTGATCTTTTCAATGATGGTTATACAATCACATTTGCTTTCTAAGACTAGTAGATTAGAGTGATCCAGAATGAATGAAAAAACAATTGCAATAATCCAGATGAGAGATGGTAACTTGGACTAGGGTGCTGATGATAAAGATAGAGCCAGAGATAGTGCCAGCTTCCTCTACTGACATCTTATTATTTAATCTTACTGCTTGGGAAGCTGAGGACCAGATTGTGTTGACGCTTGCCTGATGAGATAAATGTTGAGTCCTGAATAAATTTAGAGTAGGTCTCTGATTCCCAAGTATGGCCTTTCCTTTAAGTCTAATCTGGAGGTTGAGAACATTCTTTGAAATTTAACAAATTTGTTACAAATTCCAGGGCCTGGAAATGTTGACTAGATTTAGTCCCTGAAATGAAACCTAAATTTGTGAAAAAAGACACATTTACTGTGTTGTCACAGAAAAGGCTAAAGTTAGCGCCCCTTTGATTTGGGGTGATGACCCTGGGTATCTGGTAGTAGTATCTCGGTCGAGTCATCTCATCCTTGTAGGCCTCAGTCAGATTCCTCTCATGGAAGTGATGCCTCTCCTGCAAGGCTTGAAGGCTTATAGGTTTTACAGTATCAATCCTACAGAACTGTATAAAACAATTCAATAACTAGGAGTCAATAGCTGTCTTCTCTATGCTCTTTAACTGAGTCTATTGTGGTACTTATCATGTTAAGACAATAATGATTCCTATGTGTGTCTTTTCCACTAGATGTATACTCATGAGGGCAAAGCAGTGTCTCCTTAATCTCTGGATCATAGAAGCTGCCACAAAGTCCCAAATAATAGAGGTCAAATACATGATTATATTGTACTTCAACTAACAGATACATTATAACACTATAATTGTTGGCCCATATGACTGAAGTATCTGTGGGACTTTAATTCACTATTTCTCAAAAATTTCTTGATTCCTGCCTCTTTATGATAAGCATAAGAATCTCTGTCCCTACCTGCCACCTTCTATGGCAGATTTGAGTTTCTCCAGTCCCCATCAGTGGCTGAACACATACACACAGAACATGTGCCCATCCCACTAATGAGTTTGCCTAGTTTATCTTCTAGAAGTTTACAGTACAAGACAAAGAGATTCTTTTTGTGTACTTGCCTCCCAAGGATAAAATTATATTAAAATTTTTAACTTACTTTTGCAAATTACAAATATCTTAACCCCCAATATCTGGAACAAACTATGCAGGTGGACACCTTGATCTAATTAAAATATCTCCTGGCTGCTCATTCCAGGGGACCTTGTCCTTAGCAGCAGCATCATGTGTGATACACCTAATGACCATCATAAAGTCACTGCTGTCTGTTTGGTCACCTAGAGTCCCTTTTCTTTTCTGATGATTCTTCCCACAAAGGAGGAAGTTTCAAACAGATCCTCTTAGGTCTCTACACTCACACCCAATCAATCCTTTGTTAATAGCTTTCAACAAAGGCCTAAAGAGGAAAAGTCATGGCTGCTGTGGAATAAAATGAGTTGGGTGTGTACTTCTGCAGTTTGGTTGGTTCTAAACACTTCTTGCCTCCTGCCCCGACATGATACCACATAGATGAAGCCATCCTCATCTCTCCTGCCTGGGTTTTATCCCATGATGCCTTCTACTCCATCCTCCAGCTGAGGTGACTTTCTAACATAAATCTGCCATATTATGCTTACACCTGCAGTCACTCTCCTTAGACTTGGGATGAGGTTAGTCCTCTCCTGCTGACCTCAAGACCACTGAGATCTGCCCCTCCTTCTGTTGGGCCTCCTCTCTTCCCACCTTGTCCCAAACCCTAAGCAGCATTCAACTTCCTGCAGTTCCACAAACATGCAGTACTCTCTTGCTTTTGAGCCTTTGCATCATAAACTACTCCCCTTGGCCTTTCCTGACAAGCCTACCCTCACATCACACCCCTCCTGCCCTATGTTCCATTAAGAGCCCCTTCTAATTGTACCTATCTAGCCCAGTATTTTCCCTGTATCATAATGATTACCTTCTCCTTTGGCATAAATACTATGCCTCTATCAAAGCATGCTGCAGTAGAAAAAGAGAGAAAAGAATCCTTCCTCTATGAAACTTTATTTCTTCATTGCTCTAGTTGATTCATTCATTTTCAAAATGTTTTTTAAATGTCTACCAAGAGCCAGCAACTGTGCTCAATGTTGGGTCTTCAAGGGCAGCAAAGCTTAACCTGGCTCCTGTTCTCATGGCACTCATGCCAGCACATCTCAGTTCACAGAAGTTTAGTGATACTCTGCAAGCTGCTCTGCCGTGGACCAGAGAAGTGCAATAGCAATGCAGGGGGACCTTCTCACAGCTGGCAAAGATTATATAACATTGACTTAATAATGTATTTAGCTCCATTCCACAGCAAGATTGATATACATCTTGGTCTCACAGAACTCGAGGTGTGGCAGAAAAGATAGACAAGCAATTGCAATACAGTGTGAGAAATGCTTTGATAAGGGAACACACCAGGAAATAAAGCGATCCTGTTATGCTGCGGAGAAGGATCACCCTAGGCTAATCTGGGGAGGATCAGATCAGGAAAGACCATGGGACTCGTGGGAAATGATAATTGTGAGACATGTTGGAACATAGCTTGTAAACTAGAATAATAATTTCTAGGCCTCTGGGGCCATGTCTTTGACTCTTCTCTCAGTGGAGTCTCTGGCACTCATAAGGAATTCACAAACAATGAGGAAGTTAGCCCAATTTGGCTGAGGAGGAGAGGTGAGGAAGCTGAGTAGTAGTGCTTATTTGGATTAAAATTCCTGATATATTTTCCTAATAATGACCAAATCTAAGACCTGCATGGTTCACCCCACAGGTGAAAGGCAGAATGTGGTTTACTGAGCCAAGAAGGTTCTCAATGTATGAGCAACAGGAGGTTGAATCATGCTTTCCTGAAATTGACAGCAAAGCTGTCTTCATTCTAGCAAAATTAGACCTTAGATGATGTTTAAAAGTAATATACTAGTTGTTGTTTTATGAGTACAGAGATTCAGATTTGTAAGATGAAAAAGTTCTTGAGATATGTTTCACAATAATGTAAATGAATTTAACACTTAAAAATAATAAAGATGGTGAATTTATGTTAAGTGCTTTTTACCACACTTAGAATGGATGAAAAAAAAAAAAGAAAAATATTAGACAATTTCAGATCTCATGGAAGATGCACACATGTACACATACACACACATCAACCCCCACCCCATAAGCCTTCAGTGAAAGACTGGCCTACAGACAACTGAGCCCATCTCTGATATACAATTAACATTTTAAAAGGTAAATAATATTAAATTTGTTGCAGTTTGGAAACGGCTATAAATTTGCTAAGACAAACTCTCAGGAGGACTTCCTTTCACTGGCATCACCAATGTGCTTGTTCATTTTTCCCCAAAGTACAAAATGAGGTGGAGGTTCTGATGCAGCAAGATGACCCAACTTGCCACCTTCTCCAGATGTGGCTGAACTGCCTGGCTGGACTTTCCTGCCTAATACCTGTTAATATTATGCAGTATTTTTGAAGAAAGCAGTCTGCTCAGTAGGTGAAAGAGGCCCAGCCTCTGCCCCATCTTTAAAGCAGAAGATTTCCCTCTCAGTGCTGATGGGGATAGAGGAGAAAACTGTTCATTCAACAAATATTGAGTGAACTCTTTTGGACCAGGCTTGGTGCTAATTATTATGGATACAGAGTGAATAAAACATGGTTTTAGGCCCCTTGGAATCCACAATATAAGCTTTCTACCAGGTCATTTCTGTTTTCAACACAGAACTATAAACATTTATTTCAAAAACCTATCAGCCTAAGTATCTATTTCGTTCTAATTATGAGTTTAAAACAATTGCTGTTTTATTTTTATCTCTAAAATAAAAAGGAAAACATTCAGTCCTATCTCTAAATCTGTATGTGTCTATCTTATTCTGCACATGATAACATGAGAGAAATGCAAGGGAACTGTAAAAGCATAGACAAATGGAAAAAAAAAAGCGTATTTCTGGGTATTAGAAGGTATTGGTTTAAGTATGACCTCTGCCACTTACAAGCTTTTTAAGCTCTCCAGAGAGATAACCAGTGTGAAGCACCTGACTTACAGCAAAACTCAATAAATGCTAGTTCTTTCTTCCCCCTCTATAAGTAGATCACTAGACCTTTACTTAAGGTTGTGGGGAGGCGACAATGAAAAACTGGAACTTTATAAGCCAAGTATTTTAGGGTTCTGGTTTTTATTTCCATAAAGGTTACACTCAGTTTGCAAAATGGCTGGCTGAGGGATTTAATCTGATGATTCAATTGCAAATCAAGAGAGAATTTTTATGGCATAGGATCTTTCTAATACAACCCCTTGAGACCAAAAGATTTTTGATCCATTGACTTTAGCCAAGTTTCAGGCAGTTTTCCAATGTGTTAGTGCTGGGATTGCCAAGGGCAGAAGGTACTCATTAAGAACCATATCTGCAGCATGTGGCTATGAGCAGAAAGCATCAGAGACAGACATTCTCTACTAAGGCAAGCAACCTTAACTTCTACAAGGGTTCAGGCAACTAAAATCTGAGGAAAAATAAAACACATTGGCAGAACTTAAGAAACAAATTACCTCTCAAACATGAGAGCATTCTGAGAATAAGGGAAGAGGAAAGAAAGTCCCAGGTGTTGATAATGGACCCAGAAGGTTCATAGTTTGTAACTTCCCTCCTCTGATTTTTCCAAGAAGGCTATAGTGAGAAAAATGGAAAAGAACAGAAAGAACCCTGACATTGGCCTTGTCTGCCGAAGTATCCATTGATCCCCTAAGCTTGCTATGTGGTTTCCCTGGTCCTAACTTTGGCAACCAGTGGTGATTAGATGGCCTGGGTATTGTTGCTTATGTCCACATGAAGATGTCATCACTTGGTTCTGTGTACTCCTCATCCCTCCCCACAAGAGCTCTGCCTACATTTCCATGAGAGCTATACTATGTATTTAATTCTTGGGTCTCACGACCCAAACATGTAGCATGAACCAGACAGAGTCCCTTGCAGCAAGTTCTCAATTTCTGCTATTAAAGTCACTGGAACTGAGGATGTAGCCTCGAGGTAGAGTGCTTGCTTTGCATGCATGAGGCCCTGGGTTCAATCCCTAACACCACAAAAAGAAAAAAAAAAAAAAAAGTAAGTCACTGGACATTTGAGGCCTTTGTCTTTGGATTATTACTCTGTTCTGCATGTACCCTGGACCCAACAATGAGGGCATCTGTTCCAAATCTAATATTAGCAACAAACACAAGTCACGTCATCTTGTATAAAGAGAATATTGAAGGAGAAACATTTAGTCACTTGCAGAGTCATGGCAGCATTAAACAAGGAGCTCTGTCAAATGCTGGGGCTGTTATGCAGGGGAGGGGAAGCTATAGGAGAGGGAGAAGATTGAATAATATAAACCTTCCTTTCTTTCCTTCTATTTTGCTATCCCAGGAAATTGTAACATATCTGCCTAACTCCTATAATGTCTGGCATCAGGTGAGGCAGAGAAGTCCACTGTGACCCTAGGGCACACAGAGGACTTAGATGGTATAGAGGAAACAGCCATATTTGGGCCTGTGTATATGGAAGATTTGCCTTTGGCCAAGAGTATACCAAAATAACAAATCCAGAGAAAGTCACTGGAATTAAAAACCTTTGGTTACATGACTCAGAAGACATGATACTCGTATCTTACGTTTTCTACCAATACCAAAGGTAAAGCAAGATCACTAAGCTTAGTTGCCATAACTCAAGGAACTTTTCCAACCCAAATGGGCAGTTTAGAATACCAGGCATGCCTCAGAGGTCCATAGTCTGCTCTGACCTCAGGAAATGTTTTATTTGGCCAGCAAAGCTGTTGTGTTTTTTAATTAACTGACAACATTGAAAAACATGAAGGGTCTTCATAAAATTCCAGATTTCCGGCTTCTCTTTAAAATGTAGAATGACCCTGCCTCCCACCTATGCCCCAAAGAGTCCTTAGCTTTATGATCTGGCATGAACAATTGTCTAGACAGCAGCATTCACTCAGATAACTTTCCTGAGCCTACTGGGAACATGAATTTTCTATCAGGGGTCAAGGGCTTGACATAAGAGGTCAGGGAGAGATCTCCCATCAGGTTTTCTCCAACAGCTTCTGGGTACCATGAACCATGAACCATGGGTAGGAGAGGAAGAAGCAAGGAGAAGGACATCATTTCCAGGAAACACAAATTTCCTTCACAGAAAAGACAAGTCCCTTCAGCACAGTAAATTCAGAGAGAGACACAAAGCCAACCAACACAGCCTGGATGCTGAGAACTGCAACAAAGAGAAACAGAAATGCTGGACAAAAAGCCTTGTCACGTGTCCTGTTGGCTGGAAAGAAGACTGGGGAATGTTGGGGGTGGGTCGGGAAGAATGTGTCCTCCTTGTTTTCCTTCCTATTTCTACTTTCTTTGGGCCTTAAAAGAAGCAAAACAAACCAGAACTCTCACTGGCAGTTGCTGAAATAAATAAACTCCCATGCACCCCTGCAGCCTAACTCCTCCCAGCCAAATGCTCTCTATGGGTGGCTCTCAGCCTTGACTGCACATTAGTGTCACCCAGGGACCTTTTAAGCTTTTGTGCTCCAGCCAATTAAAATGGAATTTCTGGGGCAGGGCAGGGTTGAGGAGCCCAGGCATTGTCTCCAAGCCAAGGCTGAGAACCAATGTTAGAAGTGCTTCTCAAATTTAAACTTACTCATGACTCACCTGGGGATCTAGTCTAAAAGGCAGATTCTGAGCCTTTTCATTCCAACAAGTTTTTGAAGTTGATGCCAGACAGAGGGATTCCAGCCCATGATTTGAGTGACAAGGAGCCAGAGCCCTCTGCTTTGTCAATGTCTTTTCAAATTCTCCAGTAGGAAAGAAGGTAGGTCTGTTACCACCAAGTCTGAAAGTAAGAATGATAGTAATAATAACATTAATACTCAAACAATAAAAATAAAAACTAATAATAATAATAAACAATAGCTAGACTTTGTTGTTTCTTTCCTGCCACACACTGTATTAAAGAACACTTTTTTTTTAAATGTTCAACAAGAAGATGCAAAATAACAGTTTGTCCTTGTTACTGAGGGAAAAAAATAGACCTTCTACTTTCACTTGCTCTTTGTTGACTGAAAAAAATCACTAATTATGGAGATCATACATTACTAGTCTCCCACTAGCTTTGCTATAGATAACACCTCTGCCATGTGGGTTATGATGATAGTGGTTGCCTAGGTTACTCTTCAGGGACCTGAAGGCCACTTTTATTGAAAAAAACTGACTCTTCATTTAGACCTACAGATGTCTGATGGATGACTGGAATGGGATGAAAACACTTGTCATTTCTGTTCTCATTTTGTGTCTGTCCACTTTGTTGCCTTAACCTTTGGGTCAGATGCCACTCGGCTCTGTATGTAGAGATGTTGATCATTTGAGAAATGTTTTGTCCAAAACTATAGCATCTCTGTCTATCCAAAAATAGACATAAATATTTCTTATCTTTATTAGCCTGTCTCTATTCCTCATTATTTGTTTTAGTGTGACTCTGGAATGACCCTCAAAACCTCATGTGTTGAAGGCTTATTCCCCAATGCTGCTGTGTTCAGAAATGGGGCTTTTGGGAAGTGATTGCATCAGGAGGGCTCTGACATCATCAGTGGATTAACCCATTGATGGGTTTGTAAATGATTGATTATTGGGAGATGATGGGAACTGTAGGAGGTAAGGCCTAGTTGGAAAAAGTATGTCACTAGGGGTGTTCCCTGGAAGGGTACCTCTTGTGCCCAGCCGCCTCTTCTCTCTCTTTGCTTCCCAGCTGCCATGAGGTGACCATCTCTGCTTCACCACACCTCCCTGTCATGAAGATCTTGGATCATGGTGGCAGTCCATGGTACACCCCCCATAGTGGTGGGGCCATTGACTGCCACTATGATCCAAGATAAATCTCCTCTTTCCCATCAAGTTCCAATTTTTAATTCTATGAAATTGATACAGGTGCATTAAAATCATACTTTACAGCTGGAATCTAAAATTGGAAATCATGATCTAAAGCATATATTATTGCCTTAATATTACATTAATGATTAAAATATTAATATTATTTTAGTTATATTGTTATTATATAATTATATTATACAATTATATAATATACTTAAATTTGTATAGGTGTTTTACATCTGGGACAATAGGGCAAAATCAGTCGAGTTGGTTTTCTCAGGTATTTAGCCAAAATGATGGAAACTGACTAACCTCTCTTACATCTGTAATCTATTCCTTTCCTAGATCTATGTAACCTGTCAACCTTCTGGAATTGAAAAGCTGAAATGTGAACACCTCTTCCCACTTCTGCATTCTTTGGTCGTAAATAAAACCTTCCTTTCTCCCCAACTCTTGTATCTTGCACATTGGTTTTTCCATGGGATGAACTTCCAAACTCATGTTCAGAGTATTGAGAATCTTTGGTAACATTCTTACCTTGAGCTGGTTATTGCTCAAAGTGCTTTACTTATATTAGCTTATTTAGTCTTCATAACCACCCTTGTTGTGGGCACTGCTATTTTAGTTCATTTCTACTTTTGGAAAAAGGAAGCTGAAACACACAGAGATGAAGCAGCTTGCCAAGACCACACATTTATAAGAACAGAACTGGGGTTTAAATAGAGAATCTGTGCTAGTAACCACTCTGCTATAGTCTTTCCAGGAAGCTGGGGCCTCAGAGTTGTGAGTCAGTTGCCTAATAAGTGGTAGACCTGGGGTTCAGAATCTCCATTGGCCTTACTATATCGATGGAGCTCTTGGGAGAGAAAATGAGTGAGGTACAGAAAGTGTTAGCCAGGCCCATTGTGGACACTCACAATGTAGTGACTGTGTTTCTTGATCCTTTTACCCTCCTTGTTTTTACCTGTCTCCAAGGGTATCCAGTATGAACTTTAGACAAATAGTTTGGAGAATGTCTTGATCAGCTCAGGCCTCAATAACAACTTACCATACACTGAATAACTTACACAGCATTCATTTTCCACAGTTCTGGAGGCTGGAAAGTTGGGATCAAGGTACCATCATGGTCAAGGTCTTAATAAAGGAAACTTATGGACAAGTCATTCTCTTCCTGTAGCCTCAGATAGCATAGAGATAAATTACTCTCCTGTCTCTTCTTTTAAGGGCATCAATGCCTTCATGACCTCCCCAAAGCCCCACCTGAAAATGTCATGACACTGGGGATGAGGGCTTCAACACAAGAATTTTGGTAGGAAAGGTTCAGCCCATGGAAGAGAAATGAGTAGAGACAAGAGAGAATGGAACACAGGAAATGGAATTTAAATGACGACACTCACTAAAAGGAGCCCAGGAATGTCTATAGCACAGATGGAAGATTTGATAGTAAGTAGTACCCTATCTATTTCCTAGAGTAAATCATTCAATGCATCCAATCAAGGCCAACCCCCAGGTCCCTGGAGGCTTATCCTATGCCTGACATTACTCCTAAGAAAAGTGGGTCTATTTTCAGTCACGATTGGGAAAAAAGGGGACTGAGAGGGCTACCAAGAGCTCAGAAACAGATTGACAAAGTTCCAAGGGCCTGTGTGTCTTTGGCCTTAGGTTGAGGCTGACGCTCCTGACAGAAGACACATTTCTGGTGAAACTGCCTAATTGCTTGTCTGTGACTCCATCCAAGGAGACTCTGAGCTCCATACTTAGCCTCTAGGGTACTGCCTGGCTTAACAGTAACTGTTGGGTGAATGAATGAAAGGCTGGTGTTGCAATGTGAGAAATGGTTTATTCTCTGGCTCTACAATTTATTTTAACCTCTTGCTTATAACTGTATATCTTATTTCAAAAGATAGTTAAAGTGGAAGCAATAATTTATTTGTCATAAGTGTTTCTTACAAAGCTGGCCCTTTTTTCCTTTGTGTTGATGATTTCAAGTCATTCATTCAATCAACAATACTCATTAAGCCCTCACTGTACAGAAAAAAGTAAGAAAAACAATAACCAGTTGTATTAATTAGATTTAATAAATGAGATCAACTGTAGATAAAATAAAGTACTAGGATGCCAGAGGGCCATATACAAGTCCCATCAAGATGTTGTCCTCCCAAGAGAAGCAAGATAAGTTTGCTTCGTTCCTAAGGAGTAAGTTTCAGATGGGAAACTTACTCAGCCAATCCTTGACAATCACCAGGAATGCTTACTGAGATGATTGCCAATTCCTGATTCTAATACTCTCCCAAATTTTATCCTTATCTGGAGCCTCAGTTTCCCTGTGTGTAGTTTTACCCTCCAAATCCATAGCCAGTTCTATTCTCGCACCTGATCGCTCTGTAGCTGTTTTTCCAGGCAATTTTTTTTAACATTCTCTTTTTTTGTTTTATGATTTAGCTTTTACATTTAGTCTGTGATCCACTTTTTACATAATGAATCAGCTTTATTGAGATATACTTCGTATACCATAAATGTTACTCTTTTAAATATAGAATTCAATTGTTTTAGTATGTTCACAAAGTATATGATCTAATTTTAGAACATTTTTATCATCCTAAAAGTAAACCCCTGAGGCTAGGGATGTAGCTCATTGGTAGATCTCCTGTTCGGCATGACCAAGGCCCTTTTTCCAGGCAATTCTTTTTTTTTTTTTATTGGTTGTTCACAACATTACAAAGCTCTTGACATATCTTATTTCATACATTAGATTGAAGTGGGTTATGAACTCCCAATTTTACCCCAAATGCAGATTGCAGAATCACGTCGGTTACACATCCACAATTTTACATAATGCCCTATTCGTAATTGTTGTATTCTGCTACCTTTCCTATCCCCTACTATCCCCCCTCCCCTTCCCTCACATCTTCTCTCCAGGCAATTCTTGCCACCGGCTCCCTGGGAGATAAGTGTCTCCTTCCTTCCTTCACACTAGCTTCATAGCCCTCTATAGTCTTCAGATATGAAACTCAGTGAATTTCTGACATGCCAACTACATGTCCTTGATTTTGGGTTGCTCATAGGCAGCCTATGTGACTGCAAACATAGTGAAATCCTCTGTGTCTAGCAGAATGCAGTCTAATGCAATGCCAGTATGAACTACCTACTGTGAATCCTGATACAGCAGAAAAAACAACAACAACAACAACAACAGTTCTTAGCCAGGCACAATGGCACAGGCCTATAATCCCAGCAACTCAGGAGGCTGAGGTAGGAAGATCGCAATTCTGAGGTGAGATTCAGCAACTTAGCAAAACTCTATCTCAAAATAAAATAAAATAAAATAAAACAAAAAGGGCTAGGAGTATAGCTCAGTAGTAGATCATCTCTGGGTCAATCCTCAGTAATCTCTCCTCCAAACAGTGCTGCTATAGTAGGATTTATAACTGGCAGGAAAGACAGTCATTTCCAGGATTAGTTGTATATTACATGTACTTTCAAAGACTCTGTGGCCCCCAAGTTCTTCCACTCCAGCTTACCTAAAACACCAACTATTCCAACCACTCAGTGATGTTCTGGAGAAGTTTGCCCTGAGCAAGATGATTCTTCCTGTCTGGCCCTATCCAGACCTCTGCCTTGACTCCCAATCCCTCACCCTTCATGCCAGCCTCTTTGCTAATCTGCAAGCACATTGTTCCTACTTCAAGGCGTTTGTACCTGTCCTTCTTCCCATAAACATGCTCCACTTCCACATCCACATGGTTCACTTGAAGACCACATCCCAAAGATGTCATCCCTGACCACCCAACCAAATATGGCAGCCCCTGTCACTCTCTAACCTTTTACTGTGCTTTATTTTTTTCTCTTGACCTTTTTGATTACGTGGCATATTATTTTATGTCAATCTTCATGATGAGAATGTAGGCTCAAGAGAGTTTAAACTGTTGTCCTCGATTCCAAGAACAGTGCTTGGTACACAACAGGTTTTCAGTAAACATTCATTGAATGAATGAATGAATGAATGAATGAATGAATGAATGAATGAATGAATCTAAAGTACTTAGACTGACACAATGTGGGTATTTTAAGAACAGGCTGTGAGGAGTGGGACAGGAGAAAAAAAAGCATTTATGAGTGTAGGAAAAGACACTCTGAGATCCACAGGTCTGGATACAGTTCTTTTGGGGGTGGAAGATACTAAGTATTTAGGATATTGGGATACTGGATACCAGTATCCCAATATCCTAAATAGAGATGAGGTAAGGAAATGTAGAAACCCAGCACACAAATCTTTTGGGAGGGTGGTACCTTCCGTAATGGCCCTCTTCCCCTATGTGCCCGTCCTTTGTCCTGCCAGAAATGGCTTATCTCCATAATATCCAATCCTTGCTGAGTGTTTTAGTCAGCCTTTTTGTTGCTGTGACCAAAATAACTGAAAACAATTAGAGAAGGAGAAGTTTATTTTAGGGCTTGCAGTTTCAGAGGTCTCAGTCCATAGACAGTGGCTCCATTCTTCAGAGCTTGAGGAGAGGCAGAACATCATGGCAGAAGAGGATGGCAGAGGGAAGCAGCTGGGAACATGGCACCAGGAAGGAGAGAGAGAGAGAGAGAGAGAGAGAGAGAGAGAGAGAGAGATAGATAGATAGATAGATATCTGCTCAACAAGGACAAACTATAAACCCCAACATGGATCCACCTCCTCTAGCCATATCCTACCTGCCTGAAGTTACCACCAAGTTAATCCCTATCAGGGGATTAATGCACTGATCAGGTTAAAGCACTCCCAGCCCAATCATTTCACCTCTAAAACTTTCTTGCACTTTCTCACACATGAGCTTTTGGGGTACATTTCACAACTAAACCACAACACTGAGGATTGGTGAAAACATTCTCAAGGTATCATCCTGTTGGTCACTGCAGGCCACTGAAACAGGTCTCTGTGGCAATGAGAGCAATAAGAGAGCATTGGGTATTTTATTCTGAGAAGCCAGTGAGCAGAGTGAGGACCCCAAGGCCACCAGAGTGAGAGTTTTTTCCTTACTGGGGTTCTGTTCAACTCAGATCTGTTTCCTTCCTGCTTCTCTCTAGTCAATTTCTAGCCACTCTTTGTGTGTTTCTTTTTAAAGCAATGATAGGTAACACAAACATTGAAAGAAAAAATCTTTAAATACATGGCTATGACCCAACAAAATAAATATCATGGTGAAGTTATTTCTAAACATCTGGAAATGACTGTTTAAATATTAAAAAATAATTTAGCATAGGCTATTTTTTATGAAAAATTCAATGTAGCCAAGTAGTCACAAAAAATCTATAACTGAAAAATTTTAAGAAGTATCAGAAAACTCTTAAAGTACAAAACCTCTACAAGTATGCTTTCAAGTACAGTTTCTAATGTACCTCTTATAAATTCGAGTTTATAAGTAATACTGATAATAGCCAACGATTAGTTAGCACAAATACTATTCACACTGGTCTGAACCCGTGTGCCAACTCCAGCACAGGTGTCATGTGGCTAGGAGCTTCTTTCGCCTAAATAAGGAAATGGAGACCCAGAGGACAGAGCTGATTTTTTTTTTTTTTGAAAGATCACTCAAAAAGCCAATGTAGGAGTTCTGAAGAAAGGTTGAGTCTCTTGGCTCCTGACTATTTATGAAATCCTGACCTTGCCCTGGTAGCAATGCAACAAGGCCAAACATGACAAGGATTGGAATTTACAAATAAGCATGTGTGACCTTTTGTACAAATATGTGTTGGATCATGAGAAAACAGAACAGTAAGTGATGGATGGAAAATAATTTGGTTCTTTCCTATAAAACTAAACATATTCTTACCATATAATCCAGCAATTGAGTTTCTTGGTATTTAACCAAATAAATTGAAACCATTTATCCACCCCCAAACCTGCATATAGATGTCTATAGCATTTTTATTCATAATTGCCCAAACTTGAAAGTAACAAAAACATCCTTCAGGGGCTGGGGATGTGGCTCAAGCGGTAGTGCGCTTGCCTGGCATGCGTGTGGCCCAGGTTCGATCCTCAGCACCACATAAAAAGATGTTGTGTCCGCCGAGAACTAAAAAATAAATATTAAAAAAATTCTCTCTCTCTCTCTCTCTCTCTCTCTCTCTCTCTCTCTCTCTCTCTCTCTCTCTCTCTCCTCTCTCTTAAAAAAATCCTTCAATATGTGAATGTTTAATCTGTGGTATGTCAATAAAAGGAATATTATTCAGTAATATAAAGAAATAAGCTATCAAGCCACAAGACATGGAGGAGACTTTATTGCATATTATTAAGTAAAAGAAGCCAATCTGAAGCCAGGTGTGATGGCGTATGCTTAAAATCCTAGTGACTCGGGAGACTGAGGCAGGATTGCAAGTTCAAAGCCAGCCTCAGGAACTTAGCAAGGCTCTAAACAACTTGGCAAGACCCTGTCTCAAATAAAAAGGGCTGGAGATGTAGTCAGTATAAAGGGCCCCTGGGTTCAGTCCCCAGTAACAAAAAAAAAAAAAAAAAAAAAAAGGAGAAGGACGAGGACGAGGAAGAAGAAGAAGAACAAGAACAACAAGTAGTAGAAGCAGCTAATCTGAGAAGGCTACATACATACTGTGGGATTCCAACTATATGATACCCTGGAAAAAGAAAAAGTTGTCATAAAGATCCAGGATTGCCAGAGGCTAAGGAGGGATGAATAGGTGGAACACAGAGGATATTTAGGCAGTAGAGCTATTTTTCTAATATAATAAGAGCGGGTATATATATCTATATACAGTTTTATAAATCCATAAAATATGCACCACAATTGATTCCTAAAATAAACCATGGCCTTGGGGCAATAACTATGTATAAATGTAGAGTCATTGGGTGTAACAAACATGCCACTGTGGTGGTGGATGTTGATAATGGGAGATTCTGTGCACGTGTTGAGGGACAGGGTATGTGATAACTCTACTTTCCAAAACATAATCTGTCAAAAAAATTCATGAGTAAGCCTGTGTGGGTGGGGAGGAGGGCAATAGTAGAACCGAGTCCCAGAATGAAAGCATTTGAAAGTTTGCCTTTGGTTTCGTGTATAGGAATACAGAAGCCATTTTTTATTTTTCAAATTCATTGAGTGCCTGCTACATGCCTGTCACATTTACACCACACTGCATCTTTTCACACACATAAAATTTACATTATAATTTGGGATCTAAGAGAATCAATGATTTTTTTGTGAAAGTCACATTACTAGAAAATTGCACAGCTCACATTCAAGCTGACTCCACCCAGCTTTCCTCCCTAACTGCTGGAAAGGTGACAACAGTGATGGAGGGAAAGTTCTGCTCCACTAAACACATCACGCTGCAGGCTCAACTGTGCGCTCGTGATTCATACCTGACCTGAGAATGGGCTATTTGTGGAAAGGAAGGTATCACACCACATCAACGGTTCATCATTCATTTACTTCACCATTCAAAGAAAAATAAGAGGCTGTGGAGAAGGTGGTGGGGAAGGAATGGACTGAGAACCATTATTGCTACACGGAGATATTGCCCTCCTGGAATTTCTCATACCAATGATACAAGGTCACTGGTAATGGACAAGCAGTCAGACTTTCCTGGGAGTCACCTTCTCTTTGGCAAGGAGGAAGGAAACCCTCTGCCGCTCTGAAGCCATGCCAGGGAAGGTTGCCTGAGAGCCAGGTGACAATGCAGGGAGTGACTGAGGCCCTGGGGGAATCTGGCTCTGTACATCACAGCCACCAAGTCTATCCAGAGCAGGCCTCTCAACACCATTTACTGATGGGAGGTTGCAGTGGTGAGATATGCCAAAATACAGAGTGACAGAAACAAAGCAGTGGAGAACTCAGGGCAGAAAGCTACACGCTTTCAGGACTAGGGCTTAATCATGCTTCCATTTATGGCAGCAGTACGAAGTCTTTTCAGAGTGCCCTTCACTATGGTTATTTAAATCTTTTTAACGGGTTAATCTCAAATGCTATAAAAGGTTTATGTAACTCTGGTTACCACAGAGTTTTCTCCACTCCTTGATTACCACTGACAGAACTAATTGTCCTCCTAGATCAACAGCAAGTCTCAGGTCCCTAAACGATGTCCATCAATTGTCCTGAAGTCCATCTTACAGCAGAAGCCCCAGCAGGAGGCAGGCAGCGCTTCCTCCATGCAACCCCTATGATGGGCACCTCTGCAGACATCTAAAGCCTCACCTCATCACTCTGGCTCTCCTGTAAAGCAAAGGCGGCACTCTCTGAACATACTCTCCAGCACTCAATGAGGAACAGCACAGGGAGTTTGTTATAGCAGAGTTACCAGGCACAGGCAGGTTTCCCCAACTCTCATTTCTTCTCTGTCGTCTACCCAAGGAACTCAGTCAATGTTTTTCCTCTCGGTACCTGCACTCATCCCATTCTGCTATCTTCATCCTCGGTGGAGAAGGACATAACCCCTACCCACAACTTCGTTGTCAATCCAAACAGAACAATTTTAATTCCTCGTTGTTGCAAGAGAAGCCATTGCCAATTCTCTCTCTCTCTCTCTCTCTCTCTCTCTCACACACACACACACACACACACACACACACACACACACACTTTATAAAACCCTTATTCTCCTTGACCTAACTTCTGACTCCCTCCTTAGGGGGAATGACAAATTGTCTTTTGACCTGCTCTTCTATTTTTATTCTCCTAAGGGTACTTACCTAAACTCTTCCTTATTGTGTCCCAGACTTTTCCAAAGGCCATGCAAAACCCATATTCCCTGGTGGTCTCTAAAATGACAAATAAGATAAAGGGATAATTGAGCCCTTAGTATGTGGTAGGCACTGTTAAAAATGATTTACATGGATTAGCTAATATTGTCCTTATGTAGCCCCTGATGTGAGTGTATTATTCATATTTTAGAGATAAGAACACTGAGACTCAGATATTGAATGGATTTGCTCAATTTCCAATAACCATATAAACTTTGATAAAGCTAGGATTTTTAACTTGGTCTGATGGCAAATCTAATTCTTTTCAGGCCCAAAATGCTCTATTCTTAGAGATCACTGCACAATCTACACATGAATCTGCATAATATTTTTCTTTATTCTAATACACAAGGAACACTAATCTAGAAAGATGATAAAATACATTACTTATATAACATAAGTATTATTCTTTATGGATTTGAGCTACTACCTAGTCACATGGAATCTTCACCAACTTACCAAAACACAGGACACTGATTTATTTTATTGGTTACATCCTTCTCATAGGACCAGGAAAAACAACGTAGTAAATATTCTTGGTGATTTGATAGTATACATGTGTAACTCAGTGGAGTTCTTTTAAATCTAGTGGAATGGCCTGCATTTGGGTATCTCCTTCAAAGTGAAGGATGTATGGATGAGCCCTGAGACTTCAAAATACTAAGAAAGAGATACAAAACTTTAGGTGTCTTTTAGAAATTTGGAGGCAACATATACAATATACCTGGTGAACAAAAAGCTGTTTCACATTGGGCCCAGAACAATAAAAACTTCCCACCAGATCAGGATTGTAGCAAAAGCAGCTTTGACACATGTCCCTTAAAATTCTGCTGATTCAGTTGTGTTCACAGCACCTGTGGGTGCTCTGTGGCAATGATCCTTTACTGAACACTGGAATCATCTGAGTCCCTTGTGCATTGGAACTTAAAATATATACATTGTTGATGCCTAGGTTCCCTTTCTAGAGATTATATTACTTGGTTTAGAACCATCAACTTATGGATTCTAGTGGTTGCCAAATTCATGTGAGAACAAAACCATCCAGAGAACTAGTTAAATTGGAGTGCTGAGTCCTACCCTAGCTCCTCATTCAATAGGTCTGGAAGGTGCGACCCCAGACTGGCTTTTCTAACAAGTTCCAGATGATACTGAGACTCTGAGAAAGGGAACCACACTTCAAGAATCACTGATGAAGGCTGTCAAATTTCCATAGGAGAATCACAATGAAATATTTTACATTTTTTTTAATTGGGTGTGTGTGTGGGGGGGTACCAGGGATTGAACTCATGGGCACTTGACCACTAAGCCACATCCCCAGCCCTATTTTGTATTTCATTTAGAGACAGGTTCTCACTGAGTTGCTTAGTGCCTTGCTTTTGCTGAGGTTGGCTTTGAACTCATGATCCTCCAGCGCCTCTGGCATTACAGGCATGCACCACTGCACTGGAGTCTTCTATATTATTTGCTACTCAAATAATGATCTATGATCAGCAGTATTGATAATACCTGGGGTTTTTTTGAACACATAGAACCTCAGATCCCAGCCCAAATTTCGTAATTGAAATCTGCAGTGTGATACATCCCCACGTGATTGAAATGCACATTTAAGTTTGAGAACCACTGGTCTGGGGATCTGAAGCAAATCTATGCTGTATTCAGCAAACAATAATTCTCCATTTGAGCAAATGACAACTCTCCATTGGAAGTTCTTGACTAGGTACTGTGCCCTATCAGAGATATTCCTGCTCCAACAGGTCCAAAATTGTTCCCAGATTTCAAAGTTTCTAGTATATAAGGAGCTACTGATTTTCATGCTATATTTTTGTCATATGTGCAAGCAGTTTGTCTAACATTTTCCTTCCACATCAAACTTTAGCTATGACTGTATCTGATCTTTCCCCTCAAATTGGCCCCACCTCCAGTATTTCTCCACCCAGTTATCTAGAAATGAACTGCCCCTTCCTTTCTCACCTACTGCACAGGAAAAGCTACCACAATGTCATGGCCATAACTGATTTTCCCTTTCTTAGGCCTACCATGTGTGAGCCTTTGGATTTGATGAAAATTTATTTTTTATAAAAATATTTTTAAGTTTTTTCATGACTAGAAAAAATGCCATTATTGTAAAAATCAGAAGGGGGGAGATGCTGAGGGCCATTGCCAAGTAGGAATGACGCATCGAAATTTCCTTGCCAGCGTACCCCATGTTAAGTGGACTTGCCTTGGAAATTCGCTGTGACATTGCGTGTGTGTTTGAGAAAGGTGATCCTGCTCAAGGACGAGGGTGGATCCAGGTTTAGGGTGTATCCTGCAGGTTTTAGGAAGTATCCCGGTTTAGGATAATTTGGGTTTAGGGCGTTCCCAGTTTAGGACAATCTGGATTTAAGGCAGTTCCAGGTTTAAGGTTATTGCTGCTGGGAATAGGGCGTATCCTGCTGCCTGAGTTCCCGTTGAGTTCTCGTGGAATTGAGAAAGTATTTGGGACGTGAATTGTGCGGCAGACCTTGGATTTCCCCAGAACGTGTGTGTAGAGGCCGGTGTGAGTTCGGGAATAAAGAATTGCTGTTTGAATCTACAAAGCTGTGAGTGGCTCGTGATTTTGTGCCCAGCCAAGACTGCGGCATTTGGTGGTCCGTACGCGGAACGTCTGAAGCTTGGGGGTAAGTGAATTTGCTCGCTCCTGAAGGAGAGCAAAAAAATGGGTGACCATTTCAAAAAACAATGTGTTCTTGTTTTGATTTTTTTTGTTTCAAGTTGCCTGTTCCTAGAACTTTCTCAGGCAAACTGGGGAAAATGGTTGACTCAAGGTTTGAAGTTGTTCGCCTCCGAGGAAGAGAAATTGTTAGAGAAAGGAGGCACCCCAGTGAGACCAAGAACAGCTAGGACATATGTTGATACAATACAAAAATGTAGCCTATGGCTTTTTAGAGACGAGTTATTAAGTATATCAATGGGACCATCATGGTATCCTGTAGAAGGATTTTTCTTCAACAAGAAAGAGATGGCTAGTTCTGTTTACTATACTTGTCTAAGATCTTGGTTTTTACAGACATCTGATTAATTTACAAAGCTAAAGTGTTAAAATATCAACCACAAATATGAAATCAAGTACTCTTTACTTATTAAGTTCCATAAGGTAATATATTTAAACATTATGTGTGTTTTCATAAATTGGTAAATAGAAAAAAGTTTAATATTGCTCTGGTCTGTGTCTTTGCTGAAACAAGGTTACTAAGTGTTAAGATTCTATCATGTGTAATTTATATACAAAGAGTATAAGAAGTTTCAGTTGGGTTTCAATTACAATATTATAGTACCATAAAAAACATGAAATTATTTCATCTTATTAAAGTGGAGTAATTTTTCTAAATTCAAAAATTTTATAAGAGTTGTTTCAGAATGTGAATTTATAAAAAGGGTTAATAGCTAGAAAAAAGGTATAAAAAGATTCAAGATGTGGAAATATATTTTAATATAAAAGGTTAAAGGAAAAAGAAATGTTTCTAGATGAGATAATCTCTGTGTGGTAAAGTAAAAAGTTGTAAAATGCCATTTAAAAAGACTTTGAGGAAACTAGACTTACTTTATAAGCTGGAGAAAGGAAGGAAGTAGAAAAAGGTATTTGTACATGGCAGATTGAGACAAAGCTTCTTAATGGAGTTTTAAAAAAAGCCTTTGGTTGAAGGGCAGCCATGTAAACTAACATTAAGCGATTTAAACAGAATCTAAGCCTCGTTTAAAAGAGTGAAGCTGTAGGTGGTGAAAACGTACATTTAAAAGTACAGTATAGATGATAACTGGAAGGATTTAAAAGGTTAAATTGAAGGTGGTCGAGATACCTTCATGGCGGAAAAAAGATTGCTTTACTCATCAAACTATTAAAATGTACTTATTAAACCAAAAAGAGGGAGATGAGATAATCTTTGTGTGGTAAAGTAAAAAGTTGTAAAATGTCTAAATACATTGCAAAAGGCTTTAAAAGGTTAAATTGAAGGTGGTTAAGATGCCTTCATGATGGAGGAAAAAAAAAACATGAAAATAGGAAGATAATAAGATAAAAGATATTTAGAAATTGATGGCCTCCACACAGTTGAAGCCATGGTTGAAGCCAGCATGGTAGCCATAGAGAAACGTCAACATGAACTCTCCAGCCTCTTGAGTCACCAGGTTGAAGGGAATGCCATTCTCATGGAGGACTGTGGGCGAGATGAGGACCACCTTGTGCCTCAGGAAGGCCTCACAGCCCTGGGAACTGACCGGGAAAAGCTCCCTGGCCAGGCGCTCCAGGCGCTGCCCATGTTCAGGGGGCACCGCGTACCACGTTTTTGGCTCCCCAAAGTGCAAGTAGTTGATGCTGTAAAGGTCCATGTCCTCCGTGTGCCACGCAAAAGTGGTCTTCCACATGCCAAAGTACAGATAGGGCGTGTTGACACCCTCAATGACAACTCCGCATTCCTGTTCCAACAGGTCCTGAATGGTTCCCAGGTGCCCCAGGTTCCACTCTTTAGTGTTCTCATCAAATAAGGAGCCACTGATGTCAGCACCATAAATTGGTGAGTCATAGAGGCGGCTCTTCCAGTACTTTCTCTCCAGATCTTCAAAATTCAGGTGTGGGGGAATTCTATACTTTTCACTGTCTGCCAGGAAGTGATACTCTGCCACCATCATGACTTTTTTTTTTTTTTTGTGGTATTGAGTGAACATATCTGCCTTGCCAAAGACCACCTGGATCCAGATGGGTATATTCCAGCACACAGAGAAAGTTTCCTGTTGGCAGCTGCATCCACAGAAAGCCTAGGTTAGGAACACCCTGGCTTTACACCTGAGTTCTATTCTAATATAATCAGCACCCACTTAATGTAATCACAGAGCTAGGTTCCTAATTTTACATCTCATTTAATCCATACCCATCTACTCTCCCCCTTTTTAATCCAGTCTAATCAAATCAAGAGGTTGAAAATCAAGGATCAGAAAAGGCAAACAAAGATTACCAAAAAAAGAAAACAGTTGGGATAAAAATATCAATACAAAATAGATTTATAAGATCAAAGAGAGACATGTTATTGCTATTGGGGAAAAAAAAAAAAACCTCACTAGGAATACATTGCAGCAAATAACTTCATGCTCCTAACCACACAGAGCTGAGATACAGAAACACAAGACTGAGCATTATAAGGTAAAACCAACACATCATGCAAAGGGCTTTTTTAAAAGACCAATATAACATAGAAGAACATTAACAATGCTATAAAAGTTTGAGCAACAGACTTAACTTTGATCAACTAAACTGCAACAACCACAAAGCGAATGGAAAATGCTTTTCAATGCATAGAAACCATTTACAAAAACTTACCCAAACTACAAAATAAATATTAATTAAATTCCACAGAATTAATGTATTGGACATGATCTTGATCGCAATAAAGTAAAATTTAAAGTCAACAATAAAAACAAAGAGCAAAACCATATTTATTTGAAAATTAATATCTAGGTTTCTAAAACCTATTGATTTTTAGGTTCAATACAAACAGCTAGCAAAAGCAAAGTAAAACCATACAAAACAGGACATTGCTAAGAAAATGAGATATTGGGGCTGGGGCTGTAGTTCAGTGGCAGAGCACTTGCCTAGCATGTGTGAGGTACTAGGTTCAACACTTAGTACCACATAAAAATGAAACAAATAAAATAAAGATATTCTATCCATCTATAAGTATTAAAAATGCTTAAAAAGAGAAAATGAGATATAAAAATGGCAGAATGACAAACAAAAGGAAAAGTTTGTTAAAAAATAGAAATAATTAATAAATCTGAAATGTGATTATTTTAAATAAAAATAAAATAAAGTACTAGTAACATTAATCAAAAAAGTTTCCAGCCAGCTATGGTGGTGCATACCCATAATTTAACCTACTGGGGAGGCTGAGACAAGAAAATCACAAGTTCGAGGTCAGACTCAAGGTCAGCCTGGGCAACTTGGCAAAACCCTGTCACAAAATGAAAAATAAATAAATGAAAAGAGCTGATGTATAGTTCAGTGGTAAAGCACTTGCTTACATGTATGAGGATCTAGGTTTTTTTTTTTTAATTTCCTTTGTAGTTGTACACAGACAGAATGCCTTCATTTGTTTATTTTATGTGGTGCTAAAGATCAAACCAGTGCTTCACACATGCTAAGTAAGTTTTCTGCCACTGAGCTACAGTCCCAGCCTGAGGCTCTAGGTTTGATCCCTAGTACCCTCTCCTTAAATAAAAGGAAAACATTTATAAAAAAGTTACAAAAAAGTGGCAGGAAATACATGGAATGAACCTCCATTGTCTTATAATGCTGAAAATAAGGATGTGCTAAATACAAACAAAAACATTGGGGTCTGTGAAAGGGGTGTATAAAATCATTCCTAATGGTCAACTCTCAAAGAAACTGAGCAAGCAATGAAATAAAAATAGTATTGTAGTATGATCCAAAGTATAAAACAAGTTCACACTGATTTAAATAATGGTTGAATAAATTTAAAAATTGGAGAGAAAATACAATTTTTTCCTGTAGAAGAATTTTAATAAATTATATAAACAAAAATTTGGCCCATTTTTAAAACGTTATAGAACGTTACATACAAAGAATCGTAGTTATATATTTAAATATGCTTTATGTATACTTTTTTGACACTGATATTGCTCCATGTAGCTGTACTTTATTCCAGTTTCTTTCTATAAGGTATTCAATTGTATGACTATTTCTGCTATTGATGAGCATTTGAATTCTTTCAACTTTTCGCCTCTTACAATTACCCTGATCATTTTTGGACTTCGTACACTGTGTACAGGTGTTCATGTGGACTCATATTAATGAATGGATCTCTTGGTCATAGAACATGAATGCAAACTATCATTCAAACTGCTTTTCAACAGTTTTTTACCATATTACACACCCACTAGCTCTGTATGAGGGTGCTCATTGCTTTTCACCTCTGAAAATCATAGGTAAATATCAGGAATCTGGGTTCTCTTTTTTGGTACAGTTATCTCTTAGTATCTGGGGTGGGGGAACTGGTTCCAAGAACTCCCTGAAGATATAGACATCCATGAATGCCCAAGTCCTTATATAAAATGGTGTAGTATTTGCATATAACTTACATGTGTCTTCTGATATACTTTAAATCATGTCTAGATTATTTATAATACCTAATACAATGTAAATCCAATGGAGGCAGTTGTTATACTCTATTGTTTAGGGAGTGTCAAGAGTACATGTTCAGTACAGATTTCATTTTTTAAAAATAATTTTATTCCATGACTGCTTGAATCCGTAGATGCAGTGGAACCCATGAATACAGAGAGTCAACTGTAATAGCTCTTTATGTACTTGATAATACAGCTTTTTATTGGATATGAGTATTACAATATCTATTCACACTCCTTGGTTTGTCTTTACTCTCCTGTTCATGCCTTTTGGTGACCGGAAGTACCTCAACAGTCATAATCAAAATATTACTAAAAATAGCTAAAATAACTGGTGTGGTGGTTGCACACCTGTAATCCCAGCAACTAGGGAGGCTGAGGCTGGAAAATTGCAAGATTGAGGCCAGCCTTGATGGAACTCAGTGGTAGAGCATCCCTCAGTTCAATCCTCCCTAGTATCAAATCACACCCACTAGCTTTGTATGAGGGTGCTCATTGCTCTTCACCTCTGCAAATCCTAGGTAAAAATCCTAGGGTTCAGCTGTCAGGCAAAGGCATAGTGGTATCCCAATAAGGTCTGTTTCCCTGAGAACTAATGAGAGTACATTTAAAAAGAACATATGTTTTATGTGGTGACTTTCAAATGCCAGACACTGTTTAATTTACTCTTCAAAAAATCATTGACTTAATCCTCACAATAACTTACAATGAAAATCTTATGAACTCTATTTTCAGGTGAGGAAATAGAGTCATGGAGACATTAAGTGACATGATATTCAAATAAGATATCATATATTCAAAAAAGAATCTCAAAGTTGATTTCTCTTAAAAAAAAAAAGTGACTTTTTCTTGCTGGGGATGTGGCTCAATTGGTAGCGTGCTCGCCTGGCATGCACGGGGCTCTGGGTTCCATCCTTCAGCACCACATAAAAATTTAAGAAGAAAAATGAAGATCTTGTGTCCACCGAAAACTAAAAAATAAATATTAAAAAAAATCCTCTCTCTCTCTTTTAAAAAAAGTGACTTTTCACTTATCAAACTGTGACATTTGAGTTTAAGTGGACAAATACATGTATGTACAAAATAGACAGGCCAGGGTCTTAGTCTGTTTTGTGTTGCTGTTACCAATGCCTTGTCTTTAGTGCAAATTTAATAAGGAAGATACAAGTTTAAGAAAAAGGAAAAAGGTTTATTGTTTTGCTAGCAAAGGGAAGGCAGAGGGGACTCCTGTCCCAGAGACTGTGATTCTGCCCATAAGGGGTCCAAGAAGGTTCTTCAAGAAGCTACTCAAGCTCTACATTCTAGGGGTGCCCTGACAGGGGATCCCAGGTTTGCCCTGATGGGTACTGAAATTTATTTGCTAATTTTGAAGATAGTCACTTTATAGATCTTCTGGTTCCCTCTCCTTCCTGTTGTGAGCCAGTGCTCAAAGACAGATAATTTGGCCTGGGATGGGAAAGGATAATCTAGTTTTCTGCTCCCAGGAAAGGGAGGGTGAGATGGAGAAGAGGAAAAGAAAAACATGTGCATTTTAAAATAAGCCTCCCTGGCAGAGCAGCAAGGGCTATATTCAAAGCATGAAATGGACCACTATTACAATGGTACAATAAAATTCCTGAGGCTTGATAATTTTTGAAGAAGTTTGTTCAGCTCACAGTTCTAAAGGTTCAAAACTATGGGGCTTGGCCTGGCCTGCAATCCCAGTGGCTTGGCAGGCTGAATCAGGAGGATCACAAGTTCAAATCCAGTCTCAGCAATTTAGCAAGGCCCTAAGCAATTTAGCAAGACCTTGTCTCTAAACAAAATATGAAAAAGAGCTGGGTATGTGCTTAGTGGTTAAGCACACCTGGGTTCAATCCCTGGTATCAGAGAAAGAGAGAACATGAAGGAGAAAATGAATTAGTGTTCTAAAATGAAGTCAGGAATAGTGCCACAAGCCTGTAATCCAGCTTCTCAGGAGACTGAAGGCAGGAGGATCATGATTTCTAGCCAGGACTGGACAACTTAGTGAGTTCCTGTCTCAAAAATAAAAATTAAATGGTCTGGAAGGTATAGCTCAGTGGCAAAGAATCCCTGGGTTCCAACCTTAGTACTGCAAAAAATAATTATAGCATTAAAAAATGACAACAGATTGATTTTTTTAAAAATAGTCAACTCAAAAAAGTAAGCAAAGTCCTAGAACAGACCATCCAAAACAGAAGAAATCCAAAGGGCCAAAATATATGTGGAGATGTTTAAGATCACTAATAACTGGAGAAATGCATGAGACAGTACTTTTTACTGACTTAGGAAAAATTAATAGGTGTGATGATACAGAGTACTAATGGAGATAGAAATTGAAAACCAATCTAGCTGTCCCCAGAAAAGTTGAAAATAAACATAAATACAACTCATCAACCTTATTTCTGAGTATGAAGACATTCAGTGAAGTACTGTATGAGGTAGCTAAGCTGTGCAAGTAGCTGGGCATGGTGATGCACACTTGTAATCCTGGTGGTTTGGAAGGCCCCAAGCAGAAGGATTACAAGTTCAGAGTGTCCTCAGTAACTTAGTGAGACCCTAAGCAACTTAGAGAGACCCTCTCTCAAAAGAAAAAATACAAAGGGCTGAGGATATGGCTCTATGATTCAGGGCCACTGGTTTCAATCCATAGAACAACAAAAAAATGATGCGAAAGTAATCCATTTGTCCAACAGCAGAGGAAGGGATAGAATAAGAATTGCCCATTGAATTTTTTTTTCCCATTGAATCTTGAAGTTGCCAGGATCTATGTGTGTGTAGCAATAGGCTTAGATTTTGTACATTGATTGTTCTAAAAAGATGATGCAGTGGGGAAGAAGTTGGTGAAACATAAATGACATACTACTTTTGTGTGCAGACTTATGTTTACAACCGTGAAGATACTCAGAACTCATTATTTCTTAGAAGTGAAGAAAAGCCTAAAAGTAGAGAGAACAAAGAGAGTTCTACACTTATCTGTATATAAGGTTTTCTTAATCAATGTCTCTTGATTTTACAAAATAGAATATAAGAAAAACTTATTGAACATGGGCAAACAGGTAGTGTTGTAGTCAGCTTTTTCACTGCTGTGACTAAATGATCTGAACAGAACAACTCTAGAAAAGGAAGAGTTTATTTGAGGGCTCACGGTTTCAGAGGTCTGAGTCCATAGAAGGCGGGCTCCATTCCTCAGGGCTCAAGGTAAGGCTGAACATCATAGTGGAATAGTGTGGCAGAGGGAAGCAGCTCACATCATGGTGATCTAGAAGCAGAGAGAGACTCCACTCTCCAGATTCAGATGTATATTGCAAAGCCACTTCATTCTCCTACAAGCACACCCCACCTGCTCTGGATACAGTCAGAAACTTGGTGACCTCTGACAGCACAAGTGGGGAGCCCTACACTGTCCAGCCCACACCTTGCAATGGGATCCCACATGCTTGAGTGTGTGAAGCTTGGGAAGAGCTTCTTGGCACTGTACAGCCTTCTGTCTACCACACCCAGAAAAGCCACATGGAATCTAGAGAGACTACCAGTAAGAGTAAGACATGGAGCATACCTATACCCAGGCTGTACTAATGAAGGGAAGAAGAAATGTGTTCCTCCAAAGCCTCAGACCCTCACAATGAGGAAATATGGAAAGAAACTAGAATTATAAACCTGTCACCTAGGATAAAACAGAAGGGACCCAAGAGTTCCCTGAAATGTTTATAGATTTTCACGTGTGTAGAGTTGTGAAAGGGGAAGTTATGTAGCTTTCAGCAGACTCTCAATGCCCATCAGGAATGCCACAGTTCATTTTAAATCTAAAATAATAACCTTAGGTATAATTTTTTAAATTAAAAAATAATTATATAAAAAGTAATATACTGTAGTTATTTAGTAAGAAATATGGTCAATACATGCATGATTTTAATAAAGAATAGGGAACTGAATCTAAAGGGTGATAAAAATGGCTTTAAATAAGGACTTTAAAAGATTTTTGTACATGAGTGCTCATGCAGCACTATTCACAACAGCCAAAAGGTGGAAAAAAATGAATTCCATCAATGGATGAATAGATCACAAAATGTTGTGTACACACAGACTGGGACAGAGTCTAGTGTTGAAGAAGAAGAAAGTTCTGATACATGTTACAATGTGAATGAGCACATTATACTAAATGAAACAAACCAGATACAAAACAACACATACTGTATCATTCCACTTGTTGTAGGTGCCATAATAGTCAAATTAATACAGAAATGAAGTAGAATAATGGATTCTGGCAGCTGGAGCAGAGTGTAATATGAAGTACTGCCTAATGGGTATAGTACCACTTTGTGGTGAGGAAAGGTTCTGCAGATGGATAGTGGTTGTGATGGTTGTATAATTAGAATGTCTTTTATAGTCACTAAAATTATTAATACAATAAATTATATGTTACATATACTTAACCACAACAAAAATATTTGAAATTTAATGAAAGAAAATGTTGCATGGACGTTCATAACTGCTTTACTTTCATTGAAAAGTGTGTTTAAAGAGTTCTTTAGTGTGAATATGTAACAGATGTGATTCTGCAATCTGTATTTGGGGTGAAAATGGGAGTTCAAAACACAATTTGAGTCAAATGTATGAAAGATGATATATCATGAACTATGTAATGCTTTAAATAATCAATAAAAAAAAGAATACAACCATTAATAAGTGTTGGTGAGGATGTGGAGAAAAAGGTACACACATACATCGTTGGTGGAACTGCAAATTGGTGCAATCTCTATGGAAAGCAGTATGGAGATACATCAGAAAACTTAGACTGGAACCACCATTTGACTCAGCTATCCCACTTCTCAGGTTGTACACAAAGGACCTAAAATCAGCATGCAACAGTGATGCAATCACTTCAATGTTTATAGGAGCTCAATTCACTATTCTAAATCATGGAACCAACCTAGATGCCCTTCAATAGATGAATGGATAAAGAAAGTATGGTATGTATACATAATGGAATATTACTCAGCCTTAAGAAGAATGAAATTATGGCATTTGCAGCTAAATGGATGGAACTAGAGAATAACATGCTAAAGTGAAATAAGCCAATCCCCCAAAACCAAAAGCTGAATGTTTTCTCTGATAAGTGGACATTGATCCATAGTGGGGCAGGGACATAGGGAAGAATCAGGGAACTTTGATTTGTATAGAGGGGAATAAGGGGAGGGGTTGGGTTGTGAGGATGGGAAGGACTGTAGAAAGAGACAGACATTATTACCCTATATACATGTACAGTTACACTACTGGGATGGCTCTGAACCATGTACAGTCAGAAAAATGAGAAGCTGTGCTCCATTTGTGTACTATATGTCAAAATGCATTCTCTGTAAAATTAATTAATTTTTTAAAAAGATTGATGGTCAAGTATTGGTTTACCATGTAGAAGGGAACAATGCTCTTTTCAATAAGTCAGTATTAAAGAACTACAATTTCTTCTAAAAAAAAAAAGAGTTCTTTAGTATTATGAAGAACCTTCTAGACAGTGGATATGATCAAAGCATGATATATTCATGTTGAGAGAGGTCACAGTAAAACTTATTAATTTGCACAATTCATATATGTTAATAATTAAAATTTGTTTTTTTTAAAGTGCCCTTTTTCTAGGCCAGGTCTGTAGCCCAATGGTAAAATGCTTGCCTTGCATGCATGAGGCACTGGGTTCCATCCTCAGCACCACATAAAAATAAATAAAGATAGATATTTTGTGTCCATCTACACTAGAAAAAAGTACACACACACACACACACCCTTCCTCTACATAACTTTGGTCTCATTTTGTCTGATACTAAGATCCATGACTCCAGTGAGGTTTCTTTGTTTGCATTTTCCTTGGTGCAGTTTTGCCAATTATATTTTTTTCTATCTACTTGAAACACTGTTTAGCTATATCTCTTTCATACAATTTTGATATGAAGAATATATTTTAAGGGTTTCCCCCTCTTTGTTTTGTGGGTACACATTAGAAATAACAAATTTATTTCACAGCAATAATGTTACAAAACCTGCCCGGGGTAGAACAATCAGACTCAATTGGTCAAAAGGTTTAGTTTCTTCAGGAGCAGTGGTTGGTGGTAGCCAGGGAAGCAGAGCATGTTACACTTGTCAGGCTGTGAGGTGCTACTGGGTCTCACTTTGGCAGTGGCAAGATCCAGGGAAAGGCCTATTAAGGACAGACACCTTGATGGAATTTGGGGATGAAGTAAAGAAGCTCAGTCAGGTTCTCTGCATCATCCACTGTTGACCCATGATTGTGGAGGTAGAAGCATATACCATAGAGGAGGAAACAAGGACATAAGAAACAAGAGGGAGGCATGGCATCTAGACCATGGTAGGGGCCACAGGCACAGCCATGTTCAGGAGTGGTCTGAGAGTCCCTGAGAGATGCTACAACTTCCTGTGGCAGCTTATAGGGTGGGGAGATCCACTTCCTAGGCCACAGTGAGCCCTAGTTGTTATAGAGGGAGAAAGCATCAGGCATCCTCAGAAATGTCAATTCTTGAAAGTAACAGGGAACAGGTACTAGAGACAGGCCCATGCCAGAATTGCTGTATGACTGAGAACTTCTGTGGTTCCTTCCAAGTTTCCTGAGTGGATTTGCCAGGACTTCATTGCTATAATGAATATCCAAGGCAGACTACTTGGCAAACATAGGAATTTCCTTTGATTCATGATTTTGGAGAACGAAAGTCCAAACAGGATGATGCAGTCACTTATAAGGGTGTCTACTGGTTGCATCATATGGTAGGGAGAGCATGTATATATCTCTGTGTATATATGGTCTCTTTCCCTCTCCTTATAATGTCACTAGGATTCTGTGATGACAGCTGGACCCTAAGGACCTTATCTAAACTAATCACAAACTCTAAAGGTCCCAGACATAAACACTATACACAGATTAACTCTCAATTCTCTTAAAACCATTAACATAAGACTCCTTGTTTTAATCAGGTTTTTCATCACTGTGAACAAAAGACCCAGCAAGAACAACTTAGGGAACATTTATGTGGCTCAGGGTTTTATACTTTCCATGGTTGGTCAGCTCCATAGCTCTGGGCCTCAGTGAGGCAGAACAGTGCAGTGGAAGAGTGTGGCAGAGAAGAGCAGCTCAGAACAAGGTAACCAGGAAGCAGAGAGAGAAAAATCAATACTTATCAAAAGGCCCCCAGTGATCTAATTTTCTCTAGCCACACCTTATGTGCCCACAGTTTTGACCCAGTTAATCCATATCACTAGATTAATTCAATGATTAGGCCATACCTATTGTGATCTAATCATTTCTCTTATAGAAATTATTGCATATTTTAACACTTGAGCTTTTATTGGACACATCATAGGTAAATAATAACACTCATACAGGAATAATTCTTCTGAATGAGTTCAGGGGAACAATTAATATTTAAACCAAAACACTAGGACTAGGGGTCAAAAACACAGTCACATTTACAATATACTCAGTAGCCAAGATTAAGAGCATCCATTGGTGGCCAAGGCTTCTCCAAAGTCAAAGGATCAAATCCCTCTAGTGGCAAGAAGAATGTGGAGACCTCCGCTGGATCCTGAATCTTAGAGGAATAAGAGTGGTCCAAGCCTACAACCTCAGCAGGTGTCATGCAGTCCCCAGTAGCATCCTTATTAACTCTTACAAGTGGAATGATGTCAGGAGGAGTCAGTGAGACAATTTCAGGGAGATTCAGCGTGATGTTATCCAGAGATTGCAAGCATGGGCCAGGGTGCATTGGTTCGTCAGGATCCAGTGGGGGACCCAAGGGTTGAAGATCAGGGGCACAGCAACATCCAGAAGCCTTGGCAGGAAAATAGGGCCCAGCTCTCACAGATACAGAATCCTTCATCAAAGCTCTATCCTCAGGCAAGGGCTGATGCTCAGAACCTGAAGCTGTGTTCCCTGTGGCCACCATTTGGAGTCTTTTGGTCTCTGTCAAGACAGTAGGCTCAAGAGCCTCCAATTCCCAAGAACAAAGATGATTGACAGTTTTGGTTCGCACAGGGATCCTTCCAGACTTTGGGAAGCAGCCCTTAACTGTAGCCCTGGGCTGCATATAACCATTTGGGGATGACATGCTACAGGACGCAGGACATATTGGGGTGCAGCCACAGCTCCCACGGCATGTGGCTACAGGACATTTGAGGCATCTTTTTTGCTGCCTGCGGAGGTGTCTCAGGCTAGGCGCCAGTCTCCCAGGAACCTGTTTCTGTTTTGCTGATGCGGTGGGCTTGGTGTGGTCCAGAGCTGCTGGGTCTTGCGAGAGTGGGAACTGTCTCAGGCTGGGGGAAGCTTTCCTACGTGAAAGGACGTCCCTCCAGGTGGTCTTCGCCTGTCTACCAGGTGCTGTAGGCTCAGTGTGGTCCACTACGGCCCTGTCTTGTCCGCATTTCCACAGCTCATAGCGCTCGGGTTGCAGGATGCGCACAAAGGGGTCCATGGAGAAGCTGACCCTGAACTTCCCACAGCTGCACTGAGATGCCACTTTGCCATAATCAATCCACCTCAGAGTGGCGAAATTGATGGCCTCTGCACAGTTGAAGCCATGGTTGAAGCCAGCATGGTAGCCATAGGGAAATGTCACCATGAACTCACCAGCCTCCTGAGTCACGCGATTGAAGGGAATGCCATTCTCATGGAGGACTGTGGGCGAGATGAGGGCCACCTTGTGCCTCAGGAAGGCCTCACAGCACTGGGAACTGCCCGGGAAAAGCTCCCTGGCCAGGCGCTCCAGGCGCTGCCCATATTCAGGGGGCACCGCATACCAAGTTTTCGGCTCCCCAAAGTGCAAGTAGTTGATGCTGTAAAGGTCCATGTCCTCCGTGTGCCACGCAAAAGTGGTCTTCCACATGCCAAAGTACAGATAGGGCGTGTTGACACCCTCAATGACAACTCCACATTCCTGTTCCAACAGGTCCAGAATGGTTCCCAGGTGTCCCAGGTTCCACTCTTTAGTGTTCTCATCAAATAAGGAGCCACTGATGTCAGCACCATAAATTGGTGAGTCATAGAGGCGGCTCTTCCAGTACTTTCTCTCCAGATCTTCAAAATTCAGGTGAAGGGGAGTTCTGTACTTTTTGCTGTCTGCCAGGAGGTGATACTCTCCCACTGTCATGGCTTTCTTCTTTTTGTGGTATTGAGTGAACATACCTGCCTTCCCAGAGACCACCTGCTGCAGGGGAGTGGCTATTAAGATGTCACTGACATCATCATACGACTGCCTGGCTCTCCATTCCTTGGGTGGAATTACCTTGGCCAGGCCAGCTCTGTGTGCCCCTTGGGATTCCATGTAGGCAATATAATTGTTGAAATCTGAGAATTCTTCCATGGTTGGGTGGAATGTCATAATGGTGCAACTTCTTGTCTGGGTACCAGAATGAGCAGACTTCATGGTGCAATATTTTCAGCAACAGATTCTAAAACCTTAGATGAATTATAGATTCCTGAGAATGTTTGGGAATTATTTCTTCTCCTTGTCTTCTTCCTCCTTATTTTCTGTGCTTCCTTCTTTACTCCCTCCTTCCTTTCTTCTTTTAAGTATGTTTGTTTACCTATGAGGTAGTAACCCAGTCTTGAGCCTCCAATTCAATGATATATCTTTTCCAGCTTTGCTGATTCACCAAAGGTACTCTATTCTGATCAGCGGATATTTTACCCAAATAAAATATAGTATTTTCCAGTGGAGCAGGTACCACAATCCAAGAACTGGCTCAGCCTGCAGCTCAGTGAGTTTCCCTTTGTTGGGTCTGTAAGGAATGATAATTATCAAATTATACTTATATTGTGAGCAGGTACAAATATGTAACAAATGCAACCATTAGAGCATAGCATTGTGGCCCACTCCTGTAATCCCAGCAACTCGGGAGGCTGAGTAGAAGGATCACAATTTCGAGGCCCACCAATGCAACTTAGGAAGATGCCTGAACAACTTCGAGAGACCAGTCTCAAAATAAAAAATGAAAAGAGCTTGGAAATGTAGCTCAGTGATAAAGCACCCCTGGGTTCAATTTCTAGTACCCCCTCGAAATTAAATCCAACAATCATGTGGAATTATAATGTAGCTATAAAAATATTGGGGGAAAAAGCTAATCCCCAAACCCTACACTCATATTATTTTCTAAGTAGATTCTCTTACTTTCTTTTCTATAATCTTTTTTAGAATGATTTGGGTTTATGAGGCCATTAGCATAACCTTGATGCCAAAACCAGAACAAACCCCACTGGAAATCCCATAGGTCAACTTTATCTATTGGCAAACTTACAAAAATATTAAAAAAGAAATAAATGAAATCTTTAATGTAGCTGGGTATTAAAAAGAATAATACACCACAAAGGTTTTGTTGTTTTATTTGTTAGATTATTTTAAAATTAACCTTTTAAACTTTGGATACTTAAGGCTTTAGAGGGAAACCCCAATTTTTCACTATATAGCTTTGTACAAAACTTGAGTTATGTAAGATTTAAATGAAAATATACTATCAAGAAAAAATAAATAAAAAGAAGATTAAAAATACTTCATGGTTTTCAGGATGATTTAAAAATCCAGCAGTGTAATGGAAAGCAGTATGGAGATTCCTCAGAAAACGTGGAATGGAACTACCATTTGACCCAGCTATTCCACTCCTTGGTCTATACCCAGAGGACTTAAAATCAGCATACTATAGTGATGCAGGCACATCAATGTTTATAGCAGCTCAATTCACAATAGCTAAGCTGTGAAAGCAACCTAGATGACCTTCAATAGATGAATGGATAAAGAAACTTGGTATATATACACACACTACAATATTACTCAGCATTAAGAGGATAAAATTATGGCATTTGCAGGTACATGGATGGAGCTGGAGAGTATCATGCTATGTGAAATAAGCCAAACCAACAACACAAAGGCCAGAGGTTCTCTGTGATAACCAGATGCTGATCCATAATTAGGAGTAGGGGTAGGGAAGAATGAAGGAAGTTTAAATTGGGCAGAGGGGAGTGCAGAGAGAGGAGGGGGTGTGGAGTGGGAAAAGTGGTGGAATGGACATTATTATTCTATAAACATGTATGATTACACTACCCGCATGACTCTACATCATGTTTAGCCAGAGGAAGAAATTGTGCTCCATTTGTATACAATATGTCAAAATGCATACTACTGTCATGTATAACTAATTCGAACAAATTTAAAAGTAAAAAATAAAAAGAAATAGTACATATTAAGAAAAAAATCCAGTAGTGTAACTGTTTACACAAATAGTTGAAAAGAAGGATATTATTTCATGAGAAATATAATTAAAATAACTTAATCTCTAATAATTATTTGAATATACATTATGTATGTTTTAACTTTTAATTTTTAAAAAGAGGTAGAAATTCCTTTCATGAAGAATACTTTGTAGCAGATTTCAAACAGAAAGTAATCAGAAGAGCCAAAGAAGGTCACTATATCTTAGACAGGGAACAACCCAATAAAAATATAAAATAATAGTAAATATTCATGACCCAGATGTCAACCCACCGAATTACATGGAAAAAAGATACCCCATGATATTAAATCCCACATAGACCCCAACATCATAATAGGGAGTGCTTTCAGTATATCTTTATCACCAATAAACAGGACATCAAAAACATAAAATTGATTAAGATATCTCCAACCTAAATAATATTATAAATTTAATTAACCTAATGGACATCTATAGAATATTCCACCACAAAACAGCTAAATTTACCTTCTTCTCAGCTGTACATGGCACTTTTTCCAAAATAGTTCATATTCTAGGCCACAAAGTAAACTTTAACAAATACAAAAAAATCAATATAACCCCACATATCCTATTAGATCATGATGGAATAAAGCTAGAAATCAAGAGCAAGAAAAATGATAAAAACTGCATAAACACATGGATATTGCACAAAACTCTTTTAAATGAAGAAGGGATAGAATTAAAAATGAGGATAGAAATCAAGAAATTCTCAGCAACACATGAAAATAAATAAAATAAAAGTCCATCTACAACAAAAAATATTTTTAAAAAATGCACGAGAACAGAGATATAAAATATCAAAATCTCTATGACAGTATGAAAGCAGTTCTAAGAGGAAAATTTGTAGCATTGAGTGCCTACATTAAAAAATTAGAGGGCTAGGGATATATCTCATTGATAGAGTGCCTGCCTGGCATGCATGAGGCCCTGGGTTTGATCCCTAGTGCCACAAAAAGAAAAAAAAATAAGAGATCTTCCAAATAAATAACCTTATATTCCAGCTCAAGGTCTTAGAAAAAGAAGAACAAACTAACCTCAAACCATTAGAAGACAGGATAACTAAGATCAGAGTCAAAATCAATTAAATTGAGTATAAGAAAACTGCAGAGGATCAACACAACAAAGAGTTAGTTTTGTGAAAAGATGAGTAAGATGAACAAACCCTTAGCCAAATTAAGCAAAAGAAAGGTTGAGAAGGTGCAAATCAACAAGATCAGAGATGGAAAAGGAGATACTACCACACACTCTTCTGAAATCCATGTTCTGATTACCAGAACCTATTTTGAAAATTTTTACTCCAATGAACTGGGAAATCTGGAATACATTGACAAATTCCATATGCTGCCCAAATTGAATCACGAAAATGAAGAAAACCAAAACAGACCAATATTAAACAATAAAATTGAAACAGCACTTAGAAGATTACAAAAAAGAAAAGAAAAGAAAAAAGAAAGAAAAGGGGCTAGGGTTGTGGCTCAGTGGTAGAGTACTTGCCTAGCATGTGTGAGGCACTGAGTTTGATTCTCAGCACTGCATATAAATAACTGAATAAAATGAAGTTTCATCGACTTTTTTAATTAAAAAAGAAAGAAAGAAAAGCCTAGGATATGATATCTTCTCATCTGAGTCCTAGCAGATTCTTTATCAGATGTTCTCAAATTATTATATGAATATGAAAGGGAGAGAACACACAAAAATACATTTTATGAAGCCAGTATAACCTTGATACGAAAACCAGATAAATATGCATCAAGGAAAGAAAACTACAGACCAATATCCTTGATGAACATAGAGGCAAAAATCCTTACTAAAATATTAGCAAGCTGCATTCAAAAACACATCAGAAAATAATACTCCACGATCAAGTGGGTTTCTTCCCAAGGATGCAAGTTTAGTTCAACATATGCAAATCAATAAATGTAATTCACCTCTTAGACATAATTCAGGACAACAATCACATGATCATCTCAATAGACCCAGAAAAGGCCTTTGATGAAATTCAACACCCATCCATGTTAAAAACTTTTGAGAAGCTTGGGATCGAAGGAACTTACACTCAACATCATAAAGGCCATTTTAAAAAATATGTTTTAGTTAAAAATGGACCTTTATTTATTTATACTCAGTGCTGAGAATCAAATCCAGTGCCTCATACATGCTAGGCAAGCGCTCTACTACTGCCACAACCCAAGCCCAAAGACCTTTATGACAAACCCAAAGCCAACATCATATTAAATGGAAGAAAACCTGAAAGAATTCCCTCTAAAATCAGGAAAGATACAAGGCTGTCCACTCTCACCACTCTTACTCAATACAGCCCTTGAAACATTAATCAGAGCAATCAGGCAAGAAAAGGAAATCAAAGGGAGACAAACAGGAAAAGAAGAAATCAAACAATCTCTGTTTGCTGACCACATGATCTTATATCTACAAGACCCAAAATAACTCAACTAGAAGACTCCTATATAGCTTATAAATAAATTTAGCAAAGTAGCAGGATACAAACTCAGCACCCACAAATCAATAGCTTTCCTATACTACAACAGTAATTCATCTGAGGAAGAAATCAAGAAAACCATTTCATTCACAACAGCCTCCCTCACCCCCCCAAAAAGAAAACTTAAGGACATAAAAGAGCACTACAATGAAAATTATAGAACACTGAAGAAAGGAACTAAAGAAGACCTTAGAAGATGGAAAGACATCCCATGGATAGGCAAAATCAAAATTGTCCAAATGTCCATACTACCAAAAGCAATATACACATTCAGTGCAATCCCCATCAAAATAATAATGACATTCTTCACAGAATTAGAAAACAACAATTCTTAAATTCATTTGGAAGAATAAGAGACCCAAAACAGCCAAAGCAATACTAAGAAAGAAAAGTGAAGAAGGAGGCACCACAATGCCTGATTTGGAATTTTACGACAGAGATGTAGTAACAAAAACAGCATGGTATTGGTGTGAAAATAGACAGGAAGACCAATGACACAGAATAAAAGACACAGAGACAAATCCATACACTTCTAGCTGTATGATATTTGACAAAGGTGCTAAAAATGTATTTTGAAAGACGGCCTTTTTAACAAATGGTGCTGGGAAAACTAGAAATGTAGAAAAATTAAACTAGAACCCTCTCTTTCATCCTGTACAAAACTTAAATCAAAATGGATCAGACTTAGAAATTATTCCATAAACTTTAGAAGAAGAAAACATAGGGTCAACACTTCATTTTGTATTTGCTAGCACTGACTTCCTTAACAAGATTCCAAAGCAGAAGAAATAAAACAAAGAATCTAAGTGGGATGCCATCACACTAAAAGTTTTCTGCATAGCAAAGGAAATGATGAAGAGCATGAAGAGAGAACCTACAGAATGGGAGAAAATCTTGGCTATCTATTCCTTTGATGGTGTATTAATATGTAGAATATACAAAGAACTCAAAAAACACCAAAAAATAATTCAATCAATAATCAGGAAAAAAAAAAAACTAAACAGAAACTTCTCAAAAGAAGAAACACAAATGGCCAACAAATGTATGGGGAAAAAATGTTCAACATCTCTAGGACTTAGGGAAATGCAAAACAAACCTACACTAAGATTTCATCTTACTCCAGGCAAAATGACATTGATCAAGAATATGAACAATAAAAAATGCTGGCAAGGTTGTGGAGGGAAAGGAACACTTATACATGGTTGGTGGGACTGCATACTAGGACAACCATTCTGTAAATCAGAAAGGAGATTCATCAAATAACTAGGGATGAACCACCATATGACTCCCACTCCTTTGTATTTTCCCAAAAGATCTAAAATCAGCATAATATAGTGACATAGCCACATCAATATTTATAGCAGTACAATTAACAATAGCTAAAAATGGAATCAACCAAAATGACTGTCAATAGATTAATGAATTAAGAAATTGTGGTGTATACATGCAAGGGAGTTCTACTCAGCCATGAAAAAATAATGGAATTATGGCATTTCCAGAAAATGAATGGAAATGGAGAATATCATGCTAAGTGAAATAGGTCAGACTCAGAAACTTCAAGGTTAAATGTTTTATCTCATTTGTGAAGGCTAGAGTAAAATAAAAGAAAGGGGGGAGGGAAGGATAATATAAAGAACCAATCAAATAGAAATTAATAGAGGAGCAAAAGGAAGTCTAGTGTATTAGAAGAATGGGAGAGGGGAGGGGGGATGGGAGGGCAAAGTTGGGGAGAAAAGGGAGGTCATGTACTGACATAGATTTCCATGCATCTTGGAGATTGTCTGGATGATCCCAATTACTATGTATAAATATAAAAATCTATTTTTTTTTAAAAAAAAGAGTATTTTTTTAAAGTAGTAAGCAGGTAACAGTCACAAAACATGTACTTACTTATACAGGCCCAATAATCGTTATTTTTAGTAGCATTCTAATGAAAATTCAATCACTGCTTAGGATTAAGAAAAAAAGTTATTAGAAACACTGGGCTCAGCAAAGTTTCTAGATTCAAGGTCAGCATATAGAAATCTATAGCATTCTGCACACCAGTTAATAATCAATTACAAAATGGAATAACAAAAATTCTTCACTTCTCTTTTTTTTTTTATTTGATGCTGGATAATGAAGCCAGGTTCTTATATGTTCCAAACACATTCTCTACCACTGAACCTCACCCCTGTCCTGATTTCAAGTTTTTTAACAAGAGAAACTCAAGGTTCCAATGAAGAAATATAGACTGTAGGTGCATGCAATCTCAGACATTCCAAAGACTGAGACAGGAGGATTGCAAGTTCAAAACCAGTTCAGCAACTTAGCAAGGCCCTAGCAACTTAGAGAGACCCTGTCTCAAAATAAAAATTTTAAAAGGACTGGGGATGTGGCTCAGTGGTTAAGTGTCTCTGGGTTCAATCCCTGGTACCCAAAATAAAAGGAACAGAAATGACATGCACTTAATATTTTCTCACTGTATGAATAAAGAAGATGATTTTTTAAAACCAGGAAGTACTTTCTAAAGTAAAATTCATCATTTTAATATTTTATTACTTAAGGAAATGTGAAACACAAGAGTGTTTACTTTCTGCTACTTCCAAATGATGCTATCTCTAGCTCAGAAAGAAGAGAAATAAAGCAACTTACCTTCCACCAACAAAATCTGAATTTCCTACAGACATACTCAAGACCCAGAGGAACATTTCCTCTTTGTAGCTACACTTTAAACAAAACCCAAGTACCAAGGATCCTGGAGTCCCACCTGAGCAATGTTTTTTTTTTTTTTTTTTTTTTTTTTTTTTTTTTTTTTTTAGTGAGAGAGGAGAGAGAGTGAGAGAGAGAGAGAGAGAGAGAGAGAGAATTTTTTTAATATTTATTTAGTTCTCGGCGGACACAACATCTTTGTTGGTATGTGGTGCTGAGGATCGAACCCGGGCCGAACGCATGCGAGGCGAGCGCGCTACCGCTTGAGCCACATCCCCAGCCCCCTGAGCAATGTTTTAATCTTGTTAGCTCCCAACTAATATAATCATAGAGTTAGGCTCTGGTTTGACATCCCACTTAATATATACTCACCCCCTTTAAAAAATATCCTTAATCAATCTTAAAGCTAGGAGTTTTAAACATCAGATGATGGAAAAATATAATTCAGACAAATATTAAGCAAAAGAAACCTGGGGTAGCAATATCAATAGCAAATGTATTTATAAGATCAAAGAAAGAGCCAGGTGATGTGGCACACGCCTATAATCCTAGGGGCTGAGGGAAGTTTGAAACAGGAGGACATCAAGTTCAAAGCCAGCCTCAGCAACAGTGAGGCACTAAGCAACTCAGTGAGACCTTGCATCTAAATAAAATACAAAACAAATCTGGGGATGTGGCTCACTGGCTGAGTGCCCCTGGGCACATTCTCTGGTACCCCCCGCCACCAAAAAAAAAAAAAAAAGGATCAAAGAAGAACTTTAAAAAATAAAAAAGAACTAGGAATGTATACAGTGATGAAATTTATGCACCTAACACAGTGCTGAGGCACAGAAAACAGACTGAAAGTCATAAATTAAAGGAAAAAATCATCAGTGATGCTGGGAATTTTTTTGTTTTGGTTTGGATTTTTTGTTTTCTCTAACACATTCCTCTGAATCCTATACAGAGTAGACAATAAAATTAATTGTGCTATAAAAATGTTTAAACAACAAACCTAACAACTTCAAACATAGCCAACCACAAATACATGACAATTGGAAAATCTTTTTCAATAAACATAAAACAATTATAAGTACATACCAATTACAGGCCTACAAAATAAATATCAATTAAAATTTCATGCAATCAATATATTAGGCATCCTCAAAAACAATGAAATAAAACTGAAATCAACAATAAAAGTAATGAACCCAACCATATTTGTTTGAAAATTAGTATCTGTATTTTTAAATATTCACTCATCTTTATGTACACTCAGTCAATAATATAAAATAATATAAAATCACAAAGGAAAATGAAAGTTAAAAATAATGATAGAATAATAAATAAACAAAAGGGAAAACAAACCGATACAAAAGTTGAGATGGTTAATAAAACTGAAATCAGACACCTTTAAAGAAAATAAATTAACTATCTAGAACTGAGCAGAAAATATATCCAATGAAAGAGGAGCATCCTGTATTGCTGGAAAATAAAAATATGCTAAATACAAACAAAAGCATTTAAGGGAGAATCCGAAGAGAACAGAAACCACTGGAAATGGCTCTCAATGACCAGAGTTCAAATGAGTTGACCAAATTAAAGCAATTTTTTTGGGGGGGGTAGTAATGGGAATTGAACCCGGAGGCACATAATCAATGAGCCACATCTGGAGCCCATATTACTTTTTATTTTGAGACAGGGTCTTCCTAAATTGTTTAGGGTCTTACGAAGTGGCTGATGCTGGCTTAGAACTCACTATCCTCCATCCCCAGCCCAAACTGAGGGAAATCTACTATATGAATGAACAAAGTTTTTAATTATCAAGAACTCACCAATTTTGTCCTTTAATTGTAACAAATGTCCCACACAAACACAAGATGTTAATATTAAGGGGAGTTGCTGGGCATGGTGGCACACATCTATAATCCCATTGACTCCCTCAGCCTCCTGAGTTGCTGGGATTACAGGTGGGTACCACCACTTCAAGCTAAAATAGTATACAATTCCAGCCAAGGTACAAAATAAATATCTCTAACTTCATATAGATACACATAAATGATAGAATAACTTGAGAAAAATGGGAGAGAAGAGACAAATTTCTCCTCCAAAGAATTCAAATAAATTCCACAGAAGCTCTGCCCTGAAGAAGAGAGCATTGTCCCTGTCCTTACTCTTGTACTTGAACAGTGACTTCCTTCCAGAGGTGCATATGGCTAGCAGGGGAAGGGGTGCGGAGTGCATGATAGTAACTCCACAGTGGAGAAACCTGACAACCACTATTTTGGCCAGGTCAATGTGGAGTCCTGAGTCATGTTGATAATGTGTACCCTGGAAATGATATGATGTGATAAAAAGGGCAGAAACACAGCTACCCCATTCGATCATAGGAAAGATATCAGAGTCCAATCGAGGGCATCCTACAGTGTGTCAGACTAGCTCTCCCGCAAATCCCCAAGTTTCTGTATAAATGTTTCCTCAAGACCAGGGAGAGCCTGAGAAACTGTCAGGGCCAAGAGAGAGCTAAGGAGAGGTGGAAACTAGATGTCATGTGGTGTTTTCATCGTGATGCTGCAATAGAAAACAGACCCTAGGCTCAAGAATAGGGAGATATGTTAGGCAAGGATTCTATACTGAGCTACATCCCCAGCCCAAACTGAGGGAAATCTACTATACGAATGAACAAAGGTTTTTAATTATCAAGAACTCACTGATTTGGGTTCTTTAGTTGTAACAAATATACCACACGAATACAAGATATTAACATTAAGGGGAGTTGCTGGGCAGGGTAGTTTACACCTATGATCCCACCTGTAACTCCCGGAGCTAAGACAGGAGGTTCCAAATTCCTGGAAGTCAGGGTTTGCTTGTGAAACACTGTTAAACATCATGGTAAAGCTGAAATACCAACCCTCACTCTAAACTCTCCCTATTCAGAGCATCTCATAAATAAATCATTTGGTCTTATGACTTTCTGATTTTAGTATTCCCTCCAAGAAGGAGTTTTTTTTTAAAAAAGAGAGAGAGAGAGAGAGAGAGAATTTTTTAATATTAATTTTTTAGTTTTCGGAGGACATAACGTTTTTGTTTGTATGTGGTGCTGTGGATAGAACCCAGCGCTGAAGCGCATTCCAGGCGAATGCGCTACCGCTTGAGCCACATCCCCAGCCCCCCAAGAAGGAGTTTTAACATTGTTGTATACTATTAATGACGGTCTGCCATGTCCTGCCCACAGTACCAATTTTATAAAAAACAAAATATCTTTAACAGCCAGGCATGATGGCACACGCCTATAATCCCAGCAGTTTAGGAAGCTGAGGCAGGATGATTGGAAGTTTAATGCCAATCTCACCAATTTGGTGTGGCCCTAAGCAACTTAGCAAGACCTGTCTCTAAATGAAAAGGGGGGGGGGCTGGGGAGGTAGCTTAGAGGGTAAATGACACTGGATTCAATCCCTGGTACCAAAAAAAAAATTAAGTATCTTTAATAAAATTAGATACAGTTAAAAAGGAAATTCAAAGAATTAATATTTAAAAAGTCTTTTTTAAATCAGGGCATAAAATGAACCATAAACAATAAAAAACCTAACACCTAATATAGATGACAACAAAAAAGAAAAAAATGATTTCTTTGAAAGACTACAAAATAAATCACAGTGATAAAATAGGAGACACTGCCATAAATTTATCAGAGGTCCTTGGTTTTAAAAGTATTGTTGAATCTTACCAACAACATGGTGGTAACATTTCCTCAAAAGTAAAATATCCAAGAAGGCCCACCAGAGAAACAGAGGGACCTACCTTCCCCAGCAAATTCTAGATCCAGGTGGAGACACTCCAGCACACAGAGAAGGCTTCCTCTGCACACCTACTGTCCACAGGAAGCCCAGACCCTGAGGACCTGGTTTTATACCTGAGATCTGCTCTAATTCTATCAACACCCACCTGAGGTTATTACTGAGCTGAGTTCTAGAATCACCATTCCACTTAATCCAATGCCATCCACCCTCCTCTTTTCTTAATTCAATCAAATCAAATCCAATGAAGAGATTGAACATCAAGGATGGGAAAAGACAAACAGTCTAGAATTAAGCAAAGGAACCTGACATAGCAAGCTGTAGTAGCACTCACCTCTTAGCGCAGCCCCTTAGGCAGGAGGCTGAAGCAGGATTGCAAGTTTGAGGCCAGCTTTGGCTATGTAGGAAAATCCAGTCTCCAAATAAAAAAGAAAAAGCTTGGGAATAAAGCTCAGTTGTAAGACTTTCCTGGGTCAAATCACCAGTACAAAAAAAAAAAAAAAAAAAAGAAAAAAGAAAGAAAAGAAACAGAAAGGAAGAAAGAAAGGAGCAGAAACAAACAAACCTAGCATAGCAATACTAATGTCAGATAGATCAGTGGGATCAAAGAGAGATTTTCATAGCTATTGGAAAGAAAAACTCTGAAGGAGCAAACTGCAGTGGTGAACTTTTGCAGCTAACCAGCCAGCAGCGAAACCTAGAGAACCAAGTCTGAGAGCCACAAAGTAAAAATGACCAATCTTCTACCAGGCTTGAAATAGTGCTTTATTTTGACACCACTCCCTCAGAAGCTGACAGAGTAGAAAAGGAAAGAAACAATGTCATCAAGTACGAACAACTAAACAAGTTTCATCACATCACCTGCAACAAACACAAAACCAATGAAGGAAAAATACTTTTTAATATATATAAAATGTTTGCAAAACTTTCCCATGCAGAACTACAAAAAACATCTATAAAAATTTCAGACAATATTGAGCAGTTGATCACAATTAAATAACATTAAAACTATAAAAGTACATATTTACTTAAAATTTAATATCCACATTTCTTAAAAAAATTATTCATCTTTGTTAAACTGAGTGAAAAGAAAGGAGGGGTAAGAGAAGAATAATACAAGTGGAAGAAATGATTTACAGTAGAGGGGGTAGAGAGAGAAAAGGGGAGGGGAGGGGAGGGGAGGGGAAGGGGGAGAGTGGAGAATTGGATAGATAGCAGAATACATCAGTCACTAGAATGGCAATATGTAAATCAATGGAAGTGTAACTGATGTGACACAGCAATCTGTATACGGGGTAAAAATGGGAGTTCATAACCCACTTGAATCAAACTGTGAAATATGATATATCAAGAACTATGTAATGTTTTGAACGACCAACAATAAAAAAAATTTAAAAAAATAAAAAATAAATAAAAATAAAAAATTCACTAGAAAAAAAAAGAAAAACAAACCAAGCAAAAGTCAATGAAGTATAAAAATACAGATAAAATGATAAAGGGGAAAACATATATGAAATTGAGATGGTTAATAAAACTGCAATCTGATATTTTTTAAAGAAAAATAAAATGAAGAAGCGACAACACTGACGAACAAGAAGTTTCTAGGTCTGGGCAAGGAAATACATGACACTGAAGCTTTTTGCATTGCCTGAAAATGAGAATGTGCCAAATGCAAACATAAACATGGGCAGGAATATCAAAGGGAAGCAGAAACCATTAATGAAAATGGCCCCAGTGATCACAGCTGGAATGACCAGGAGCAAAAGGAAGAGAGTGTACAATTATAATCCATGGTACAAAATCAGTGTCTCTAAGGTGGTACAGATACACATAAATGATAGAATACATTGAAAAAAGGGGAGAAGAGACAAATTTCTCCTGCAGAAGAATTCAAATAAATTCCACAGAGGCTCAGCCCTGAAGAGGGGAGCACTGTCCCTGTCCTTACTCTTGTCATTGAACAGTGACTTCCTTCCAGAGGTGCCTATGGCTATCAAGGGAGGGGGTGGGGAGTGCATGATAGTAACTCCACAGTGGAGAAACCTGAAAATCACTGTTCTGGGCAGGTCAATGTTGAGTCCTGAGTCATGTTGATAGGGTGTACCCTTGATGTGATGGGATGTGATGGGATGTAAAGTGATGAACAGAGCAGAAACACAACTACCCCAGCTCATCATGGGAAAGACATCAGAGTCCAATTGGGGGACATCCTATAGTATGCCAGACCAGATTCCCTCAAAATCCTCAAGTTTCCTCAAGTCCAGGCAGAGCCTGAGAAACTCAGAGCCAAAAGAGAACTAAGGAGAGGTGCAAACTAGATGTAATATGGTGCTTTAGTCAGGACTCTGCAACAGAAAACAGACGCTAGGCTCAAGAATAGGGAAATATGTTAGGCAAGGACTCTCCAGTCTGAACCAAGGGAAATCTGATATATGAATGAACAAAGGCTTTTAATTATCAAGAATTCATTGATTTTGGTTATTTATTTGCAACAAATGTACCACACGAATGCAAGATGTTAATGTTGAGGGGAGTTGCCAGGCAGGGTGGCACACACCTATAATCCCATCAATTCCAGAGGTTGACAGAAGCATTGCAAGTTCGAGGCCAGCCTCAGTAATTTAGTGAGACCTTGTCTCCAAAGAAAAGATAAAAGTGGGCTGGGATGTAGCTCAATAACACAGCATGCCTGGGTTAGATCCCCAGTACCAATAAACAAACAAACAAATAAGGAAGTTGTAGGGATATGGAAGGGGTGTTGTATGGCAGTCTCTGTTCTATGCTTAATATTTATGTAAATCTGAAACACTTAAAAATGCAATATTTTTCCAAAACAATATTAGGAAGGAAGTTTAGAAATACAATCACAGTATTTAAAAGTCTACAAAACAATAAAATGCAACATAAATCAAATGATTCTGTCAATGGTTATTTGCTTCTTACATGCTTTAGAACAGAAACAAATTGATATTTTTTAAAATTGTGCAATGTAACATATTTATTGGATATTTACAAAATACATATGTACCATTAACAAATAACACAGTGAACAAAAGTGGGGCCCCATCCCACGTCAAGAAGCAAAACTTGCCCTGCACATGACTGTTCTCTTCTTCCACAGATCACAGCCCCATCTCTCTCCTAGACTCACCCTGGTCTAACTTCAAGGGCTTAATTTTCCTTAGCAGTACAAAATTAAAATGTTGAGTATTTTATAGCATTGCACAGTTTTATATAAAACATAATTATATATTGTAATTTTATATTTCATATATCTTGATATTGCTTTATGTGGGTGTACTTGGTTCTGCTTTCCTCCCATAAGGTGTTCAGAAAACTAAGTATTTCTGCTCTTGATGGGCCTTTGGATTCTTCCCACTTTTGACCCCTTCCAAACAACACTGCTCTGAACAATCTCAGACATGTTCAATATATAGACATTTCAGTCAACAAGTCACCATATTGAGGATTTTTGCATAAGTGTTCATCAGGTATGTTGGTCTGAAATTTTCTTTCCTTGATGTGTCTTTGCCTGGTTTTGGTCTCTGGATGATACCAGCTTCATACAATGAGTTTGAAAGGATTCCTTCCTTTTCTAGTTCATAGAATAATTTGAGGAGTATTGATATTAATTCTTCTTTGTAAATCTTGTAGAACTCAGCTGTGAATCTATCTGGTCCTGGGCTTTTCTTGGTTGGTAGGTTTTTGATGGCATCTTCTATTTCCTTGATTGAAATTGATCTGTTTAAATTGTGTATGGCCTCTTGACTCAGTTTGGGTTGATCATATGCCTTTAAAAATTTGTCGTTGTCTTCTAGATTTTTTATTTTTTTATGTATGTATGACAGCAGAATGTATTACAATTCTTATTACACATACAGAGCACAATTTTTCATATCTATGGTTGTATACAAAGTATATTCACACCAATTCGTGTCTTCATACATGTACTTTGGATAATGATGTCCATCACATTCCACCATCATTTCTAACCCCATGCTCCCTCTCTTCCCCTCCTACCCCTCTGCCCTATCTAGAGTTCCTCTACTCCTCCCATGCTCCCTCTCCCTATCCCACTATGAATCAGCCTCCTTATATCAGAGAAAACATTCAGCATTTGGTTTTGGGGGATTGTCTAACTTAATTTAACATTATCTTCTCTAACTTCATCCATTTACCTGCAAATGCCATGGTTTTATTCTCTTTTATTGCTGATTAATATTCCATTGTGTATATATGCCACATTTTTTAATCCATTCATCTATTGAAGGGCATCTAGGTTGTTCCACAGTTTAGCTATTGTGAGTTGTGCTCCTATAAACATTGATGTGGCTGTGTCCCTGGAGTATGCTGTTTTTATGTCCTTTGGGTACTATCTGTTGCAGAAAGGCTCTTGACTTTCGCACTTACTGAAGAAGGCAGAGAAGTAAAGTGTAGGTTGTAAAGAAGGCCTGCTAGCTTAAAGAATCAGAGAAAAAAACGATAGGAATGACTAGCCTCCCCCTTCTTGGGTTTTCCAGGCATTCAGTCATCTCAACTGCATTGTAGCAAAGTAGCATTTGTCTCTTTCCTTCCATCACTTATTGTTCTAGTTTTTGCATTGGTTAATACCTCTAATTTTTATAAATAAATTATTAGCATCAATATCTCATGTGTTTTACATTGGGAAAAATACTGGTGTTGGGGCTAAGAGAGCTAAGTAGACAATTAGAGAAACCATTTTCATTTTAAGGAGTATCCATTGCTTGCTTATTGGTGTATATTTAAAATATTGAACAATAGCAGGGGAGGTAGAGAGGGAAGATGGGAGGGGAGGGGAGGGGAGGGGGGATAGTAGGGGATAGAAAAGGTAGCAGAATACAACAGTCACTAATATGGCATTATGTAAAAATGTGAATATGTAACAGATGTGATCCTGCAATCTGTATTTGGGGTGAAAATGGGAGTTCAAAACACAATTTGAGTCAAATGTATGAAAGATGATATATCATGAGCTATGCAATGCTTTAAATAATCAATAAAAAAATAAAAATAAAAAAATAAAATAAAATGAGACGAGACCAAGAGTTGATTTTTTTTTCAAATGCCTGTCAACAATGATAAAAATGATCACATACTTCTTACTCTTAGATCCACTTATAGGATTCTTAATTTATTTAATTTAATTATAGTATTTAATTTATTTATAGTATTCCAGATTGAAGCCAGGGCTTCATGCATGCTAGGCAAGCACCCTACCATTGAGCTACATGCCCAGCTCTTAAATTTTCTTATTCAAACTGTTAAAAGAAGCAACCCTCATGTTAATGAAATTCTTATTTAATTGAGCAATTAAAAACAAAGCAAAGCAAAAAAGAGGGCTTGGGACATAACTCAGTGGTAGAGTACTTGCCTAGCATGTGTGAGGCCCTGGCTTCTATCACCAGTACCACAAAACAATGAAATAAAAAATTAAACCAAAAATGATTCACAAATCTCACAGCCTCAGAAATAAAACAAGTTTAGAGAACTTCATCAACAATGTGATATGACAGCATTTCCAAAAAGTAAAAGTGAGGTATAGAGACAAATTAATTGGTTACTGCCACAGTCAGACTGGGCAAAATAACTGGGAGGTGACAAGCAACTTGAAGGCTGAAGTGGGAACTGCCTTATTGCAGAGAAACTCAGTGGGAACTGAGCGGGCACTCAAGGTAGCGAGAGCCGCTTTATTGTGAGACAGCAGAGGTGTATATACCTAACTGATTACACACAGCTTGATTCAATTAACATCATCCAGATACAGCAATCAGCCAATAAGGAATATCCACCATCTTAATGGCTCGGTGGCGTTGGCTCGGTTGGCTCACAAACCACTCCTCTTGGCAAACTGCCAGGCGCCATCTTAATTTGGTTGTGGTCCTCAACAGGTTACTGCTTAACTGGTTAACTATTTGTAGAGCCTCCTACAATTAGCTACTGTTCAGCTACTGTGATGTAACTCCGCATTAGTTTGGTCTGTTGGGCCTAGTGTGAATCCTAGTCCATACCAACAGTCTACAAGTTTTATCTAACAGAACTATTATTGCCTTCAGGCAATGATCCCCATTAGTCATTATATAATTATTCTTTTAATGTGGTTAATATCTCTTAACTAATATTTAACTTGATATTTTAGCATCAATCTTCATAAATAATTTTCTCATTAAGCAAGATTGTCATGATTTTTTTACCAATATTGTGCTCACTTTATAACTTGGAGTTTCTTCTTTTTAAATGCCCAAATTGATTTGTAAATGAGGTGTCACATAATTACTCTATAATATTATTTGGTTTGGGGAATTTTTAAATAGTAGATCTTTTGACATCTTTCTGTATTTCTTTCACTCTCTTTTTTTTTTTCTTTAAATGGGGGAAATCTCACTATGTTTCCAAGGCTATCCTTGAACTCACATTCATGTGCTTCCTGCTTCCTGCCTCAGCCTCCTGCATTGCTGGGCTTAACAGGCATGAGCTACCACACCTGGCTTTTGTATATTTCTTTTTTTTCTTTTTCGTTTTTTTTTTTTTTCCTACCAGGGATTTAACATATGGCCACTTAATCAGGGTATCACTAAATTACTCAGGGCTTTGCTAATTTGTTGAGCCTGGGTATGAATTTGCAATCCTGCCTCTGCAGGGATTATAGGCTGGGATTATAGGCATGCACCAGCTTTTCTATATTTCTGATATAGAAATTTATGGTTTAGATTTTCTAATTAAATTAGTTTTAGTAAGTTAATTTTCTAGAAAAGTGTACATATTATTCAAGCTTTCTGTTGATTCATTGTGATTTTAAATATTATTTTTTTAAATTTTATTTTCTGAAGGTCCATGGTGATTGAACGAAGGACCTTGTGTGTGCAAGGCAAGCACCCTACCAACTGAGCTATATCCCCAGCCCCGATTTTAGTTATTCTTAATCATTAATTCTTGTGTGTTTCCTCCATCAATTCCTTCCTGCTACTGGTTATTTTTTCCTAACTTTATGAATCAGAATCTTGATCCATTTAATTTCATCCTATCAATTTGACTGAAAAAAATATCCAACACTGCATATCCAATTCAATGCTGTCTTAACTGAATCTCATATATTTCTGCACATATGTGTACTAATTTTGAAATCTAAAAACTCTCCAGTAATACATGTTGTGTCCTAGGCATTGATCTTAACACTTTAGGGTATTACCTCATAGAACTATTGGACCAGGCACATGAGGTAGATGTCATCTCTTTTTTAAATTGAGGAATCTGTCATCAACAAGTAATTTTCAAGGCCACACATGCTGGTAAGAGATGGAAGTAAGTTTCAAACTCAGGCTGTTTGACCCAGAATTCATACTGTTATTTATTCTGATTTCTGACAACTTGGCTTTTTCTGCATTTTGTTTCTCTCTAATTCAATAGAGAATTTTTAACTTTCCAGAAAAGGACTTCCAGATTCTCTGATTTTTAAATGTATTCCCAGACTTATTGTACTGTATTTGAGAATATTCACATTTTTTTTTTACTTTGGTTTAAGAATGTATTTATGTTTTCTTTCCACCCTAATATATTGTCAAATTTGATCCTCTGGCACTTGAAAAAATTTATGTACACTTGCCAGGTACATAAATTCCACCTTATTGTTAATGTGAATTATTTATATCTTTATGTTAGTCCATTTGTTTTTTTGTCTTGGACTGAGATGAATTAGATTCTACTTTTAATGTTTGTTTCAACTTGAATTTTATCTAGTGTAATTTATATTTATCCAAGCTGTATGAATGTTCATGATTTTTATTTACAATGTGAACATTAGCCTTTAGCATAATTAAAAGCCCTTCTATGTATTTTTGGTCTCAATTACAGTTTTTCTAATATTAATGTATGTGGCTCTATTTTTGTTTGCATTATCTTTGATAGCACCGCCCATTCTTTTGTGTTCAGCCTATTTTATTTTAGCTCTATCTCTTTACTCTAATTCTGAGTTCTAAAATACATTGCAAGAGCCAGGTGTTGTGGTAACTATCTGTAACTCCAGCTACTGGGGAGGCTGAGGCAGGGAAATTGCAAGTTTGAGGTCAGCCTTAGCAACTTAGCAAGACTCAGTCTCAATAGAAAAAAGAAAAGGGGTGGGAATGTGGTTCAGTGCTTCCCTACAATATGTGAGGCCCTGAGATTGAAACAGAGTACAAAATATATATATATATATATATATATATATATATATATATATATATATATATATATACCACACAGGTGTGTATAGAGATTTGTATTACATATACACATTTATATTTTTTAATTCACCTATCTTTGCAGGTACAAGAAAAAATACCAAATTTATTTATTAAACAAATAAGAAAAAACAAATTTATTTGTTAAATATCACAAAAATACAAAACACCTAGTGTCAGAACACTCAGGCCTACTCCAAAAGGTCAGAAGTTCTAATTTCTGCATGAACAATTATTGGTGGTGGCCTGGGAGGAAGCATGTCACAGTTTAAAGAACTTCAATAAGCCCTGGGCTTCATTGAGGCTGTGGCAATGTCAGATGGAAGCTAAAGTCAGTGGCTTAGAGGTCCAGAGGCAACATGGGATGAAGTGAGGCTCAGTCATCCTATATTGGCTCAAATAATTGTGGGGGTCAGAGGGGAACACCACAGGGGATACATCCTGAGGGTGACATAAGAAGCAAGAGGTGGTCATGATATCCAGGCCACGGTAGGGGCCAAAGGCACAGCCATGTTGAGGAGTGGGCTAAGAGTTCTTGAGAAATACCACAACCTCCTGTGGCAGCTTATGGGGAGGGAAGGTCCACTTCTGTGGCACAGTGAACCCTGGTTGCCATAGCGGGAGAAAGCACAAACATCTCACTGGTGTCCACTCTTGGGTCTCCACAGGTGAAAGACTCAGGCCTGAATTGTTGCTTGATGAGGATATTCTGTGGTTCCAAGTGTTAGGAGTCAGAGGCACAGCATTTGGCAATATATTAAATAGCCATGGATTCAGAGGTTTGAGAGCAACCATTACTAAAGTTATTTTAGGCCTCAAAGGTGCAGCATCATCTAGCTTCAGCTGGGAAGAATCCCACCCAGAGACATAAGGGATTTTGGCAACCTTAGTTGAGTCTAAATTCCTAGAGGAAGAGTGGTTCAACACTATACCTTCTGCCAGGTTCACAGTGATCTTTTAGTACCCAACAGTGGCCCTGAAGAGCCTTCTAAAAGGCATAATAACATTGGAAGCAGTCAGCAGGACAATTTCAGGGAGACAACTTAGTACTGTTGTCCAGAGAGAGCAAGCATGGGCTGGGGTGCATCAGGAACCAGGAGGGGCCCCAAGGGTTGAAGATCAGAGGCACAGCAGAATCCAGGAACCATGGCAGAAAAACGAGACCCAGGTCTTACAGACTGTGTAAATGCCATCCAAAGGCAGGCACTGAGGCTCTGTGTTGCAAGCTGTTCTCTTGGTGCAGATCAAAAGGTGACTCTTGGTTGGAGGCTAGGAGGTTGTATAACAAAGTGAGTCCCACTTTGTAAAGATCACAACCATGATGACCACATCTACCAGTTGAACCATGAAGAGTCACCGTGGATGGACAGCATTTCTTTGACAGGGACACAACAGGCAGCAGGTGAATTAATGACTGTACCAGGCTTTGCATCAGCTCTGTAGACTGAGGAGGGGCACTAGGACCCTGGGTTTACAAGTACACTCAAGAGCTGCCAGCCAGCATAGTTCTCCAGAAACAGTAAGCATCTAGAGACTGAAGGTATCTCTTAAGAGCATCCAGTCCTCTCTGTGGTCAGCAACTCTGGCTTAGTGGCTTCCTGGACTCAGAGTGATCCACTTCCGCCCTGTCTTGCCCGCATTTCCACAGCTCATAGCACTCAGGTTGCAGGGTGCTCACAAAGGCATCCATGGAGAAGCTGACCCTGAACTTCCCACAGCTGCACTGAGACACTGCTTTGCCATAATTAATCCATTGCAGAGTGGCGAAATTGATGACCTCCACACAATTGAAGCCATGGTTGAAGCCAGCATGGTAGCCATAGGGAAATGTCACCATGAACTCACCACGTTTTTGGCTCCCCAAAGTGCAAGTAGTTGATGCTGTAAAGGTCCATGTCCTCCGTGTGCCACGCAAAAGTGGTCTTCCACATGCCAAAGTACAGGTAGAGCGTGTTGATACTCTCAATGACAACTCCACATTCCTGCTCAACAGGTCTAGAATGGTTCCCAGGTATCCCAGGTTCCACTCTTTAGTGTTCTCATCAAATAAGGAGCCACTGATGTCAGCACCATAAATTGGTGAGTCTTAGAGGCGGCTCTTCCAGTACTTTCTCTCCAGATCTTCAAAATTCAGGTGTGGGGGATTTCTATACTTTTCACTGTCTGCCAGGAGGTGATACTCTCCCACTGTCATGGCTTTCTTCTTTTTGTGGTATTGAGTGAACATACCTGCCTTCCCAGAGACCACCTGCTGCAGGGGAGTAGCTATTAAGATGTCACTGACATCATCATAGGACTCCCTGGCTCTCCATTCCTTGGGTGGAATTACCTTGGCCAGGCCAGCTCTGTGTGCCCCTTGGGATTCCATGTAGGCAATATAATTGTTGAAATCTGAAAATTCTTCCATGGTTGGGTGGAATGTCATAATGGTGCAACTTCTTGTCTGGGTACCAGAGTGAGCAGACTTTATATCTGCAATATACTCAATTGCAAACTTGAAAACCTCAGGTATATTAGGGATTACTGAGAATGTTTGGGAGTTATATCTTTCCCCTTTATTTTTTTTTAATGTTTTGACTTATATGTGGAGGCAGGCTTGATTTTTAAGTAATTTCCCAGACTTGCTAACACCACAGTAACTCCATCCTGTTCAGAGTTTTCTGCCCAAAGAACACAGAGTATCTCCAATTGAGCAGGTACTCCAATCCAAGTACTGGTTCAGCCTGCAGCTAGATGAGTGTCTTCAGTGGGGGCTTTCACTGTCTTTGATATCTGTTCTAAATCTCAGGCCTGCATGCATGAATAGCTGCTGGCTCCACTGTTCCAGGTGTTGTTAAGAAGTTTTAAACCCTAAACCTTAAGAAAATACAGAATAGAAAATAAGTTATCTGATACTAGACAAAGGTGCCAAAAACATATGTTGGAGAAAGATAGCCTTTTTAACAAGTGGTGCTGGGAAAACTGTAAATCCATATGTAGAAAAAATGAAATTGATTCCTTATCTCTCACCCTGCACAAACGTCAATTCAACGTGGATCAAAGACCTAGGACCAGAACCCTTGCACCTGCTAGAAAAAATGTATGCCCAGAACTCCAACATGTTGGCTCAGGAACTGACTTCCTTCACAAGACTCCTAAAGTGCAAGAAGTTAAATCAATAAGTAGGATGCCATCAAATTAAAATCTTCTTCACAGCAAAAGAAACAATTAAGAGTGTGAAGAGAGCCTACAGAATGAGAGAAAATCTTTGCCACCTGCTCTTTGGAGCATTCATATCCAGAATATATTCAAAAAAGTTAATACCAAAAAAATATAACCCAACAAATAAATGGACAAAGGAACTAAATAGATATTTCTCAAAAGAAGAAATATGAAAAGTCAGCAAATATATAAAAAAATTCAACATCTCTAGCAATTAGAGAATGCAAATAAAAACTATACTGATATTTCTTCTCTAGTCAGAATGGTAATTATCAAGTGTACAAGTGACAATAAATGTTATGGAGGATGTGGGAAAAGGGTACACTCATACATTATTAATGGGACTACAAACTGGTAGGACCACACTGGAATGCAGTATGGAGATTCCTCCAAAAACTAGGAATGGAACCACCATATGACCCAGCTATCCCACTCCTTGGTATATCCAGAAGATTTATAATCAGCATACTACCTACAGTGACCTAGCCACATCAGTGTTTATAGCACCATAATTCACAATAGAAAAGCTCTGAAGGCAGATGAATTGCTACATTTACACAATGGAATATTACTCCATTGTAAAAAAGAAGGAATTTATTATATTTTCCAGTGAATGGATGGAACTGAATAATATCATGCTAAGTGAAATAAGCCAGTCTCCAAAAGTCAAAGTTTGATGAGCTTCCACTTTTTAAAGTTTGTGAGGGGTAGCTTATTTTCCACTTTGATAAGTGGAAGCTAATCCAAAATAAGGAGAGGGAGGGTTAAAAAAAAGAATAGAAGAAAATTCAGTGGAATAGACAAAGGGGAATAAAAGGAAGGGAAGAGGGATACTTGTAGGGAAAGACAGTGGAGTGGATCTGGCATAGCTTTCCTGTGTACACATATGAATATACCACAGTAAATCTCACCATCATGTATATCCATAAGATAATAATTTTTAAAAAAGATCACTATATGTAAATAGGTGAAGGCTCAGTAGAGTAGAGAGAAGAGAAGAAGAGGAGAGGGGAGGGAAGAGAAAGGGGAAGTACCAGAGCTGGATTAGAACAAATTATATTCAATGTGGTTATAATTATGTCAAAATAAATCCTAATGTTATGGATTACTACAAAGAACCAGTAAAAAGGATCATTATTGGACTTCGTATACTGTATATAGGTGTTCATGTGGACTCATATTAATGAATGGATCTCTTGGTCATAGAACATGAATGCAAACTATCATTCAAACTGCTTTTCAATAGTTTTTTACCATATTACCCACCCACTAGCTCTGTATGAGGGTGCTCATTGCTTTTCACCTCTGAAAATCATAGGTAAATATCAGGAATCTGGGTTCTCTTTTTAGGTACAGTTATCTCTTAGTATCTGGGGTGGGGGAACTGGTTCCAGGAACTCCCTGAAGATACGGACATCCATGAATGCCCAAGTCCTTATATAAAATGGTGTAGTATTTGCATATAACTTACATGTGTCTTCTGATATACTTTAAATCATGTCTAGATTATTTATAATACCTAATACAATGTAAATCCAATGGAGGCAGTTGTTATACTCTATTGTTTAGGGAGTGTCAAGAGTACATGTTCAGTACAGATTTCATTTTTTAAAAATAATTTTATTCCATGACTGCTTGAATCCGTAGATGCAGTGGAACCCATGAATACAGAGAGACAACTGTAATAGCTCTTTATGTACTTGATAATACAGCTTTTTATTGGATATGAGTATTACAATATCTATTCACACTCCTTGGTTTGTCTTTACCCTCCTGTATCATGCCTTTTGGTGAACGGAAGTCCCTCATCAGTTATAATCAAAATATTACTAAAAATAGCTAAAATAACTGCTATGGTGGTGCACACCTGTAATCCTAGCAACTGGGGAGGCTGAGGCTGGAAGATTGCAAGTTTGAGGCCAGCCTTGATGGAACTCAGTGGTAGAGCATCCCTCAGTTCAATCCTCCCTAGTATCAAATCACCCCCACTAGCTCTGTATGAGGGTGCTCATTGCTCTTCACCTCTGCAAATCCTAGGTAAAAATCCTAGGGTTCAGCTGTCAGGCAAAGGCATAGTGGTATCCCAATAAGGTCTGTGTTTCTCTGATTACTAATGAGAGTACATAAAAAAAGAACATATGTTTTATGTGGTGACTTTCAAATGCCAGACACTGTTTAATTTCTCTTCACAAAATCATTGATTTAATCCTCACAATAACTTACAAGGAAAATCTTATGAACTCTATTTTCAGATGAGGAAATAGAGTCATGGAGACATTAGTGACATGATATCCAAATAAGATATCAGATATACAAAAAAAAGAATCTCACAGTTGATTTCCCTTTAAAGAAAGTGACTTTTCACTTATCAAACTGTGACATTTGAGTTTAAGTGGACAAATACATGTATGTACAAAATAGACAGGCCAGGGTCTTAGTCTGTTTTGTGTTGCTGTTACCAATGCCTTGTCTTTAGTGCAAATTTAATAAGGAAGATACAAGTTTAAGAAAAAGGAAAAAGGTTTATTGCTTTGCTAGCAAAGGGAAGGCAGAGGGGACTCCTGTCCCAGAGACTGTGATTCTGCCCATAAGGGGTCCAAGAAGGTTCTTCAAGAAGCTACTCAAGCTCTACATTCTAGGGGTGCCCTGACAGGGGATCCCAGGTTTGCCCTGATGGGTACTGAAATTTATTTGCTAATTTTGAAGATAGTCACTTTCTAGATCTTCTGGTTCTCTCTCCTTCCTGTCGTGGGCCTGTGCTCAAAGACAGATAATTTGGCCTGGGATGGGAAAGGATAATCTAGTTTTCTGCTCCCAGGAAAGGGAGGGTGAGATGGAGAAGAGGAAAAGAAAAACATGTGCATTTTAAAATAAGCCTCCCGGTTACACATCACATTTTTACATACTGCCATATTAGTGACTGTTGTATTCTGCTACCTTAAAAAAAAAAAAAAATAAGCCTCCCTGGCAGAGCAGCAAGGGCTATATTCAAAGCATGAAATGGACCACTATTACAATGGTACAATAAAATTCCTGAGGCTTGATAATTTTTGAAGAAGTTTGTTCAGCTCACAGTTCTAAAGGTTCAAGACTATGGAGCTTGGCCTGGCCTGCAATCCCAGTGGCTTGGCAGGCTGAATCAGGAGGATCCACAAGTTCAAATCCAGTCTCAGCAATTTAGCAAGGCACTAAGCAATTTAGCAAGACCCTGTCTCGTTAAGCACACCTGGGTTCAATCCCTGGTACCAGAGAGAAAGAGAGAACATGGGTACGTGAAGGAGAAAATGAATTAGTGTCCTAAAATGAAGTCAGGCACAGTGCCACATGCCTGTAATCCAGCTTCTCAGGAGACTGAAGGCAGGAGGATCGAGATTTCTCCCAAGACTGAACAACTTAGTGAGATCCTGTCTCAAAAATAAAAATAAAAAGGTCTGGGAAGTATATCTCAGTGGCAAAGAATTCCTGGGTTCCAACCTTAGTACTTCAAAAAATTATAATAACATTAAAAATGATTACAGATTGATTTTTTAAAAATAGTCAACTCAAAAAAGTTAGCAAAGTCCTAGAACAGACCATCCAAAACAGAAGAAATCCAAAGGGCCAAAATATATGTGGAGATGTTTAAGATCACTAATAAACTAATAATAAGGTCACTAATCACTAATCACTAATAAATGCATAAGACAGTACTTTTTACTGACATAGGAAAAATTAATAGGTGTGATGATACAGAGTACTAATGGAGATAGAAATTGAGAACCAATCTAGCTGTCCCCAGAAAAGTTGAAAATAAACATAAATACAACTCATCAACCTTATTTCTGAGTATGAAGACATTCAGTGAAGTACTGTATGAGGTAGCTAAGTTATGCAAGTAGCTGGGCATGGTGGTGCACACCTACAATCTTGTGGCTTGGGAGGCCCAAGCAGAAGGATTGAAAGTTCAGAGTACCCTCAGTAACTTAGTGAGACCCTAAACAACTTAGAGAGACCCTCTCTCAAAAGAAAAAATAAAAATGGCTGAGGATATGGCTCCATGATTCAGGGCCACTGGTTTCAATCCATAGAACAACAACCAAAAAACAATGCAAAAGTAATCCATTTGTCCAACAGCAGAGGAAGGGATACAATGAAAATTGCCCATTGACTCTTGAAGTTGCCAGGATCTGGGTATGTAGCAGTAGGCTTAGATTTTGTACAATGAGTGTTCTAAAAAGATGACACAGTGGGGAAGAAGTTGGTGAAACATAAATGACATACTACTTTTGTGTGCAGACTTATGGTTATAACAGTGAAGATTCGAAGAACTCATTATTTCTTAGAAGTGAAGAAAAGCCTAAAAGTAGAGAGAACAAAGAGAGTTCTACACTTATCTGTATATAAGGTTTTCTTAATCAATGTCTCTTGATTTTACAAAATAGAATATAAGAAAAACTTATTGAACGTGGACAAACAGGTAGTGTTGTAGTCAGCTTTTTCACTGCTGTGACTAAATGATCTGAACAGAACAACTCTAGAAAAGGAAGAGTTTATTTGAGGGCTCACGGTTTCAGAGGTCTGAGTCCATAGAAGGCGGGCTCCATTCCTCAGGGCTCAAGGTAAGGCTGAACATCATAGTGGAATAGTGTGGCAGAGGGAAGCAGCTCACATCATGCTGATCCAGAAGCAGAGAGAGACTCCACTCTGCAGATTCAGATGTATACTCCAAAGCCACGCCCTAATTCCCACCACCTCCAGCCACATCCTACCACTTCAGTTACTAGTCAGTTAATCCCTATCAGGGGATTAATTCACTGATTAGTAGGTGAAAGCTATATTTGGTCATTTCTCCTCCCACCTTGCATTGTCTCACACATGTGCTTTTGGGGGACACCTTACATCCAAGCCATATCAGGTAGATATGGGTGTGTGTTACTCAGAAGAATGCTTCAAATTGAGTGTGTTCAGATTGAGTGTGCCAACAACAAGTAACATAAAATCCTGAATAACATTTCTTGAAGGATCTCCTCCACTTCTTGAATCTCTAGAAGACTAATTTAGAAATTGGTTTAATATGCCTTTCTTTGTACTTATAGGGCAAGAGAATAAACACTAATGAATGCTACAGATAAAAATATAGGAGTGCCATGAAAACAGTGTTTTCAACAAATGAGTTGTGTGCTCATGTTTTTGTCCTTCAGAGCACCCCCCCAAATTTTTTTAAAGCAAAGACTTCTCACAGATCTATCCATCTGGGAAGAAAGTGTGATATTACTGAAAGATTATGACAAGAAATCAGCATCTGTTTTCAAAACAGGAACACCAGCCAAGGCTACTGCCTTAAGAGACACTTTTCGGAATTCCCAAATTTCTCTGCATTGCCATATCCACTAACTAATTCTACCACTAAATTTTAAAATTACCATTTCTCACTTGGAAAACAAGAACATCTGGCCTTCTACCGAGATCACTGTAAAGGCCTTGCTGAGATTATCATATAATGGAGCTGACCCACCAACTACTAACTTTGCAAATAAATTTTCAACAAAACCTCTTGCACTTCTCAATTTCACTCCCAACTCCAGTGGCATACTAGGTGTTGTAAATGCTCATCCCCAGTTGGTTTTGAGGATTGGGCTGCTTTCGATTTTTTCTTCCACTAACCTAGGAACTCAGCTTTATGAAGTTTTTGAGACAGTTCTCACTTTTTCTCTGCTATTATCCTTTCTACTACTCAGTTTGCTTCAGAATGCAATAAATGCATGAATCTTAGGTCTTCAGTGAGTATCAAAAATGAGTACAATATGCAGTCGTCACCCCAAAACGATGTTGGATGATTCAGCAACCAACCTATACTATTCTCTCCTCCCTAGACCTTCCTAATCAGTCCCCACTCCCCAATAGAAGCAACCACTGACTAGCTTCTATGAATGCAGATAAGTTTGGCCCATTCATGGAAGAAATATAAATGGAATCATAATCTTTTGATATATATATATATATATATATATATATATAATTGTCAATGAATCTTTACTTATTTATTCATTTATATGTGGTGCTGAGAACCAAACCCAGTGTCTCACATGTGCCAAGGAAGCACTCAACCACTGAACCACAACCTGAGCCCTAGTACCATAATCTTTTTCCTCTTGAAAATGGCTTCTATTGATTATAGCATAAACAGCAGTTTATTCTATTAGATTGACAGGTAACATTTCTTTTTTTATCATGTTTTTATTTTACTGGTTCTTTTGAGTTATACATAATAATGGAATTTATCTTGACATACTTATAAGTGCATGAAATAATTTGTTCTAGTTCAGTCGTCAGTAATTCCTCTTCCTGTACCCTCGTCCCTCCCCCATTCCCTTCCGGTTCTCTACTAATCTTTTTGCTACTTACTGATTTTTTAAAATTAGTGTCTTTTGGATGTACATGATGGTGACATTCACTGTTGAGTATTCATACATACATAGAAAATTAGGTAAAAATCAATTCATTGTCTTTCCATACCCCATCTTTCCTCTCTTCTCTTCATTATCCTTTGTCTACTCCACTGATGCTTCTATTATGTTTTTATTATTCCGCCCCCCCCCCCACACTTATTGTGGAGTAGCTTCCACTTCTCATACAAAAAGTCATTATTCTTTATGGCTGAGTAGTGCCTGATGGCTGTGTATGAATACCACCTTTTCTTTATCCATTCATCTAATGAAGAATATTTCAATAAACTATTATTTTTCCCATTCATCTGTTCAGAGACATTTGAATTGTTCACACAGAGCTCGATTTTCTCAATTTGGTAAATACCTATAGGAACATATTTTCTAGGGTCACTTGTGTACTTAGGTTTATAAGAAAATGAGAGTTTTTCAAAGAGGTTGTGTGACTGTCAATTGCCACAAGCTTATGACACACAAGTGTGTCCATTGCCCCAAATATGGTATTGTTCCTCTCAGAGAGGTACTTCCACTAAATCTAGGGGTAGATCTTGAAATGATTTATCATGCCTAGAGCACAACACTTGCCTCATATGCTTGTGCCTTTTAGTACTCAGAGGCATCTGTTTTCTCCAGGAGTTAAACAAAAGTTCATGAATTGGAAGCAGAGATTATCATCTGGCATTTTCTAATTCCTCACATCCCTGAACAACCTTGCAATGAAGGATTATAATGTCAGCAGGGGGCACAGACCTTCACTTTCTCAATCAAGACCTAGAGTGGTGTTCTAGTTTCTTGCCCTAGGAACACACTTCAAGAGCTCAGCACTGGGGGCATTTATTTAGAAGAGCCTTGGGGTACACATGGCCAAGGAAAAGGGAGGGGACTGAGGCAGGGTTGAGCAGAGGGAAAAGTTGAGCTCAGGTTCAGGCCCAAAGACAGTCTTAGCCAATCCTGCAAGGAACTCTGAGCTGAACTGGCCCTTCAGAGTTGTCCCAGGTGGAGAAGGGTGGCCAAACTTTCATGCCTCAGCTTGGAGCAGTCATTGGATATGGGCTTCCCTGAGAAGAGCCATGGCCTTGAGTGAGGCATCTCTCCACAGCTATAGGAACTGGCAGCTGAAACCTGTGTCCGTGCACACCAGGGGCAATAAAACTTCATCTGAAGGAATAAAAGCCTCCATCTCTCAGTCCTTATCAGATATAAGTCCATGTGAGATCGTATGTAGGCCCAAAAGCCCCCTAGGGCTTCTCCCTGCCAAATAAATACAGTGAGTTTCCATCTTGTAATCCCACCATCTCAATATTGACTTATTCTCCTTCTCAGTCGGGCATTTCACTCCCATCCTCTTCTGTTCCTAGATTTCCTGAGTTCAGTCTCTCAGCCTGGTTTTTCATCTCTTGTAACATTAGGAAAGACAGAATTGCCCACCTGGATGAGATAGGGATGAAGATATGGGGTTTTGCTGCCTTTACTCAGGACCTCAAACATGTATCAACTTTTTATTACTCTTGTCTTCAATTCTAGAGCCTTACTAAAATTCTGTGGGGAGGAGTAAGGATGGCTGTTATGAGGAGAGGGGGCTTGCTTCTCTGAAATCTTTCTTTCTCTATCCAAACTAGCACTGTCAACTTCAAAAATACATTCTGCATTTGTCCACTGTGTGCAATTTCAACAATACTAATAAAGTCTAAGTTAGCATTACTCTCACTTGTATTATCTAGATGGTCTAGCTGCTACTCCAGCCCCTACATTTTTCACAAGACTAAGCTGATTATTGAAATTTGGAAATCATATCATGTCAACTGCTGTTTTCAACTTCTAATGCCTTCTCCTTTCAAGTTGCGAAAGAATCAAACACTTACCATGAGATACAAGGCCCACATACTCTGGCCCTGCCTCTTCTTCCTTTCTATGCCCCAGACACAAATGAGCTTCCTTTCTATTCCTAAGAAAACACAATCACCCTGCTCTGCATTAGGCCTGTTGCACATACTGATTCCTGAAAGTGGAAAATCCTGCTCTGGACCTTAAGGGACTCAAAAATGTCTTCTGCTCTGTGAAGCATTCCGTGACCAAGTGTACCATTTGGGACACTTGCATCCCAGGGAGCATATCCCCAGTGAGAAAAAAGCAATGACATTTCTGTTTTCTCCAGAACAATCCTCTGCATTTGCGCCATACAATTCCCTCTAGGTCACAAAGGCAACACTTACTGCTCCATTAATCCTAGAAACACAAGCTTAGCATGAAAATTATGAGGAATACCCTTTAACGAAGAACTGACTGATCCCTGTGCATGTTTCTGGGATATTCCTGACTGCATTTTCCTACAAGCACACCCCACCTGCTCTGGTTACATTCAGAACCTTGGCGACCTCTGAGAGCACAAGTGGGATGCATTACACTGTCCAGCCCACACCACGCAATGGGATCCCACATGTGTGAGTGTGTGAAGCTTGGGAAAAGCTTCCTGGCATTCTACAGCCTCCTGTCCACCACACCCAGAAAAGCCACATGGAATCTAGAGAGACTACCAGTAAGAATAGACATGGAGCATACCTATACCCAGGCTGTACTAATGAAGGGAAGAAGAAATGTGTTCCTCCAAAGCCTCAGACCCTCACAATGAGGAAATATGGAAAGAAACTAGAATTATAAACCTGTCATCTAGGATAAAACAGAAGGGACTCATGAGTTCCCTGAAATGTTCATAGATTTTCACGTGTGTAGAGTTATTAAAGGGGAAGTTCTGTAGCTTTCAGCAGACTCTCAATGCCCATCAGGAATGCCAATGTTCATTTTAAATCTAAAATAATAACCTTAGGTATAATTTTTTAAATTAAGAAATAATTATATAAAAAGTAATATACTGTAGTTATTTAGTTAGAAATATGGTCAATACATGCATGATTTTAATAAAGAATATAGAACTGAATCTAAAAGATGATAAAAATGGCTTTGAAAAAGGACTTTGAAAGATTTTTGTACATCAGTGCTCATGCAGCACTATTCACAATAATCAAAAGGTGGAAAAAAACCCAAATATCCATCAATGGATGAATAGATACACAATACTTTGTGTACATTCAGACTGGGACAGTGTCTAGTGTTGAAGAGGAAGAAAATTCTGATACATGTTACAACCTGGATGAGCACATTATACTAAGTGAAACAAACAAGATACAAAACAACACATACTGTATCATTCCACTTGTTGTAGGTGCCATAATAGTCAAATTAATACAGAATCCATGGATTCTGGCAGCTGGAGCAGTGTGTAATAAGAAGTATTGCCTAATGGGTAGAGTACCATTTTGTGGTGAGGAAAGTTTCTGCAGATGGATAGTGGTTGTGATGATTGTATAATTAGAATATTTTTTATAGTCACTAAAATGGTTATAGATTATGTTACATATACTTAACCACAACAAAAATATTTTGATATTTAATGAAAGAAAGAGTTTCATGGATGTTCATAACTGCTTTACTTTCATTTCAAAGTGTGTTTAAAGAGTTCTTTAGTATTATGAAGAACCTTCTAGACAGTAGACATGATCAAAGCATGATATATTCATGTCGGGAAAGATCACAGTAAAACTCATTAATTTGCACAATTCATATATGTTAATAATTACAATTTGTTTTTTTAAAAATGCCCCTTTTCTAGGGCCAAGGCTGTAGCCCATTGGTAAAGTGGTTGCCTCGCATGTGTGAGGCACTGGGTTGGATCCTCAGCACCAAATAAAAATAAATAAAGATATTTTGTGTCCATCAACAACTAGAAAAAAAGTACACACACTTCTTCTATATAGCTTTGGTCTCATTTTGTTTGTCTGATACTAAGATCCATGACTACAGTGAGGTTTCTTTGTTTGCATTTTAGTTGGTACAGTGTTGCCAATTTTATTGTTTTATATCTACTTGAAACACTGTTTAGATATATCTCATTCATACAATTTGGATATGAAGAATATATTTTAAGGGTTCCCCTCTTTACTTTGTGGGTACACATTAGAAATAACAAATTTATTAAACAGCAATAATGTTACAAAACCTGCCCGGGGTAGAACAATCAGACTCAATTGGTCAAAAAATTTAGTTTCTTCAGGAGCAGTGGTTGGTGGTAGCCTGGGAAGCAGAGCATGTTACACTTGTCGAGCTGTGAGGTGCTACTGGGCCTCACTTTGGCAGTGGCAAGATCCAGGGGAAGGCTCATTAAGGACAGACACCCTGATGGAATTTGGGGATGAAGTAAAGAAGCTCAGTCAGGTTCTCTGCATCATCCAATGTTGACCCATGATTGTGGGGGCTAGAAGCATATACCATAGAGGAGGAAACAAGGACATAAGAAACAAGAGGTAGGCATGGCATCTAGACCATGGTAGGGGCCACAGGCACAGCCATGTTCAGGAGTGGTCTGAGAGTCCCTGAGAGATGCTACAACTTCCTGTGGCAACTTATAGGGTGGGGAGATCCACTTCCTAGGCCACAGTGAGCCCTAGTTGTTGTAGAGGGAGAAAGCATCAGGCATCCTCAGAAATGTCAATTCTTGAAAGTAACAGGGAACAGGTACTAGAGACAGGCTCATGCCAGAATTGCTGTATGACTGAGAACTTCTATGGTCCCTTCCAAGTTTCCTGAGTGGATTTGCCAGCATTTCATTACTGTAATTAAATATCTGAGGCAGACTACTTGGCAAACATAGAAATTTACTTTGACTCATGATTTTGGAGAACGAAAGTCCAAACAGGATGATGCAGTCACCTGTAAGGGTATGTACTGGTTGCATCATATGGTAGGGAGAGCGTGTATATATCTCTGTGTATATATGGTCTCTTTCCCTCTCCTTATAATGTCACTAGGATTCTGTGATGACAGCTGGATCCTAAGGAGCTAATCTAAACTAATCATATTCTAAAGGTCCCAACCTTAAACACTTTACACAGATTAAATCTCCATACTCTTAAAACCATTAACATAAGATTCATTGTTTTAATCAGGTTTTTCATCACTGTGAACAAAAGACCCAGCAAGAACAACTCAGGGAACATTTATTTGGGTCAGGGTTTCATAGGTTCCATGACTGGTCAGCTCCATAGCTCTGGGCCTCAGTGAGGCAGAACATTGCAGTGGAAGAGTGTGGCAGAGAAAAGCAGCTCAGAACAAGGTAACCAGGAAGCAGAGAGAGAAAAATCAATACTCATCAAAAGCAAAATATAAACCACAAAGGCCCCCAGTGATCTAATTTTCTCTAGCCACACCTTATGTGCCCACAGTTTTGACCCAGTTAATCCATATCACTAGATTAATTCAATGATTAGGCCATACCTATTGTGATCTAATCATTTATCTTATGAAAATTATTGCATTTTTTAAAACTTGAGCTTTTATTGGACATGTTATAGGTAAACAATAACACTCACACAGGACTAATTCTTCTGAATGAGTTCAGGAGGACAATTTATATTTGAACCAAAACACTAGGACTAGGGGTCAAAGACACAGTCACATTTACAATATATTCAGTAGCCAAGAGTAAAAGCATCCATTGGTGGCCAAGGCTTCTCCAAAGTCAAAGGTTCAAATCCCTCTAGTGGCAAGAAGATCCTGGAGACCTCCACTGGATCCAGAAACATAGAGGAATAAGAGTGGTCCAAGCCTACAACCTCAGCAGGTGTCATGCAGTCCCCAGTATCATCCTTGGCAACTCTTACAGGTGGAATGAAATCAGGAGGAGTCAGTGGGACAATTTCAGGGAGATTCAGCGTGATGTTATCCAGAGATTGCAAGCATGGGCCAGGGTGCATTGGTTCGTCAGGATCCAGTGGGGGACCCAAGGGTTGAAGATCAGGGGCACAGCAACATCCAGAAGCCTTGGCAGGAAAATAGGGCCCAGCTCTCACAGATATAGAATCCTTCATCAAAGCTCTATCCTCAGGCAAGGGCTGATGCTCAGAACCTGAAGCTGTGTTCCCTGTGGCCACCATTAGGAGTCCTTTGGTCTGGGTCAAGACAATAGGCTCAGGAGCCTCCAATTCCCAAGAACAAAGAGGATTGACAGTTTTGGTCCTTGAACGGATCCTTCCAGACTTTGAGAAGCAACCTTTAACTGTAGCCCTGGGCTGCATATAACCATTTGGGGATGACATGCTACAGGACGCAGGACATATTGGGGTGCAGCCACGGCTCCCACGGCATGTGGCTACAGGACATTTGAGGCATCTTTTTTGCTGCCTGCGGAGGTGTCTCAGGCTAGGCGCCAGTCTCCCAGGAACCTGTTTCTGTTTTGCTGATGCGGTGGGCTTGGTGTGGTCCAGAGCTGCTGGGTCTTGCGAGAGTGGGAACTGTCTCAGGCTGGGGGAAGCTTTCCTACGTGAAAGGACGTCCCTCCAGGTGGTCTTCGCCTGTCTACCAGGTGCTGTAGGCTCAGTGTGGTCCACTACGGCCCTGTCTTGTCCGCATTTCCACAGCTCATAGCGCTCGGGTTGCAGGATGCGCACAAAGGGGTCCATGGAGAAGCTGACCCTGAACTTCCCACAGCTGCACTGAGATGCCACTTTGCCATAATCAATCCACCTCGGAGTGGCGAAATTGATGGCCTCCGCACAGTTGAAGCCATGGTTGAAGCCAGCATGGTAGCCATAGGGGAATGTCACCATGAACTCACCAGCCTCCTGAGTCACGCGATTGAAGGGAATGCCATTCTCATGGAGGACTGTGGGTGAGATGAGGGCCACCTTGTGCCTCAGGAAGGCCTCACAGCACTGGGAACTGCCCGGGAAAAGCTCCCTGGCCAGGCGCTCCAGGCGCTGCCCATGTTCAGGGGGCACCGCGTACCACGTTTTGGGCTCCCCAAAGTGCAAGTAGTTGATGCTGTAAAGGTCCATGTCCTCCGTGTGCCACGCAAAAGTGGTCTTCCACATGCCAAAGTACAGGTAGGGCGTGTTGACACCCTCAATGACAACTCCACATTCCTGTTCCAACAGGTCCAGAATGGTTCCCAGGTGTCCCAGGTTCCACTCTTTAGTGTTCTCATCAAATAAGGAGCCACTGATGTCAGCACCATAAATTGGTGAGTCATAGAGGCGGCTCTTCCAGTACTTTCTCTCCAGATCTTCAAAATTCAGGTGAAGGGGAGTTCTGTACTTTTTGCTGTCTGCCAGGAGGTGATACTCTCTCACCGTCATGGCTTTCTTCTTTTTGTGGTATTGAGTGAACATACCTGCCTTCCCAGAGACCACCTGCTGCAGGGGAGTGGCTATTAAGATGTCACTGACATCATCATAGGACTCCCTGGCTCTCCATTCCTTGGGTGGAATTACCTTGGCCAGGCCAGCTCTGTGTGCCCCTTGGGATTCCATGTAGGCAATATAATTGTTGAAATCTGAGAATTCTTCCATGGTTGGGTGGAATGTCATAATGGTGCAACTTCTTGTCTGGGTAGCAGAGTGAGCAGACTTCATGGTGCAATATTTTCAGCAACAGATTCTAAAACCTTAGATGAATTATAGATTCCTGAGAATGTTTGGGAATTATTTCTTCTCCTTGTCTTCTTCCTCCTTATTTTCTGTCCTTCCTTCTTTACTCCCTCCTTTCTTTCTTCTTTTAAGTATGTTTGTTTATCTCTGACGCAGTAACCCAGTCTTGAGCCTCCAATTCAATGATATATCTTTTCCAGGTTTGCTGATTCACCAAAGGTACTCTATTCTGATCAGCGGATATTTTACCCAAATAAAATATAGTATTTTCCAGTGGAGCAGGTACCACAATCCAAGAACTGGCTCAGCCTGCAGCTCAGTGAGTTTCCCTTTGTTGGATCTGTAAGGAATGACAATGACCAAATTATACTTATATTGTGTGCAGGTACAAATATGTAACAAATGCAACCATTAGAGCATAGCATTGTGGCCCATTCCTGTAATCCCAGCAACTCGGGAGGCTTAGGTAGAAGAATCACAATTTCGAGGCCAGCCTCAGCAACTTAGGAAGATGCCTGAGCAACTTAGTGAGACCATATTTCAAAATAAAAAATGAAAAGGGCTTGGGAATGTAGCTCAGTGATAAAGCACCCCTGGGTTCGATCTCTAGTACCCCCTCCAAAATAAATCCAACAATCATGTAGAAAGAAGTATAATGTAACAATGCAATCATTGGGAAAATAGCGAATCCTCAAATGCTAAACTCATAGCATTTTGTAAGTAGATTCTCTTACTTTCTTTTCTATAATCTTTTTTAGAATGATTTGGGTTTATGAGGCCATGAGCATAACCTTGATTCCAAAACCAAAACAAGCCCCACTGAAATCTCATAGGCTCGTTTATCTAATGGCAAATTTACAAATATATTAAAAAAGAAATAAATGAAATCTGTAATGCAGCTGGGTATTAAAAGAATAATACACCACAAAGGTTTTGTTGTTTTATTTGTTAGATTATTTTAAAATTAACCTTTTAAACTTTGGATACTTAAGGCTTTAGAGGGAAACCCCAATTTTTCACTATATAGCTTTGTACAAAACTTGAGTTATGTAAGATTTAAATGAAAATATACAATCAAGGAAAAATAAATAAATAGAAGATGAATCGTACTTCATGGTTTTCAGGATGATTTAAAAATCCAGCAGTGTAATGGAAAGCAGTATGGAGATTCCTCAGAAAACGTGGAAAGGAACCAGCATTTGACCCAGCTATCCCACTCCTTGGTCTATACCCACAAGACTTAAAATCAGCATACTATAGTGATGCAGTCACATAAATGTTTATAGCAGCTCAATTCACAATAGCTAAGCTGTGGAAGCAACCTAGATGACCTTCAATAGATGAATGGATAAAGAAAATTGGAATATATCACAATGCAATATTACTCAGCAATAAAGAGGATAAAATTATGGCATTTGCAGGTACATGGATGGATCTGGAGAGTATCATGCTAAGTGAAATAAGCCAAACCAAAAAACCAAAGGCCAGAGGTTCTCTGTGATAAGCAGATGCTGATCCATAATTACGAGTAGGGGTAGGGAAGAATGAAGGAAGTTTAAATTGGGCAGAAGGGAGTTCAGGAAGAGGAGGGGTGTGGGGGTGGGAAAAGTGGTAGAATGGACATTATTATCCTATATACATGTATGATTACACTACTCGCATGACTCTACTCCATGTTCAGCCAGAGGAAGAAGTTGTGTTCCATTTGTGTACAATGTGTCAAAATGCATACTACTGTCATGTATAGCTAATTAGAACAAATTTAACAGTAAAAATAAAAAGAAATAGTACATATTAAGAAAAAAATCCAGTAGTATACCTGTTTACACAAATAGTTGAAAAAAGGATATTATTTCATGAGAAATATAATTAAAATAACTTAATCTCTAATAATTACTTGATATACATCATGTATGTTTTAATTATTAATTTTTAAAAAGAGGTATAAATTCCCTTCATGAAGAATACTTTGTAGCAGATTTCAAACAGAAATTAATCAGAAGAGAAAAAGAAGGTCCCTATATCTTAGACAAGGGAACAACCCAATAAAAATATAAAACAATAGTAAATATTCATGTCCCAGATGTCAACCCACCCAATTATATGGACAAAAGATACCCCATGATATTAAATCCCACATAGACCTCACATCATAATAGTGAGTGCTTTCAGTATATCTTTATCACCAACAAACAGGCATCAAAAATATAAAATCAATTAAGAGATCTCCAACCTAAATAACATTATAAATCTAATGAACATAATGGACATCTATAGAATATTCCACCACAAAACAGCTATAATTTAACTTCCTCTCAGCTGTACATGACACTTTTTTCAAAATAGCCCATATTCTAGGCCACAAAGTAAATCTTAGCAAATACAAAAAAATCTATATAACCCCACATATCCTATTAGATCATGATGGAATAAAGCTAGAAATCAAGAGCAAGAAAAATAATAAAAACTGCATAAACACATGGAGATTACACAAAACTTTCAAAGGAAGAGGGGATAGAAGAAAAAATGAGGATAGAAATCAAGAAAGTCTCAGCAACACATAAAAATAAAAAATAAAATAAAAGTCCATCTACAACAAAAAAATTTATAAAAAATACACGAGAACAGAGATATAAAATATTAAAATCTCTAAGACAGTATGAAAGCAGTTCAAGAGGAAAATTTGTAGCATGGAGTGCCTACATTAAAAAATTAGAGGGGGCTAGGGATATAGCTCATTGGTAGTGCCTGCCTGGCATAAGTGAGGCCCTGGGTTTGATCCCTAGTGCCACAAAAAGAAAAAAAAAATAAGAGATCTTCCAAATAAATAACCTTATATTCCAGCTCAAGGTCTTAGAAAAAGAAGAACAATCTAACCTCAAAACCAGTAGAAGACAGGATAACTAAGATCAGAGTCAAAATCAATGAAATTGAGTATAAAAAAACTGCAGAGGATCAACACAACAAAGAGTTGGTTCTGTGAAAAGATGAGTAAGATGATCAAACCCTTAGCCAAATTAAGCAAAAGAAAGGGTGAGAAGGTGCAAATCAACAAGATCAGAGATGGAAAAGGAGATATTACCACAAACTCTTCTGAAATCCATGTTCTGATTACCAGAACCTATATTGAAAATTTTTACTCCAAGGAACTGGGAAATCTGGAACACATTGACAAATTTCATATGCTGCCCAAATTGAATCAGGAAGATGAAGAAAACCAAAACAGACCAATATTAAGCAATAAAATTGAAACAGCACATAGAAGACTTAAAAAAGAAAAAAGAAACAAAAGGGGCTAGGGTTGTGGCTCAGTGGCAGAGCGCTTGCCTAGCATGTGTGAGGCACTGGGTTCGATTCTCAGAACTGCATATAAATAAATGAATAAAATGAAGTTTCATCAACATTTTTTAAAATTAATAAAGAAAGAAAAGCCTAGGATATGATATCTTCTCATCTGAGTTCTAGCAGACTCTTTATCAGACTTTCTCAACTTATTACATGAATATGAAAGGGAGAGAACAATCACAAATTCATTTTATGAAGCCAGTATAACCCTGATACCAAAACCAGAGAAATATCCATCAAGGAAAGAAAACTACAGACCAATATCCTTGATGAACATAGAGGCAAAAATCCTTAATAAAATATTAGCAAGGTGCATTCAAAAACACATCAAAAAGATAATACACCAAGATCAAGTGGGTTTCATCGCAAGGATGCAAGTTTTGTTCACCATATGCAAATCAACAGATATAATTCACCTCTTAAACATAATTCAGGACAAAAATCACATGATCATCTCAATAGACCCAGAAAAGGCCTTTGATGAAATTCAACACACATCCATGTTAAAAACTTTTGAGAAGCTTGGGATCGAAGGAACTTACACTCAACATCATAAAGGCCATTTTTTTTAAAAAAAATATGTTTTAGTTATAAGTGGACCTTTATTTATTTTTTATTTATTTATACGCAGTGTTGAGAATCAAATCCAGTGCCTCATACATGCTAGGCAAGCGCTCTACTACTGCCATAACCCAAGCCCAAAGACTTTTTATGACAAACCCAAAGCCAACATCATACTAAATGGAAGAAAAACTGAAAGAATTTCCTCTAAAATCAGGAAAGATACAAGGCTGTCCACTCTCACCACTCTTACTCAATACAGCCCTTGAAACATTAATCAGAGCAATCAGGCAAGAAAAGGAAATCAAAGGGATACAAACAGGAAAAGAAAAAATCAAACAATCTCTGTTTGCTGACCATATGATCTTATATCTACAAGACCTAAAATAACTCAACTAGAAGACTCCTATAGCTTATAAATAAATTTAGCAAAGTAGCAGGATACAAACTCAGCACCCACAAATCAATAGGTTTCCTATACTACAACAGTAATTCATCTGAGGAAGAAATTAAGAAAACCATTTCATTCACAATAGTCTCCTCCTCCAAAAAAAAAAAAAAAAAAGAAAGAAAGAAACAGAAAACTTGGAAATTAAACTAACTTAAGGACATAAAAGAGTACTACTATGAAAATCATAGAACACTGAAGAAAGAAACTAAAGAAGACCTTAGAAGATAGAAAGACATCCATGGATAGGCAGAATCAAATTGTCCAAATGTCCATACTACCAAAAGCAATATACACATTCTGTGCAATCCCCATCAAAATAATAATGACATTCTTCACAGAATTAGAAAACAACAATTCTTAAATTCATTTGGAAGAATAAGAGACCCAGAACAGCCAAAGCAATACTAAGCAATAAAAGTGAAGAAGGAGGCACCACAATGCCTGATTTGGAATTTTACGACAGAGATGTAGTAACAAAAACAGCATGGTATTGGTGTGAAAATAGACAGGAAGACCAATGACACAGAATAAAAGACACAGAGACAAATCCATACACTTCTAGCTGTCTGATATTTAACAAAGGTGCTAAAAATATTTTTTGAAAGACGGCCTTTTTAACAAATGGTGCTGGGAAAACTAGAAATGTAGAAAAATTAAACTAGAACCCTCTCTTTCATCCTGTACAAAACTTAAATCAAAATGGATCAGACTTAGAAATTATTCCATAAACTTTAGAATAAGAAAACATAGGGTCAACACTTCATTTTGTATTTGCTGGCACTGACTTCCTTAACAAGATTCCAAAGCAGAAGAAATAAGACCAAGAATCTAAGTGGGATGCCATCAAACTAAAAGTTTTCTGCATAACAAAGGAAATGATGAAGAGCATGAAGAGAGAACCTACAGAATGGGAGAAAATCTTGGCTATCTATTCCTTTAAAGGGGTATTAATATGCAGAATATACAAAGAACTAAAAAAACTTAACGCCAAAAAACAACTCAATCAATAAATGGGAAAAAAAACTAAATAGAAACTTCTCAAAAGAAGAAAAGGTAGCAGAATACAACAGTCACTAATATGGCAGTATGTAAAAATGTGATGTGTAACCGATGTGATTCTGCAATCTATATTTGGGGTAAAAATGGGAGTTCATAACCCAATTGATTCTAATCTATGAAATATGATTTGTCATGAGCTTTGTAATGTTGTGAACATCCAATAAAAAAAAAAAGAAGAAACACAAATGGCCAACAAATGTATGGGGAAAAAAATGTTCAACATCTCTAGCACTTAGGGAAATGCAAAACAAACCTACACTAAGATTTCATCTTACTCCAGGCAAAATGACAATCATCAAGAACATGAACAATAATAAATGCTGGCAAGGTTGTGGGGGAAAAGGAACTCTTATACATGGTTGGTGGGACTGCATACCAGGACAACCACTGGGGAAAGCAGAAAGGAGATTCCTCAAATAACTAGGGATGAAACCACCATGACTCAGAAGTGTCACTCCTTGGTATTTTCCCAAAAGAGCTAAAATCAGCATAATACAGTGATATAGCCATATCAATGTTTATAGCAGTACAATTCAGAAATTAATCGAGGAGCAAAAGGAAGTCTAGCAAATTAGAAGAAGAATGTGAGGGGGAGGGAGGAAGGGAGGGCAAAGTGGAGGAGAAGAGGGAGGTTACATACTGACATAGATTTCCATGCATCTAGGAGTTTGTCTAGATGAACACAATTACAATGTACAAATATAAAGCTCTATTTTTTTTTTAAAAAGAGTATTTTTGTAAAGCAGTAAGCAGGCAAACAATCACAAAACATGTACTTATACAGGTCCAATAATCATTATTTTTAGTAGCATTCTAATTAAAATTCAATCACTGCTTAGGATTAAGCGAAAAAAAAGTTATTAGAAACACTGCGCTCAGCAAATTTTCTAGATTCAAGGTCAGCATATAGAAATCTATACCATTCTGCACACGAGTTAATAATCAATTACAAAATGGAATACCAAAAACACTTCAATTCTCTATTTTTTTAATTTAATGCTGGATAATGAGCAAGGTCCTTAATGTTCCAAACACATGCTCTACCACTGAATCCCACCCCTGTCCTGATTTCAAGTTTTTTAACAAGAGAAACTCAAGGTTCCAATAAAGAAATATAGACTGTAAGTGCATGCAATCCCAGATATTCCAAAGACTGAGACAGGAGGATTGCAAATTCAAAACCAGTTCAGCAACTTAGCAAGGCCCTAGCAACTTAGAGAGACCCTGTCTCAAAATAAAAATTTTAAAAGGACTGGGGATGTGGCTCACTGGATGAGTGCCATTGGATTCAATTTCTGGTACCATCCACCAAAAAAAAAAAAAAAAAAGAGGATCAAAGAAGAACTTTAAAAAATAAAAATAAAAAAGAAATAGGAATATACACATTGATGAAATTTATGCACCTAACACAGTCCTGAGACACAGAAAACAGACGGAAAGTCAAAAATTAAAGGTAAAAATCATCAGTGATGCTGGGAATTTTTTGTATTGGTTTGGTTTTTGTTTTGTTTTGTTTTGTTTTAACACATTCCTTAGAATACTATACAGAGTAGACAATAAAATGAATTGTGCTATAAAAATATTTAAACAAACCTAACAACTTCAAACATAGCCAACTACAAATACATGACAATTGGAAAATCCTTTTCAATAAACACAAAACAATTATAAGTACATACCAACTACAAGCCTACAAAATAAATATCAATTAAAATTTCATGCAATCTATATATTACGCATCCTCAAAAACAATGAAATAAAACTGAAATCAACAATAAAAGCAATGAACCCAATCATATTTATTGAAAATAAGTATCTGTATTTTTAAATATTCACTCACTTTATGTAAACTCAATTAAATGAACCAAACAATATAAAATTACACAAAGGAAAATGGAAGTTAAATTAATGATAGAATGATACATAAGCAAAAGGGAAAACAAACCAATGCAAAAGTTTAGATGGTTAATAAAACTGAAATCAGACACCTTTAAAGAAAATAAAAGAACTATCTAGAACTGAGCAGAAAATATATCCAATGAAAGAGGAGCATCCTGTATTGCTGGAAAATAAGAATATGCTAAATACAAACAAAAGCATTGAAGGTAGAATCCAAAGAGAAACAGAAACCATTGGATATGGCTCTCAATGACCAGAGTTCAAATGAGTTGACCAAATTAAAACAATTTTGGGGGGCGGGGTAGTAATGGGAATTGAACCTGGAGGCACATAATCAATGAGCCACATCTGGAGCCCTTATTACTTATTTTGAGACAAGGTCTCCCTAAGTTGCTTAGGGTCTTATGAAGTGGCTGACTTTGAACTCGCTATCCTCCTTCCCCAGCCCAAACTGAGGAAAATCAAATCTACTATATGAATGAACAAAGGTGTTTAATTGACAAGAACTCACCAATTTTGGTTCTTTAATTGTAACAAATGTCCCATACAAATGCAACATGTTAATATTAAGGAGAGTTGCTGGGCATGGTGGCACACATCTATAATCCCATTGACTCCCTCAGCCTCCTGAGTTGCTGGGATTACAGGTGGGTACCACCACTTCAAGCTAAAATAGTATACAATTCCAGCCAAGGTACAAAATAAATATCTCTAACTTCATATAGATACACATAAATGATAGAATAACTTGAGAAAAATGGGAGAGAAGAGACAAATTTCTCCTCCAAAGAATTCAAATAAATTCCACAGAAGCTCTGCCCTGAAGAAGAGAGCATTGTCCCTGTCCTTACTCTTGTACTTGAACAGTGACTTCCTTCCAGAGGTGCATATGGCTAGCAGGGGAAGGGGTGCGGAGTGCATGATAGTAACTCCACAGTGGAGAAACCTGACAACCACTATTTTGGCCAGGTCAATGTGGAGTCCTGAGTCATGTTGATAATGTGTACCCTGGAAATGATATGATGTGATAAAAAGGGCAGAAACACAGCTACCCCATTGGATCATAGGAAAGACATCAGAGTTCAATCCAGGGGTATCCTACAGTGTGTCAGACCAGCTCTCCCCCAAAACCTCAAGTTTCTGTGCAAATGTTTCCTCAAGACCAGGGAGAGCCTGAGAAACTGTCAGGGCCAAGAGAGAGCTAAGGAGAGGTGAAAACTAGATGTCATGTGGTGCTTTCATCGGGATGCTGCAATAGAAAACAGACTCTAGGCTCAAGAATAGGGAGATATGTTAGGCAAGGATTCTATACTGAGCTACAGCCCAAACTGAGGGAAATCTACTATACGAATGAACAAAGGTTTTTAATTATCAAGAACTCACTGATTTGGGTTCTTTAGTTGTAACAAATATACCACACGGATACAAGATATTAACATTAAGGGGAGTTGCTGGGCAGGGTAGTTTACACTTGTGATCCCACCTGTAACTCCCGGAGCTAAGATAGGAGGTTCGCGAGTCCAGCCTCAGAAACTTAGTGAGGCCCTAAGTAACTTAGGAATAACCTGTCTAAAAATCAAAAATATAAAGGGCACCACTGGGTCAATCCTCAGTACAAAAAAAGTGGTGGGGATAAGGATCCCTGCTCCTCTGAAGCCAGAGCCCAAACCTAAACAGTCCCTGCAAAAAAGGGAAAGTACTAAAGGGGAAAGTTGAACTCACCTGGGTGTGAATAACCCTGTAAAAATGGAGATGCCAAACACACAGGGAGTTGAAAGTGCTGGAAATGCCAAGGGACTGTGCACTATTGATCACTGAGTGCTCCTGGCCACTGCACAGTCTGAAATACTACTTTTATCAGGTTCATAAAAATGCAGAACTCGGTTTTACTTTTTAAAAACGCTAAGTTGTTTTCACATGAGGCACTTCATTTCTGCTTTGGGGGAAAGGAGCAGGTCATTAGTAGAATGTCTCCAAAGCTGGATTGCTGTGGGGAAAACACCTTTCCCTGCTAGCTTTGAGACTTCCTCTTGGCTCCCAGAAGGAGGGATTCCCTAACCTTGGCACACACAGCCACTTGGCACAAACACCTTGTGGTGAGTGGGGGAAAACTCAAATTCATCTTTATGTTCTCTCCCATCTTCATAGACTTAACTACCTAAATCTAGAGGCTTACTGGGACCTGACCCCCAGCATCCTTTCTACCCATGTCAGCGAATCTGGACTTTCCAGTGACCTTTTTGACATAGTGCTCTCAAAAGGACAGCAATTCCTTCTCTAGACTGGGCCTCTTTTCTAACTGGGCCATTTTCTTTCCATTTCCTGCAAGTCAGGGTTGGCTTGTGAAAAGCTGTTAAACATCATGCTAAAGCTGAAATACCAACCCTCACTCTAAACTCTCCCTATTCAGGGCATCTCATAAATAAATCATTGGGTCTTATGACTTTCTGATTTTAGTATCCCCTCCAAGAAGGAGTTTTACCATTGTTGTATACTATTAATGATGGTCTGCCATGTCCTGCCTTAGTACCAATTTGTTTATTAAAAAAAAATCTTTAATAGCCAGGCATGATGGCACACGTCTACAATCCCAGCAGTTTAGGAAGCTGAGGCAGGATGATTGCAAGTTTAAAGCCAGTCTCACCAACTTGGCGTGGCCCTAAGCAACTTAGCAAGACCTGTCTCTAAATGAAAAAAAAAAAAAAAAGTCGGGTTGGGGAGGTAGTTTAGACGGTAAATGACACTGGATTCAATCCCTGGTACCAAAAAAAATTAAATATCTTTAATAAAATTAGATACAGTTAAAAAGGAAATTCAAAGAATTAATATTAAAAAATTCTTTTTTAAATCAGGGCATAAAATGAACCATAAACAATAAAAAACCTAACACCTAATATAGATGACAACAAAAAAGGAAAAAATGATTTCTTTGAAAAAACTACAAAATAAATCACAGTGATAAAATAGGAGACACTGCCATAAATTTATCAGAGGTCCTTGGTTTTAAAAGTATTGTTGAATCTTACCAACAACATGGTGGTAACATTTCCTCAAAAGTAAAATATCCAAGAAGGCCCACCAGAGAAACAGAGGGACCTACCTTCCCCAGCAAATTCTAGATCCAGGTGGAGACACTCCAGCACACAGAGAAGGCTTCCTCTGCACACCTACTGTCCACAGGAAGCCCAGACCCTGAGGACCCTGTTTTATACCTGAGCTCAGCTTCAATCTAATCAACACCCACCTGATATAATCACAGGGCTGGGTTCTAGGATCACCACCCCACCTAATCCAATGCCATCCACCCTCCTCTTTTCTTAATTCAATCAAATCAAATCTAAGAAAGAGGTTGAACATCAACGATGGTAAAAGACAAACAGGCTAAAATTAAGCAAAGGAACCTGACATATCAAACTGTAGTAACACTCGCCTCTTAGCCCAGCCCCTTAAGCGGGAAGCTGAAGCCAGATTGCAAGTTTGAGTCCAGCTTTGTCTATGTAGGAATACCCTGTCTCCAAATAAAAAAGAAAAAGCTTGGGAATAAAGCTCAGTGGTAAGACTTTCCTGGGTCAAATCACCAGTACAAAAAAAAAAAAAAAAAAAAAGAAAGAAAGAAGAAAGGAAGAAAGAAAGGAGCAGAAACAAAACAAACCTGGCATAGCAATACTAATGTCAGATAGATCCGTGGGATCAAAGAGAGATTTTCATAGCTATTGGAAAGAAAAACTCCAAAGAAGCATACTGCAGTGGTGAACTTTGGTAGCTAACCAGCCAGCAGCCAAACCTAGAGAACCAAGTCTGAGAGCCACAAGGTAAATCTGACCAATCTTCTACCAGGCTTAGAATAGTGCTTTATTTTGACACCACTCCCTCAGAAGCTGACAGAGTAGAAAAGGAAAGAAACAATGTCATCAAGTACGAACAACTAAACAAGTTTCATCTCATCACCTGCAACAAACACAAAACCAATGAAGGAAAAATACTTTTTAATGTACATAAAATGTTTGGGCTGGGGATGTGGCTCAAGCAGTAAAGCCCTCACCTGGCATGCACAGGGCACTGGGTTCCATCCTCAGCACCACATAAAAATAAAGATGTTGTGTCCACCGAAAACTGAAAAATAAATATTAAAAAATCTTCTCTCTCTACTTTTCTCTTCTCTTCTCTTCTCTTCTCTTCTCTTCTCTTCTCTCTCTCTCTCTTTAAAAAAATAAAAAAATAAAAAATATACATAAAATGTTTGCAAAACTTAACCATGCAGAACTACAAAAAACATCTATAAAAATTTCAGACAATATTGAGCAGTTGATCACAATTAAATAACATTAAAACTATAAAAGTACATATTTACTTAAAATTTAATATCCACATTTCTTTAAAAAATCTATTCATCTTTGTTAAACTGTGTGAAAACAAATGAAAACCAAACCAAGCAAAAGTCAATGAAGTATAAAAATACTAATAAAATGATAAAGGGGAAAACATATATGAAATTGAGATGGTTAATAAAACTGCAATCTGATATTTTTAAAGAAAAATAAAATGAAGAAGCGACAACACTGATGAACAAGAAGTTTCTAGGTCTGGGCAAGGAAATACATGACACTGAAGCTTTTTGCATTGCCTGAAAATGAGAATGTGCCAAATGCAAACATAAACATGGGCAGGAATATCAAAGGGAAGCAGAAACCATTAATGAAAATGGCCCCAGTGATCACAGCTGGAATGACCAGGAGCAAAAGGAAGAGAGTGTACAATTATAAATCAGTGTCTCCAAGGTGGTACAGATACACACAAATGATAGAATACATTGAAAAAAGGGGAGAAGAGACAAATTTCTCCTTCAGAAGAATTCAAATAAATTCCACAGAGCCTCAGCCCTGAAGAGGGGAGCACTGTCCCTGTCCTTACTCTTGTCATTGAACAGTGACTTCCTTCCAGAGGTGCCTATGGCTATCAAGGGAGGGGGTGGGGAGTGCATGATAGTAACTCCACAGTGGAGAAACCTGAAAATCACTGTTCTGGGCAGGTCAATGTTGAGTCCTGAGTCATGTTGATAGGGTGTACCCTTGATGTGATGGGATGTGATGTGATGTAAAGTGATGAACAGAGCAGAAACACAGCTACCCCAGCTCATCATGGGAAAGACATCAGAGTCCAATTGGGGGACATCCTATAGTATGCCAGACCAGATTCCCTCAAAATCCTCAAGTTTCCTCAAGTCCAGGCAGAGCCTGAGAAACTCAGAGCCAAAAGAGAACTAAGGAGAGGTGCAAACTAGATGTAATATGGTGCTTTAGTCAGGACTCTGCAACAGAAAACAGACGCTAGGCTCAAGAATAGGAAAATATGTTAGGCAAGGACTCTCCAGTCTGAACCAAGGGAAATCTGATATATGAATGAACAAAGGCTTTTAATTATCAAGAATTCATTGATTTTGGTTATTTATTTGCAACAAATGTACCACACGAATGCAAGATGTTAATGTTGAGGGGAGTTGCCAGGCGGGGGTGGCACACACCTATAATCCCATCAATTCCAGAGGTTGACAGAAGCATTGCAAGTTCGAGGCCAGCCTCAGTAATTTAATGAGACCTTGTCTCCAAAGAAAAGATAAAAGTGGGCTGGGATGTAGCTCAATAACACAGCATGCCTGGGTTAGATCCCCAGTACCAATAAACAAACAAACAAATAAGGAAGTTGTAGGGATATGGAAGGGGTGTTGTATGGCAGTCTCTGTTCTATGCTTAAACTTTATGTAAATCTGAAACACTTAAAAATGCAACATTTTGGGGGCTGGGGATGTGGCTCAAGCGGTAGCGCGCTCGCCTCGCATGCGTGCGGCCTGGGTTCGATCCTCAGCACCACATACCAACAAAGATGTTGTGTCCGCCGAGAACTAAAAAATAAATATTAAAAATTCTCTCTCTCTCTCTCACTCTCTCTCCTCTCTCACTCTCTCTTAAAAAAAAATGCAACATTTTTCCAAAACAATATTAGGAAGGAAGTTTAGAAATACAATCAGGGTTTTTAAAAGTTTACAAAACAATAAAATGCAACATAAATCAAATGATTCTGTTAATGATTATATGCCTCTTACATGCTTTAGAACAGAAACAACTTGATGTTTTTTAAAATTGTGCAATGTATCAGAGAAATGCAAATCAAAACCACCCTAAGATACCATCTCACTCCAGTAAGATTGGCAGCCATTATGAAGTCAAACAACAACAAGTGTTGGCGGGGATGTGGGGAAAAGGGTACACTTGTACACTGCTGGTGGGACTGCAAAATGGTGAGGCCAATTTGGAAAGCAGTATGGAGATTCCTGGGAAAGCTGGGAATGGAACCACCATTTGACCCAGCTATCGCACTTCTCGGACTATTCCCTGAGGACCTTAAAAGAGCGCACTATAGGGATACGGCTGCATCAATGATTATAGCGGCACAATTCACAATAGCTAGACTGTGGAACCAACCTAGATGCCCTTCAATTGATGAATGGATAAAAAAAATGTGGCATCTATACACAATGGAGTATTATGCAGCACTAAGAAATGACAAAATCATAGAATTTGCAGGGAAATGGATGGCATTAGAGCAGATTATGCTAAGCGAAGCTAGCCAAGCCCTAAAAAACAAATGCCAAATGTCTGCTTTGATATAAAGAGAAAAACTAAGAACAGAACAGGAAGAAAGAGCATGAGGAAAAGACTACAGTAAACAAAGACGAATGGGGGGAGAGAAACGGAGAGAGAAGGGAAAGCATATGGAAATGGTAGGAGACCTTCAAGGATACATAAAATTATAAGAGGTTATGAGGGGCAAGGGGGAGGGAAAAAAAAAAAGGGAGAGAATTGAACAACAGCAGGGGAGGTAGAGAGGGAAGATGGGAGGGGAGGGGAGGGGAGGGGGGATAGTAGGGGATAGGAAAGGTAGCAGAATACAACAGTCACTAATATGGCATTATGTAAAAATGCGAATATGTAACAGATGTGATTCTGCAATCTGTATTTGGGGTGAAAATGGGAGTTCAAAGCACAATTTGAGTCTAATGTATGAAAGATGATATATCATGAACTATGTAATGCGATAAATAATCAATAAAAAAAAAGTCATTCTCAGTTAAAAAAAAAATTAAAAAAAATAAAATTGTGCAATGTAACATATTTATTGGATATTTACAAAATACATACATACATATGTACCATTAACAAATAACACAGTGAACAAAAGTGAGACCCCATTAGAGGTCAAGAAGCAAAACTTGCCCTGCACCTGACTGTTCTCTTCTTCCACAGATCACAGCCCTGTCTCTCTCCTAGACTCACCCTGGTCTAACTTCAAGGGCTTAATTTGCCTTAGCAGTACAAAATTAAAATTTTGACTATTTTATAGCATTGCATAGTTTTATATAAAACATAATTATATATAGTAATGTATTTTATACATCTTGATATTGCTTTATGTAGCTATACTTGGTTCTGCTTTCCTACCATAAGGTGTTCAGCAGACTAAGTATTTCTGCTCTTGATGGGCATTTGGGTTGTTCCCACTTTTGACCCCTTCCAAACAACACTGCTCTGAACAATCTCAGACATGTTCAATATATAGACATTTCAGTCAGCAAGTCACCATATTGAGGATTTTTGCATAAGTGTTCATCAGGTATGTTGGTCTGAAATTTTCTTTCCTTGATGTGTCTTTGCCTGGTTTTGGTCTCTGGATGATACCAGCTTCATAGAATGAGTTTGAAAGGATTCCTTCCTTTTCTAGTTCATAGAATAATTTGAGGAGTATTGATATTAATTCTTCTTTGTAAATCTTGTAGAACTCAGCTGTGAATCTATCTGATCCTGCGCTTTTCTTGGTTGGTATGTGTTTGATGGCTTTTTCTATTTCCTTGATTGAAATTGATCTGTTTAAATTGTGTATGGCCTCTTGACTCAGTTTGGGTTGATCATATGCCTTTAAAAATTTGTCGTTGTCTTCGAGATTTTATATTTTACTGAAGTATAAATTTTCAAAATAGTTTCTACTTGTCTTCCACATTTCAATAATGTCTGTTGAGGTATTTCCTTTTTCATCCTGAATTTTAGTAATTTGAGTTTTCTCTCTCCTTTTTGTTAGGGTGGCTAAGGGTTTATCAATTTTTTTTTTCAGAGAACCAGCTTTGTTTTGACAATTTTTTGAATTTTTTTTTTTGGTTTCAAATTCATTGATTTCTGACTTGATTTTAATTATTTCCTTTCTTCTACTACTTTTGGTGTTGGTTTGTCTTCTTTTTCTAGGGTTTTGGGATGTAATGATGGAGCCCTGGTCTGTTGAGATGAAGTTGAAAAATCCCTATCATCTACTAAACTCAGAGCCTTCCTAATATTATGGAGCAAGGAATTACTTGTATGTTTATTTTGAAGCTGGTAGAAACAAACCCACTGTGCTGCCAGTTGGATAAAAATGTAGCATATACAATTGCATACAGTACATAATATTTGACAATAAAAATAAATGACTATGCTCCAGGATTATAATGTTTGCTATACTATATTATTTATTGCTGCTTTAGAGTGTTCTCCTTCTGCTTACAAAAAGTTACTGTGAAACACTGTGCTGGCTGAAGCCTTGTATCTCACATTTACCACATTTATTGATTGCAATATTCTCTCATCTTTGACCTAATCTCATATGATTCTGACCATCATGACCCCTGAGCATACAAAATGTACTGCTAGCATTGCCAGGAAAAGGCCATATCAAGAGATGGACCTGGAAATGAAATTAGAAGTAATTGAGGACCACCAAAGCAGAAAATCAGTGATGGTTTTTTCTGGCCATTCAGTTCATTCAACTTCGCTGTGGCTTTGAACTGAAACAGTAACAAAGTGAGAAAACCTGCTGAAGGATCTACTTCATTGAAGGCAAGGAGACTAATCAAAATTGGAGACAGGTCCTCAGATATGCAGAAACTTGTAATGACTGGATTAAAGACCAGAGAGCAGTGGGACCTTCTCAGCACCATGAGAATCCCAGCCAAAGCAAAAAGTTTGTGATGTCTAAAGAAAAAACTGAATCTGATTACAATGTTGAATTTACTGCTGGCTCTAAGTGGTTTAAACCATTCGAGAATTTTTATTAATTACATAATATGAATGGGAGTAGAGTATCTGTGAATGCTGATATGAAGCAGATGGAGGATATTGGGAAATTCTAGAAAAGCTGATGTGTGTGTGTTGGGGGAGGGGAGGTTGGGGACATGGCTAGCCAGAGTGTATCTTCAATATAGACAAGCCCTTCCAATTCTGGAAACAGATGTCTGTAAGGACTTTCATCCATACTGAGGCCAATTCAATGTCAGGTTTCAAGACTTTTAGGGATAGGATTATGGCCTTGCTTGAGAGTAACGTTGCAAGCAACAAATTGAAACCTTTCACAGCAAGAAACCCAGGCCTTTAAGCATATCACTAACTGCATATGCCTGCAAAGTACAGGAGCAATAAGAAGTCAGAGATTACCCAGCTCCTCTTCCAATATGCCCTGCTGATTTCTGTGCTGTCAAAATGGGAAAGTACTGTTCAGAGAATAATATACCTGATGACACATTTCTCAGAACGTATCTCCATTATTAAGTGTCACATGGTTGTATATTAGAGGTCTTATGTACTCATACTTTAGATCTCTTGATCATAGAATATGTGAATGCAATCTATCATGTACACTGTTTTCAACAGTTTTCACCAATATGCACACTTACTAACTTTATGTGAGGCTGTTCCTTGCTCTTTACTTTTGCAAACCTTAGTAAATATCAACTTTTTTAGTTTTAGTCAGTCAGGAAAAGTATCTCATCAAGATTTGAATTTCCGGGCTGGGGATGTGGCTCAAGCGGTAGCGCGCTCGCCTGGGATGCGTGCGGCCCGGGTTCGATCCTCAGCACCACATACCAACAAAGATGTTGTGTCCGCCGAGACCTAAAAAAAAATAAATAAATATTAAAAAAAAGATTTGAATTTCCTTGATTATTGATAAGAATAGGCAATTTTTAATGTTTATTGATCTTTTGGATATTCTTTTTTTTTTAGATTTTACTTTGAAAAAGAATCTTGCTACTTGAACTCATGATCCTCCTATTGTGACTTGAATTATTTTGGGGGGGATGGATACTGGGGATTTAACTCAGGGTCATTCAAACACTGAGCCACATCTCCTGCCCATTATTGTATTTTATTTAGAGACTGGGTCTCACTGAGTTGCCTAGCACATCGCTTTTGCTGAGGCTGGCTTGGAACTCTCAATCCTCCTGTCTCAGCCTCCTGAGCCACTGGCATTACAGGCATGCACCACAATGCCTGGCTTTGAATGATTTTTTTCCCCCTGCACTCCAACTTAGTTCCCTCTTTCAATTCACTCATTTAAAAATATTGATCTTAAAAATCCTGTTCCCTTTTAGTTTGAGTACAATAGTACCCCAAAATATTTTACCTAATAGAGAATCCCCAAATGTTTAGCCCTGTTTGAAGCTTTCCTTTTATTTATTTTTTATACTCATTTATCAGTCACTTAAATATAGTTTATTTGATTTTATAGTTTAAAAATCAAGGTTCATAAATATTTAATAACATTAAATAAATATTTAATAACACAAAGCTACAGAGCTGAGGAACAGATAAGTACATTTTTTTGATCGCAAATGTTTAGATTTTCTTTCTTTTTAATTAATTTTTTATGAAGTATAACAGCAGAATGTATTACAATTCTTATTACATATATTGACCACAATTTTTCATATCTCTGGTTGTACACAAAGTATATTCACACCATTTGGTGTCTTCATACATGTACTTTGGATAATGATATACATCACATTCCACCATCATTTCTAACCCCATGCTTCCTCCCTTCCCATCCTACCCCTCTGCCCTATCTAGAGTTCCTCTACTTCTCCCATGCTCCCTCTCCCTATCCCACTATGAATCAGTCTCCTTATATCAGATAAAACATTCAGCATTTGGTTTGGGGGGATTGGTTAATTTAATTTAACATTATCTTCTCTAACTCCATCCATTTATCTGCAAATGCCATGATTTTATTCTCTTTTATTGCTGAGTAATATTCCATTGTGTATATATGCCACATTTTTTAATCCATTCATCTATTGAAGGGCATCTAGCACAATTCACAGTTTAGCTATTGTGAATTGTGCTGCTATAAACATTGATATGGCTGTGTCCCTGTAGTATGCTGTTTTTAAGTCCTTTGGGTATAGTCCAAGGAACAGAATAGCTGGGTCAAATGGTGGTTCCATACCCAATTTTCCAAGGAATCTCCATACTGCTTTCCAAATTGGCTGCACCAATTTTCAGTCCCACCAGCAATGTATGAGTGTACCTTTTCCCCCACATCCTCGCCAACACTTATTGTTGTTTGTCTTCATAATAGCTGCCATTCTGACTGGAGTGAGATGATATCTTAGAGTGGTTTTGGTTTGCATTTCCCTGATTGCTAGAGATGATGTTTTTTATATATTTGTTGATTGATTGTATATCCTCTTCTGAGAAGTGTCTGTTCAGGTCCTTAGCCCATTTGTTGATTGGGTTATTTGTTTTTTTGGTGTTTATCTTTTTGAGTTCTTTATATACCCTAGAGATTAGTGCTCTGTCTGATGCGTGAGGAGTAAAAATTTGCTCCCAGGATGTAGGCTCTCTGTTCACCTCACGGATTGTTTATTTTGCTAAGAAGAAACTTTTTAGTTTGATTCCATCCCATTTATTAATCCTTTGTTTTAATTATTGTGATATAGGTGTCTTATTAAGGAAGTTGGGGCCTAATCACACATGATTAAGATTAGGGCCTACTTTTTCTTCCCTTAGACACAGAGTCTCTAGTTTAATTCCTAGGTCCTTGATCCATTTTGAGTTACATTTTGTGCATGGTGAGAGATAGAGGTTTAATTTCATTTTGTTGCATATGGATTTCCAGTTTTCCCAGCACCATTTATTTAAGATGCTATCTTTTCTCCAAAGCATGTTTTTGGTGCTTTTGTCTAATATAAGATAATTGGAATTTTGTGGGTTAGTCTCTGTGTCCTCTATTATGTACCATTGGTCTACCAGCCTGTTTTGGTGCCAATACCATTGCTATATTGTTACTCTTGCTCTGTAGTATAATAAGGTCTGATATAGTGATACCACCTGCTTCACTCTTCCTGCTAAGGATTTCTTTAGCTATTCTGGGTCTCTTATTTTTCCAGATGAATTTCATGATTGCTTTTTCTATTTCTATGAGAAATGCCATTGGGATTTTGATTGTAATTGCATTAAATCTGTATAGTACTTTTGGTAGTATGGTCATTTTGATAATATTAATTCTGCCTATCCAAGAGCAAGGTAGATCCTTCCGTCTTCTAAGGTCATCTTTGATTTGATTTCTTTCTTTAGAGTTCTGTAGTTTTCATTATATAGCTCTTTCACCTCTTTTGTTAAGTTGATTCCCAAGTACCTTTTTTTTTTAGGATATTTTGAATGGGGTAGTTTTCCTCATTTCCTTCTCAGAGGATTTGTCATTGATATACAGAAATGCCTTTGATTTATGGGTGTTGATTTTATATCCTGCTACTTTGCTGAATTCATTTACTAGTTCTAGAAGTTTTCTGGTGGAGTTTTTGGGGTCTTCTAGGTATAGTATCATATCATCAGGAAATAGAATTAATTTAAGTTCTTCTTTTCCTATACATATCCCTTTTATTTCTTTCGTCTGTCTAATTGCTATGGCCAGTGTTTCAAGAACTATGTTGAATAGAAGTGGTGAAAGAGGGCATCCCTGTCTTATTTCAGTTTTTAGAGGGAATGCCTTTAGTTTTTCTCCACTTTTAGAATGATGTTGGCCTGAGGCTTAGCATAGATAGCCTTTATGATGTTTAGATATGTTCCTGTTATCCCTAGTTTTTCTAGTGTTTTGAACATAAAGGGGCGCTGTATTTTGTCAAATGCTTTTTCTGCATCTATCAAGATGATCATATGATTCTTATCTTTAAGACTATTGATGTGATGAATTACATTTATTGATTTCCTTATGGTGAACCAACCTTGCATCCCTGGGATGAATCCCACTTGATCATGGTGCACAATCTTTTTGATATGTTTTTGTATTCAATTTTATTGAGAATTTTTATTGAGAACTTTTGCATCTATGTTCATTAGAGATATTGGTCTGAAGTTTTCTTTCTTTGAAGTGTCTTTGTCTGGTTTTGGAATCAGGGTGATATTGGCCTCAAAGAATGAATTTGGAAGTGAAGGAGCTACTGATTTTAATGCTATATTTTGGTTATATGTGCAAGCAGTTTGTCAAACATTTTTCTTCCAAATCCAACTCTAGCTATGGCTTCATCTGAGACTTCCTCCTCAAATTGGCCATATTCCTCCACCTCCAGCATTTCTCCACCCAATTTTCTAGAAATAAACTGCCCCTTCCTTTCTCACCTGCTGCACAGGAAAAACTACTACAATGTCATGACCATAACTGATTTTCTCTTAGATAGGCCTACCTTGTGTGAGCCTTTGTATTTGATGAAGATTTTTGTTTGTTTGTTTGTTGATTATCTATTTATTCTGATTTGTTACACATGATGGCAGAATGCAATTTATTTCATATTACACATATAGAGCACAGTTTTTCCACTGGTTGAACATCATTCGTGTTTCATACATGTACTTAGGGTAATGATGTCTAACTCATTCCACCATCATTCCTACCCCCTTTACCTCCTTCTTTCACCTCACTCCCCTTTGCCCTATCTAAAGTTCTTCTATTCCTCCATGCTTCCCCCCATCAACACCATTATGAGTCAGCATCCTCATATCAAAGAAAACATTCAGCATTTGTTTTTTGGGGGGATTGGCATGCTTCACTTAGCATTATATTCTCCAACTCCATCCATTTACCTACAAATGCTATGATATTTATTCTCTTTTAATGCTGAGTGATGTTCCATTATGTATATATACCAAAGTTTCCCTGTCCATTCATCTACTGAAGGGCATTTGAGTTGGTTCCACAATTTAGCTATTATGAATTGTGCTTCTATAAACATTAATATGGCTGTGTCCCTGTAGTATGCTGTTTTCAAGTCCTTCGGATATAAACCGAGGAGTGGGATAGCTGGGTCAAATGGTAGTTCTACTCCAAGTTTTCCAAGGAATCTCCACACTGCTTTCCAGATTGGTTGCACCAATATGCAGTCCCACCAGCAATGTATGAATGTGCCTTTTTCCCCATATCCTTGCCAAAACTTATTGTTCTTTGTATTCTGATAGCTGCCATTGTAATTGGAGTGAGATGAAATCTTACAGTAGTTTTTGATTTGCATTTCTCTAATTGTTAGAGATGTTGAAGATTTTTTCATATGTTTGTTGATATTGGATATCCTCCTCTGAGAAGAGTCTTTTCAGTTTCTTGGCCCATTTATTGATTGGGTTTTTTTTTTTGTGTGTGTTTTTGAGTGCTTTATATATCCTAGAGAGTAGTGCTCTATCTGATGTGCTTGTGGTAAATATTTGCTCCCATTCTGTAGGCCCCCTATTCATCTCACTGATTATGTCTTTTTGCTGAGAAGAAGCTTTTTAGTTTGAATCCATTTCATTTATTGATTCTTTATTTTAATTTTTGTTCTATAGGAATCTTACTAAGAAAGTTGGGACCTAATCCAATATAATGGAGATTTGGGCTTACTTTTTTTTTCCATTAGGTGCAAGGTATCTGATTTAATTCCTAGGTCCTTGGATCCACATTGAGTTGAGTTTTGTGCATTGGTGAGATTTATTTTTCTAAAAATGTTTTAAAGTTTTTTCATGACCATAAAAAAAATGCCATTATTGTAAAACTTAGATTTTGAACACCCCTTTCCACAGATGATGTGGTATTATTGATAAGCACGAAACTCCTAAGTCCTAGGGTCTGCTCTGGATATAGATAAAATTGAGAGATACATATGTGAAAACACTATCCTAAAAAACAATAACTGCAGTAACAACAAAATATGGACTACAGTCTGTCACATACCATCACTAATTCTAACTTGAGCCATTCAGGTAAGATTATAAAATATCTGCAAGCTTGCCAGTTCATTCAAGAACTGAATACTGGATTCAGGTGTTTTTGCACCAAGGAAATGAAATATTTCTTTATTGATCATTCAGTCAATAAATAATAGTGGAGAGAGATATGAATGAAAGAATTGTTTTCAATCAGCCTCAATACAATCCTATTGTTGCCAGATTATTCATGGCTCCAAATTGTTATTTTCTCATTGCTAATGCACCTCACTTTGTTATGTCATTATTACTAGGGACAGGCCTAGGCCAAAATTGTCACTTAGTTGGGAACTTGTATGGTTCTGAGGATTGAGGGAAGAGGCACAGCCACATTTGGCAGCATATCCTATAGCCACAGTCAGAAGTTTCAGGCCATTGGTTGATGGCAAATAATTTAGAATTCAGAGATGCAAGTCCACCTAGCTTTAACCCCAGTATATCAGAAAGGGGTGCCACAGACACTGGAAACCTCATTTGGGGACAGTATTCTATAGGCATAAATGATCCATTGCTACAACCTTAATTAGGTTCAGGGTGGGGGTGCAGTTCCCATCAGCACCCCTTGGAAAATCTCCAAGGTCAGAATATTGGAAACAGTTAGTCAGACACTGCCAGGGAGATTTCCCATGCTGTTGTCCAGGGACAGCAATTACTTGCAAGGGTGCATCAGATTATCAGCATCCAGAAGTCCCCAAGATTTTAAGATGGAGGCACAGGAGCAGCCAGAAGCCCTTCCATGATGCTGCCATCAGAGCTCAGAAGTGTAGGCATGTGCAACAAGCCACCCTCTTCAGACAGGGGATGAGCTGGGGAGCCCAGAACTATACTCTTTATGCCCATCAACAGGCACCTCTTAGCTGAAGTCTGATGGGTCAGCTTCTGAGCTTAAAGTTTTCCTAAGTCATCGACCACTCACACATCTGCCATGTAATTAGGCCATATAGACTCAAGAAGGAGCCAGTGGGGGGCTCTTGGGAACTTTCTTGGGAACTCTGGGGAGCAGCATCTCTGGGCTGGGTAACAAGCACTTCTGTAGCCCAGCCAGATACAGGCTGCTGTGCCTGGTACTCTGGGGATGCATGGGCAGGGGAGGGGGGAGCAGGGACAAGTCTCAAGCCCTGAGGCCACAACCCCCATGGACACAGACCCAGAAGAGAGAAGAGGGTGGTCCAGCTTGGCAGAGGCTTGAGTCTCTGATGAACCCAGGTGTTCAGCTTCTGTTTGACCCACAAAATGGATTTATTATTTCTTAGAAGGGAAGAAAAGCCTAAAAATAGAGATCTTGCAGAAATAACAGAAAGTTCTACACTTATCTGTATATAGTTTTTTATTTTATTTTTTGAATATTTTTTGTTTGTATATAATTTTTGAAATCAATGTCTCTTTTTTTTTTTAGAGAGAGAGAGAGAGAGAGAGAGAGAGAGAGGATTTTAATATTTATTTTTTTGTTTTGTTTTCAGCAGACACAACATCTTTGTTTGTATGTGGTGCTGAGGATCGAACCCGGGCTGCACGCATGCCCGGCGAGCTCGCTACCAGCTTGAGCCACATCCCCAGCCCCATAATCAATGCCTCTTGATTTTACAAAATAGAAAAACTTATTGAATATGTACAAATAGGTAGTGTTTGACTCAGCTTTTTCACTGCTAAATGACCTGACCAGAACAATTCTAGAAAAGGAATTTATTTGCGGGCTCACGATTTCAGAGGTCTTAGTCATAGAAGGCCGGCTCCATTCCTCGGGGCTCAAGGTGAGGCTAAACATCATAGTGGAATAGTGTGGCAGAGGGAAACAGTTCACATTATGGTGATCAAGAAGCAGCCAGAGACTCCACTCTCCAGATTCAGATGTATTCTACAAAGCCACGCCCTAATTCCCACCACCTCCAGCCACATCCTACCACTTCAGTTACCAGTCAGTTAATCCCTATCAGGGGATTAATTCACTGATTAGTAGGTGAAAGCTATATTTGGTCATTTCTCCCCACACATGTGCTTTTGGGGGACACCTTACATCCAAGCCATACCAGGTAGATATGGGTGTGTTTTACTCAGAAGAATGCTCCAAATTGAGTGTGTTCAGATTGAGTGTGGGAACAGCAAGTAACATATAATTCTGAATAACATTTCTTGAAGGATCTCCTCCACTTCTTGAATCTCCACCAAGACTAATTTAGAAATTGGCTTAATGTACCATTCTTTGCACTTATAGGGCAAAGACAGGGAATAAACACTAATGAATGCTACAGAGTAAAAATATAGGAGTGCCATGGAAACAGTGTTTTCAAAAAATGAATTGTGTGCTTATGTTTTTTGTCTTTCAGAGCCCCCCCCCCCAATTTTTTTAAAGCAAAGACTTCTCACAGCATCTATCCATCTGGGAAGAAAGTGTGATATTACTGAAAGATGATGAGAAAAAATCAGCATCTGTTTTTCAAAACAGGAACACCAGCCAAGGCTACTGCTTTCAGAGATACTTTTCATAATTCCCAAATTTCTCTGCATTGCCATATCCACCATCTAATTCTACCACTAAATTTTAAAATTACCATTTCTCACTTGGAAAACAAGAACATCTGGTCTTCTACTGAGATCACTGTAAAGGCCTTGCTGGGATGATCATTTGATGGAGCTGACCCACCAACTACTAACTTTGCAAATAAATTTTCAACAAAACCTCTTGCACTTCTCAATTTCACTCCCAACTCCAGTGGCATAGTAGGTGTCATAATTTCTCATCCCCATTTAGTTTTGCAGATTGGGCTGCTTTCTATTTTTTCATCCACTAACCTAGGAACTCAGCTTTATGAAGTTTTTGAGACAGTTCTCACTTTTTCTCTGCTATTATCCTTTCTAGTACTCAGTTTGCTTCAGAATACAATAAATGCAAGAATATTAGGTCTTCAGTGAGTATCAAAAATGAGTGCAACATGCAGTCATCACCCCAAAATGATGTAGGATGATTCAGCAACCACCCTATCATATTCTCTCTTCCCTAGCCTTTCCTAATCTGTCCCCACTCCCCATTAGAAGCAACCCCTGACTAGCTTCTATGACTGCATATCAATCTGGCCCATTCTTGGAAGGAATATAAATGGAATCATAATCTTTTTAAAAGTACATATATTTAGTTGTCGATGCATCTTTACTTATTCATTTATTTATATTTGGTGCTGAGAACCGAACCCAGTGCCTCACACGTGCCAAACAAGTGCTCAACTACCGAGCCACAACCTGGGCCCTAGAATCATAATCTTGTTTTCTCTTGGAAATGACTTTTTTAGCCCAACCTCGTGTTTCTGACATCTATTTATTATAGCATGAACCGTGGTTCATTCCTATAGATTGATAAGTCATATTTCTTTTTATCATTTTTTTTTAATTTTTTACTGGTTCTTTTTAATTATACATAATAGAATTCATTTTGACATAAGTGCATGAAATATAATTTGTTCTAATTCAGTCCCCAGTACTTCCTCTTCCTGTCCCCTCGTCCCTCCCCTGTTTCCTTCTCTAATCTTTCTGCTATTTACTAATTTTTTAAAATTAGTGTCTTGTGGATTTACAATGATGGTGACATTCACTGTGGTATATTCAAACATGTACATAGAAAAATTAGGTCAAAATCATTTCCTTTCCCTATCTCATCTTTCCTTTCTTCCTTTCATTACCCTTTGCCTACTCCACTGATGTTTCTTCTGTTTTTATTATTTTGGATTAGCTTCCATTTCTTAGAGAAAACATTTCACCCTTGATTTGGGGGATTGGCTTATTTCACTTAGCATGATAGCCTCCAGTTCTATCCATTTACCAGTACATACATAAAGTCATTCTTCTTTATATCTGAGTAGTACTTCATTGTGTATATATACCACCTTTTCTTTATCCATTCATCTAATGAAGAATATTGCAATAAATTCTAATTTTTCCCATCCATCTGTTCAGAGACATTTGAATTGTTCACAGAATTTGAATTGATTTTCTGAATTTGGTAAATACCTATAGAAGCATATTTTCTAGGGTTACATGTGTGCTTAGGTATATAAGTGTTAGGGTCTGTAAACAAGTCAAGATGGCGCCTGGCATTTTGCCAGAGGGAGTGGCTTGTGAAGTAACGCCAGCGAGCTATTAAGTGTGGAGATTCCTTATTGGTTGACTGCTGTATCTAGTTTATGTTAATTAATATAAGCTGTGTGGAATGTATATATACCCCTCCAGTCCTACAATAAATGGCTCCCACTCTTGCTGTATCAATCTACACAAGTTGCTCGTCATCCCCCCCCCCCTTAGTTTGCCCAGCCAGCTGGGCTGTGGCATATAAGAAATTGCCAGTTTTTCAAACAGGTTGTGTGACTGTCAATTGCCACAAGCCTGAGACACACATGAGTGTCTGTTGCCCCAAATATGGTATTGTTCCTCTCAGAGAGGTACTTCCACTAAATCTAGGAGTAGATCTTGGAATGATTTATCATGCCCAGAGCACAACACTTGCCCCATATGCTTGTGACTTTCAGTACTCAGAAGCATCTGTTTTCACCAGGAGTTACAACAAAAATTCATGAATTGGAAGCAGAGATTATCATCTGGCATTTTCTAATTCCTCACATCCCTGAACATCCTTGCAATGAAGGATTATAACGTCAGCAGGGGACACAGACCTTCACTTTCTCAATCAAGACCTAAAGTGATGTTCTAGTTTCTTGCCCTAGGAACACACTTCAAGAGCTCAGCACTGGGGGCATTTATTTAGAAGAGCCTTGGAGTACACATGGCCAGGGAAAAGGGAGAGGACTGAGGCAGGGTTGAGCAGAGGGAAAGATGAGCTCAGATACAGGCTCAAATACAGTCTCAGCCAATCCTGCAAGGAACTCTGGAGCGGAACTGGCCCTTCAGAGTTGTCCCAAGTGGAGCAGGGTAGACAAACTTTCATGCATCAGCATGGAGCAGTCATTGGATATGGGCTACCTTAAGAAGAGCAATGGCCTTGGGTGAGGCATCTCTCCACAGCTGTAGGAACTGGCAGCTGAAACCTGTGTCCCTGCACACCAGGGGCAATAAAACTTCATTGGAAGGAATAAAAGCCTCTATCTCTCAGTCCTTACCAGATACAAATCCAATCGTTTCTCATGTGAGATCTACTGTAGGCCCAGCAGCCCCCTCGGGCTGTTCCCTTTCAAGGAAATACAGTGAGCTTCAATCTTGTGGTCCCGTCATCTCAATATTGACTTTCTGATTTTTGGAAAACTGTCAATTTCTTATAAACCTAAGCATACATGTAACCCTAGAAAATATGCTCCTATAGGTCAGGCATGTCACTCCCATTCTCCTCTGTTCCTGGAGTTCCTGAGTTCAGTCTCTCAGCCTGGTTTTCATCTCTTGTAACATTAGAAAAGACAGAATTGCTCACCTGGATGAGATAGTGTGGGGAGCCATTCTTACTCATGACTGGGCGACTCCCGGTTTGGGTCTGAGGCATTCTGGCTGTGTCGGAGCTTTCCCGGCCCTCTCCTGATGAGAGAACCCATCCGTGTGGGGGGTGTGACTGACCACTGACCCCGGGGGCCCAATCACTGACCCTGACCTTGGAGTGCGCCCCCCCCCACCCTTCATTGGATGGAATTCTCCCCTGAATTTCTTGTTCCCCAATAAAAGGCTACTCCCTGGCATTCTCTCTCTCTCTCTCTCTCTCTCTCTCTCTCTCTCTCTCTCTCCTGCTAGCCCTGAGTAATCCTTGCTGGGCGGTTAGAGGTGGAAACCAGAGAGGGGAGCCGTCTTGGACCTGGCCATAGAAAAAGGTAACTGAGTCTGTGTGTTTTATTTCGATCTCTGCTAGCTAACTTTTATGCCAAGAACCTCATTAATGAAACCATTGTGCTGGCCGCATGGTGGAATAGGGATGAAGATATGGGCTTTTGCTGCCTTTACTCAGGACCTCAAACATGTAACAACTTTTTATAATTCTTGTCTTCAATTTTACCTGGTACTTCCAATTCCACAGCCTTACTGAAATTCTGTGGGGAGGAGTGAAGATGCCTTTACTGAGTAGAGGGGGGCTTGCTTCTCTGAAATATTTCTTTCTCTATCCAAACTAGCACTTTCAACTTCAAAAATACATTCTGCATTTGTCCACTGTGTGCAATTTCAACAATACCAATAAAGTCTAAGTTAGCATTACTCTCACTTGTATTATCTAGATGGTCTAGCTGCTATTCCAGCCCCACATTTTTCACAAGACTAAGCTGATTATTTAAATTTGGAAATCACATCATGTCAACTGCTGTTTTCAACTTCTAATGCCTTCTCCTTTCAAGTTGCGAAAGAATCAAACACTTACCATGAGATACAAGGCCCACATACTCTGGCCCTGCCTCTTCTTCCTTTCTATGTCCCAGACACAAATGAGCTTCCTCTCTGTTCCTAAGAATCCTGAATCACCCAGCTTCACATTAGGTCTGTGGCATTTGTTGGTCTGTGAAAGTGGAAAATGCTCCTCTGGACCTTCCCTTTTTCTCATTTGGGCCTCAAAAATGTCTTCTGCTTTGTGAAGCTCTCCCTGACCAGGGGCTCGTAACACATAATAGTAACTGAAATTGTCTCATTTATTGATTTGTGCACTTTTTTATTGGGCTGAATAAGGGAAATGTGAAATATACTTACACTACTGTCATGTATAACTAATTAGGACAACATTTAAAAAAAAATAAAAGCTTTCAAAAGTCAGTAGAAACTTGAAGAGAACACAGTAAAGTGATAGAATGTTTTTCCTATGCTTGATCATCTCTCCCAGCAACGTAACTTCCATTGCCCTGCATATCATCCTCAAACATGGTTGCAAACAAAAAACTTTCAAAAAGATAGCCAGAATTCAGTGTGCATCCCCAAGCCCACTCACCATCACCACACAATGTAACTAGTCTACAAAAAAAAAAAAATGTTTTGAAACAATTAAGAAACACACATAAAATAATATACTCCACTACCTGCCCCCATTGTTTGAAACTATAGTATTAGAAATAAGGTCAAATTTTAACATTTTGGTTCCATTACCTTTAATATACTTGTGAACAAATACTGGGTGAGAATACATTTTAAATACATCAAAATTTGAAAAGGTTTATCACCTTCTTTTCAGTGCTCTATTAACCTAATTGGTCAAAAGTGCCTCATTTTCCAAGAAAGGTAAGGGTGAGTGGGAAAAGGGAAGAGAATCAGAGCTCTGGATTCTTCACAAGTGCATCATCATCCACAATGGGTTTGGAGGATGAGAGATTAGGGAAAATCAGGTTTCAGCAACCTCAGTGGAACCTAGTTCTCAAAGACACCAGAGGTATCCAGTGGATGATACCTAAGCTGGAGATCCAGAAGTTGCCAGAGTCCAAGGTCAGTGAGGAAGAACAAAGTATGCCAAATTTTATAACTATCAGGGACTCAGCAGTGCAGGAGGGGCATTGCAGGAGGGGCTCCCTCATGTCATGACCAGTGTTCCCCAAACTCATTCAAAGTTCTAAGATGTAAATTTGACCTGTCTCAGCAAACTTCCATGCAGCAGAGCACTAGGTTATAAAGGCAGTCTCAGGGCTTAGGGGTCATAGCAGGGTGCTGCAGCCTAGGTCTTAGAGGTTCAGGGTTGATCATCAAATCTCCATGAGCAGTTTTGAGCCGAAGCTCTGGGTCCAGAGCTATGCTGGCTGTGCCAGCAGAGAGGCGTCTCTTGACTGGAACCTGGGAAGTCTGTTCCTGAACCCTTAGTTCCCTAGGAGGACGACCACGACCACGTCTGCCAGTCAGAACTGACGGATGCAGGGTCAGTGGCGGGGCTGTTTCAGGCCCCTGGGAGCTGTGGGCTGTGGCCCTAGGCTGAACTGCAGCACTTCTGGCTGCCGAAGGTAGGTTGGGCATCGGGCACACCTGAGCACTGCAGTGGGTCTCACCAGTGGCGGATTCGGGCAGAGCAGATTGTGAGGCCTGGCGGAGTGGGAGATGTCTCAGGCTGGGGGAAGCTTTCCTACGTGAAAGGACGTCCCTCCAGGTGGTCTTCGCCTGTCTACCAAGCGCTGTAGGCTCAGTGTGGTCCACTACGGCCCTGTCTTGTCCGCATTTCCACAGCTCATAGCGCTCGGGTTGCAGGATGCGCACAAAGGGGTCCATGGAGAAGCTGACCCTGGCCTCCCCACAGCTGCACTGAGATGCCACTTTGCCATAATCAATCCACCTCGGAGTGGCAAAATTGATGGCCTCCGCACAGTTGAAGCCATGGTTGAAGCCAGCATGGTAGCCATAGGGGAATGTCACCATGAACTCACCAGCCTCCTGAGTCACGCGATTGAAGGGAATGCCATTCTCATGGAGGATTGTGGGCGAGATGAGGGCCACCTTGTGTCTTAGGAAGGCCTCACAGCCTTGGGAACTGCCCGGGAAAAGCTCCCTGGCCAGGCGCTCCAGGCGCTGCCCATGTTCAGGGGGCACCGCGTACCACGTTTTGGGCTCCCCAAAGTGCAAGTAGTTGATGCTGTAAAGGTCCATGTCCTCCGTGTGCCACGCAAAAGTGGTCTTCCACATGCCAAAGTACAGATAGGGCGTGTTGACACCCTCAATGACAACTCCACATTCCTGTTCCAACAGGTCCTGAATGGTTCCCAGGTGTCCCAGGTTCCACTCTTTAGTGTTTTCATCAAATAAGGAGCCACTGATGTCAGCACCATAAATTGGTGAGTCATAGAGGCGGTTCTTCCAGTACTTTCTCTCCAGATCTTCAAAATTCAGGTGTGGGGGAGTTCTATACTTTTCACTGTTTGCCAGGAGGTGATACTCTCCCACTGTCATGGCTTTCTTCTTTTTGTGGTATTGAGTGAACATACCTGCCTTCCCAGAGACCACCTGCTGCAGGGGAGTGGCTATTAAGATGTCACTGACATCATCATAGGACTGCCTGGCTCTCCATTCCTTGGGTGGAATTACCTTGGCCAGGCCAGCTCTGTGTGCCCCTTGGGATTCCATGTAAGCAATATACTTATCAAAATCATTAAACTCTTCTTTGGTTGGATGAAATATCATTATGTTATAGTTTGGATTCTGAGCACAGTTGGGCTTAGACTTCATAGTTTTGATTTAATAAGCAGCAAAATCCCAATATTTAGATATGTTCTAAATAGATGAGGTGGCAGAAAAATGCTACTTTTTAATAATCAAATAGCTGTACTATGAGGCTGCAAGATCCATCAGACAACTATTTTTCAAATGAGATGATAAGTCTTTCTTAGGCTTTTTTGTTGACCAAGAGGACTGCACTGCAGGCAATTTAGCTTTATCCAGATAAGATGGTGGCTTAGTCAGCAGCTCTATTATTGTCCTCAGTTGGTGCGTGGTTCTGTCCTCTTGAGGTCTTCCAAATTACCAAGGCTTGGGTGAGTGACTCAAATGTAGCAGTGTGTCTTTAGGGCAGTGTATAAAACAAAATCTGAAGGAAAGAATACAGAAATATTGAAAATTAATATGTAAAAAATTATTAGCAAACTACAAATTAAACACCATAATGGAATATTACCATTACAGAGAGGCTAAAATTTTATAATAATATTGTCAATACAGTGATGATGTCAATGTGGAAGAAAATGCTAGGAATTCTCATACCCTACTACTAGAGGGAATATGAAACACTATAATCACTTTAGAAAACTATTTGGACAGTGACTTCTAAAATAGAACACATGCATTTTTTATGATCCAAGTGTTATACATGCTCAGGAAATGTGTAAGACTCTGCACTGAAACTCACATCTGAGAATGTTCATAACAACGTACTTCTAGTACCAAATACTGTAAACTACAAAAATGTCACCAACAGAATGGATAAGTGTTGTATATTATTCTTACAATGGAATACCATATAACAATGAAGACAAAAACTACAGAAATAGATTTTATAAAGATAATATTGAGCAAAATGGTTAAATTCAAGAGAATATCTATTACATGATCTCATTTACATAAAGGTCAAAGGAGACAAAGTAATCTATGCTCAAGGTAAAAGTAATGGTTACATTTGAGAAAAAGAGAGGTTGCTGTGAGTTGGGGCTAATGGAGTCTCTAAAGTAATGTTAATATGCTCTGAACCAGGGTGCTACATATACACCCATCAGAATAGCTAATTTAGTAATGCAGTAGAATGAATCCTATGTTCATATATGAATACATGACCAATGTAACTCCATATTATATGGAACCACAAGAATGGGAAGTTATATTCCATATATGTATGTCAAAATACTTTCTACTGTCATGTATAACTAAAAAGAACAAAAAATTTTTTAATTGTGATAACTCATCAAACTATTACTATTTCCACAAACTTCTATATGTATTTAAAATAGAGTTTAGATCAAAAACCACTAAAGACAACTAAGAAGTATATTTCATTATATTTAAATGGAAAAAAATGACTGAAAATAAATGAACTAAACAATCTATTAAAGAGGCTAGATAATTAGAATTTGAAGGAAAAAGGAGTGATAGTAAAGAAATAACCACAAATAACAATCATTTGTTTCCATAACTCATATTGTGTGGCTTTGTGGCATTTGTCCCCCCAAGTCTTACACAAGTGATAGCAACCCTACACAAACCAATCTAGCACAACAGAATTATTCCCCATAGAGGAGGGTCATCCAAAAGATATTAGAAAATCAAATAGTGCATCTTCAGTCAGAATTAGGGTTTTTCCTGGCAACTATAATACAGAGAAAGGAGGACTTGGATGTTGGTGGAAGGGATGGGTGACCAAGAGAATGATTATAATGAGGGACTATTAAGTCTATTCTGGATTTTAAAAAAAGGAAATGAGAACATGAACCCCGGGGATCCAGTTTGGGCTTCTCTCCTGTTTACAATCATCACAACTCAAGCTAGACTTAGAGGGTCTATATGTATCATGTGATAATATCCCCATCATACCCTAATTTTTAATTTAAAAATTTATTCTAAAATAATATTATCATATTTTTGAAATATATAATCAAACATTTCAGAATATATAACCAACTAGTTCATTCTATTTGAATACTTGCTCTAAAAACAAGAAAAGAGGAGTGTGAAATAATTTAGGAGGAGAGTTCAATATCAGAAACTTAAATACCATGCTAAGGGGCTTTCCTCCAAGAAATAACAAATACAAAGTATAGTATCACACAAGCTCCCATTTTGTATTGAATATACTATTAAAATAAGCTTTGAATATTTGTCTTTGTTTTATACATTTGTTTATAATTACGTTATTTCTACATTTGTAAGGATTTTAAGAAGAATGAGGCTATGTTTCCTTAAATGTATAGTCTTCAGATATTGCACATCAAAAGGAAATACTCTGGTTTTCCTGAGTAATTCTGTGCTCACAACAAAACTGCTCAGAATTTGCCAGGAAAAATTACAGAGTAAGCCTTCTGTACTCTCGCCAAATGTGTCACTTCTCACTAAGTCTTGTATGTTCAGTTTTAGTGTTAGACTGCCTTCTTGCTTCTGTCAAGTGGAACCACATGACACCAGTAAAGAATAATTACCCTGCCTTCTCAGATAATCTTCCATTTTATCCTTACCCATAGTAACTACAGTAAGAAAAAATCTTCATCTAAGGAAATTTGATAGTTCTGACAATAAAAGAAAAGCATTTCCTTTTTATCAGAATGATTTAAAAAATGATTCTTGCAGGGCTGGGTTTGTGGTTGGTTCAGTGGAGAGCGCTTGCCTAGCACGTGAGGCACTGGGTTTGATCCTTAGCACCACATAAAAATAAATAAATAAAAAATTTAGGAAAATGATTCTTGGTCCCTTAAACCTGAAGAATTTCTGGAAATTAGGAAGTTTTTCCTTTATGTCTTTTAAAATATTGCCTTCTAAGCCTCTCTGGGTGTGTGTGTGTGTGTGTGTGTGTGTGTGTGTGTGTGTGTGTTTAAACTGGAAAAGGTGAAGACTGAAGACTAATCAGTTTAACAGCCCCTTTACTGCAATCCTTGCCCAAATTGTAGGATGAGTCTTTCTATCTTTCCAGATGCATACATATTTCAAATTTATTACTTCAAATGGGGGGTTTTGGCAAAATGCCTTAGACATTGGTCAGAGTTTCTTCTGACAGTCAATATCCAAATGCTGTACTTAATTAACATTTTCTTATTAAATTAGAAAGTCTATTTACTATTCACTGAAAATAATTTATAACCATAATGTCTGATAGGTGAATAAATTCTATTAGGTAATTACTTATGTATTTATTCCAAATTCATTGTCCAGAACAGTATACCCAGTAAAATAAAGGTTGAATGAATGAAATTCCTTAGATATTGATAAAAAGAATTTATTATAGGATTAAATATCTTAAGATCTAAAACTTTCCAACAGAATCTATTATTTTATATCATCACTATTAAGCAAACTTATTATGGAAAATTTTTTTTACAAATTTGGGAAGTGACAAACTGTAGCTCAAGTTGTAATTTACATTTTTGGGGTTGCCACTAAGGTTAATTTTTTAAAAGAATATTAGCCATCTAGATTTCATCATATGTATTGGTTCATATCTCTTGTCCATTTTTCTCTAGTGTGTTTTCTTATCTATTTTATGAACATTTTACTTATTACTTAACATATTAAACCCTTTGTTAGATATGTTAATGATTTTTCCCAATTTGGTATTTCTTTGATTTCAATTTTTGATATTGTTGAATCTACTTCCCCATAAAGAGGTATATAAATATTTTCTAGGGTTTCTTTTCCTTTCTACATGCTAATTATGCCTTTAATTCTGTTTTTCTTTTAGGGAGTTTTTAATTGCTTTGTGGATATTGGCATAAGAATGGGTATGGGTATTAAGAGGATATAAATCTGTCTCTTGTTCATTGTATGTGCTTGTTATTCTTGTTTTGATGGGCCTCTTTTTAAAAAATTGTTTTGTGGGGTAGATGAACAGAATGCCTTTGTTTTGTTTTTATGTAGTGCTGAGGATTGAACCCAGTGCCTCATGGCATGCACTGCCACTGAGCTACAACCCCAGTCCTGATGGGCTTATTTTTGTTGTTTGATTTGGCTTGTTTTCTCTCAAAATTTTTGTTCCAATATTCTTAAATTTTATAAATCACAAAAATTGGTTTCTTTAATGTTAGGAATTTTTTAGTAACTTCCTTTAAATGACTTTAAAGCATTTCATCTGTACATAATTCCTGTTAATTGGATATTGGATCACTCATGTATTAGACCTCCAGTTTTCATATTATTCTTTTCCTCCCAATTTTCTAACCATTTTATCATTACACCATATCTTCTGAAAAATTTCCCCCTTTTCATCTTCTCAACCTCCTATTTGTTTTTTTTCATTTCTCTCATCAAAATTTAAATTTCCAAAATTTAAATCATTTCTGTTCCCTTGTTTTTGTTTTGTTTTTTATATGTAGATTACCTTTGTTTTCTTTCTTATTGTCTTGTTCTTGTTTTATGGATGTATTTCTTCTATTTCTTTGAAAATACTAAAATATCAGTGGTTTTTGAAGTTTTATTTTGTTCTCTTATATGGTGTGTTTCTTTGACATTGCTTTTTGTCCTTTTTTATAATTTTGGGTCTTTATCTTTCACATTTAAGGCTGTCCTCAAAGGTCCTCAAAATGTCCTTAATAGTTGCTTTATATAAAAGCAAACTCAAGAAACCTGAGCAGGTTTGAGGATCATGCTTCCTGCCTGGCGACCTGGCTGTTTTCTGGGTGAAGCTTGATGCTACTCCCTCCAGGGCTAGTCAGATTCCATGTGAAGGATCCTTTGACTTTTCTCCTCAAGGCAACAGGTCTTCCCCAACAGAATGAAAAATAGGCCTAAAAGTTCCAGCATCCAGCTCATAAAATTTACTTGCTTTTTCCATGACAACCAATCTCTTAATGGTTCCTGGAAATTTCCACTCCAGAGACCACCTTTTTACCTAGAAAATTAATCTTCTGCTCGGTTCAGAGAATAGCAATTTACCTGGCTTTCAGAGGAGGAGTGGGGATCTGGGACACAAACTGCTACTTACACTTTCAACAAATCCTCCTTGGTCTCATTTCAATTGCCACTTCCAGTGGCGCCTAACACCATGGGATCATAAGCCTTTTGGACTCTGTAGAGAAAATTGTGATGCTTCTTGACTTCTCCCTGCAAATTAGGACCCAGCTTTCAGGGTTTAACAAATCAGTTTATACTTCTTCATTGACTTTCCAACATCCAGATTTTACCATTATCTTGTCTTCTTTATCACTTTCTGTCTCTGTAAGTTTATTTCTTAAAACACAAATCTTATTATTGTCACTTTGTGGGTTTTTTGGAAAGAGTAAGGAATAATTGGGTTCAAACCACTATCTTTATTGATTTTCATTTTCTTAAATGTATCTCACCATACTTTCCTATACAAACTCTTGGTTCTAGTCAAATAGTTTTAGTCACTGCTCATGACACTATGTTCTTCCTTCCTCACTTCTTTCTCCCTTCTTTTAAGTTATCAACCCTTACTTTCAGACCAATCTAAGCCCTGCTACATGAGGAATCTTTATTAATCATTCCTAGACTTTGATGAGGATTATGTCCTCTGTACTCCATGAGTACTATTTGCCTTGGCTATTTATTTGGTGCTTAATACAAATTGTTGATGTGGGAGTCCTCCAGAATTCATTTTACTTGAAAGGCATCTTTCATCTAATGGGCATTTATCTTAGGTAATGAATCTTACTTCTTTGAGATGCATTTGCTTCTCTCTTCAAAATATCTGTATGTCTCTGGACCCAGAAGCCTGTATTAATAAGCTTCCCAGGAAAGGAAAAATAAAAAGATGACTTTTCCTGTACCCTTTTAAAGTGTCTATACATGAAATATTTGGTGTGGGCCTCCTATTTAGGAATATCAGAAGGAGTATGAATATAGAGAAAAAGACCCATAGAAGTATCAGGCATGAAGAACAAGATTAAATTGTACATAAAACCTGAAGACTGAGATTTGGCCTTTAAATTCAGCTATTTAAGTGTCACTTTAAAAATTCCATGTGACATAATAATTTGAGCATGAGATTATTAACCGCATTGAAGTCATCTCTATTTGCTTTCATCTGTTGTATGGATTCCATAGCAGTAATAGTGCTATAGAATCTGGGAGCAGAGAGACACAGGAGTGAGAAGTCTTTTTTAACATTTATTTATTTATGTATCTTTAGTTTTAGGCGGACACATTATTTTGTTTTTATGTGGTGCTAAGGATCGAACCCAGTGCCTCATGTGTGCTAGGCGAGCACTCTACCACTGAGCCCCAGCCCCAGCCCCGAGAAGTCTTTTTGAATCTATCTTCAAGGATAGAGTCAATGAGGCAAATACTAATACATGTTTCTTTGAATTATTAGTACTTTAAATACATTTCTTGAGTAGCATTTAAGCCTGGTTCTTGGGTTCCTCCAGAGACTCTATAAATACTCAATGCTTCAAAGAACAATCTCCTTTGGCTTAAACAAAATAGAGTGCTTTCTATAGTATGCAGCTAAAAGAATCCTGATCAATGCATTTCCCCCCCCTCCCTCATTCCTACTCTTCAAAGGCAATTATCATATATTATAGCTGTTTCTTCTGGGTTTGTTATTTTTACCTATGTTTTTGGATTTTTCAATTTTAGATATTGCAGACACTGGTACAAAGACATGAATTTTATTCTTTTATAACTGTTCCATAACCTGTCATCATAACTCTCATGTAGCTGTATCAATTGTTTTGGTTAAATTAAAGGCCTGAATTTTTACTATGTAAGATCAGACACAGATGATTCATGTAAGGTATTGCGATTGCATTACAATTGAAGTACAAATTTGTTATCTTGTATTTGAAAACTGTCTCATTATTTCATTTGATTTGCTTTACTTTGTATATATTCATTCCCAGATCATTTCCACAAATTTATTTTAAATGCATACAACATACCAGGTACAAAAGTAGATTTCTCTTCTCAGAAATCCAAGGGATTGCCTTTCCCTCTCTGTTATGTTAGAGCCCTGAACCTCCTCCATCTTGGTCTCATTCCTAGTTTGCTCACTTGTGTTGGTATACTATATCCACCAAGAGCACCCTTGGAAGCTTAATTATGTAGAGATTAAGTAGCTCAAAAGCATCTCTAGGAGGACTACAGATTTGGGTTTGAAGACTGAATCCAGGAATAATACCCAAATTACCTAACAAACTGTTTTGAGGTATTCATGTACCTCTTCTTGTCAAAGGAACCAAAATCAGAAAGAGAAATTTCCAACTAGAATTGATGTCATTGCTGCCTCTGAAAGCTAACTCTCTTAGCATATTCTTCCAGAAATGTATCCTTTGCAAAATCTGCCTCTTTACATTTCTTCAAATTAAAGCCCTGCATGGAAGTGTTGGATACAGCCTAGGTTACAGGTCTATGTCTTTGCTGCAATAGATGCTGGGCAGTTGAATTCTGGCTTCAACTTTGGTGAGGCAGAAATCCCAATATGGAAATATCTCCAAATACAAAGGAATTTTAAAGTTATTGGGTGGCTGAAAATATCACAATTGTTTACCAGAGTTTGCACACCTGAAAATGTTTTCATTCTACCCTCATGCTTTTCTTTCAGAATTCTGAAAACACTCTTCCATTGAATTTTAGCTTCTCAAAATCCCAAACCAATCCTTCAGATCCTTTTTTTATAAAGGACACTTTTAGGATACTCCTTTGATCTTCATTTTCAAAGAGTTCACACTAAGACATGATTTGTAGATCTTTCTTGTCAACTATTGTTGTGTCCGATATAGAAACTCACATTCTTCATTACTGTGAAATTGTCTTAGATCATTTCTTTAATGTATTTTTTCCCACTTTATTTTCAGTCTTTTGTTTCTCTCCTTGTACATACAATTAGTTGGACATAAAACCTCTTGACTGTGCTCTAATTTTCATACTTTTCCTCTTACATTTTAACATTTTGTTTTATATTTACCAAACTTCTTTGTTATTTTTAATTTCCAGAAATAATGTTCTTTGAATATTCTTTATATCATAGATTTTTAAAGATTTTGCATGGCTACCCATTTTCTCTTCTCTAGGAGTATTAATTACAGGGATTTTTAAAAGTTTCATTTATGCTCTACATTGTATCTGTTTTCTTTGCATTCACATTTCCAGGAAGTTTTGGTTTCTATCTTGCATGTTAAATGTATTCCTCACATACATGTTTATATGTCTTGTATTTAAGAACAGGGTATTAAAGAGTTGCATTTACAATGTAAACTAGTGAGTTTTATAGTTTCTAACAGGGACCTTGTCATTTCCTTTGGGATGGGAATACCTGTCAGTACTGAAGATAAATGTTTAATAAAAAGCTTCTAAAATTACACATTTATCTAATTTGAAATTGATACCCCAGAATTTATGGTGTCTGAGTTTTTGATTTTGAGAAATATTAAAAACAGAAAAAATATAGACAATCTATAACAAAAACCTGCATTCCAACCAGCGAAAATTGACACCTTCAGATTTGCTTAATGTAGTTTATTTAGAATTTACAAAACACAAAATTCACCCATTTAAGTGTACATTTCAGTGTTTTTAGTATATTTACAAAGCTGCTCAACCATCACTGCAATCTAATATTAGAACATTTCCATCCCTCCAAAAAAAGAATCTTTGTTCCAATCTTCAGTCACAGCCCATATACACTCCACCCCTCCAAGGCAGCTACTAATCTGCTTTTTAATCTCTTATCAATTTGCCTACTCTTGATATTTAACATAAACAAAATCATATATGTGTTCTTTTGTGTCTGTCTTCTTTCATTCAGCATGTTTTTGAGGCTCATTCATGTTGTAGTTATCAGTATTTTGATTCCTTTCATGGCTGAATAATATTTTATAGTGTTCTGGATAGACCATATTTTACAGATCAATTCTTTGGTTAATGGATATTTGGACTGTTTTCATTTTTAAGCTATTGTGAATAATGCTATTATGAATATTTGTGTACAAGTCTGTATTGTAGATATGTTTTTATTTATCTAGGATAGATACACAGAAGTGAGATTGTTGGGTCATATCACAACACTGTGTTTTAACATTCTGAGAAATTGCTATACTGTTTTCCAAAGTAACTACAACCTTTTATATTCCCACAAATAATATATGAGGATTCCAATTTCTAACATCCTTACCAATACTTGTTATCATCAGTCTTTTAATTATAGCAGTTCTAGTAAGGATGAAGTAACAGTCATTGTAGGCTTTCATTTGCAGTTCCTTAATGAATAATTGAGCATCTTTTCATAAGCCTATTGGCCATTCACATTTTTTGGAGAAAATTCTAATCAAATTTTGCTCATTTTTTGATTTGTCTTCTTATATATGAGTTGCAAGAGATCTTTATATGTTCTGGTCAAAAGTCCTTACCAGATACATGACTTGCATGTATTTTATCCAAATCTGTGGATTTTCTTTTCACTTTCTTGACTATGTCTTTTGAAGTGTACAAGTTTTGAATTATAACGAAGTCCACCTTATCAATTTTACACATTATTGCTTGTACTTTTTGGTGTTGTATCTAAAAAATTATTACCCAGCCCAAGGTCATGAAGAGTTTCATGATTTCTTCTAAGATTTTTTAAATTTTAGCTTCCATTTAAGTCTATGATAAATCTTGACTTAATTTTTTTGAAGAGATCCAAATTCATTGTTTTTGTATGTGGATATCCGTTGTTCCTGCACCATTTGTTGAAGATTATTCTTCCCACTCCCAGCATTGAATTATCTTAGAACTTTTGTTGAACATTAATGATCATAAATGTGAGAGTTTATTACTTTCAATTGTATCCCATCAAACCTATCACTATGCTTACACCATAGCCTTAAATATTATTATAGCTCTGGGGCTCCATGTTGTTCTTTTTCAAGATTTACTGTGTCCTTTGTTTCCAGGCAAATTTTAGTATCAACCCTTAATTTCAAAGGGCAAAGAACAAGCATAAATAATGATAGAGATTGCACTGACAAAGCAGATCAATTTAGGGAACATTACCATCTTAACACATTTAAATCTTCTGCTCTGTGAACATGGAATGTCTTTCATTTAACTTTTAATTGAATAATGTTTGTAGTTTCTAGTGTATAAGTTCTGCATTTGTTTTACTAAACTTATTCCTAAACATTTCTTTTTAAAAATATTGTAAATAAAAATTTCCTTAATTGTTTATTGCTAGTATATATAAATCAACTGGTTTTTTTTAACTGATCTTATACCCTGAAACCTTGCTAACTTTTTGTTCTAGTAGTTTTTTTGGTTCCTTATGATTCTCCATATATAAGATCATGTTCTCTGGCAAAAGTTTTATTTTTCCCTTCCAATCTGGATGCCTTTTCAATGCATTCCCTTACCTAATCGCCCTGACTAGATATTGAATAGAAATAGTGAGAACAGACATCTTTAAGGATCTTTTTCCTCCTTCAAATGCTTCAAAGCAAAAGAAATATATTTCAGATTAAGTAGAGGTCCCCTTCTGTTCCAAATCCCAAAGCCTTTTCTTCTTTCTCTCCCCACAAGTAACTACAATCATGAATTTGGATATCTTTTTCTGTGTGTGTATGTCCCCATTAATAAGAATACTGTATGGATATCTGCCATTTTTACTTTATACAAAAGATATTATATAATCATTTCCAATAATTTTTAAATTCAAATTTAAGATATGATAATATATCATATACATACATATAAGTGTATATACACACATACATATGTTATCCATGGACTGTTAATAAGAATGTATTTTACTAATGCATTTCCCTATTGGTGGGCATTTACAATACTTCCAATGCTTTGTATTATAAACAATGGTGCATGGAAATTTTCATTTGTGTCTTGTGCTTATACGCAATCATTTATCTAAGGTAAATATTTTGAGGCATTATTTCTAAATGATATAGAACCTACATTTTGTATTTTACTAGGAAATGTCAAATCATCCTACCTAGTCAAATTGCCGTACCAGACATCATATCAACTAATTAAGAAAGACAGTTTCTGATTCTCTACATCTCCAAGTATGCTTGATAATGTCAGTTTCTTATACTAGAGCAATTTGAATGATTCATATCCTTTTTATTATAACTGTGTGACCTACTTACTGATGAAGTCAAATACTTTTTCATTGATTTACTAACCTTTGTGGGTTTCAGTTCTGTCAATTCCCAATTATATATTGTACTCATTTTTTTCAGTTAGATTCCTTTTTTTTCCTATTGATTTACAAAAGTTCTTTAAATATTTGAGACAATATTTCTGCTTTGTACTCTAACAAATGTTCTGTTCCAGCTCTCTACTTCCACTTAAATTTCTTATAATGTCATATTTTGAAAAAAAAATAAATGTAATAAAATTTATTAATTTGTTTCATTATATTTTATTCCTTTAAGTCTTGTTTAAGTAATCCATCTCTTTGAGGTCATATCTTGTAATTGTTTTACTTTATTTTTCATTTGTTTCACTCATTTAAAACACTATATTGTTGTTAGGAGGCAGGAATCTATATTTTTGGTTTGGGCTTGTTTGGGGGTTTTTTGATTTGTTTGTTTTTGTTTTTGTTTTTGGGAGTCCAGATGTCTAGAACCATTTTTTCCCTTGAGTTGGAATCTTCCTCTCACATGCCAAGTTACAATCTAAGCAAAGACCTCTTTCTAAACTCTCCATCTGGTCCACTGATTCATTTGTACACTTCTGTGCTAATGTAATGCTGCTTTAATTATTACATTATACTTACCACTGATAGTTGGTAAAGGAAATCTCCATATCCTTATCCTAATCTTTTTTTAGAATTAATTTAGCTAGATTTATAAACTTTAGCATTCACTTTAGAGTAAATATGTCAAGTTCTATAAAAGTCTTGTTGGTTGAATTAGAATCACACTAAAATTATAGTGTATTATAAATTAAAAGTTTTTCTATTCATTTTCTCATTATGTATTGATCTTACATTCCTTTTTAAACCTTATATTTACTATCTTCTATTAGTTTTACTAGTTTGACCATAGATTCTAGATTTTTTCCATATAAATTATCATATTTAGGGGGGAATAATCTCTTATTTTTCCATTATTCATATTTCTTATTCTTTTACTTTGGAGCTGGGCAGGAAGGGGGGCCTTAAATAACTAAATGTGATCTTTAGAAAAATGTTGAATAGGGGGGATAGTAGGGGATAGGAAAGGTAGCAGAATACAACAATTACTAATAGGGCATTATGTAAAATTATGGATGTGTAACCGACGTGATTCTGCAATCTGCATTTGGGGTAAAATTGGGGGTTCATAACCCACTTCAATCTAATGTATGAAATATGATATGTCAAGAGCTTTGTAATGTTGTGAACAACCAATAAAAAAAAGAAAAATGTTGAATATTGACTGAGTAAAAATTCTATACTCTTTTTAGATTTTAGTAAGTGGTTCTAAACTTTAACATCAGGTTACATCCTATCATTTATCACCAAATCTTACATACCTTTGAAAGTAAAGGAAACCAGAGATGACAGGCATAAACTGCAATGCTACTCATACAAAAAGCAGTTTAAAAGCAATAGACACATAAAACTCTGGACTCCCAAACTTCAGAATATTTTTCAAGAACTATTAAAGCTTTACAAAGTTGGCCATAAATTTGTGTCTATAAACCAAGTTTTTACAAATGTCAAAGGGCCAAAAGCACACAGGACATGTTCTCTGACCATAAAACAATAAAGTTAGAAATTAATAATCAAAAGAAAATTCCTAATTTTATTTAAAATTAAAATACATGAGGTTGTGAGGGGAATGGGAAAATAAACAAGGAGAGAAATGAATTACAGTAGATGGGGTAGAGAGAGAAGATGGGAGGGGAGGGGAGGGGGGATAGTAGGGGATAGGAAAGGTAGCAGAATACAACAATTACTAATAGGGCATTATGTAAAATTGTGGATGTGTAACCGACATGATTCTGCAATCTGCATTTGGGGTAAAATTGGGGGTTCATAACCCACTTCAATCTAATGTATGAAATATGATATGTCAAGAGCTTTGTAATGTTGTGAACAACCAATAAAAAAAAGTAGCAAACAAAAAAAATAAAAAATAATAAAATACATGTCTAAATAAACCTTTAATGAGAATAAAACAAAACAATGAAAATTTGGAATACTTTGATCTAAATGAGAATGAATATACTACATTTCAAACACTATGAGATGTTGGTAAATAGTATTCAAATAAAGATTTAAAGCCTTAAGAAAAGGAAGAAATCTAGAAAAATTAAATGAACTAAATATCTATCTACCTGAGGAAATCAAGAGAACAAAAATAGCAACAACAACAACAAAAAAACTAGGAGATAGTATGCTTGTAAACCCATCAACTCAGGAGACTGAAGCAGATGGATGAGCAAGTTGGAAGCCAACCTCAACAATTTAGTGAGACCCTGTCTCAAAATAACAAAATTAAAAATGTCTGGGGGTATAGCTCAGATGTAGAGGGCTTCTGAGTTCAATCCCCTGAACTATCAAGAGAGAGAGAGAGAGAGAGAGAAAAAGAGAGAAAGAAATAAAAGTAAGACCAGAAGTTGATGAAATACAAAGTCAATATAAGAGAATGAACAAAATTTTTAAAAAATTGTCTAGAAAAATTAAAAACTATTTGCTGAAAATAGTGGAGAATAAAAATATAAGACATAACTAATATTAGGAAAGAAATATTATAAAGAAGTATCTAGCTATTGCAGACATTTAAAAAATAAAGAGACAAAGAAAAATAATATAGACTTTATGCCAGTAAATTTTAAAATTTAAGTGAAATTAATTATTGGAAAAATAAAACAGCAAAATTGACACAAGAAGAATTAGAACACTAAATATATTCATAATCATGGAAGAAACTGAGACAGTAGTTCAACTCCTTCCAGAAAGAAATCTAGGCTCAAGAAACTATCCCAGCAAATTTTACCAAACATCTAAAGGAAAATGTAATACCAATCATTGACATATTTTCCTGGAGAACAGAAAAAGAAAAACTCTTCTGATTCATATTATGGCATAAATTTTCTGAAACAAATCTTCAACACTATGAGAAAGGAAAATAAATAAGCCAATCTCTCTTATGAACATAGATTCAAAAATCTTAAAATCTGAGCATACTGATTCCAGAAATACATACATCATGATCCATTTAGTCTATTTCAGTAATGAAAGATGAGGTGAAACTTAATCTCAGATGCAGTAAGTGTTTGATAATGGGATCCTAATTAGAAAAAGTTATACTCCATGTATGTATAATATGTCAAAATACACTCTACCATCATATAAATATATATATATATATATATATATATATATATATATATATATATAAAATTTTTAAAAATCACTTTTCATCAAACTAAAAATAGTAAGAAAAATTTTAGTAGCATAAAATGTATCTACCTCTAAACTTCTGCAAAATCATAGTTAACAGAAAAAAGTTGAAAGTTTTCCCTTGCAAATCAAGAAAAAGACAAGGATACCTGTACTCAGCATTTTTATTCAACATTGTCCTGGAAGTCCTAACCAACATATGACAAGGAAAAAAGAAAGCAGGGAAAGAGACTGTAAAGGAAGAAACATAGTTGTCATTATTGGCAGATGATATGATTGGATATGTGAAAAATGCAAAAGATCTCTGAGTAAACTACTTGCATTTAAAATAGCTGTATATAAAGAGCAATTTTCTCTGTATACTCTAGCCACAGTAATCAAAATCTAAGAAAGATGCCATTTACAATAGCATTAAATATTAAGTAGCACCTGAGGCTAACAAACAAAAGATTTGCAAGATTTCTATTAAGACAATAATATAAATATACTTAGAGAAGTATACTTAGAGAAGTATTTAAAGATGACCTAAATTATGGGAAAGATACAGCCTGTTAATACATTTGAAGACTTGATATTGTAACAATGTCAATTTTTCTTAAATTAATCCACAGAATTGATGTTATTTAATTAAAGTATTTTTTTTAAAACTCGACGATTGGCTCCTAAATTTTATGGTAAAGTCAAAAAGGCCAAGCATAGCAAATATACTCATTAAAAGAAACAAGAAAACTTGTTTGACCATGTTTCAAGACCCTTCCATCAGACCTTGTACAAAAATGAATTTCTAGCAGACTTAAGAAAGTCCTAAGAAATATTTAGAAAAGATTATCTGAAAATATCAGTATGACTTTTCAATCAAATATAACTGAATAATTTATGCAAACATAACTGAATAAATTATATTATGTATTTTCACACAATCAAATTCTATATAATACACCACAGCTACATACAACACACATTAAGTGGGAGAAAAAAAGCAAAACACAAAAGAGTACATATAATTCATTTATATAAACATTTGAAATATTTATATAAAGTTCAAAAATTGGCAAGACTAACACAATTTAGAAATGCTCACACAGGCATTTATTGAAATTGATTTTGGGGCTTTATACTTGATTAATTTGGAAAAATATTCAATGTTTATTGAAAATAATGTGTATTCTGTTTTTGTTATAAGATTTTATATACATATATAAATACAATAAGCATACATATATAATACACATATATTCACACACATATAACATATATATTAGATCAATATTGTTAGTCTGCATGATCTACCAAGATGAGAACAATTTATGTTAAAAAAAGATTTCCACCATGATTGCAGATTTGTCTGCTTTTCCTTGAAATTCTTTTTGCTTCACACTTTTCCAGCTATGTGGTTAGTTGCATACTTGTTAATGATTACATTATTTTTAGTGGATTTTTCTTTGTAATATAATAAGATGCACATCTTTGTCCCTATTAATGTTACTTAATAAAAAGAATAATTTAATAATTAATATCACTCCATAAAGTCTTGTTGTTATTGTTTATATTGCCTGGCATGTACTTTTCTATTCTCTTATTTTCTATAGTTTAGATATTTTAACTATTTTTAGTAAGTTTTATTCTTAATTGTCTTAGTAATAATTGTCTAGCTTGCTAATTAGTATAAAATAACCATGTAATTAGACAAGTAATAGTTAGATTATAATATTATCCAGTAATCTACCTGGACTATCAGCAAAGAAAATTTCACACTGAGGTTATATCCAGGAAACCACCCCTCTGAACCTAAGTGTCTTCATTTAAAATCAGAATTTGGGGATAGAAGGCAAGCCACTTTTTAAAAACCTCCTTACTTGTCAAAACAAATTAAAGCACTAACTTTTCGTATAGAATTAGGTTTAAATTTCAAAGCAGATTCCATTATTCATATTATTCATTAATGCAGTTTTTTACTCATGCACATTGGGTTTTCTGTTTCTTATCAAAAACATCCAACATTTTTAAGCACAAATTTCGACTTTGTATATGAAAGGATTTACTAGAATTGGGAGGAAGTGATTCAATTGGTAGAAATGGAGAGAGATTGAATCAGCCGTGATTGGACTTGGGGTAGGGAATGACTTAATTAGAATTTTGATGGTATATATTGAACCTGATCAGCACATGAATTTTCACTTAGAGATTCTCTCCTGAATGGAAATCATTTCTCTGGGTCTTGTCATATCTTCATTTCAAATCAGGATTTCAGACTAGTGGAATGTAAGTTACTTTTTTCTCCTTTAAAATATAAAAAGATTAAGACAGTAACTTTTTACATAAGAACATGATTTTTTTCCGGTTAAAACTTGTTCAATCATCCATCCATCCATTCACTCATTTATCTTCTTATTTTGAAAATTATTACTGGGCAACCATTGGTGTCAGGCATTGCTTTAGATGCGTGGACTTTATCACTGAGCAAAACAAAGATCCTTTCCCTTGTAGAAATTATATTCAGAATGGAAAAGGTGGAGAAAGAAACAAATGTAAAGTAACTTAAATAGGGTCATGGAAGAAAGTTCATGCTGCTAGAAAAAGAAGAGCAGAGTAAGGGAGATACACAGTATACAGGATTTTCGAAGACAGAAGGGAAGTACAGTTGTCATTTTAAACAAAATATCAGGGTTGGTTGGTTTAATTTGAGCAAAGACCAACAGGAGAAGGAAGACTATCTTGGCAGAGAAAATAGCTAGTTTGAGGGCCTCAAAGAAGAAGCAGCTATGTAAGTTCAAGTATCATAGTCTAGAAAGGCAAATGAATATGATGAGTCAAAGAGTCAAAATGACTACAGAACACCTGGGGGGGCCCTGGGGCACTTTTGAATTTAACTATGAAGGTAACAATACCTCCCCACTGTCTGACTTAATATCCTTTTCTTTCAATCATATCCAATTCTATTAAATTTGCTTAACTGTTGCTAATTAATGCTGCAATGTGATACTTTGTTGTTAGTTATGTTCATTTTTCTCATTGGGAGATTCAGTGTCTTTCATGTTTATTGTCTATTGTTGATTTGGAATTATTCTTCCTGAATAGCCTGTTTATATCTTTGTTAATTTTAATTGGGTTGTTTGTATTTTTATATTATGTATATTAGTGTACATATTATATTAGTATTAACAGTAGTCGTAGCAACCCTTTCTGTTACAGACATGAAATTTATCTGCTAATCTAGTAGTTAGCAATTGACTTTGTATTTGGCATATTGGCTATAAAACTAATTTTTATCATATACATGACTTTTTAAAAATCATATATTTTAAAGCTCTTAGAGGGTCTACCTTGATTAAAATGTCTTTTCAAGCACTAGGTACTATAATTTCTTAAAATTTTTCTTTTTAGATTATTATGGTCTTTTTTCCCCTTTGGGGTATTGTTTTTGTATTAGCTTTGAAGTTAGAATTCGTCCATTACTTCCTGCCTTAAGAATAGCCAGTTTTGTAATCAAAATTATTGAATACAACACCCTTTTTACACTATAAAACACTACCTCTGTCATATCTGGAGAATTTTTACAGTTAAGATATACCATACTATGTCCAAAAGCTATTAAGTATGATTTGAAAAGGATGGCTTTGTAGATTATGAGAAACAAGAAATAAAGCAGTCATTAAGAAGTCCAGAGGATTAGGATCCAAAGCACAAGGGGGTTTGAGGTCACCTCCTTTCTAGTTACTCGTGGAAAGCTGAGGATATGGGCATAGCCAAAGGCAACTTGATAGATATGCCCAGAGGTAAGATCTTCCACTCTCAAGAAAGAAGATGAGAAAGGAAAGGAAATGGAAGAGGCACGTAGACATAAAGAAAGAGGGAAATGTGGGAAATGTTATTGAGTAGAAAAATAAACAATTAGAAAAATAGAGGAAGATTGTTAGGCAGAATTAAGGACCCAACTAGATTTCTGTGATAACAGGTTTAAATTAAGAATTGTAGAGAGGTTATATGATTTTTTCTGGTTAACTTAGCAGATAGGGTAAATTTTAAGCTTTTACTGAATTTTCCAACTTTTAGTTTCTTTTTCTTAATATTTTCAAAACTGCTTATGTCAAAGTTTTATAGTTCAATTTTCTGATAAGTATTTTCAGATAATTTATGTATAAATTTTTTAGTATTTTTCTTATTAATACTTTTAGACCATTTTAGTTAGAATCTTTTAATTTTGTGAATGGACTGATTATAATGTACATTGGTATTAATAAAATCATGGCATGCTTATTAAATTAAAGTTAGCAGTTAAAAGAATGGGTAGTAAGCCGTGAGTTAAATGGATTGGGGTTACTCACTCAGGGTTGATAAAGGCAGTTAGAATATAAAAAGTGTGGGTATTTTCTAAAACTGTGTCACCATCTTGTCATTGTTACTTCATTCCCCTATTTCATAGTACATGATTCATTCATTCATTCATTCAACAAATACTTACTCAGCACCTATTATGTGCCAGGCACTGTTCTATATGCAGAGGATACACCAGTGAACAAGAGAGACAAGGTTCCTGATTTCCTGGAACTTATTTTCTAATATAGGAAAATAGACAATAATAATAAAAAAATAATATTAATAATAATAATAGCTAACATTTATTTAGCAAGTACTGTTTGCTGAGACAGTTCTAAGTACTTTACAAGTATTAATTTACTTAATCCTTTCAGTAACATTATGAGATAGGAACTAGAATTATCCCCATTTTTGCATGAGGAAATTGAGGGCACAAAAAGGGAAAATGACTTGCCTAAGGTTACAAAACTAGGAAAGGGCAGAACTAGAATTTAGAACCTAGACTAGATCTTTACTCTCCATGCCTTTCTGATACAGCCTCTCACATAAAAAAACAAAGCAATACAACAAACAATAAATTCAGGAAGTGTTCGGTTTTATGAAAAGTAAAACAGGGTTATATGAGAGTGTGTGTTCATTGGAGGGGTGGGGTGTTGATGTAGATGTCAGGAAAAACCTCACCGAGGAGGTGGCATCTGAGCTGAAAGTTGAAGAATAGCAGTTGTTATATTAGGACTGAGATAACAGAAAATCTAGTGCAAAAACAAAGAATCTTTTCTTGTTTTGTGAAATAAATGCCCAGTTGGCTACGTCTTGAGCTTACTATGTAATTGACTGAATGAACCAGAAATCAGGGAGGTATGCAAGAGTCAGGCTCCATGGGGCCTCAGGACATATTCTTAATTTTTAAGTGCAATAGACTTTTATGCAGGAGAATAATGCTATCTAATAATTTTAAAACATAACTCTTGCTGCTATATGTAAAATTGTAGCTAAAGAGAAGGCACGAAGATCCACTAGGAGGTAATCACAATCCAAGTGGAAGATGATGGTGGCTTGCTTGGATGAGGGCAGTAGCAGTGAATTGAAATGTTGGGTAAATTTTTTAAAAACTGGTAAGATTTGCAAATGAATAGGATATGAAGAGTGAAGGAAAAGCAATTTAAGTAGGTCTTTCAGGATTCTGGATGTGAGACTGGTGAAGATACCTTTAAGTAAGATAAAAATGAATATTTTTTATTTTTTCCAGAGTTTCCTGACATCTATTCCTCAATAGTTTGGTGTAGGAGCATTTGCTCTAGTATGAGAGTTAACCCGACCCCCACCCTACCCCCGTGCTGGGGTGGGGGTGGGTCAAGATTTTTATCTCGAACTTTATGGGCGAAGAGGGTTTTTTCTTTCTTCATTTGAAAGTTTTTTGAAGAAAGAATCCATGGAGAGAGGGTTTAAGCATCCAATTACGTAAAATTTGACATTTGAAACTAAATTGGGGGAGCTGAATTTTCATTTGTTGAACAATGACTTATTGAGCATTTACTATGCTCCAAGATCTGTAATGAAAATAGCAATGCAAACAAAGCAAAAAAAGATCTCTGCTCTCGGTCTTTTTTTTTTTTTTTTCTTTTGATAGCGGTGGGAGACCATTGGTGATTATTTCCCCCCAGGTTTTCGTTGTCTTATTTAAACTTCACCTAACGCTTGAGTAGCCATCTTAATTCCATCTCGCGCTTCTGACAGTTTGGGCCCACCGTTCTAAACGTTCAACGTCGTAAACCTAAAACTGACGTCTCCCCTCCCATTAGAACTTCGCGCTTAAAAAAAAAAGATAAAAATTCTAACCAACAATACGACTACAACCTTTGCTTTGAAGTCTAAGGTTTTTGAGGAATGGTACCTTTATAAAGATCGTGGTTGCCCCCGTACATATTTGTTCTTTCTTCATATCCAATTAAGTGAAAATACTAGTCTTTCCGTAGCCAAACTCCCTAGGCTGGTTGGGTCTAGCTCAGGAGCAGGACGGAAGCAGGAGCCGTTGGATTTTAACAGTTTGATATAATCCTTTTCCACTCTCTCTCCCGCTAGTTGGGGGACGTGGTGTCGGCTACCCGGGGCTTTCCGTCCACGCAGTACCGGAATGAAGGAGTCTGGGAGGGGGTCGGGGAAGGAAAAGACGGAAAAGACATTAAGTAATTGGTTCTCCAAGGTATAAAAATGATATTTAGGGTCTACTCTGAGGCACAGATTTCAAACGCCCGCCCCCTGGGCTGTCTCAGCCCCACCCCCTGCTGTCGTCACGCCGACTTCCACCCGGGCCTCTGCTGATTGGTGGTTAAAGCGCTTGGGTTTTGCTTCCGGGTCTTAGGCTTTGGCCCTGGGAGCAGAGGATTCTGGGGGCCGAGAGTGGCAATGGTATCTGTGTGATCTGCGGAGGTGGTCAGACCTCGGCCAAGGTGAGCTGCAGGCCAAGGTGTTTCTTCTGCGGGTGGGAAAGGAAAGGTGGGGTCGGAGTCCGCGGCGGGCGGAGGAGCTCCGGAGCAGTAGTCAGGGCTGGTGCGTGCGAAGCTCTTGGGCCCACTGCAGAGAAAGCGGCGCCAAGGCAGCTTTGCCTATGGCTTAGGTGGGCCGGGGGTACTCCCACCGCCTTCCCCCGTGGGTGAAAAGACAGCGAGTTCCTGGTGACAGCCCAAGGGCGCGCTCCCGAGATACCGAATCGCGAGGTGTGCAGGACGCGGAGGCACCTAGCAGCAGGCAACCCTGTTTCTCCTTCTCTGGACACACGCCTTTACCCTTTATGAAAATCAAGAGAGGTATACCCCTCAAAATCTTTCCATTTCCTCGTTCTTTTGATAGGAGTGGGAGACCGTTGTTTTTCTGACGCTAATGGGATTTAGCGATTGTGCCAGGTGGTAGGTACACTTGGTTACCCAGAGCTGAACGTAACATACAGAATGTGTTCCTGATTTTTTGGTTATTAGAATCTTTTGGGAGTGAGTTTCCTGTCTTCTGAGCGTCTCTTAAATTATAACCTTAAAAGGGCTGATTTATATTGTGATAACTTACAGGAGAAAATCAACAAATGGTTGTTAAAATTTTGCCCATGTAACTGTCATTGAATTTTAGCACACTTACCTCCTGGACACTCAGTAAGTTTGTCAGTGATTTTTAAGTTTTGTTTTGATTAACTTATTTGTTGTTCTGTGAAGCTTAGGAAAAAATGCAAATCTTGGAAGCTTGGGGGAATGTGGTTGAGAATTCTTAAAACTTAAGAGGTGAAACTGTATATTACAAGAAATTGAGCATGTCATGTCCCATAATTCCAATAATCCTAAAAGGAATATCCCCATTCCACTGATGACAGAAACAAGTTAGGGGACTTGCCCCGAGACCAGGCAGCCAGGAGAACAACAGGATCACAAACTTAGATCCTCATGACAGAATTTTTTGTAGTAGTAACTATCTGCAAAGCTATATTCCTTGTTTACCCCTTAGGCCATAGTTTGTTTCCTTCGAACTTGTGTATAGAAAGATTATGCAATTTTGGAGGGATGAGTTTTGAAATTATTTCACAAGGGTAGATATTGATGAATAAATTTATGAAGCAAGAATTCTATTGGGAATAACTTAATACTGTTTTTCTTTAGAGCATAAAAGATGACAACAGCAGCCAGGCCGACTTTTGAACCTGCAAGAGGTGGAAGAGGAAAAGGAGAAGGTGATTTGAGCCAACTCTCAAAGCAGTATTCAAGCAGAGATCTTCCCTCTCATACAAAGATAAAATACAGGTAATAAAGACTTTCCAAAGACCACATCTGTTAAATGGCATGATCATGATATATGATCAAGTTTGAGTTACGTATGTCACTTAGGTTATCTATTTTTAAAGGAATGGAATGCAACAGAGGGCTTAACAATAAAGTTATGCGTGATTTTTAAAGTGCTACTAACATTCCTTCAGCAGAAATTGCTATTAACCAGGAATTTCCATATGTGGAGGGAAGAGTACCTAATATTACCTTAGAGAAACTATGCATTTTCAGCACAAGTTAGTGGGATAAATGTTATACTGTAACAAGCTCTTGAGTCTATATAATGGGAACAAAAATTAAGGACATTTTAATCAATCTGCGACCATATTAAGGAAAGTATGTGATTCGTTTGTGGCTTCTTAAAATATTGGAAATATCACAAGTGCTAGTTAGTAACCTTCAGTTTAGGTTATTATCTTGTCCTCTTCTTTGTTTTATGTTTGAGGGACAAAATTGTACTTGTGAATTGAATTGTCTTCGATTCACATGTGATTTTGTTTTCTTGGGGTTGGGACGGGTTGTAACATTTTGTCCTGATTTGTTTCCACTTTAGACAAACTACTCAGGATGCCCCTGAAGAGGTTCGTAACCGAGACTTCAGGAGGGAGTTGGAAGAAAGAGAGAGAGCTGCTGCACGAGAAAAAAATAGAGATCGTCCAACCCGAGGTATCAACCCTGTCCCAAACATTTGTCTCCTAAAATTATATTGTCCATGGTTTTTCTTTCATGTAGTAATTAGAAAGGGTTCGTATTTTTGTAAGCTTTACTTCCTTAAATAATGAGAGATAATAAGGTTTATTCCAATTTCATCTTTTTATCCTTCTATAATAGAAGGAACAGGGTGATCTGGAGATATTCAGCAGCCATTATTTTATTTCAAATCAAAAGTTTTAACTCATTAGAGCAGCCAGGCCCCAGGATTTCTGTCTGAGATATTTTATGTTTTCAGACAGGTAGTGATGCGTGCCTGTATTCCTAGCAACTCTGGAGGCTGAGGCAGGTGAATTGCAAGTTTCAGGCCAGCCTCAGCAAAATAACAAAAAGGGCTGGGAATATAGCTCAGTGGTGTAAAGGGCCCTGAGTTAGATTCCCAGTACCACCACCCTCATCCCCCCCAAAAAAGAGATTTAATGTTTTCAGTTTGTATAAACTTCACCCTGAATTTCCTGAGGTTGCAGTTCTAATATTAAAATCACTCTTTTTATTAATATATTTAATATTTACCAACAATATTTACCAAAGACTTATTTGCCAGTCATAATAGGTGATCCCTGATAGCATGATGCTTTGAATATGGATTCTTCATACCTATAGGTCCCTAAAACATTATAAGAAATGCAGCACTTGTTTCACTAAGTTTAATAATGTGTGTTTTCCACCAGAACATACAACCTCCTCTTCAGTGTCAAAGAAACCTCGGCTAGATCAGATTCCTGCTGCCAACCTCGATGCAGATGATCCTCTAACAGATGTAAGTTTTGTTTTCTTTCATTTGAGTATTTTTCTTTGCCGAGGGTTCAAGAACAAGTTTGATATCTAGAGAACTCACTATGAAAGCAGTCTATTAAAGAACGTGCCTTCCTCCAGAAGAATTCTTTATATTAAACCCTAGAGTTGAGCTACTGTTTTTATATACACAGGGCACACATTGGGCTCTCTGGAAACATTCCCTGTAGTTATACCCTAGGGCCTTTCCTCATTAGCTATGATCAGACGTATTATGCACATGCTGGTTCCCTCTGTGTTTAGGGAGGAAAGTAATCTAAGCAGAATTTTTTAAAAGTTAGCATATCAATTAAAATTCAGTGGGACTCCATAGTCAGTGGTTTGTGCTTTTCTACAAAACAGTGAAAAAATGAGTGGCCTTTCCTAGATAAGATGTAATTGTGCACATATATCAGCAATTAATTCTAGAGCTGACTGATGAAGTTATAGTCATTAAAACAAGAAGCTCAGTTATAAGTGTGATTTAATTATTATTCATTTGAAATTATTTTATTGTGGAATTTAATGCTCTTTTTTGCATGTCTGATAATCCTTACTTAATAGCTTAAAATTGCTATAAGTTACATACTATCATTTTGTCTCTCCTAGAGTGAACCCTGTATATACCTACTGCATTTCATTATGAGGTGTCCCTTTTTCTAATTTTAGCCATGTAAATTTGTAAGGTACTTTATTAGGAGTTGACATTTTAGGAAATATTCTAAGCTTTTTGTGAGATTTTTATTTATTTGGATGGTTGTTGATTTTAATCATAGTATTCAAGTGCAGTTATTTTCCTACTAGGAAAATTAATTCTGTCCCAAAAATATGGTAAATATAGTTTTTAAGGGACAAAGATTAACACTGTGCATTTTCCCTCCAACATCATGGATAATTACTGCTTTTTACTGTTTTTAGGAGGAAGATGAAGATTTTGAAGAGGAGAGTGATGATGATGATACTGCAGCTCTCCTTGCAGAACTAGAAAAAATTAAAAAAGAAAGAGCAGAAGAGCAGGCCAGGAAGGTAAAAATCTAAGGGTTAAGTATTTATATATCCCATCTTCACATGCTAAAATAGGAATATTTTTTATTCAAATAATATCTTCTTATATTAGAAATTTTCCTTACCATGTCTAAATATCATGGCACCTGAAGTCCTATAAATCTGATTATTTTTATGACATTTTAAGGATCCTGGTTATGTTGGAAATTCAAAACAGTTCAGGCATGCTGAATAATACTCCTCAACTTGCTCATATTTACTTGTTTGTTCTTTGTTCAATAGACATTTAGTTAGTGTTAAGTGTCAGAAGAACCAACATGATTAAGATTACTCTACAAATTTCTCTCTCTTGTCTCCTGCCTAGACATTTGTGAGGCAACCTGTCAATAGATTTTATACACAATCTATGCCAAGTTATCATACTCTTGTATACCCAGTCTTCTCAGTTATACAGTGGGAGAAAAGAATGCTTACCTCAAAAATTAAGAGATGAAACTGAGGAGGCAAGCAGGAGTCCAAGCATTGGCAGTTTGTAAACCAGTGTTAAAGGAATTGAATTTTGTTCTAAAGGATGAGAAGCCAGTAGAGTTTAGCAGTAGATTGGTAAGAGTGCATATGCATTTTAGAAAGATTACTCTGGCAAAAGTATAGAAGATGGATTGGAATTAACTGAGTGAGGAGGCTATTTCAATACTCCTTATGGGTAATGAAGAGAATCTTTTAACTTACATGATAGAAGTTGGAATTGATAGAAATAAACAGGTTCTGGGAAAGCTCTCAAGGAGGAGAATTGACCAAATAAAGTCAGTGATTGGTTGTGGAAGCAAAGATGACACCCATCACACACACACTTAGTATATATTGGTGCCATATAGTAATACATGGAAAGCAGAAAAATGGATATGTTTAGGCAGAGGGAAAAAAACATGAATTCTATTTTGAACATGGTGAATTTGACACATTAGAAGACATTCAAGTAAAGATGTCTGCACCCATTTTCAGCCAGAATAGTACAGCTTTTTTTATGGATGTCAGCGTAGATTTCATTTGAGCGGTGGGTTATGTTTTTAAAAATAAAAAGCAAGGGGGCAGGTGAGTGGGGGGAGAGAAGACACTGATAAAGGTTAATGATAAGAATCTTGGGAAGTAGATTTGTAAAGTCCATGTTAGTCAGAAGGGTCAGGGAAATTTTCAGGAAAAAAAAATAGTATGAGATAGTCTTAGAATTCAGATTGGAAGAAGAAAAGATTTTTTTTGTTGGTGATGGCACTGGTAGTTTTGTGGGTTCTTTTGTTTGTTTGAATGCTACAAATCGAACCCAGGGCCTCATACATGCTAGACAAGCACTCTACTTCCAGTCTCAAGAAAATTATTTGCAGATAAACTTCTCATTAAAGTTTAACATAGGAAAGCATAATTCCTATTAATAGCTTGCAGTTTTTATCTAATGTTTAAAAATAAATATCATTACCAATATCACTCGTCTGCCACTAGAGGGCAGTTGTTCCAAATTCTTTGAGGTTCACTATTCTCTGTATCTAGACTGAAAGAACTTTAAATGCTTTTGGTTGATGTTGAGGCAGGATAAATATTTTAGATGAAAGATATGGGAGATTCATCTAATCTCTTTGTGAAAAATGTGTTGGTATTTCTTGAAGTCACATGACAATTTTATTCCCTTAGTCCCTGTTTTTCCATTCTATAAACTGTTTTTGAGGTATCTCAAAGTAACATTTTCAAACTAATTAACCTATGTCAGGGTTTAGTACACTTTGTGTAAAAGGTCAGATACTAAGTATTTTGAACTGCCTTGTCATCAGCCTGTGCATCTTCTGTTGCAACTGCTCTGCTGTTGTAGCACAAAAGCAGCCTATGCTCCAATAAAATTTCATTCTCATAAATAGCAGGAAAGGGATTGTTTAGATTTGATCTGCAGGCTATCTTACTGCTACCTTTTGTGCCTAATATTTGATGGAAGAAGTTGGTGCTTTTTTCCCCTCCAGTGCTGTATGTGACAATCAAGTAACCAAAGGAAATAATATTGCAGATATTAAAAGACTGGAACCTTATATGTTAACACATTATTATTATAAATTTCATACATTATATACTTGAGCTCCTAATTTTTATAGCATCTCAAAGAAATGTCTTTTCACTTTAAGCATCCATGTAATTTGTTAAAAATAAATAGGTAATTTTTAGAAAGCTATTTATGTTCTAATCTTCCAGGGGATGGTTCCTGACTTGCTTAAGATCTGGTCCAAAGCAGTTTTTCTGTTTATTTTCCTAAGAATCTCACCTGCCAGTTTTTTATTTGGTTTGAGATAATATGTTTCAGGCAAATCTAGAAGTTGCAGCTAAAGATTTGGACACTTTATGTTCCTGGTTCTGAAAATGAAACTGCAGGTGATTTGAGTTTGAAGAGATTGATGATAAAATAAAATGAAAACAATTTTATAACTAGTGAAGGATAAGAGGTATAAAAATAGAAAGTGGATGACAATAAATCCTAAAAACAAAGTGGATACACTTCAGGAATGTTGTACATGGTTGTTTGTCTTATTTTAGGAGTTATTCCTTAGATATTAATAATAATTTTATTATTAATCCTAGAGATGTAAGCTTACATTGTTAGTAATTTAAAATGGAAGTATTTTTATCAGTTTGTGGCCCTTTAAATAGCTTTGCTAAATGTCTTTTTTATGTTTAATATGTTCTTAAATTATAAATGTAAAACAAAATTTAAAGTATTCGTTTTATATGTTCTTCAAAAGAAAACAGACAAATATGCATCACAAAGCTTTTCAGAATTGGGAGATACTAATGACTGTATGATAGCAAGTATGAAATATTTATAATAAAGATGCCAGATTATTGTTTTATTTTCATGAGCTTTTCTGTTATCTTAAGAATCAAAATAGAAAGAAAACTACCTTGATGCATATCTTTCCTCTTTAAACAATTCTAACAGTCTTCTCTCTTTTTTTCTTTAATGAGCTAATATAAGAAAATTGCATCTTCCTCTTTCATTGCCAGGAACAAGAACAAAAAGCTGAAGAAGAGAGAATTCGTATGGAGAACATTCTGAGTGGAAACCCTCTTCTTAATCTCACTGGCCCTTCCCAGCCTCAGGCCAACTTCAAAGTTAAAAGAAGGTACTATAAGTAATGGGTTAGAATTCTATATACAGATTATGAGTTGGACAGCAAAGTATATTATGTAATGCTTCTAAAACTCTGCCTTCCACTGATATTTTTCTCTCTCTAATTTTCGAGTAATAAAAGAAAGAAAATAAAATTTTCAGCAGATATTTATAACCAGCTACATATCAAATAATGATCTAAACAGTAGGGTAAGAGTAATGAACTGAGCAGTCTTGGGAACCTTACAAAGCTCATGTATATTACGTACGTGTGTCCTTGGTCCCCAAGACTGCTCTTCACATTCAGATATTCACTAGAAGGATTCAGGGGACTTAGCTTATAATTATATTCATGGCTGACATAGAAAAGATATGAAACCAGGTTGGTTTTTTGTTTGTTTTTGTATTTGGTACCAAGGATTAAACTTGAGGGCACTGGACCACTGAGCCACATCCCCAGCCCTATTTTATATTTTATTTAGAGACAGGGTCTTGCTGAGTTGCTTAGCATCTCGCTTTTGCTGAGGCTGGCTTTGAACTCACTATTCTGTCTCAGCCTCCTGAGCCACTGGGATTGCAGGACTTATGAATTAAGTATTACTTTGTTCTTTTGTTGTGTCAAATGATGTACACGTTGAGCATCTTTCTGTGTAATGACTAAGCTTTACAATACATATGTATTCTTGTCTCCTAATAAAAACATTATAAGGCATTTTATTTTCATTTTTCCTTTCAGGTGGGATGACGATGTTGTGTTCAAGAACTGCGCAAAAGGTGTAGATGATCAAAAGAAAGACAAAAGATTTGTAAACGATACACTGCGATCTGAATTTCACAAAAAATTCATGGAGAAATATATTAAGTAGTACAGTTTTATGTGCTTAATTAAAGACTGTAAAATGTTAAGGATCATTTTGATGTTTTTTTTTTTCCCTTTCCGCCGTCTAATGGTATATAATAGACTTCTCTAATTTTAAGTTCCAAAGTATCTTTTCCTTTATTGAGACCTTATTGATAATGGACTTGGGAATAGGTTTAACTCAGTTTCTATTCTCTGAATGTTTTCAATCATGTTTTGTTTTTTTTGTTTTTTTAATATGGGAAAAAAGAACCTGCTTGTAATAAATGATTTTAATCTAAATAACTGAATCTGTGTCCCCAGCTTTTCATTGTGATGTATACAGCTTATAAAATGTTGCATCATGTTTTTAAAAAAATATATATGTTTTTCTTTATGCATTAAATTTTTCCTTTATTCTATTCACTGGTTTAAAATCTATGTGTTTCTGCTTTATACCTCAAGTTTCTTTCACCAGAGGAAAAAGTTAATTCTTAATCATTTAGGAGTTCTTAATATTTTCAACATGTGTTTTTAAGAGTATGATGAAAGATTAAAGGGATTCCATTTTGGACCACATGTTGGAATAGAAGTGTCGTCAATTAGTAAGTGGCACCTCAGGTTTACATCTAGGAAGGCACAAAGTACCTCACTTCTGCAGGTACTCATTTCTTTTCTTTTAGCCATGACAGGAGCTCTAAGTATTACAAGAAAAGCATATGGCACTCACTTTGTCCTGGATGCTGAACTGCTGTGTTTCTCTTGAATGAGCTAAGAGTTTGGATGTATAGTTTATGCAAAGCTGAGGAGTTTCAAATCAAACATAAAACTTTTGGAAATAGAATTTGTTATGTTGGAGGCCATATCTGTAGAAGTGGGAGAGAGAGATAGGAGTAGCATTACTCCTAGAAAATGAAGTTTTCCTAAACCTGAGCTATGTTGAAAGGTGCCACTTTGATAGAAATTTAGAACCAGAAATTGAGCCTCACACACATAGAAGACCCCCCTTTTTGGGAGGAGGTGGAATTGGACTTTATAGAAATTAAGAACTTATTAAAAAATATCAATAGGAAAATGAAGAAAGTTGCAGGCAAGGATAATATAAATATCTGTCCATCCATCTGACAAAGAAGTTCTATCCAGAAGATATAAAGATCATATTATAAACCAATTAAGATAAAAAATTATTTTTAAAGAATGGGAACAAAATATCCAAATGGCTATTATGCATATTAAAAGATATCAACATCACTATTCATCAGGCAAATTAAAATCATGAGATGCTATTTTATATCCAACCAGAACATCTCAGCTTTATTTTTTTAGAATTATTTACTTTATAAAGTTTTTAAATTTGTTTTAATTAGTTATATGTGACAGTAGAATGCATTTATGCAGTTTGATATACATAGATAGAATGTAATATCTTTCCTATCCCCACATCCCCTTTCCTTCCCTCCCATCACTTCCCTTTACCTAACCTAAGGTAACGCTATTCTTCCCTGGTGCCCCACCCCCGCCTTATTGTGAATTAGCATCCGCATATTAGAGAAAACATTTGACCTTTGGTTTTGTGGGTTGGCTTATTTCACTTACCATGATATTCTTCAACCATTTACTGGCTAATGCCATAATTTTTACTCTTCTTTAAAGCTGAGTGATATTCCATTGAGTATATGTACCACATTTTCTTTATCCATTCATCTATTGAGGGACACCTAGATTGGTTCTGTAGTCTAGCTATTGTGAATTGAGCTGCTGTAAACATCGATGTGGCTGTGTCACTATAGTATGCTGATTTTAAGTCCTTTGGGTATAAACAAAGATTGGGATACGGGGTCAAATGGTCCCATTCCCAATTTTCTGAGGAATCTCCATACTGCTTTCCATAGTGGTTGCATCAATTTGCAGTCCCACAGCAATGTATGAGTGTACCTTTTTCCTCACATCCTCAACACTTACTGGTGTTTGTATTCATAATAGCTGCCATTCTGACTGGACTGAGATAAAATCTTAGAATAGTTTGATTTGCATTTCTCTAATTGCTAGAGATGATCAACATTTTTTCGTATGTTTGTTGATTAATTGTATATCATCTGAGAAGTGTCTTTTCAGGTCCTTAGCCCATTTATTGATTGGGTTATTTGTTTTGGGTTTTTTTTTTTTTTGGGGGGGGTGCTTAGCTTTTTGAGTTATTTATATACCCTAAAGATTAGTGCTCTATCTGATGTGTGAGGGATAAAGATTTGCTCCCAAGATGTAGGCTCTCTATTCACCTCACAGATTGTTTCTTTTGCTGAGAAGAAACTTTCTAGTTTGAGTCCATCCCATTTTTTGATTCTTGATTTTAATTCTTATGCTAAAGGAGTTTTACTAAGAAAGTTGGGGCCTAATTCCACATGATGGAGATCAGGGCCTACTTTTTATTCTGTTAGATGCAGGGTCTCTGGTTTTATTCCTAGGTCCTTGATTCATTTTGAATTGTTTTGTGCATGATGAGAGATAGGGGTTTAATTTCATTTTTTTTCCAGTTTTCCCAGCATCATTTGTTGAATAGGCTATCTTTTCTTCAGTGCATATTTTTGATGCCTTTGTCTAATATAAGATCATTGTAATTTTGTTGGTTAGTCTCTGTGTCCTCTATTCTGTACCATCGGTCTACCAGTCTGTTTTGGTGCCGATACCATGCTGTTTTTGTTATTATTGCTCTGTAGTATAGTTTAAGATCTGGTATAGTGATGCCACCTGCTTCACTCTTCCTGCTAAGGATTGCTTTAGCTATTCTGGGTCTCTTATTTTTCCAGATGAATTTCATGATTGCTTTTTCTATTTCTATGAGGAATGTCTTTGGGATTTTAATCAGAATTACATTAAATCTGTATAGTGCTTTTGGTAGTATGGGTATTGTGGTAATATTAATTCTGCCTATCCAAGAGCAAAGTAGATCTTTTCATCTTCTAAGGTCTTTTTTGATTTTTTTCTTTAGTGTTCTATAATTTTTATTATATACATCTTTCACCTCTTTTGTTAAGTTGATTCCCAAGTATTTTATTTTATTTTTTGAGGCTATTGTAAATGTGGTAGTTTTCCTTTCTGAGGATTTGTCACTGATATACAGGAATGCCTTTGATTTATGTGTGTTGATTTTATATCCTGCTACTTTGCTTAATTCATTTATTAGTTCTAGAAGTTTTCTGGTGGAACTTTTAGGGTCTTCTAGGTATAGAATCATATCATAAGCAAATAGTGCCAATTTGAGTTCTTCTTTTCCTATGTGAATCCCTTTAGTTTATTTCATCTGTCTAATTGCCCTGGCCAGTGTTTCAAGAATTATGTTAAATAGAAGTGGTGAAAGAGGGCATCCCTGTCTTATTCTAGTTTTTAGAAATTGCCTTCAATTTTTCTCCATTTAGAATGATGTTGGTCTGTGACTTAGCATAGATAGCCTTTGTGATGTTGAGATATATTCCTGTTATTCCTAATTTTTCTAGTGTTTTGAACATGAAGGGGGGCTGTATTTTATCAAATGCTTTTTCTGCATCTATTGAGATGATCATATGATTCTTATCTTTAAGTCTATTGATGTGATGAGTTACATTTATTGATTTCCTTATGGTGAACCAAACTTGCATCCCTGGGATGAATCCCACTTGATCATGGTGCACGATGTTTTTAATATGCTTTTGTATTCGATTTTCCAGAATTTTCTTGAGAATTTTTGTACCTGTGTTCATTAGAGATATTGGTCTGAACTTTTCTTTTTTGAATGTCTTTGCCTGGTTTTGGAATCAGAGTGATATTGGCCTCATAGAATGAGTTTGGATGTGCTCCCTTCTTTTCTATTTCCTGAAATAAATTGAAGAATATTGGTATTAGTTCTTCTTTAAAGGTCTGGTGGAACTCAGTCATATATTTATCTGGTCTTGGGATTTTCTTGGTTGGTAGACTTCTGATGGCATATTCTATTTCGTCACTTGAAATTGATCTGTTTAAATCATGTATATCATCCTGATTCAATTTGGACAAATTATATGACTCTAGAAATTTGCCAATGCTTTGATATTTTCTATTTTATTGGAGTACAAGTTTTCATTAATTTCTAATTATCTTCTGTATTTCTGTAGTGTCTGTCATGGTATTTCTTTTTTCTTCACATATGTTAGTAATTTGAGTTTTCCCTCTCCTTCTCTTCATTAGTGTGGCTAAGGGTCTGTCAATTTTATTTATTTTTTCAAAGAACCAACTTTTTGTTCTGTAAATTTTTTCAATTGTTTCTTTTGTTTCAATTTCATCTCTGATTTTAATTATTTCCTGTCTTCTGCTGCTTTTGGTGTTGTTTTGTTCTTTTTCTAGGGCTTTGAGATGTAAGATTAAGTCATTTATTTGTTGACTTTTTCTTCTTTTAAGGAATGAACTCCATGCAATGAACTTTCCTCTTAGAACTGCTTTCGTAGTGTCACAGAGATTTTGATATGTTGTGTCTTGTGGGAGGCTGACTAGCACATGACTGTGTCTGTCTCCCCTTCTGACCTATGCGGCACTGTTGGTCACTCTGACGATTGCCCCAATCTTTAGGGTGCAAGTGACTGTGTCTTTGTGTATGGGCATGCCTTCCTACAGCCCCATGGGTGGAGCTGTGCTCACCTGTTCCTTTGTAATATTACCACTTTCTCTGTTTGGGATAGAATGTTCCATGGAAACACCTTTTGTGTATCCCCTTCTCTTGGGTGTGGCCTACCTAGATGTCAATCAACCTGCTGACAGCAGACATCATGAAGCTAGACTTAGCCCTTTGAAACCTGACCCCTTGCCTCATTGTGTGTGTGTGTGTGTTCTCTCTCTCTTTCTGCGGACCCTTAAGTCAGAAGAGCCATCACAGCACCCCAAATGAAAAAGGTATTTTTGTCTCTTGTGTGGTTATTTCATGCAGCCCAATTAGCCTAGTTCCCCTGGAGTGACCCCTGAGTGTTTTAGTCTTGATCAATCCAGCAAATGGAGTCCCTGGGTGGGCAAAATATCACAGTATCTGTTTTCTCATTCACCTCTAAAATTTTTTTATTCTCTTCCTTGATGTCTTCTGCAATCCATTGTTCATTCCAGGTGTTGGAGTAGCTTGTATTTCTTATTATATCATTGATTTCTAATTTCATTCCATTTGATCTGATAGAATGCAGATAGTATCTCTACTTTTTTATATTTGCTAAGATTTGCTTTTTGACATAATATATGGTCTATTTTAGAGAAGGATTTATGTGCTGCTGGAAGAAAGCGTATTCTCTCATTGAAGGAGGAAATATTCTATATATGTCAGACTAAGTTATTGATTGTGTTATTGAGTTCTATAGTTTCTTTGTTCAGCTTTTGTTTGGAAGATCTATCCAGTGGTGAAAGAGGTATGTTAAAGTCACCAAAAATTATTGTGTTGTGGTCTGTTTGACTCTTGAACTTGAGAGGAGTTTGTTTGATGAACGTAAACGCTCCATCGTTTGGGGCATATATATTTATAATTGTCAAGTCTTGTTGGTGTATGGTTCCCTTGAGCAGTATGTAATGTCCTTCTTTAACCTTTCTGATTGACTTTAGCTTGAAATCTACTTTATTGGATATGAGGATGGAAACCCCTGCTTGTTTCCATAGTCCATGTGAGTGATATGATTTTTCCCAATCCTTCACCTTCAGTCTGTGGATGTCTTTTCCTTTGAGATGAGTTTCTTTTTTTTATTGACTATTTAAAACATTACATAGCTCATGATATATCATCTTTCATACATTTGACTCAAATTGGGTTTTGAACTCCCATTTTCACCCCAAGAGATGAGTTTCTTGGAGGCAGCATATTGTTGATGGTTTGGTTTCTTTTTTAATCCAATCTGCTAGTCTATGTCTTTTCATTGGTGAGTTTAGACCATTACATTCAGGGTTATTATTGAGACATGATTTGTATTCCCAGACATTTTTGGTATTTAATGTGACTTGGTTTCTCCCCTGATTAGATTTTCCTTTAGTGTAATACCTCCCTCTGCTGATTTTCATTATTGTTTTTCATTTCCTCTTCTTGGAATACTTTGCTGAGAATGTTGTGTAGTGTAGGCTTTCTAGTTGTAAATTATTTTAACTTTTGTTTATCATGGAAGATTTTTATTTCATCACCAAAGCTAAAGCTTAGTTTTGCTGGATATAAAATCCTTGGTTGGCATCCATTTTCTTTCAGAGCTTGGTATACGTTGTTCCACGATCTCCTGGCTTTGAGGGTCTGGGTTGAAAAATCTGCTGAGATACAAATTGGTCTCCCCCAATATGTGATCTGATTCCTCTCTCTTGCAGCTTTTAAGATTCTATCCTTATTCTGCATGCTAGGCATTTTCATTATAATGTGCCTTGGTGTAGATCTGTTGTAATTTTGTACATTTGGTGTCCTGTAAGCCTCTTGTATTTGGTTTTCCAATTTGTTCTTTATGCTTGGGAAATTTTCTAATATTATCCCATTGAAGAGATTGTGCATTCCTTTTGTTTGAAACCCTGCACCTTCCTCTATCCTAATAACTCTTAGATTTGGTCTTTTGATGCTGTTTCATAATTCTTGGATGTTCTGTTCATGGTTTCTTTCTATCTTCACTGTGTGATCAACTTTATTTTCCAGATTGTACACTTTGTCTTCATTGTCTGACATTCTTTCTTCCAAGTGATCTAATCTAGTCTGTTGGTTATGCTTTCTATTGAGTTTTTTATTTGGTTTATTTTATCCTTCATTTCAAGGATTTTTGACTTTTTTTTCCCAGAATCTCTATCTCTTTCTTGAAGTAATCTTTTGCTAATCTTATCTCTTTGTTGGAATGATCAATTTTTCCCTGTATTTGCTCATTTAGGTCAGTCTTTAATTCACAGATCATTTTAATTATGAGCCTTCTGAACTCATTCTCTGACATTTCATCAACTTTGCCGTCCATGGGTTCTATTATTATAATGTCCTGGTTTGTTTGGGGCACTTTCCTCCCTTGTTTTTTCATGTTGTCTCGGTGTCTTCCTTTCTTGCAGCATGGATCTGAGATATTACAGTTTTTACCCTATATTCTTATAGTACCTGTGCAGATTGTCTGTATCTCACCTTGATATTGGGCTTCCAGACCTTGCTGGTGACTCTCAATGTATGCTACTGCATTTAAAGGTGGTGATGGCAATAGCTGAGGTAACTCAAAAGATAATATTGAGGTGCCCCAAAATGGAAGCAATGTTTTACAGAGATGGGGCTGAAAGAGTGGGCTTCACACTCTCTTTGAGATGCGTGCTCTGAGATGCAACTGTTTCTACACACTGTCTGTTGTCAAAAAGTTAGGGGATACTGCATGGGGAAGGCTATGGCGCTGACTGCAGTGTCCCAAGATGGAAGTGGTTTAGGTTTAGGCTTAGGCTCCCAGGTTGGGGGACCAGGACTCAGACCTACCCTGGACCTGGGTCCTGCACAATTCGATGTGGGCGGATCGGCACTGGGTCTGGGTTCCCACAGTACTTGTGAGCCTGGGTCATGAGCAGGCTGGTGTGGGGAGATCTGGGCTGCTGGGCTTGACCTCCGCCATAGTCTGCTGGTTGGAAAGGGTGGTCCTATTCTGGAGGCTGGGCTCGGGTGGGTGCCTGCTTGTGGAGGGGTAAACCTGGGCCTACTGTGAACCTGGGTCCTGCGCAGGCCAGTCTGGGTGGATCTGGCTGGGCTTGACCTCCTACTGGTTGGAAGGGACCATCCTATGCTGGAGCTGAGTGTTGATTTTATATCCTGCTACTTTGCTGAATTCATTTATTAGTTCTGGAAGTTTTCTGGTGGAATTTTTGGATCTTCTAGGTTTAGAATCATGTCATCAGCAAATAGTGATAGTTTGAGTTCTTCTTTACTTATTTGTATCCGTTTATTTTTTTTCTTTTGTCTAATTGCTCTGGCTAGAGTTTCAAGTATGATATTGAATAGAAGTGGTGAAAGAGGACATCCTTGTCTTGTTCCAGTTTTTAGCAGGAATGCTTTCAATTTTTCTCCATTTAGAATGATGCTGGGCTTGGGTTTAGCTTACTTTTTAAAGATTTTTTAAATTTTTTATTCTTTTTAGATATATATGAATACAGAGTATATTTTGAAATATTATTTATACATAGAGTGTATCTTATTCTAATTAGGATTCCATTATTGTAGTTGTCTGTAATATGGAGTTTCACTGTGGTATATTCATATATGAGCATAGGGAAGTTCTGTCTGATTCATTCCACTCTCTATCCTATTCCTATCCACCCCTCTTTCCTTCATTCACCTTTGTCTAATCCACTGCACTTCTGTTCGCCCTCCCTCCACTTGTGTGTTAGCACCCATGTATCAGAGAAAATATTTAACCTCTGGTTTTTGGGGATTGTCTTATTTTTTTTTTCTCTTTTTTTAGTTCAGCACTGGAAGGGCTTATGTATTTGTCATGAGTGTGTGTTTCACAATGTACACCAAAATATTTGTTAAATGTACTTTAATTCATATTAGCTTGCCAGAATAATATTGACATTATACTAAACTTTCAAATGTCTCCTTTGTAGGTAAAATTAGAATCTATAGCAACTATTTAAAATATTTTATAAATTAACTTATTTTTCCTCACTTAAGAACCATTTGAATTATTTTTCCATATAACACCAAATATGATTTATTAAATTAAAAAAAACCTTCCGGGGATGGGGATGTGGCTCAAGCGGTAGTGCGCTCGCCTGGCATGCGTGCGGCCCGGGTTCAATCCTCAGCACCACACACAAACAAAGATGTTGTGTCCACCAAAAACAAATATAAATAAATATTAAAAAAAAAAACCTTCCGTTCTCAGAAACAATATTAACAAAACGTGTGTGATAAACATGTGCCATTTGAAATTTAAAATAAAGTATAATAATAACATTTAAGCAATTCCATCTAAATGTTCATTGTTAATTTTTAAAAATTGTTGTTTATGCATGACAGTAGAGTGTATTTTGATATATTATACATACATGGAGTGGAACCTATTTCAATTTTGATCCCATTCTTGTGGTTTAACATGATGTAGAATTATACTAGTCGTGTATTCATATGTGAACATAGGAAAGTTATGTCTGATTCATTCTATTGTCTTTCCTATTCCCATCCCCCTGCCCTTCCCTTCATTCCCCTTTGTCTAATCCAGTGACCTTCTATACTTCCCCTACCTATCTTCCCTTGTTATGTGTCAGCATCCATATATGAGAGAGAACACTCAGCCTTTAGTTTTTGGGGGACTGACTTATTTCACTTAGCGTGATATTCTCCAGTTCCATCAATTTACTAGCAAATGCCATGATTCATTCTTCTTCAGAGCTGAGTAATATTTTCTGCATCCATTCATCTGTTGAAGGGCACCTAGGTTGGTTCCATAGCTTGGCTATTGTGAATTGAGCTGCAATAAACATGTGGCTGCATCACTGTAGTATGCTGATTTTAAGTCCTTTGATTATAAGTTGAGGAGTGGGATAATTGGGTCAAATGGTGGTTCCATTACAAGTTTTCTAAGGAGTCTCCATACTGCTTTCCACAGTGGTTGCACCAGTTTGCAGTCTCACCAGCAATGTATGAGTGTATCTTTCCCCACATCCTCAACAACATTTATTATTACTTGTATTCTTGATAACTGCCCTTCTGACTGGAGTGGGATGGAATCTTAGTGTAGTTTTAATCTGCATTTCTCTAATTGCTAGAGATGTTGAACATTTTTTCATATATGTTTTTACAATTTGTATTTCTTCTGTGAAGTGTCTGTTCAGTTCCTTTGCCCATTTATTGATTGGGTTATTTGGGGGTTTTGGTGTTAAAGAGTTTTTGTTTATTCTGGAAATGAATGCTGTATCTGAGGTGCAGGTGATAAAGATTTTCTCCCATTCTGTAGGCTCTCTGTTCATGTTCTTCATTGTTTCCTTTATTATGAAGCAGCTTTTTAGTTTGATGCCATCCCATTTATTGATTTTTTATTTTATTTCTTGTGCTTTAGGAGTCTTATTGAGGAAGTCTGTTCTTGAGCCAGTATGATGGAGAGTTGGGCCTACTTTTTTCTAGTATACACAGGGTAGAGACCCTTTCATAGGATTCCTCATTCATGAATGATGTTTAGTTTGATAAAACTTTAAAGCAAAATACCACTTGCTATTTATTTAAATACTTTTATTTAAAGCCCTATTAATTCCTCCAGCATTTTCCCAGTGGAAATTTGGATACAGGTTTTTTATATAGCTTGAGTCAGGAATAGAATTGAGAATGGAGGATAGGTCTTAACTTCACATATGTGCTCTGCATTTCTCAAACAGAGCTATTTACACAAAATTTCAAGTACATTGGCTAGTGGTGGTTTTTTGTGGTGCTGGAGATCAAATTCAGGGCCTTGTACACGCTAGGTAAATGCTGTACCACTGAGCTACATTCCTAATCCTTGGCTAGTATATTTTTAAAAAGCTTTAATAGTGATTTTGAAACCTTATTTTTATCTTCAATTGTACCATTTATAAAGTACCTGTACATTCTTATTCTATCATCTTCCTAGCAACACTCTTAGAAAGTACTATGTTTGAAAATTCAATGTTAAGAAAATTAAAGCTCAAGCCAAGTGACTTGACCAGGTTAATATGTGATGGCTGGTGTATGAACACCTTAAAATTACATAGAATGTACTCACAGGTGTGAGCAGCATTACTGGGTTTCCCAAACTTTCATTCTTGTTTTCTTTTTTTGGCATCTAAAAGGCATATAATTCATACCCAGTAGTATCATTACCCCCAACATCCACTTACTTCAGATTCCCTATTTGAGCATTGGTTTTGGAAGAATCAGAGTAAAACGAATTTGGGCGATTTTTTCCCTTCCTTTCCCTAAGATTTTTCAGTGTAGAATAACATCATATATTATGGGTTGCATATTCAGAACACACATAAATGTGTCAGCTATCAGATTTATGGCACAGGTTTCAGTCTACTTAAATAAAATGCCTTGCATCCTCTTTGCAAAATACCTTACTTTGGAGTATTTGAGGGATCAGTCTATCCCTTCAAGGACACATACTGAGTGGAAAGAGCCAGGGCTTTGAAGCCAGATGGGCCCAGGTGTATGGCCCAGCTTTGTCACTTTGAGCTTTACTAGAGGAACATTTGTTGAATATTCACCAAGTGCACTTGTACTATACTCATCTATTTGACACTACTCACTATAAGGAAGGCATTAATATTTTCAGCATTTCATAGATATAGATGATGTTTGTAAGAGAAGTTTAAAAGTTTTTAAAAAGTCAAACTTTTAAGAAGGAGGGCTGAGATTCAAACTTAGAATACTCACTGCTCATCATCTTTATTATGCTTGACTGCTTCTTCATGTGAATTAGCCCTCCTTCATTTTTTATCTCTTGTGAAATAATAATAAGACATTCTTGAGGGAGTTTGTGAGGATTAAATAATAATTTAAGGTTCAAATGTCTGGCAGACACAGGGCTTCATACATGTTTACTTCCTACCTACCTCTAATAGCATATAGTTGGGGCTAGCTAAAAACACAAAAGTCTATTTTTTTTCCAATCATGAAAGTTTAATTCTGAATTAAAAGGGTTGCTGACTTCACAGGGCTTGAGTTGGTCCCTAAGTATGGCCTAGACAGGCATTGTTTGTTTGCTAGGATTAAAAATCCAGTCACGGAAACTCAGTAGAAGTAGATCTCAAGAATATTTCAAAGACCTCCTCTGTCCAGGTTTTTTTCAGCTTCCCTATTCATCTGCCCTACTTCCTCTGAAAGATTTGTTTTCTGTACTGTAAAACTGGAGATCACCTACTCCTGTCCCTAGCTTCCCTTGAAGAGGATCATGATATTATAGGGCTGCTAGCCTACAGAACCTCCACATCCTGAGACAAAGGTAGTCCGGTGATTAGTGGCCAGAAACCTTTTTGCCTAGAACCCCTGTAGCAAGGACAGGTAGATGCTGACAGTATTCTATCTTGTACAGACATGGCTTGAGATACTCAACTATACATAGTAGATAAAACCTGCAAATCAAAAATGGCACAGCTGTATCCAAGGGGTATCACCTGTCTCTTCCACACAGGATCTAGCACCATGGTGGATAAATAGTAAGGCCTTTCTAAATACTGGGTGGCTTGGATTGGGTGGTTTATATATTTTGTTTTGTTTGTACCAGGGATTGAACCCAGGGGTACTTAACCAGTGAGTTACACCCCCAGCCCTTTTTATTTTTTATTTCGATACAGGGTCTCACTAAGTTGCTGAGGCTGGCTTTAAACTTGCAATCCTCCTGCCTCAGCCTCCAGAGTTGCTGAGATTACAGCCTTGTATACCACACCTGGCAGATGTTTGCTCTTTTGAAAGAAGCATTATGGGATAGAAAGAGCACAGGAGAATCATATTAACTTTTTCTTACTTCATATACTAGAGGCGGGATACTTATGAAGAAAAGAGGTTTATTTAATGTACAATTTCTGAAGCTGAAAGTCTAAACAGCATAGTACAGGCTATGAAAATTGCCCCCATTGTCTTGTCATTTTGTAGCAGACGTCCTTCTTGCTGGCAGAATGCCAATGCAGTTCAAAGCATCATACAGCATCTCATAGCATCACTGTGTGTGTGTGTGTGTGTGTGAGAGAGAGAGAGAGAGAGAGAGAGAGAGAGAGAGAGAGAGAGAGAGAGAGAGAAAGAGAGAGAGAGAGAGAGTTCTCCCTTCTTATAAAACCATCAGGATTCAATCATGGGAGCTCCACCATAATGGCCTAATTTAATCACTTCTTAGAGGCTCCACCTCTAAACACTGTGGTTGGATTAAATTGCCACCCTTTTAATACAATCAACATAAGACTGGGGATTAAATTCCTACATGAGTTGGGGAACAAACTATCTTCAAATCATAATGGTAACTCAAAGAAACTAGGTTGAATTTTAGTCCTGGCACTTACTAGCTTTTTGACTTTAACAAATTATTTAAGTCTCTGAGCCTTAGTTTCCTCCTTTGTACAGTAATAATAATAATCCTTGTGGCAACACTAAAGATTAGAGGTGATGTAAGTGTGTGGCTAGTTCACAGAACTGCCAGAGGCTCTTGGGAAGGTGTGATAATTATTCCCTTGTCCTCCTCTCCCAAATTTCCAATCAGGTAAAAAATAAAGGAAACATGTTAACTAAAGATCTGAGCCAGTCTCCTGGCTCCAGGGCAGTTGCACAGACCGATGCTAAGAAGGGCCCACTTTCAAGGTGTAATGCTGACCATTGCTATCTCTAAATTGTTGATCATTTATCTTTTCTTTTTTACTTTTCTTTTTTTTTTAACTGAGGTGTGAATGAAGAGGTGCTAATACTGAACTACATCTCCAGACTCTTTTTAAAATTTTGTTTTGAGACAGCCACACTAAGTTGCCTAGGCTAACCTTGAACAATTGATCCTCCAGCCTTATCGTCCAAGTAACTGAGATTACAGGCATGCGCCACCATGCCTGGGTTGATTATTTTATCTTTTAATGTGTGTGTGGTATAAATGAACTGTGGTGGAACAATGGAGCATGACCCTGGGGCTTAGAGCCTTGGCTCATATGAGGTCCCGGTGCAGGTTCCCTTCTGCAGGCCTGGGCCCAGACACAGAGGGTTAAACAGACAGGGAGCCTAAAGAGAGAACTAGAGAGAGGGAGTCCTGCCAGGAACAGCCCATAATGGGTTAGTTTCCTTCTAGATCTGGAAGCACCAGCACCAGGGAGCAAGGTAGGGCTGGCCCTGTCTTTAGTGAACCTTCTTAGACCTTCCTGGACTGACCCACTCCAAAAGGGAGAAGATGGGGCAAGTGAAAGGGCAAGATGACAGCTGGAGCTTCTGAAAGGTACTGTAATCCCAGATTCCTGGGACCCCAGTAGACCTCCAGGAGCCGAATCCGATGCAATCACACAAGAGTCTTTATTGCAAGCTCAGTCTGGACTCAAAACAATTCCCGATGCAGCGGTCCCAGGGAGTGAGTCCTGGTCCTTTGTTCAGTGAGATTTTATAGGTTTTGGGGGATACTCTATGCGTCACAGCATCACACAGCAAATCATTTCACACCGCGGGAAAGTCAAACAACAACTCTTAACATTGATTAGCACATTCACTGGAGGGAACAAGTTGGGTAGAGGTGATTAGTTAGTACAGGAGACGGTTTCCTTTGAACTGATTGGTTTAAGCCACAAGGGGTAGACGTGCTAAACTACATGGTTTCCCAACATGTTATCAACCACCATAAACTACTGGGGGGGTCATCTGGCATCCCAGGTATTTTCCCTGTCTCATGCTGATTGGTGGTTGCTAGGGGGTTGCTATAGGTCCTCACCTAGCTTAACTGAGTCAGGGACACCTGGCGCCACAGATCTCTCCTGTTATTTGCAGACAAACAACTCAGCAGGGTGGGTAGTGCCTAGGAGTGCTCTGTGGGTTTTTCTAAGGACAAGGGTCGCGCCCACTTCCTTGGACAGGTGCAGGTTCCCTTCTGCAGGCCTGGGCCCAGACACAGAAGGGTTAAACACCCATCCAGACACAGGGAGCCTAAAGAGAGACCTAGAGAGAGGGAGTCCTGCTAGGAACAGTCCACAGTGGGTTAGTTTCCTTCTAGATCCTGAAAGCACCAGCACCAGGGAGCTCTGAGATAGAGGCTGGTTTCTCAAAAATGGAGTCACATCAGTTTCTCAGTACAATTTTGGTCCACATTCCCTCTTCAGAGCCAAGGTCAGAACAAAGAAAACCCGGGATCCACCTTGGCATCACCTTTCAGCAAACACGAGGTGTCATTGTGTGTGTGTGTGTGTGTGTGTGTGTTGTTGTTGTTGTTGCTATTGTTATTTGTAGTAGTGTTGTCATGGATGGTGTCATCCCTTTCCTAAATCACTCCCAGAGAACCTCACTGACCCTCCAGACATCCTAGCTTCCAATTTTGTTTTTTTTACATGAAAGCTCTTTAGGAATTTTTCATTTTTAAAATGTCCTATTCTCACCCGACCTCACTTTCAGAAGCACTGTAGAAAGGAGGGGGAGGAGGAAGAAGAAAACTGTTGTATTCATACTACTGGGAGAACCATCCACCAGGTTTCCTCTCCAGAGTGATCTTTTCATCCTACTATAATTTCAAAGAGCCTCCCTTTTGACAAGTAAGTGGGGAAATGTTTGCTGAAGGTCCTAGACTAATTGGAAGCAGCTTCCTGGGAGCTCAGCCATCTGTATGCATGAGAGAGCCCGAGGCAGGGGAGAGAGGGTGGGAACTTGAGTAACTTTGCTTTTTCTGAGAAGAGACATCTAATACCATCTGGAGATGTCCTGATGCACTCAGTCTGAGGGGGCTCTTTCCAGAAGGTATGTGGAATAAGAACTGGGGGTTGAGACACTCTCTTGAAGAATACTTCAAAGAAGCCACAAGGGAGGACAACTGGGATAAGAGAAGTGTCAAAGCTTGCACAGCATCAAAGGCCGTTCCCTGTGGTTTCAATCCCTGCAGACTCCAAAGTTCCTAACCAGGCTCCACGCCTCCCACCAGGCCATCCCACCCACCTACTCCAGCAGAGTTTCCTATGCCATTTCCCTGCATAAACCCTTCAGTAAACAACCACAATTTAGGAAATATGATGGAAAAACTATTCCATTCACAATAGCTACAAAAAAATGTAAAACAGTCATAACGTCAACAAAAAAAAAATGTGTGGAACCTCTTTGAAAACTGTAATACTCTATTGTGGGCATTCAAAAAGACTTTAACAGTCAGGTGTGGTGACTCATGCCTATAATTCCAGCCACTTGGGAGGCTGAGGTAGGAGGATTACAATTTAGCCAGTCTTAGCAACTTAGTGTGACCATGTCTCAAAAGAAAAATTAAAAAGGAGTAGGGGACCCAGACAGGGGATGTGACTAGAGATGTAGTATCGTGGTAGAGCCCTTTCCTAGTATGTGTAAGAATCTTGAGTTGGATCCCCGGTAATGGGAGGGGGGAAAAAAGGCTTTTAAGAGTGGGGGTGATACCAGTCTTGAAAAATCAGGATCGAGTCCTCAATCCACAAGTGTTGAAGATTAAACACCCAAGAAAAGTTAAGTCAAGTGTAGGAAGCAGATTTTATTTAAGAGACAGAACAGAATAAGGGGGTGGGTGAGAGAAGAGGCACCTGAGACCTAGAGCTAGTGCCCATGAGAATGAGGGTGTCTTGATCCTTTATAGATTTTAGGTTTCTTTTCCTCTTACCACCCACCTCCCCACTGCATGACCAAAAGGCAGGAAAAGAGCCTCCCAGGGGGCACATACTAGCAACTCTTCGTGTTGGAATGAGGTGGAGGTGTCCTAACCTTGAGGAGGGAAAGTGCTCTGGAGGTGTTAGCATTTCATTTCGTTTTCTTTGAATCAGCCAACATCTTCCCGATCATTATCTATGCTGTCTGTCCTTTGGCCTGATAGAAGCTGAAGACAAGACCTACTCCTGGATGGGAAGACACAGGGTGTGAAAATATCAATTCTCTACCCAACAGAAATCAATAACATCCCAGCGGTTTTAGATTTATTTATTTTTTGACCAAATTAACTTAAAAATTTATAAGAACATTCAGAAAATAATCTGGGAATCAAGATAACAAGCAAGGTTTTCCCTACCACTTTTAAAACGGATTATTATTATTATTGGTTCCAGACCCAAAATAGAAGAACGGGAGGAAATTGAATACTGTAAAGTTTGGAAACAAAGTCAAAATAATCTTGAACATAATTTTCAAAAAGAAAAATATCTATTGGGAAAAAAATAAGTTACTCAGTAAAAAAGTTAGGAAAATCTACATTTACTATCCAACCAGTACAAAAACGGCAAGCCCGTTTTAGATCCAGACAGCTCAGTACTTACATAGTAAAGGAAGTGGCCAAAAGTGTGGCATCTGTGCCCAGCAGCAAGGTAATGACACAAAAGGACCAGGTAATAGAATGGTAGCAATTCCAGTGATTGGACACCCTAGAGAAGCCAGGGTCCTGCTTCAGCTGTTCCCAGATCCACCCTAAGGCAGTGAGGCTGAAAGCCCCTTAGGTATCAGAACCAAGAGGTAAAAGAGAAGTAACAAGTGCACTTGTAGCAGCTCCTCACAAGAATTCCATTTGCCATCCCAGAGGGTCACAGGACATTCTGAAAAGACTCAGGTCCTCTTGAGGTCTTGCCTGCATGGTCTACAGAAATACTTAGAAGGTCATAGGTGTCAGTCCAGAGCTGTCCCATGATATAGCTACCTCACAAGTTCTCCAGAATAAGTTTCATGTGGTTGAAAGAATTAGAACAAGAAAAACAAAAATATACTAAAAGAAAGATATAGGCAAATGTGTGTTTAATTTTGAACTGGGATGGTCTTTCTCAGCAGATATCATAAACCAACCAGGTAAGTTGATTAAATAGCCAGGCAGGGTGGTATGCACCTATTATCCCAGGGATTTGTGTGGCTGAGGAAGGAGGACAGAAAGTTGGAGGCCAGACCAGGCAACGCAGAGAGAACCTGTCTCAAAATAAAAATAATGAGTAGGAATGTAGCTCAGTGGTAAAGCACCTCTGGGTTCAATTTCTCAGTACTGCAAAAACAAAAACAAATTTATAAATAAAAAGATGTTATAAATCAAAGAATTTTAAACACCAATGCTCTGATTCAATTTTCTTTCTTTTTTTTTTTTTTTCTTAGAATTTCTGATTTTTATTCTGTTTGTTTCTGATACTGGGGATTCAACCCACGGTTTCCCCTGCATGTAGGAAGGTGCTCCACCACTGAGCTACATCCTCAGAACTTTTTAATTTTTGTTTTGAGATAGTCGCTCATGAAGTTGCTCAGGCTGACCTTAAACTTGCAAACCTCCTACCTCAACCTCCAGAACAACTGGGTGTGAACCATATGTCCTACTCTCCCCCTTTTCCTTTTGTAATTTCTTCATTTATTTATCTTCACTCAAAGAAAAATATTATTACATTATTACATTACATGAGATACAGTCAAGTCCTCTCTTACCCAGAATCTTCCCTAAGTTAATTGATACATAGTGTTCACTATCGACTATATTTATATTTAATTGCTTTTGCCTTACTTTGCCTCAATTCAATTTTTAAATTTTTGAATTTTTGGATACCTATGCTTAATTTCATATAAAATATAATAATATCCAAAATTATGCATGCTTAAAGAAATAAAATATAAAATACCCATGCTATGGTCTGAATCTTTGTGTTCCTCAAAATTCATGAGTTAAAGCTGGTAATGGTGGTGTTCACTTATAATTCCTGCAATTCAGGAGGCTGAAGCAGGAGGATAACAAGTTTGAGGCCTACCTGAGCAATTTATTGAGACCTTGTCTCAAAGTAAAAAATAAAAAGGGCAGGGGATGTAGGTCGTAGTAGAGTAACCCTGGGTTACTCTAGTAACCCAGGACTGCAGGAAAGAATAAAAACATTCATGAGTTGAAACCTGATTCTAAATGTAATGGTCTTAGGAGGTGGGTCTTTTGGGAGGTCATTGAATCATAAAAGCAGCACTCTCATGAATGGAATTAGAGCCCTTAAAAAAGAGATCCCAGAGCTGCCTTGCTTCTTCCTTCATGTGAGGACACAGAAAAAAATCTGGTCTTCTGTAAAGAGGAGGTTCAGACACAAAATCTGCCGCCGACACCTTGGACTTGGACTGCCCAGCTTCCAGAACTGTGAGAAAAAAATTCTGTTGTTTATAAGATGGCCAATATACAGTATTCTGCTATAGCAGCCCCAACAGGCTAAGATATAGAGTATTTTCCTTTTATTTTGTTTCTTGCCTCTCCCGTTTTTGTCTTCTCCTACTCCTCTCGCTTTAGCCTCCTACAGGTAACTTAACATGTATCTTCCATTTTCTCTCTCTCTCTCTCTCTCTCTCTCTCACACACACACACACACAAACAACACACACATAATCCTGTTTCATAGTTCTTAACAGCATTCAGAAGTTTGCAGAAATATCTGGTATAATTTTAATTCATTCTTATTGATGGCAAAACTCCAAGGCGTTCTGGAATCATTGTTATGGTTTAGACATGGTGTCACCCAAAACGCTCATGTGTAAGACATTGCAAGAAGGTTCAGAGGAGAAATGCCTGGGTTGTAAGAGTCTTAACCCAATCAGTGAATTAATCCCCTGATAGGGATGAACTAAGTAGTAACTGAAGTGGTGGGGTGTGGCTGGAGGAGGTGAGAATTGGGGCAGGGCTTTGGGGTATATATTTGTATCTGGCAAGTGGAGACAGATCTCTCTCTCTGCTTTCTGATCATGTGAGCTGCTTCCCTCTGCCACACTCTTCCTCCATGATGTTTTGCCTCACCTTGAGCCCCAAGGCATGGAGCCGGCCTTCTGTGGACTAAGACCTCTGAAACAGTGAGCTCTTAAATAATCTTTTCTTCCACTACAGTTATTCTGGTTGGGTTCTTTAATCATGGCAGTGAAAGAGCTGGCTAAAACAATCATCTAGTATTTAATAATTGCCTCCTAACAGGTGGTTATTAAATATTCCATAGTTTTATGACCTAGATATTAACCCATGGCTAGCTAGACATCATCTCCGGTGGGAGAATCTACAACATGGAAATTGGAAACACTACAGATCATCACTTTCATTTCTTTCTTTCTTTCTTTTTTAAAATTCTTTTTAGTTATATACAACACCAGCATACAACCTGACATAATTACAAAAGCATGGAACACACCTGTTTCAATTCAGTCCCCAGCGCTCTCCTACCCCCACTTCCTTCCCTCCACTCTCCTGATCCCTCTTCATTCATTTACAGCTTACTTTTTAAAAAAATTAGTTTGCTGTAGGTACATTGGATGCCAGGATCCACCTTGCCACAACCATGCATGCATATATGAAAGTTTAGTTAGATTCATTCCACTGTTCTTCCCTTTTCCCTTCCTTTGGTCTCCTCCTCAATCCCCTTTGTCTACTCTACTGCTCTTTCCTCTATTTGGATAAAATTTTCTTCTCTCTCTCTCTCTCTCTCTCTCTCTCTCTCTCTCTCTCTCTCTCTTTCCTTCCTTCCTCCTCTGTCTTATTTTGGATTAGCTTCCATGTATCAGAGAAAACATTCAAAACTTTTGGAGACTGGCTTATTTCACTTAGCATGATAGTCTCTAGTTCCATCCATTTACCAGCAAATTCCATAATGTCATTCTTCTTTATGACTGAATAATACTCCATTGTGTATATATAACACATTTGCTTTATCCATTCATCTGTTGAATGACACCTAGATTTAATCTAACTTAGCTATTATTAATTGCACTGCTATAAACATTAATGTGGTTGCTTCACTGTACTATGCTGATTTTAAGTCTTTGGGGTGTATATCGAGCAGTAGGATAGCTGGGTCAAATGGTGGTTCTATTCCTACTTTTTTGAGGAATCTCCATACTACTTTCCTGAGTTGTGGCACTAATTTGCACCAAAAATGTATGAGTGTATCTCTTCCCCTACATCCTTACCAGCATTTATTATTGTTCACATTCTTGATAATTCTGATTGGAGTGAGATGAAATGTCAATGTAGTTGTGATTTGCATTTTTCTAATTGCTATAGAGATGTTGAACATTTTTTTCATACATTTGCTGACCATTTGTATTTTTTCTTTTCAGAAATGTCTACTTACTTCTTTTGCCCATCTATTGATTGGGTTCTTTGTTTCTTGTTTTTTTTTTTAAAGAGAGAGAGAGAGAGAATTTTTTAATATTTATTTTTTAGTTTTCGGCAGACACAACATCTTTGTTTGTATGTGTTGCTGAGGGCCGCACGCATGCCAGGCGAGCACGCTACCACTTGAGCCACATCCCCAGCCCTGGTTTTTTTTTTTTTTTGAAGTTAGCGGGGTTTTTTTTGTTTTGTTTTTTGAGTTTTTTGTATATTCTGGATACGAATGCCCTATCTGAGAAGCAGTTGGCAAAGATTTTCTCCAAGTGGGTAGGTTCTTTCTTTGTGGTCTTTATTATTTTCTTTGCTGTGCAGAAACTTTTTAATTTGATGTCATTCCACTTATTGATTTTTTTTTCGTTTCTTATGCTTTGGGATTCTTGTTAAGGAAGTTGGTTCCTGGTGCTGAAAAATTAGAGTGTTAGGCCTATATTTTCTTCTAGCAGTTGCAGGGTTTCTGGTCTAATTCCTATGTCTTTGATCCACATTGAGTTGACTTTCGTAGAGGGTAAGAGTTAGAGGTTAAATTTCATTCTTATACATACGGATTTCCAGTTTTCCATCATCTTTTGTTAAAAAGTCCTTTTCTCCAACGAATATTTTGGCACCTTTATCTAGTATCAAATAACTGTACTTATGTGGGTTTGTCTCTGTGTCTTCTATTCTGTTCCATTGGGTTTTTTAAAAAATATTTTTTTAGTTGTCAATAAACCTTTATTTTATTTATTTATATGCAGTGCTAAGAATCAAATCCAGTGCCTCACACATGCTAAGCAAGTGCTCTACCACTGAACCACAACCCCAGCCCTGTTCCATCAGTTTTCCTGTCTGTTTTGGTCCTGGTACCATGCTGATTTTGTTACTATAGCTCTGTGGTATGATTTGAAGTCTGGTATTGTGATGCCTCCTGCTTTGTCTTCTTGCTTTGGCTATAGTGGATTTCTTATTTTTCTAAATGAATTTTAGAACAGCCTTTTATATTTCTGTTAAGAATATCTTTGGAATTTTGATGGGAATTACATTGACTCTCTATAGCGCTTTTGGTAGTATGGCCATTTTGATAATATTAATTCTGCCTATCCAAGAACATAGGAGGTCTTTCCATCTTCTGAGGTCATCAATTTCTTTCTTTAGAGTTCTATAGTTTTCGTTGTAGAGGTCTTTCACTTCTTTGGTTAGATTGGTTCCCAAGTATTTTATTTTAGGCTATTGTGAATGAGATAATTTTCCTAATTTCTTTTTTAGCAGATTCATCATTGGGGTCTAGGAACATGATTGATTTATGAGTGTTTATTTTGTATCCTGCTGCTTTGCTGAATTCATTTTTGAGCTCTAGAAGTCTTCTAAATATAGGATCATGTCATCAGCAAACAGAGATAATTTGAGCTCTTCTTTTCCCATTTGTATCCCTTTAATTTCCTCTTGCTTGATTACTCTGGCTGAAGTTTTTAAGGACTATACTAAATAGGAGTGATAAAAGTGGGCATCCTTGTCTTGTACCTGTGTTTAGAGGAAATACTTTCAGTTTTTCCCCATTTGGGATAACATTGGCCTTGGGTTTGTCATATATAACATTACAATGTTAAGGTAATTCCTTCTATTCCTAGTTTTTCTAATGTTTTAAACATAATTGGGTGCTGTACTTTGTTAAATACTTTTTCTGCATCTAGAGAGATAATTATGTGATTCTTGACCTTGATTCTATTTATGTGGTGAATTATACTTATTGATTTCCCTATGTTGAACCAACCTTGCATCCCTGGGATCACTTGATTATTTCTTACAAAGAGCTAGCATACCACTGATGAAAGTTTAAAATAATTTGTACAACCAATCACCTGTTGACTGAGTGTTCATTATGTTTCTCTTATCTATTTCTTTTCTGTTCCTCACCCCGCAACTATGAAAAAATACTCTCATAAACACAAAGGGATTTTTTTTTTAACTGGGAAAGTTGAACCTTGGATGGGAGAGTTGCCACTGAGCTAAGTCCCCACCCCTTTTTATTTTGAGATAGGATCTCTCTAAGTTGTTTAAGGCCTCACCAAGTTGCTGAGACTGATTTGAACTTGTGATCCTCCTGCCTGAGCCTCATGAGTCACTGGGATTACAAGTATGAGCCACTGCACCCCACATTAAAGGAAATTGGAGGCATACTCCACTGAAGAGGTTTGGGAAGTTCCACCAAAGTGAAGCTGAGTCCAGAAAGGGCAGAAGAAGAGACAGCTGGTTTCTTATGACAACTGAAGCTACCTGATTGTTCCCTTGTATGGCATAAAAAGGTGAGGATGGCTGCCCCAATTTTGAGAATGTCCTATGTGGACACTTTCTATGAGGGTGTCCAACAGTGCTGTTCCACTTTATAGTCTCCTCCATTTGAACCCTTCCTGTCTGTTGTCCTGAGCTGTCTCCCCAACCCTTGGCATTCTGAGCAAGTTCCACTGAGAACAACAACCAAGTGGGTCCCTTACTTAGGCTTTGAAAATTCTGCAGCTTGGAAAATCATGGGTGGTATAAATGTTGAGTGGAAGTGGGAAGTTTATTCCATTTAGTTTAAGCTCTTCCAGAAAGTGAGCTGTAAGCTGTATTCCACTGATCTTTATAACTGCATCTCCAGCCCAGGTTTATATTCAAAAGCACTTTATTTCGGCCTTTCTGTTGAGCATCTCTGCTTAACTGCCCACAGCACTGCAAATTCAACAAACATCTATAAAAGAGAAACTCTCATCTCACCATCTCTGCCTTTTACCAGCACCATGGCTTTGGGCAGCACTGTCATTTCTTCATCTGCATGTGCCCCAGAACATTGATCTCTGGGGATTTAAAAGGTATTCTTTATGCAGAAGGCCTTAGAATTCAGAACATGTTAGTTCCCTCCTCCCCTCTTGCCTCTCACTTTCTTCCATTTTTTTTAAATTTTTCCTTTTTGGAGGAAAAAAAAAAATCTCAATTTAGGGGAAAAGAAAAGTTCATAGGGTTTCCAAAGAGAATGTGCTGCTACTTAAGGTATAAAATATTGCTTAGATATATAAGTCAGGTGTGAACCCTGAGAGCAATGTGATGCTTGAAGTTGGTGCTTTACCACATTTTCCATTGGCCAAGAATGAGAAGAGGTGGATAATAGGTGGGGTCAGTGGCTGTCATCCTGGCATTCTTGTCACCAGCTGCAAGGGTCTCTAGTCCAGAGCAGCCTGGAGCTGATGCTGCAGCTTAGGACTCTAGCCTGGCCAAGGGAAAGAGCGTTTTTTGAGGCCATCTAAATTGTTCCTGAGTTTCATTTTTTTTTTCCCCTTTCATTTGAAAATTTCGAAAGGCTGGCAGACACATCCATCAGGCCTGGATAAACACAACTGCATCCATTCTCCCATTATCTCCTGAGCTGGGTCATTGGAAAGAACTCATAAACACAGGAAGACAGAACATAATTATTTAATAGGTTGTCAGAAGCCTGAGAGCATCAAGGCCCAGCAGCATACCAGGAAAAGTGAAAGATCGTTTATGTGGAAATGGTTGTGGTTTTGAAGCAGAGACAGGGGAAGGGAGGAAAATTTCTGGGGTGGAGGAGAATGTAGAAGAAATAGAGTGGGAATGTGGCTTGCTCATAACAGCGAGTCAGCTTTTAGAGGATAATCTAAAAGTGTGCTCTGAATCTGGGTGTCCACTATGTGCAAAACACTATGCTGAACTGGAGATTCAAAGGCACCCACGACAATGTTGGTCTTCTGTCAGCTATCTGCCTGTCTGGGATCAGACAGAAGTGGGTTCAAAGCATAGCTCCACCACTTACTCAACTTTGATCTGGTCATTTTTTTCTTCCTGAATCTGTTTGAGGATCTGCCAAATGGGGAAACTGATTCCATTTTTATAAGGATAAGCTGTAACACATGTAAAGCTCTTCGCAGGATGCCTGGAATATAGTCACTGGTACTCCCTGTCCCTGCCCACCTTCTTCCCTCTCCTGTCAACAAAGTGCCTTCTACTTCTTTGTGGCTATGTTCCTAGGGTCTGAAGGAATGTGCAGGAGCACACAGGAGGGGAGAGGGTGTCAAAAGGCAAAGTTGTGCATTGGGAAAAATCAACGAACACATTCAGAACAGAGTTAGAAAGAACTCCCTCCTTGGTCTACTTTGGATCTTACAGAGAAAAAGAGCTATCAGTTTCCCATTGCTAAAGCATGGAGGGAGATTAGTAACTACCATAGTTCATGTGGGGATAATGTCCTGTGAAAAATATTTCTCCATTCTAATTCTCTCAGTTCAGAGAAACGAAGCCTTGTGAAGCAGAAAAAATGATAAGATTATGAGTCATACCCTTAGAGAAATGCAAAAGTAAGCTGATTGCCCCCATAATCCCATTGTTTTCCTTACCTGAGTTCTCCAATAAACTCAATGTGCTGTTCTTAAGTTAGACCGAATTTTTGTGGTGACTTAATTTAGTCCTGAAATTTGAGCCAGTAGCATAACCACAACCATAGCTTTACTTAAAGTGCCTGAAGTTAACGTTCCAATTTATAAGAGAACATTGGCTTAGATAATGTCTCTGCCCCTTACTGCCTGAGTGACTCTGGCCATGTGCTGTGGCTGTGCCCTCATTTAAAACAATGAGGTAATAGTGAGACAATGATTGCCTGTGGTCAGTGACAGGGGTTAGCTAAGGTATGTTGACACATTTGGTCAATATTAGGGATAAAGCCTCCCCTTCCCCCTCTTTCTCCCACCCCTCACTCTCCTTCCTCTACCCCCAATGGTCTCCTTTCTACTTACATGAAATCCTTTATTTTTATTTTTTTTCCTTCTACCTTCTACATATGAGAGAAAACAGGATATTTGTCTTTCTTTGTCTGGCTTCTTTCACTCAATGTGACTCTTTCTTCCATTTTCCTGCACATGACATGATTTTATTCTTCTTGATGCTTGGATAAAGCTCCATTGTGTGATTTACCACACTGTTTTTATCCATTCATCTGTTGACAGACACCTGGGATGAACCCCTAACTTGGCTATTGTGAATTGTGCCACAATAAGCATGGGTGTGCATATATCTTGAAAGTATGCTGACTTTAATTCTTTTGGATAAATACCAAGGAGAGGGATAGCTGGATCACATTTTTAAGTTTCTGAGGACCCTCCATACTGACCTCTATAGTGGTTATACTAACTTACATTCCCACCACCAACAGTACTAAGAGTTCTTTCTTCCTTGAATCTTCACCAGCATTTATTGTTGCTTGTTGTTTTGTTTGCTACTGGGGACCTGACCCAGGAATGCTTTACATCTCCAGTCATTTTAATTTTTTATTTTGAGGCAGGGTCTAAGTTGCCCAGGATGGCCTTGAACCTGCGTTTGTCCTGCCTCAGCCTCCTGAGTAGAATCACAGGCACCCAGCATGTTGCTTGTATTCTTGATGATTCTTACTGGAGTGAGATGGAATCCTAGAGTGGTTTTGATTTGCATTTCCTGGACAGCTAAAGATATCATGTAATTTTCATATATTGTTGGCCATTTGTATTGAGAAACTGATGTGACTCCATCACATCAGTTTCTCAATACAAAAAAAAAAAAAAAAAATCTCTACCTCAGAGCAAAGCCTGTCCAAGGAAGGGGGTGTGACCCTTTTCCTTGGAAAAACCCACAGAGCCTGAGGATAGCCACCCTGAGATAGCCACCTGAGATAGCTACCCTGAGATAGCCTGAGATAGCCACCCTGCTGAGTTGTTTGTCTGCAAATAACAGGAGACATCTGTAGCGCCAGGTGTCCCTGACTCAGTTAGGCTAGGTGAGGACCCATAGCAACTTCCTAGCAACCATCAATCAGCATGAGACAAGGAAAATACCTGGGATACCAGATGACCCCCCAGTAGTTTATGGTGGTTGATAACATGTTGGGAAACCATGTAGTTTAGCACGTACATCCCTCACAGATTAAACCAATCTGTTCAAACAAATCCCCCTCTTGTACTAACCAATCACCCCTACCCAACTTGTTCCCACCAGTGAATGTGCTAATCAATGCTAAGAATTGTTGTTTAAATTTCCTGTGGTGTGGAATGATTTGCTGTGTGATGTTGTGACTCATAGAGTATCCCCCAAAACCTATAAAATCTCATTGAACATAGGACCAGGGCTCACTTCCTGGACCACTGCTTCAGAAACTGTTGTGAGTCCAGGCTCGAGCTTGCAATAAAGACTTTTGTGTGATTGCATTGGATTCGGCTCCTGAAGGTCTATTGGAGTCCCAGGAATCTGGTAATACAGTACTTCTTTTGGAAAGGGTCTGTTCATTTCATGCATCCATCTATTAAATGGGTTGTTTGTTTTTTTATTTGCCTGCATGTTGAGTTTTATCACTGGGTAATACTGGATTATGAAAGAGCTACTCTCTTGAACTAATGAGTTTGAGTCCCATGGAATCACGTTCTCTGAACAGTTGCTCTTGGGGTGCCATTGTTCCCCCCTCCCCCGCCCAAACCCCCAGCATCATGAAATCAGCCTGAGGCAGAATAAAGAGGCTTTTGTAGGGTGTTGTGCAGGGCCATCCCCCCCACACTTCATCACAATATGGCTTCTCAGTCAGGAGCCCTGGAACATTCCTCAGGGCCAGATTGTGGCAACTGGAGGAACTGGACTGGTTTTAAATCACAGCCTGTGTGAGTTCTATAAAGGCTGGACGCTCCTATTTGTTCCATCATGAAGTTCTGAGGCAGATCTGTGCAGATACCCTGTGTGGGATGGTAAAAAACCTCTTCTACCCTCCAAGATTCAGTACCTGGAAATTAACTGACAAAAGACACGTTAAGAGGAGAGAAAAGATTTTTCATATGCATATGAGCTAACAAAAGGAGTAGCCAGTCTGGTCCACAGCTAAAGTTAGAGATTTATAGACCTAAATTAGTAGTGGGAGAATAAGTGTCTCTGGGAAGAACAGTTTTCTTTAGAAAGACAAACAGATTCTTAGGAGAGAAAAGAGAGATAAGAACGTCTGTGATACTGTTTGTCCATACAGGAACAAATGGTCCTCCTGTCTTCTTAGGGACATAGAACACCTGGTGACTTATGCTCAGTGTGCTATTTCTTGCCCCTGGGAGTAGATCCGTCCTGAAGAGTGACTATAAGTCAGCCTCTTTTCCTATAAGTAGCAGCTGTTAGTCAGATAAAGGAAACTTATTTCTACTCCACCATGCGACCAGCGCACTGGTTTCATTAATGAGGTTCTTGGCATAAAAGTTAGCTAGCAGAGATCGAAATAAAACACACAGACTCAGTTACCTTTTTCTATGACCAGGTCTGAGACGGCTCCCCTCTCTGGCTCCCACCTCAAACCACCCATAGGGCAGCAAGGATTACTCAGGGCTAGCAGGAGAGAGAGAGAGAGAGAGAGAGAGAGAGAGAGAGAGAGAGAGAGAGCACGCCAGGGAGTAGCCTTTTATTGGGGAACAAGAAATTCAGGGGAGAATTCCATCCAATGAAGGTTGAGGGGGGGCCGCACTCCAAGGTCAGGGTCAGTGATTGGGCCCCCGGGGTCAGTGGTCAGTCACACCCCCACACGGATGGGTTCTCTCATCAGGAGAGGGCCGGAAAGCTCCGACACAGCCAGACCGCCTCAGACCCAAACCGGGAGTCGCAGTCACATGTGAGAATGGCTCCCCACATTCTACGCTACTGAGTTTCAAATGTCTTCAGCTTAAAGCCTCTTCATAGCAACTCTGAGGTTCCAAGCAGGTCCTGGAAACTGCACCCCACGTCTCACCATGATTCCTTTGCTAGTCAGAACTATTTTTCCTTTGCCCCCTTGTTTTTGAGTCCTTTGTAGTTTATAAAGCAGCATGCATCCTTTCTGGTAAAAAGAATAGATTTAGATGATTATATTTAGAATATTTACATTTAGAAGATTATAAGACACCTTGAATGATTTCCTAATAGTTTCCTTATATACATTTAATCTTCTTAAATAGATTATAGTCAAAACAAAAAGAGAGTCATTTTTCAAGTTGCTGGGATTACAGGCATGTGCCACCATGCCCAGCCATTTTCATTACTTCCTTTATGTCTCTTATTGTGTCATCTGTCTCCAAGAAAGAATTAGACAGGCAAGAGATTTCCTGGGGACAGGGAGCAGGAGGGGTGAGAAGCATCTTTAGTTCCTGATGTAGATGTGTCACCGATGAAAGGAGAGAGGAAGTCAGGCAGGAAGAGTTCTGTGTAACAGGAGCTCCTACTGATACCGCTGTTGACTGGTGACGAGTCCTTGCTTCCCCGATGTTGAAGAATAACACCAAAGAAGCACGCCGAGGCAAGGTCAGAGTAGAAATTAGAAGTTTATTAAAGGACAGCAGAAAAGACTTCTCCCGGAGGAAGAAGGGGACCCAAGAGGTAGAATCCGTGGAAGTGCAGTTGTCTCCCCTTTTTATAGTTTTGCTGATGAAGGGGGAAGGGTTGGGACACAGGTGGGCCAAACAAGTAATCTGGGCAGGAAGGACTTCATTATCACTTCTTTGGGATGGGCTATCTCCAAATCTGTTGGGGGCTGTTATAGGGTGGACTTTGGCCTAGGGCCTTTCCGGGACTTCATTAACATTCCATGAGTTGTCCTGTGTTTTCCCTGAGTCATTCCCAGCATGGCCTCCATTTTAGATTTCACTCGGTATTAGACCCGATTTACCTAACTACACTGACTACCTAACTTTAAATCTGGCTTCACTACCTGCAGGGCACTCTGAGAATCTTAGCAAACCAGGCCAATGGGGAGAGCCAGAGCAAAGGTTCTCCAGCAGAGCAGTCTGCCTTGGATAGAGAATCCTCTGGGAGAAGTCACCGGAGACCTGGCCTCTGGATGAAGATGAAGACTTGGATGGATCTGAATGGGCATAGCTGGAAACTGCTCCCCAGCTACCCTCCCTGCAGCAGTTTCCCTTGAAAAGAGATCCAATGGGCACTTCAGTGGCTGCCACCCGCGTGGCACCTCACCAACCATGTGCCAGGGACTCCAACTTTGAAGTCACTTCAGCAGTGTTCATGCATCATATCTTTCACTCTCTCTTCAGCATCAGGACTTAGTTGTTTTGCATACATTTCTTTATTATTACTATTATTAATTAATTAATTAACTTTTTGCATATTGTTTGAGATGTTGTGTACCATTTCCTGAGGACCTGGATTCCTTCTCTAGAAAATGCTGCTGCAGTGGAGAAGTTAAGAGTCTGGAGCCAGACTGCCTGGGTTCCCAGCCCAGATTCACTGCCTACTAGTTGCAGGAAGATGGAAAAAGTACTGAAGCTTGTGCCTCGGTTTCTTCATTTACAAAATTATAACAATTATGGTGAAGCAAGAATTAAAGACGGGCAGTCAATATAGATAAGTAACCAGGTTGGATACAGTTCTTGGATATTAAATGACAAAAGACACATTAAGAGGAGAGAAAAGGTTTTTCATATGCATATGAGCTAACAAAAGGAGTAGCCAGCTGGTTTGTGTCTGAGCAGTTGGAGACCACCGCTTGGGGATTGGATTATTAATGTCTCCAGAGCACTTTGATTACCAAGAAGATCACCTGCCTATACTACCTCTCCCAAAATGTTGCAGACAAGCAGTTGTTAATGCCTCCTGGGCTGCTTCCTGCCTGGATCACACCATTTGGCCCTTCCCCTTGCCCATCTCACCTTTTGGCCAATCCACCCAGCATCTCCTAGGCCTAGTCAAGTTTTCAGGAAGGAGAGAGAGAAGGAGGAAGAGAGCAGAAGAACAAAGAAAATCTAAAATGCATGAAAGGGGCAGGATGCTCTCATTTCTTGGGATATCAGAAATGAGACACCAGCTATGTCCCACTTTTCCCTCCCAGGAGAAGTCTGTGTTACTATTTTTTTTAAATAAAACCTGCTTTATACGCTTGCTTCAGTGTGCTTCTCTAATGTTCAAACATCAACATTTGAGGAAGCAGAACTCATCACAGATAAATGGTGGTATCAATAGCATTATTGTGAAAATTAAATGCTACATGGGAAGCACTTAGTACAGGGATTTGGCAGTTGTGTGTTTTAAGTCAACATTAGCATATGTCTCCCATTGATTCTTTTACCTTTGAAATTTTGCCTTTCAATGCATATATCCTTTTTGAAAATCTGGAGTATGTGTTTTGGTCTGGCTGAGTGTTTAAGGACCCTTCCTATCATATTGGGATGGTGGATGTTCTGCCTAGCTTTGGAATCTGCTATAAAATTAGGTTAACCTAGAGTATAACTCACAGTAAACACTTGAAAATGGTAGTGATTTCTAGTGGGAGCTCTGTTAAAAGTTAGTCTCTGCCTCCATTTATTCCTCTTCACTCTCATTTACACAATGAACATTTATTGGGTATCCATGAATGTCAGGTACTATGTAAATACCAGAGTATTGAAGACAAGTCAGCCATAGTCCTTATCCTCTACAAGACCAAACTCTGAGAGAAGGTACCAGCACACACACACACACACACACACACACACACACACACACACAAAATCTATAATAAGAATTGTGAGAGTTTTAGTTGAGGCCTGGATGACATGCTAGGAAAAGTAGAAGGAGAAATTGCTTTCACTTGGTTCTTAAGTGCCACACTCTAGGGTCCAGGTTAATGCACGTGAGAGGCCCTTTGAAAAGGAGAAACATTGAGCATCACATTTGTCATCTGCTTTGGGTTGGCCTAGGAGAATATTCAGGAACCACCTGCTTCTCAAATCACATTGTAAGTACAAACAGCTGAATTACACAGTGAAGCAGAAATAATAACAAGGGTTGCTTCAAGCCTGTCATCTGTTCCTCTTAAGCATTCTATGAACAACATCCATCTCTGACAAGATTACTTTTCTTGAGCATGAGGAGAAGTGCACCAGGGCTCTTTCTATTCTTTTGTTTCAGGTCATTAGCAGAATAATTGCAGGAGGTGTCAATGCCCCATTAACCATGTTGACTCCATGCTTCTGGGGAATCACACCTGTCTTCTGCTCAGCCTGAATCTGCTTTGAACTGTGTTTGTTACTCTTTTGATTTATTTACATTCTGCCTTCACAGCCTCCCTCACTAGGTTTCTCCTAAAATACTGGCACTCCAAGGGCTCAGATCACTTGTGTTTTTGTCCCTTCAAAACTCCTCTTGGTAACAAGAGCTGCTGGCTGTCAATCACATTTCAGTTGCCCTATTTGCAGCCCATTTTCTGAAAGAGCAGGGACCTCAGGGTTTTTCTGCCCACATGTGATAACTGGGAGGCACTGAACTGGCCAGGCCATTTCATTTGTGTTCTGTTATTAGATTCAGCAGGAAAAAGCAAGGAAACCTGTGGTGACACAGGGCTAATGAAGGAGCAGGATTCGTGGCAAAGCTGCCTGAAAATCGGTTCACTAAGACTAAGAACCGGGGGAACAGAGAAAATAGGAGGAAGAAGAGTTTAGTTTGGGAAACTTTGGGATCTCTTTCAAGCCATCTAAGTGGAAATACAGAGAATACATATACAAATGTGTAGTTTCAAACAAAAAAAAAAAGAAGTTAAACTTACAGAGTACACACACACACACACACACACACACACACACACGAGAACCGTCAGGTTATAGAATTTCTTAAATCCATAAGACTGGATGATGTCATCAAGGAAGTGAATATTTATGGAGAAGAGATCAAAGAGTTCTAGGGCCTTCCAAAGTGTAGACATTAGGGAAAGGAAGAGGACCTAGCCAAAGAGATCAAGGAGTAATCAATAAAGCAGGGAAGTCTGGAACCTGGAATCCTGAAAGCATTTCAAGAAGGCAGAATGATCAATTTTTCCAGTCAGCTGAAAGGTCAAGTGTGGTAGGGACTGAGAACTGACTGTCAGGTTTAGCAACTTAAAAGTTTCTGTTGAAATGAGGAAAAACACTCCATTCACAATATCCTCAAAAAAAAAAATAAAATACTTGGGAATCAACCTAACAAAAGAGGTGAAAGACCTATACAATGAAAACTACAGAACCCTAAAGAGAGAAATAGAAGAGGATCTTAGAAGAAGGAAAAATATACCCTGTTTATGGATAGGCAGAACTAACATTATCAAAATGGCGATATTACCAAAAGTTCTCTATAGGTTTAATGCAATGCCAATCAAAATCCCAATGGCATTTCTTGTAGAAATAGATAAAGCAATCATGAAATTCATATGGAAAAATAAAAGACCCAGAATAGCAAAAACAATTCTAAGCAGGAAGTGTGAATCAGGTGGTATAGCAATACCAGATTTCAAACTATATTATAGAGCAATAGTAATAAAAACAGCATGGTACTGGTACCAAAACAGGTGGGTGGACCAATGGTACAGAATAGAGGACACAGAGACTAATCCACAAAGTTACAACTATCTTATATTTGATAAAGGAGCTAAAAACATGCAATGGAGGAAGGATAGCATCTTCAACAAATGGTGTTGGGAAAACTGGAAATCCATATGCAACAAAATGAAACTGAATCCCCTCCTCTCGCCATGCACAAAAGTCAACTCAAAGTGGATCAAGGAGCTAGATATCAAATCAGAGACTCTCCGTCTGATAGAAGAAAAAGTTGGCTCCGATCTACATATTGTGAGGTCGGGCTCCAAATTCCTTAATAGGACACCCATAGCACAAGAGTTAATAACAAGAATCAACAAATGAGACTTTCTTAAACTGAAAAGTTTTTTCTCAGCAAGAGAAACAATAAGAGAGGTAAATAGGGAGCCTACATCCTGGGAACAAATTTTTACTCCTCACACTTCAGATAGAGCCCTAATATCCAGAGTATACAAAGAACTCAAAAAATTAGACAATAAGAAAACAAATAACCCAATCAACAAATGGGCCAAGGACATGAACAAACACTTCACAGAGGAGGACATACAATCAATCAACAAGTACATGAAAAAATGCTCACCATCTCTAGCAGTCAAGGAAATGCAAATCAAAACCACCCTAAGATACCACCTCACCCCAGTAAGATTGGCAGCCATGATGAAGTCAAACAACAATGAGTGCTGGCGAGGATGTGGGGAAAAGGGTACTCTTGTACACTGCTGGTGGGACTGCAAACGGGTGCGGCCAATTTAGAAAGCAGTATGGAGATTCCTGGGAAAGCTGGGAATGGAACCACCATTTGACCCAGCTATTGCCCTTCTCAGACTATTTCCTGAAGACCTTAAAAGAGCACACTACAGGGATACTGCCACATCGATGTTCATAGAAGCACAATTCACAATTGCCAGACTGTGGAATCAACCCAGATGTCCTTCAATAGATGAATGGATAAAAAAATGTGGCATTTATACACCATGGAGTATTACACAGCACTAAAAAAATGACAAAATCACGGAATTTGCAGGGAAATGGATGGCACTAGAGCAGATTATGCTTAGTGAAGCTAGCCAATCCCTAAAAAACAAATACCAAATGTCTTCTTTGATATAATGAGAGCAACTAAGAACAGAACAGGGAGGAAGAGCAGGAAGAAAAGATTAACATTAAACAGAGACATGAGGTGGGAGGGAAAGGGAGAAAAAAAGGGAAATCACATGGAAATGGAGGGAGACCCTCATTGTTATACAAAATTACATATAAGAGGTTGTGAGGGGAATGGGATAACAAACATGGAGGGAAATGAATTACAGTAGATGGGGTAGAGAGAGAAGATGGGAGGGGAGCGGGGGATAGTAGAGGATAGGAAAGGTAGCAGAATACAACAGTCACTAATATGGCAGTATGTAAAAATGTGGATGTGTAACCGATGTGATTCTGCAATCTGTATTTGGGGTAAAAATGGGAGTTCATAACCCACTTGATTCTAATGTTTGAAATATGATATGTCAAGAGCTTTGTAATGTTGTGAACAACCAATTAAAAAAAAAGTTTCTGTTGACATTGACAAGAGCACTTCAGGCAAGTTGGCTCTGGCCTTGGAGTCCATGTTCTCCCATACTAACTTTTGGGGTTCTAGCCCTCTGCCTCCCAGACCTCTGGCCTCTTCTCCTGGCTCTCAGCCTCTCAACATTCTTGGACTCTTTTGCCACTGCCTTGATCTTCTGTATTCAGATATTGCCAAATTTCTCAACTGCTTGGGATCAGCAACCGTTTAAAAAACCTGTATATAAGTATGTGTTCTTTCTGCACACATGCAACACATATATAGATTTATGTATATAATTTCAGGTGCTCATGGACTTCCTGATTCCTGGGCCTGTTAAGAAATCCTTACTCTAGTTTCATCAAATAATTTTCCCTTCACCTCTGGGAGCTCAGAGTTTTTAAAGTCAGTTTGCCAGTCCCCAGGCCCAAAAGCCTTCTCAGATCATTGTTCAAATTAAAGACAGTTAGAGCTAAGAGCATGTTCTTAATTTAAGCTTTCAGGGAGACAAATTTGAGATAAAACCAGTAGTCCTGTAACCAATTCAAAGATGTGTTAAATATGATGATTTCATCTGTATTCACACCTTCTTAGTTTGGCTTCAGATCTGATATCTTCTAGTTACCATAGATGGTTACACTAAGGACAGACAAATCCCCTAGGCCAAGGATCTAAAATTAACATCCATGGGGACCAGAAGTTGAAAGGCATGGAAAATCATCTTGTTACAGAGTCTGTGGTGAACAGACAAGGAGAAAGCATATATACTTGGTTTAAAAAGAGAAGTTGATACTCTACTCAAAAAAATTGTTGACTTGCACGAATTTCAGCTCAAGTTGGGCATGATCATGCAAGCCTAGAATCCCAGCTACTTGGAAGGCTAAGGCAGGAGGGTCACAACTTTGAGCCTAGGCTGGGCAACTTAGGGGGATTCTGTCTCAAAAAAAAAATAAATAAATAAAATAAAAGGTCTGGGGATTTAGCTCAGTGGTAAAGAGTTCCTGGTTCAATCCCCAACACCACCACCAAAAAAAAAAAAAAAAAAATCAGTTCAACAATACTAGAACTTCAGATTTTTTGAGATAATCTAAAATCTTGATTTTCATACAGACTATGTAGGCAGAAGCCTAACTCTGATGACCAGCTTATGATCCCTTAGCTAGGCAAAGTCAGAGAATGTAGGTTAATTTTATTGTACAGTCCACTTGAAAACTCTTTTCATCATTATGACAGACTGTGTTTTCAAAAAATAGTGAAAGCAATATTTCTAGTTGTGTTAGTCAGCTTTTTGTTGCTGTGACAAAACACTTGAGATAAACAACTTAAAAGGGGGATGTATTTTTGGCTTTGGGGTTCAGATATTTCAGTTCATGGTTGCTGGCTCCACTATTTCTGGGCCTGAGGTAAGGCAGAACATCCTGTTGACAGGGGACAGGGGAGGAAAGTTGCTCACCTTATGGCAGCTGGAAGCAAAGAAAAATAGAGGAAGGGTCCAGGGACAAAATATACTATTCAACGGGATGGCCCCCCACCAGTGACATACTTCCTTCAACTAGGCCCCACATCCAAACACTATAGCATTAGGAACCAAACCTTGGGCACATGAGCTTTTGGTGGACGTTTTAGATCCAACCCATAACACCAGTCCTGCATATTTTTGTATGTAGGACTTGACATTCATATCAAGTGAATCTGGAATGAGGAAGGCCCTTGTAACTACCTTGACAAACAGTATGTGGTTTGTGCGATGCTGCACAACTTCCAAGGTCGGGTCCTGCAAAGTGATATGGTTTCTACTCATTCTGTCTTGGGACACTGACCCTTGGAACCCAGCCCCAAGGCTGTGAGGAAGCCAAAGGAGCCTACACAGAGATCATCAGCAGAGATGTACTGTTATGTTTTAGTCCTATGCCAGGCAAGGCCCCTGGAGCTGTCAGTTATGAATGGGAGAAGGTTAGTAAATAGTAAGTAGGGCCTGACAGGGGAATTAGGGCCTTGCCATGTGTGCCTGCAGGGGGCACCAATCACACAGAACACCATAACCTGTTAGTCTAGGAAGTGAGGCCCAGTGGGAGCAGAGCCAGGAGCAAGCAAGCACCTGGCTGACCTAACCTGAACTTAATGCCAAGGTGAGTGGGGTGAGTGGAGGGCACAATGCACGGGGCAAGTCAAGTGCCCAGGAGGGGGGCTGACCCAGAGACAAGGCACTGGAATGAGCCTAGGCACTTGGTCAGCATGGATGATTTCAGTTGAACAAATTAAGCATTCCATTATGGAGCACATTCTGGGAACATCTCACAGGTTATGGTGTCTGTGTAGGATTTTGAGACACCCTCCATATCCAGGGCCTACTGCAGATACCAAAATCTGTGAATTTCTGTGCATTAAAGTCTTTTCTATTAAATGTCATTTTTGCATATAATATGTGCACATCTTTCTGTTTGCTTTATATCATCTCTAAATTATCATATTATCGTATCAAATATCATTATGTTCTGTGAATAATTGTTACACTGTATTGTTAGGGAATAATGACAAAAAAGCCTGTATTGTTTTAAATATAACAATATTTTTCTAAATAATTTTGATTTGCAGTTGATTGAATCCACAGATGCCAAACTCATGGCATATGAAAGGCCAACTGTACATAACTAATATTGTTCTCATTCCTCAGAGAGTTCATTCATTCTCAAGGAGCAGTTTTGTGGTACTCCTAAGATGCACCACAGGAACATACCGTAATGTCACTTACCTCTCTCTGCACTTCCTTTTTGTTTGTTTTTTTTCTTTGGAAAAAGGTCTCACTAAATTGCTAACGCTGATCTTGAACTTACGATCCCCCTGCCTCAGGCTCCAGAGTTATTGAAATTGCAGATGGGCACCACCATGCCCCACATTACCTCTGCTCTTTCTGATATATCTTTCCCTCCATCTTGAAAATTTAAGTCCAGTGTCACCTTTTCCTGGAAACGTTCTCTTGGATTGGTTGCTGCTTCCCTTGTGTTTCTGAATAGTACTAAATGGCCTATGGACTTTTCTCCTCTAAATTATGAACTCTTTGTGTGTGTTCACAGATGCATAAAAGATGTTCAAGAAATGCTTGTTGAATGTGTCAATCATTGGCACAGAGAGGAGACATTTTACCTGGTTGAGTCCAGGTGATAGTCGATTACCTGGGCTCAGAGTGGCAGTTCAGTTGGACAGCAGCCTGTATACCTGTGGCCTGAACTGGGCCTGCCCCTGCTGGAGGGCTGGGCAGGCAGGGTACCCTTCACATGCACAACAGTTTCTTGTTTTTGTTCCCTCCTACCAAGGAGCAGCCAGAGTCACAGATCCCAAAGCCCAGGAAGGTGCGGCAGCTAATTGGTAATAAAACTCTGGCTGAGGAGGAGAAAGATTGAACTAGCCTCAAGTACACTGGTCCCAGACTCAGAAATCTCATTAGTTACAATTTTGCTATTGGCCTAATATGAGTGCACCACACACATCCAGTGGGGATGGAAACCAGGGCTTCACCTATGCAAGGCGAACACCATCACTGCACCACATCTCCTGGCTGTGCAATTTTCTGCCAAGTTGCCTCTTTTCGTGGGTGATTCAACTTGCCTCTCACTGCCAGAACTCTCAGAAGGAAGGGAGGTGAGGAAAAAAAATCAGCTGTAGTCAATTGGCTTGACCAGGTTGGGGGCCTTCCTTTTTCCCTGGGGAAAGAGCTTCCCTCTACAAGAAAGGATATATGTCTGATCTAAGACCTGGAACATTTTCTCTTTCATTCAGATTCCTATCAAGATATTTGCTATACATTTTAAAATAAAAAATATTTTAACTACAATTGAGTTTTATTGGTTTGTTTATTTACTGGTACTAAGGTTCACCCAGGGGCACTTTATCAGTGATCTACACCCCAAGCCCTTTTTATTTTTTTATTTGGAGATAGGGTCTCACTAAGTTGCTGAGGCTGGCCTTGAACTTGTGATCCTCCTGTCTCAGCTTCTTGAGCCTTTGGAATTACAGGCATATGCCATCGTGCCTGGTCAGTTTTATTTTTGGAGATGGCATTTTTGAACATTTACTAAACCATTCTCAATAAGTTCCTAGTGATTTTCAAATTTGAATTGGTGAGGACAAGTCTCCCCAACCACATTCACTCCCTAACCTGGAAGGATTAGGGAAGTCAAGAAAAGGTGGGAAGGAAATGGATCAGGTGGGACCCACAGCCCAGCTCTGAAGCCACTCTCCTCCCAGCTTATATAGACCAGGCCTGGGTGTTCTTAGCAACTGTCAGGAGTGGCTGCCATGCAGCATAATGCCCCGAACACAGACTTGCCTAGTCCTGCCACAGGATGCCTGCTCACCGGGATTGTCCCATGCCAGCCATGACCCTGTTGGTCTTCAGGACTGCAACTAATCATCGGATGCCTCCAGGCCTCTCAGCCTCCCAGCCCTCCTTGTGAGACAACCTAGAGTCAGGTGTTCTCTGACTTTTTGAGCCAAAGAGCAAATTGATTGTGTTTGGGCGGCATTGAAGATTGAAGAGGTTGCACACACCATCAGCCACCTTTGACTCCTTCCTTTCCCTCCCCATGGTCCAGCTGGCCAGTGGGCTGGGGAGGCTAATCATCTTAAAAGCAGGTTGGGCACATTGCTGGATGCCCACATCTATTCCAAGGAAAAATCAGGGTCCATCTCTCTTACCACACCTTGCTTCTCAGCACCTCCACCCAGCCCGGTCCCCACATCAGTGCAGGGGGATAGGGTGAGGTCAGAAAGGTTGTTAGCATGCTTACTTTAAAGAGAAGAGTATGTGAAGCCAGTAAAAAGTTCTCATCCATGAGGAGATGTGGAATTTATGCAAAATATTACAGAGGTCCCCTGCCCTGGGTGCTCTGTGCAAAGCAAACAGACCACCAGCAGAAGTTCTTGGTTTTCACTCCATGTCCTGTGGCTGGCCTGACCCTTCCTGGGCTCTCCGGGGAGTCAGGGCCATGAGGTCAGAGATGCAGGTGGTGACCCAGACCTGAGGCCCAGGGAAAGAATTTTCTTGTTTTCTTGTCCCAGAAGGCTTCCTCTTCCCCACTGAGACCGAAGCCACAGGAAATTAGGTCAAATAGCAGCAAGAGAGGGTGATTTCCATTAGAGAAAAGGGGGTTTCAGACAAAACTGAGGACTTTCTAGCACTGAGGTCAACCTAGTCTGGAGCTTTGGTGGCTGTTTAGGAAGAAGTTCTGAGGCACACTTGAAGGAGCACTGGGACAGGAACTGAGGGTTCTGATTCTGGTTCTGGCACTGACTAGCCGTGTGACAAAGTCAACCTCCCAACGACTCAGTTTCCTCCTGGAAAATGGAGAAAATATGTCCTGCTCTGCTTGCTACACACAGTGCTCAGGATGATGATCAAACAAGAAACAAAATGTGCACAGAGGTTCTCCGTGATCAAACAGAACAGATTTTACAAGCACTTTGAGTCACTCAGAGAAAAAGTGTTGTTAAAAACAGGCAGTAATAAATCTGGTAGCAGGAAGGCCACTCTGATTGCCTGACATCCTTGCTCCGCTCCCCGCTGGTTACCCTTTCTTTACCCACAACACAGGTGGTAGAAGATCAAGGAGAACATGAATCAACTAATTTTTCACAACTAATGTATTGGGTCAGTTTAAGCCAACTGCTTTCCACTCTGGATAGAATTGGTTGAGCTGAATTTCGAACAGAATTGAATTGTCAGGTAGAGCATCAGCTAGGAAGCCTTACCTGATACAGCCCCAGGGGAATAAAGAAGCCTGGAACCTCTGGGTGAAGCCTAGGCTGACAGGGGCAGTATGGAAGAGACTAAAGGCCCAGCCCTAAAGCCATAATCACAATAGCTGTTGTTTTCAATATCATTAAAATAAGTTGAGTGCTTATTACAGGCCAGGTACTATGCAAAATTCTTTAAAATATTGCTCTTTTAAATTCAAAAACCCTGTAAATTACCTATTGCTATTTTACTTATGAAAACACTGGAGCTCAAACTGATTCCATTAGGTATGTAACCAGAATCACACAGGTGAGAGAGCCAGCATTCAAACATAAACATGTTTGATCCCTGAAGCTGAGCTACTAGTCACCATGTTAGTGATCCCACCAGGATACAAGGTACTGGAATCACCACAGGGCCAGCTCTATCCCCAATTTCTGGGCCCCATGCCCCAGAGGATTTGATTCAGTCGGCCTGGAATTTCCACTCCTATCAAGTTCCCAGGTAATGCTGCTGTCAACAGCGCCAGGGAGCACCCTAGGTGGGGGAGTCTTAATGCTTCTCACACAGCTAGGGGGCACTGCAGACAGAGGAGCCAGCAGGGCTGCTGGTGTATTCACAGCTGCAGAAAAACCCAACTGTCCTCAACACCTTCCCTGCAGGCAAAATCCCTCATGTAGGAGCCTCACCCCACTTCGACAGCAAATACAGGGGCTTTCAGCTTTTTAGACAGTTGTTTTCCAGTTTGCTTTCAATTAGTTTCCCCCATTAACCTATTCATCATTTGCTCAAAACCCTTACCCACCTCAGAACCTAGATCTGGAAGGATCTGCCATAGAATTGCAAAGTTGCAGCTGAGTCTTCTCTTGGGTGCCAACAGAGCCTGATGCATGCATGGTAGGCATCCGTTATGACTCAGGCAAAGTATGCTGAGCTGTAAATGCAGACAGGTCTCTGAATCTGGCTGAAGGCTTTCTCAGAGGTGTCTTGCTGGCCTGCTTTCTAGCTGTCAATATCAAACTCATCCCACCATATGCTTGAATTTCTGCCTGTGCCTCCTATAGTGAATTGAATGTCCACATTCTAACCTTGAATAAAAAGTCGTAGATAATAGGACCATAGTCAAAACCAACCCTGTGTAAAAAACAGTGGAGCAAGAGTTTTCTACTTTGCATTTTTCTGAAATTATAGTCTGACCTCAAGTAGCATAATTTTGCCATGGAAAGATCAAGAAATGCCTTTAGCCTCTATATGGTCTTTAAACACACATGTATTTATGGAGAACTTTGTTCCTGGTTGCAGGTCTTCCTCATCACTCCTATCAGCAGAAAAGTTCAGGGTCATGGTGGGCAGACATCCAATCCCCAGCTTATAACTCTAATGATCTCATCATTGTTCACCTCCACCCCACTTTAGCCTTTACTCCATGGTCGCACCTAGACCTTGCTATACCTGGAACTCTTCTACAAAAGAAATATGACTTCTCCTAGCATGACAGTCTGTCATTCCAATCTTCTATTCTTCCTGACCTTTCACTTTCTTTGAATGTTCCTCATGCCTTCTCAGACCTCATCCAAATCTCTCTGTCCATCATTCCTTTATTCCCTCACCTCCCTATCTATTGGCCTGTGGACCTTCCCTAACTTCCTTGTAACAATTCCAACTCCTTTATGCCGTTAATGTAATTTTTGGACTTACCTGGCCAATCCTCAATTCTGAATGATTTAAGCCATCTGTTTCTCCAATATTATGCTCAGATTTTTCCCAGTCTTATGCTCACACTGTTATAGGCATGTGCAGATTGAGTTCATCACAAATGAACACAAGATCTCCAAATTCAGAGGGGTCCCAGTCCTATCTGGCAAGCCTTTTATGGTATTTTGGTCAGCAACTCAGTGCCAGGCTTTCAGCTACTACACAGAGAGTGTTGGTGCAAATGGCAGAGCCACCATCACCCCTATCCCAGGCTGTGTGGAGCTCAGGGCCCTGTGCAGGGCTGCAAGTGCTTTGGGAGAGTATCTTTGTGCAATTCCAAACCACATACCTGTATTTGCTCTGCCTCTCTTCATCTCCACAATAACGGTTCCAAAACTTTCCTATGGCCATCATTTCCACCAAATAATGTACCTTTATTTATTTATTATTTTTTCTTTTTATTTATTTATTTTTTGTAGTACTGGGATTGAACCCATGTGTGGCCTCACACATGCTAGGCAAACATTCTACCACTGAGCTACATCCTCAGCCCCCATGTACCTCTATTTAGTAAGAGAAGATAAAGATCAAGGGTGATCTTCAGAGATTTCTGGTCCCTGACCTTGGCAAACCCTCCTGCTTGACAAACATCCCCCTGTCTTTTCTTTCCTCTACTCTCAAAAGAAGTTTCTTTCTTGCTCATTAAGGCAAATATTTCCTCCTGTGTTTGCAATTCATCCCCAATCTCTCTCTTCCTCCCTTGATCATTCTCATTCCTTCACAGGATTTAAACATGTTCAAACCTCTTTCATTAGAATAAACACCCTCTGCCCACACCTCCATATTTTTAGCCACAGCTCTATTCCTATTATCTTTTTTCAACCAACACAATACAATTAATATTATATATTTTTTTAAATGAAAAAAGAATAGTACCATGTATACTTATGTCCCAGATTCAAGATGTGCCACATGTCCATCCAGGGTCCTGGAGAGCTACCGCTGCTCACTTCCCACTCTGTCCATAACCCCCTCATCACTCCAGTGAGGCTGTGCTTTCAAGTGTCTCCATTATCGGATGGTCAGATCTAGCAGACACTTTTCCATTTGCAGCTATTGACCGCTTCACCCTCTGACTTCCTCTCCTGCTTACATGTCCCTCATTTTCTTCCCGCTTCTCAGTTTCCTCTATGGCTTTCTGAGCTCTGCTTGTTCCTTAAATATTCTATCTTTAGCTTCCTCTTGCCTCATTCTTCACCGAGACATCCCTGACACACTCCAGACTGGAGGAAAACACCGCTTTCCCATTTATAAGCGCCTTTCCCAAGGTATTATACTCACTTGGCTACTTATTGGCATGCCGCAATAGACTATGAATTCCCTAAGGTCAGAGAATCTTCTTCATGTATTGCCAGAATCCAGCTTGAAGTAAAGCCCAATCAATATCCATAGAAAGAGGAATGTATTCCAGACCTTTAAGACCAAGGAGAGAGAACAGGTCTATCACCACGACCACAATTCACCACTGCTTGTTTACAGAGGCCTCCAGCTTGGCTATGAGGAGGAACAAACAGAAACAACTCTTTATTGTCCCTGCTAATTAGGGCATGAGTAGGAAAAATTCCAGAGACATCCAGAGCCTCGTTTAAGCCTCCCAAAATAGTAAAGCTATTCCTGCCAGAGGGGTGGATTTATGTTTCAGTTGCTTCCAGGTTTTCATTTACAAGTCACAGAGGCCAAAGAGTCACCTTCAGGCTAGAAGGAGGATGAAGCTCTGAGCACAGAGATTTCCCACAAATCTGTCATAAATTAATGGCATTGGTATCTCATCATATCAATTTTTTTCTTTTTTCTTTTTTTGTACTAGAGATTGAGATCAGGGGTACTTAACACTGAACCACATCCCAGGACCTATTTATTTTGAGACAGTGCCTTGCCAAATTGCTTAGGGCCTTGCTTAGTTGCTGAGGCTGGCCTTCAACATGTAATACTCCTGCCTCAGCCTCCAGAGCCACTGGGATTACAGGCATGCACCACCACACAGGACTCACCACATGCATTTTGAAACTAAGAGAATTCCCTTTGGCTGTGAGATTCACTCCTTGTTATTCCCAGATGTTGTGCAGGATCTCTATTCAGTCCTGGGGACAAAAAGCTGGAGGCCAAATGGGAAGTTACCAAGTTGCAGCACACAGTGGAAAAACATTACTTAATTGAGTACCTATTGTGTGCCAGGCACTATAGTAGGCTCTCTTTGTAAATTTAATTGTCTAACCAGCCAGAAAAGCAGCTCTTACTCATAGAAGCATTGCCAACAACCTAAACCATCTTCATCCTCTATCCTTGATAGAGCTGGCATGCTGTCTTCTAAAAGTGTTCTCATTGGTATCATTTGGTTTGGTTTTTAGAGATAGGCATGAAGCATCATTCCCCATTTATGAACAGAAAACTAAGCCCTGGACAGCATCTTGCCAAGGGTCACACATTGTAGAATCAGGCTTGGATCTCTCTGAACTCTTTTCAACATTTGGGATGCTCGAAAAGGGGTTTGACTCCCACTGCCACCTGGCTGTATGGGCCCAGATCCTGCTCTGTGTGGAAGGGATGAGCCCTGAAATGACCTTATTTCTGCACTGACAGTCTCTGCAAGATACAAACTCTCTGAGCTGCAGTTTCTTCCTTTGTAAACCAGCTGGTGATATGTGCTCTGGCTACTTTGTGGAGTTTTGTGAGAATCAAATGTGGTTAGGTCAGTGAAGGCATTTTGAAAAGCACAACATGGAGACAGTGGCCCCAAAGTGTTATTATTAGTAGGGACACAACATTCAGAGGAAAGCCCGATTTCTTTGCTTTAAAAAAAAAAAAAAAACTTAAGGTGACCTTTAAGCAAGAAGCCAGCTGGGTTCTCAGCTCACAGTCATTTAACACACTTCAATTCAGAGTCTTTGAGAGCAAAGAGAAATATTTGGAAACACAGTTCCAGAAATAGGCAAGCAGGAGAAACTGAAGCTCCCCTGGGGAGTGGGGCTGGGGACAGGAAGCCAGCCCAGACCTCCTCTGTCACCAGCTTCTCATCCCCAAATTCAGGAAATCCGTCCCACTCCTGGAGCCCTTTCCCACACTGGCTTCCCAGTTCCTCCCACAGGGGTGGCCATTCTCCTCTGGCATCTTGTTTGGGGTGAAAGATGGGGGGGGGGTCTATGGGCAGGAGGGGCCCTGTTTATTGGCCCTGCCTATGGGGAAAGTGGGAGGAAAGTGGGAGAAGATTCGTGAGTGGCGGGAGGGATCAGAAGGACTCTCCTGTATTGGTTTGCTGTATTGGGCCCTGTGCTGCATGCTTCATGTATTTTATACACTGTGCACAAAGGGCTTATGAGGGATATATCCCTATTTCTATTTCAGAAAAAGGAAACTGAGGCTCAGAGTTGGGCTGGGTGGAACTTGAGCACACTCTCAGAGCTGCAGAGCAGTGGGGCTGCATTCTAGGTGAGTCCACAATCGTGGCATTCTGCTTTCTCTTGGGGTTTTCTCTCTGAACGATCATCACAAAGGTGTGCAGATCCAGTTCTGAGTGCAGAACATGACTGTTGCTGTCCATCAGCGGAGCTCAGCCAGCAGGCTCGTGCTGTCCCTGCTCACACTCACCTCCTTCCAAGTTGTGAGTGCTCACCTCCACCAGGAGTTGTTTCAGTGTGACTCTGCATGCTATGCACATGTCTCAACTGTCCCATGCTGTCATTCACTGTTAAAGTGCAGGGCCACAGTAGACATTCTTCAGTCAAGGGGTGACAAGGTTGAAATCACCTGAGTCCTGAAAACAGCAAGGGTTAAGAAGTCCCTCCACCCTTTTATGTTCTGGATATGACTTACCATTCTGAGCTGAAATTCACTGTCCACTCTCTCTTGGTTCCCAAGGATTGTCCATGAAATGGGAACCTGCTGAAAGGCCAGGCACAGACTCTCTGCCTTCCTGTTTTTCATCTCATTAGTGATTTATTGAGATAAGAAGTTTATCTCCCTGAAACTAGTTAGGTACAGAGGTAAATATTTCCTGTTCAGCTCACTGATTGAGGCTTCCTCTGATTAAAAATTCCCGCCTGTAACCTACCCACCTATAACCTAGGTGAGTCCACATTCCAGTTCAAGTGGATGGGATGATCACGGTCCACATATAACCTATCTACTACTCTCTAGAAAAATCTAAGGCAGAATCCCTCCCCCACAACAGTCTGGTTCCCCAGATGTGGGTAGGGAGCATCTTGGGGCAAGTGTGTTAGTATAACTTTTCCAGAGAAATAGAAACAATTAGTTATATAGATGTAGATATAGGCACGATTTGCTATACAGAATTGGTTTGTGGAATTATGGATGCCAAGAAGTCCAACATCTGCAATCGGTAAACTTGAGACCCAAGAGAACTGAAAGTTCCAGGCTTGGTCCAAAGGTCTGACAACCAGAAGAACCTATAGTGTACATTCCAGTTCAAGTCTGAGTCTGAAGGCAGGAAAAGACCAATGTCTGAGATTGAAGACAGGCAGAGAGAGAATTATTTCTTACTTAGTCTTTTATTTTATTTATTTAGTGGATGGGACGATCATGGTCCACATTGGGGAAGTCAGTTTCATCTGAAACACTCACAGACACACACAAAATAATAGTCGAACCAAGCATCTTGGCACCTTATGGTCCAGTCAAGTTGGCACACAAAATTAGCCATGGCCACAAGGGAGAGAGGATGTTGGGAGGAGCTTTTGCAAGGGTGGTGAGGGGAGACATTTGAGCAGTGACATCTGAATGGAGCCCTAATTGATAAGGAGGAGCCAGGCATGTAAAGTTCTGGGGAAGGGGGATCCCAATAGGAAAAGTAGAAAATGCAAAGCTCTGCTTGTTTGAGGAGTACAAATAGGGTCAGGAAAGCTGGAATGAACCTAGCAACAGGTAGTGGGTATGAGAAGAGGTGAGCAGGAAAGCAAGGGTCAGATCACGTCCTTGTGTTTCCTACCCCTGCCTCTTGGCTGTTCGTTTCTGATAAACTCCGTAGGGCTTAGAATGATGCAGGCCTCACAGAGCCAGATGAGTAATTGGCTGACTTCCCAAAGGCCCGATTACTTATTTGTTCCCCAAAACAGAAATGACAGGTAATAGGGCTTTTCTGCTCACAAGTATTTTTTCAAAAAAAAATCTTTATTTTTTAGTTGTAGATACTTTTATTTATTTATCTTTATGTGGTGCTGAGGCTCAAACCCAGTGCCTCCCACATGCTAGGTGAGTGCTGTACCACTGAACCACATTCCCAGCCCCATGCTCACAAGTCTTAATGTGAGATAATTCAATCCAAGTTTTATTAGGAGAAAGTTGAGGCTTATCCTGAATCCTAGGAGCCTTTCAGAGCATACTCAGCTGGACAATGGATCCCCCCATCTTCAGGACCTATAGGATGGAGTCCCTGAGAAACAAGGGGATTTAAAATAGCTGTAATATCTCTACTGATAGAGATAAAGTGGCTTTCAAGCAAGAAGTGAAAGAGAAATCGGAAACTTCTATTAATATCTTTCACTTCTTTGACATGGCTGTCCATTAAATCTGAGTTCTGGACTTATCTCTTCAATATTATCTTTTTGTCTTTTTTTTTTTTTAAGAACATATGGCATAGCTACCCAACTCCCAAATACACCAAGAATGTTCACTTGCCTTTGTTCCTTCTGCCTGGAATTCCCATAGAGCCTCCCTCCAGGTGTTTACCACTCTGTCCCACCCCTATACTCCACCTAGAAACCATTTACCCATCTTCTAAAACTCAGGTCGAGGATTACTGCCTCTGTGATGCTTTTTCTTACCCACCTGAAGGTAGGATTGATTTTTTCCCTCCTTTAGCTACTTTAAAGCCTTAATTGGTTCTGCAAGGTGGGTGCTTAAGTTGCCCTAAATTTCAACTTCAACATTATTAAATTTGGATGAATTAATAACCCTCTTGTCATAGGGTTTCTGTGGATACATAGATGTTGCATGTTGGGAGACAATTTTCCATTTCTTATTTGGAAACTCTTGTACTTTCTTCCTTTTGTTTCAGACATTCTTTTAAGATGTTTGTATAGCAAACAGCATTGAAGTTAGACATAGTGTCTCCCTCCAGAGCTGCTTAGTGGCCTTTATAAAATATTGGTTTTCCCCAGCTCAGGGTGCCTTTTCGTTCCATGCAACCCACTGCATGTGCCAGAGTCAACTTCCTGTCTTGCCTCACCCTGTGGGAATTGGGGCTTGGGGATTTGGCATGCACATCTGGTATTCTAGCTACCGCTAGTGTGAGTAAAATACTATCCTTCTTTTCTGACCTTCAAGACTTATTTCTTCTGTGGCAAGCTAACTTGTTAGTTGGTGGTTAGAAGTCTAATAGCTCAGACTTTTCACAGTCATTGACAGCAAGTGGTACTCACTGAATATTAATTTTCCTCTCTAACAATTCACAGCTGCCTCATTTTCCAAAACATTGCCCTGGACAGCAGGAGCCCAGGCCCAGGAAATTCCTCCACTGGGACTGACAGCCAATTATTGACTCAAGTAGGAAAGCAAAAGCCAAATCTCTGGCTCCGGGTCTGGGGGTTTTGGGTGCTATCTACCCTTCAGAGCCTTCTACCTTTTCATCAGACCAAGGATAAACTACCTGAAGCTACATCCTTGCTCAGCTCTTTCCCCTTTCCTGCCTGGCTCCCTCCCTTATGGATTTCATACAAGATTCCCTCATTAAAAGACATGGACCAAATTTGTGCATTAGACTCTGCTTCTAGGTCACCTGGCCTAAGACACACATGCCATTTCTTCCTAAAGATGCTTCAGAATATTCTGTGAAGGTTTCAGTCCTCAGCCTGTCCTAGAAGTACAGAAGAATATGCAAGAGTGTATACAAAGGGTGCTTCATACCCCTGCTTTCAACAACTCTTTCAGCCAATCAGAGGCAGCTACTGCCCATGCACTACCCACCATTCTTAGGACTAAGACAGAATCCAAACTGAGCATTCTTATCCTAGGCTTGAGTGCTCATTCTCTCCCAAGGCCCAGCCTTCAGACCCTGTAAGTATGGTGACCCTTTTTCCTCTAGGCAGTAGGTGTCTGATAAACTTCCCTCCAGCTCTCCTCAGCAGGCTGAGTCCAGAGTCCTGAATTTCTGCATTACATTGCCCCTGCTGTTGAACTGGTTCTCATGTGTTCCTGGAATCTAGGGCATCCCTTCCTCTAATTAGCCTTCTAGAATCAAAAATTTTTCAGCTCGTATTTTGGCCCATCTGAAGATAGTCTTTGGACAAAGCCTTAGGTTTTGCTTGTGTCGTGGTTTGGATATGATGTGTCCCCCAAAAGTTCCTGTGTTAATGCAGTAATGTTTGGATGTTTGGAGGTGAAATGACTAGATTGTGAGAGTTGTAACCTAATGGGTCCATCCAAATTTGAATGGACAGACTGGATGTTAACTATAGGCAAGTAGGGCAGGGCTGGAGGAGATGTGTAACTGGGGGCATGCCCTGGAAGAATTCATCTCGCCTGCGGTCTCTACCACCTTTTTCCTCCCTCACTGCTTCCTGGCTGTCATGAGGGGAGCAGAACTTCTCCGCCTTGCCCTTCCACCATGATGTGCTGCCTAATGTTGGACCAAATCAGAGTCTGCCCACTAAACTGCTGGAACCATGAGCCAAAATAAACTTTCCATCCTTTAAGTTGTTCTTGTCAGGTGTTTTGGTCTCAGTGATGCAAAGCTGATTAATAGTTTTCCTTCCAGACCCCAGTGGTCTCTGCAGAGCAGGGAGGTTAGGAGCAAGGTTCCAGCTCTGCTATTTACTAACCCCATGACCTTGACCATAGTTACTTCTATTAGAAAATGGAGGGGGGGGCTATAATGGTACCTACTTCAAACAGGTGAAGTGAGACAATGCATGTAAAGCAGCAGTGCCTGACACATGGTAAGAACTCAACATATGCAAATGACTATCCTTACCACTGTCATCATTACCATCAGTAACAAAGCAGCATGTTTATAGTCTCATACAGAGTTCTGAAAGCACCTTCATACTGAGGATCCGATCTGATCTTCACCATGGTCTCTCAAAGCAGGGTGGACAGAGGTCTCTATCCCAATTTATAGATGAAGTTGTGATTGGAAGATTGCACTGTGTGAGGTCGAAGAGGAGGTAAGCAAAATTAGATCTCTCCATTCTAGATCTTGGACTTCCCTCACTGCCTCCAGTCCAGCCGTGTAGGCTTTTGTAAGCCCCATATTACGTAAGTAGGGGGATGGGGGAGTTGGCTTTTTTGCTTCTAAAGGGACAAGAGAGAGAGCCTGAGAAGTAGATTCTGTTCTCTCCAGGCCCTGGATCAGCTATGTCCTCCCCTGCTCCCTCCCTCTATCCTTCCTCCTTGCCATCACTGATATCCACAAGGTGCAGACATGGGGCAGTGGGATGCTTATTATTTATTCATTGGTAGCACATCTGCAGATTCCTTCTCCATTTGCCTAGAGAAAGGTCACAATATGCCAACCTGTGCCTTATCATTCCCAGGGGCTGGATGTGCAGGACACAGAGATTTCTACCACAGAAAGCAGAGGAAGGTTTCTTTAGGCAGGAGAGTGTTTCTGATATAGCTACAAATGGACACAATGGAAATTTGCTAAGGAAATGTGCAGAGGGTTTGGAAAATGGGGAAGAGACAAGAGAATCTCTTTCACTAGCCTCTAGTTACCATGGCAACAACAGCATATTAAGCAGGAGAAATGATCATTTTAAATCAGGATTTTTAAAATACATTATGACATACTGGATTCGAGCCTCATTTGCAATTCTGGACTAGATGAGTGAAAGGGGGATTTGTACCCCAACTCAACATGCAGGCATAGAGGCTTGGGGGGACATGTGAATCTGAGCTTGGAAGTCTCTAATTTCCTTATCCTGATTCAGAGTATGCTTTTGAAAAGGGTTAAGCATGTCAGTGGGAATTGCAAGAACCATAGTTGAGACCCATGCAGGGAGTGACTTAGGAGGGTGGGATTAGCCTTTCCAGGAACACCAATGGGGCCCACCCAAGAGCAAGGGTGGAGGTAGCCCTCACATCAAGGGACAAAAATACAACATGTTATTTGCTCATGGCCTAGTTTCTGGAATCTGTGAATGTTACCTTACATGGCAAAAGGCGCTTCTCAGACATGGTTAAGAATCTTGAGATGAGGTACTTATCCGGGATTATCCCAATGACCCAGTGTCAGAGTACAAGGATGATTATAAGTGAGAGGAAAGAGGATCAGAGAAAAAAACTTAATATGTTAATGGAAACAGAGGAAAATTAAGAGATGTGTGGTGGAGGCAGAGACCCTGAGCTCTCCGCTCCCCCGCCCGCTCCGCCCGCCCCCTGACAAAAATTGCAAGCAACTTCTAGAAATGGAAAAGGCAAGGAAATGGATTCTCTCCTAGAGCCTCCAGAGGGAATGCAGCCCAGCTGACCCTTTGATTTTAGTCTTCTGAACTATAAGAGAATAAATGTGTGATGTTTTAAGCCACTATTTTTTATGGTAATTTGTTACAGCTGCAGTAGGAAACTCATATAAGACTAATGTTAATAATGATACCAGCTTCATCACAGAGCTGAAGGGACCAGAAAACAAGGGTTCACCAGTGGATGGTAAGTGTGTTAGTCAGCTTTCTGTTACAGTGACAAAATACCTGGAATAATCAACTTATAAGGATAAAAGTTTTATTTTGGCTCACAGCTTCAGAGCCTGCATTTCATGGTCAGTTGGCTTTTACTTTGGGGCCTGAGGTGAGGCTGTACATCAGTAGGAATGCACGGCCAAAGAAGCTGCTCAACTCATGGCAATAGGGAAGCAAAGAGAGAGACAATCAGGGTCCTAGGACCACCTTCAAGAGCATGTCCCTAATGACCTAACTTCCTTCCATTAGGTCCCACCTCCTTAAAGGTTCCACCACCTCCCAGGAGCACCAAAGGCTGGTGACCAAAGGTCACTCATGGGTTTTGGAAGAACACTCCAAATCCAGTCTTTAGCAATCAAATATTCTAAATCTCTCTGTGCCTGGCATCTGAAAGCAGGATAGGACTCTTTGAATGAGTAAGCCTGAATTGTTTAGAGATGGTTGGGCATAGAGGAAAGGTCTGGACTTCAATAATAAGCACATGGTGTTCAGGGACACAGAGCCTTCTTTTCTTTTCTATGATATGTCCAGTGCAGGAGGTAAAAAGGATAGGGAAAGAAAACATGAACTTCAGGTCTTTAAAAATGTCAACCACAGTCAAGAATCTCAAATAGCTTTCCAAGCCCATGCAAACAGTTGGGGAGAGATATAAAACAATGAAAGAGGCACATGTATAAATCCTTATCAATAAATCCTATCAACGATCAGTTTTTCTAAATCAGAGTGGCCAAAATATCTGGGAGTGGATAGTCATGTTCTTACATTTTAATGTTAAGTTCAACAATCACTAATTACGTATAGACACATGTACCTTTGGCCTTCTGTATTCACAAATTCTGCATCTGTGGATGGGAAATATTTGAAAAAAATTTATCTCTACTGAACATGTAGAAGCATTTGTTTTCTTGCCATTATTCCCTAAACAATGTAGTATAACAAGTATTTATATTAGGTGTCCTAAGTAATCTAGAGATGTTTTAAAGTATACAGGAGGATGGGTAGAGTTAATAAGCAAATAATATGCCACTTTACATAAGTGACTTCTGTGAAGTATTGAGTGTTGTGAGTGATTGTAGGATAAAAAGTTTATTTTTCCTATATACCAGTCATTCATAACCACTAGGCTATTCCATCTGTCTTCTAGGCTGGCTCAGGTATGCACAGCCCCCTCTCAGGTCTATTCTGTCCTTGGAAGTTTTGAAAATGGCCTCCCTGGAGTGCTGGGCAAATTTCTGAGTGAAAATAAGAATTGTGGCTGTTCTACAGATCCTAAACATCTATCTCCTCCCAATGTCATATCCTAGCTGACAAAGAGCTATTAAGGTGAACTCTGTGGCCCTACACATTGGAGAATCAACACATCAAAAAAGCTGTTTGGAATGGTGGACAAAATCGCCAGAAGCTAACTCTGGGCAATCCACTCCACTTCTCTGGGTCTCAGCTACCTTTATTGCTTATTAATTGACTTGAACTGGCTTTTTCAAAACATCTAGAATGTCATGCTTCAGAAAATGGCAGCATGGGCTGTGCGCGGTGGTGCACATCTGTAATCCCAGCATCTCAGGAGGTTGAGACAGGAGTGTTGTGAGTTCGAACTCAGCCTCAGCAATGGTAAGGCACTAAGCAACTCAGTGAGACCCTGTCTCTAAATAAAATACAAAATAGGGCTGGGGATGTGGCTCAGTGGTCCAGTGTTCCTGAGTTCAATCCCCAGTATCCACTCCCAAAAAACGGAAATGGCATCATGGAAACTACAAGGGAATAGTGGAAGGAATAAGAAAAACTCATAGAAAAAACAAACAGCCCATCACATCCTGCACCCTCCACGATATTCTGTTGTCTCTGTTTCAGGACATGCATTGCTTTAACCTTGTATGACATGCTTACCTTGTGTTAGCTCTGCAGCAAAACCCTGTGCTCCCTGGGGTGAGCATACTGTGGTACTTTCCTGTGTTGCTCAGAGCCTGTCACACAGCAAAGGATAGCAGTCAAGCAGTCACTCAAATCATGACCACAGCATAGGCCGTGCTCTGAGTACTTACCCAACAACTCATTTAATCCTCAAACCAGTTCACAGGTAAGATCTATTATTATCTCCATTGTTCAGAGATGTAAACTGAGGCCTGGAGAGTTTAAGGCACTTAACCAAATTTGCATGATTGAGAAGTAGCCATAACAGGACTCAAGCCCAAGCAGATAGGCTTCAGTGTCCACCTTTTCTGTCCCATGTGGGGTGTTCAATCATGTGGGTGACAATTTGATGGATGAAATTAATGAATCTGTTAAGAGAGGCCCGCAGGCCTCAGGATGCCCCCAACTTCACACCTAGCAGGGAAAACACACTACAGGGAAAGCACCCAGTGAAGGGCTAGCCACCTCAAGATGTGGGTTTTTATATTGTGAAAAAGAAGATACCCATAATTCACAGGATCTCACACCCACACAGGGTACAGCTCTTTACTGAGATGGTATGACCATCCCAGGCACAAACATCCAGCTGTGCCCTGACTTAGCCCCCAGACCCATTTCTCTCAAATCTTCATTCATACTCAGATGCAGGAAGAATTCCCAAGTATTTGTCTCTGAGATTTAAAGGAACAACTAAAAAGAAAGCCCGCCTGACTTGCTGCACATTTGAAAGCTAAAGGATTTTTCTTTCCAAATGGAACACACATAAAAGACAGGCATCTATTATTCACTCTATGCTAAGGGAGTAGCCCTAGAGACAATAACATGAGCTTATGTCTCAGATCCACTATTTACCAGCTGTGGCATTTATTTTATGTCTCAGCTTACTTGGCTGTCACTCTGGCAATGTGACATCAACCTCACAAAGCCTTGGGAGGACTAAATCTATGTAAAAGCAATAAAATGTGTTTGTTCAGGATTGTTCTGAAAGGGGGCACTGTTCACCTCTTCTGCCCCCATCTTGGCCCTGGAATGATGACTCCAGCTATAGGTTGGTGTCTATAGCTGCTGGTCCATCTTTTCAGAAACATTTCTTGAATCTTGCCTAAAGGGCTCTTTAAATTCAGGACAGTATAAGAACTGCAAAAGGATTAATTGAGTAAAACAAACACTTATTAAGGAGTTGATCTAGGATGGTTTATTAATCCTGGGCTGGTAAATCCACATGGTGGTGCAGAACCCAGGCTTGGAAATCATAGGTCTGAGCTGCCAGTCAGCTCTGTTACTGCATCTCCTTAGGAAAATTACTTACATGCCTAAGTCAGAGTTTTCTGTCCTCTAAAATGTGAATAATAATGATAACCACTACATGGGTTTGGTTTGGTTTGGTTTGGGGTTAGGAATTGAACACAGGAGTGTTCTATCTTTGAGCTATGTCTCAATGTTTTTAAAAATTTTTTTTTGAGACAGAGTCTCACTAAGTTGCCCAGGCTGGCCTCAAATTTGAGATTCTCCTGCTGTAGTTTCCCAGGTAGTTGGGACTACTGATCTGTGTTGCTGTACTTGGCTTACGGTTGTTGTGAGTATTAAATGTGATGGTATTTGTAGAATACAATACACCACCATTCCATAACCACTCCCAGCTCCCTGTCCAGGGGCCAGGCTCATAGGTAGGGTTTCACTGTCAATAGGTGAATACAACATTCTTCGTTTATCTTAACATTCCAAGGAAACAGATCTACAAAGTAATTTTCTCATCCCAGGCTTGATATTGGCAAGTCACTCACAACCTTCTATACTTTAAGCTAATAAAAATGCTGCTTTGCTTAAATTTAGCCTGGGGCAGGATTTTTGCAAGGAGGAGGCAACCTGTCCCAGATGTGAATGTTGCTGAGATTCTGGAACCTTTGTGATTTTCCTGTGTCTGTTTCTTCTCATATCTAGCACAGAGTATAGTATCTGATTAGAAGTCAGGCTACCTGGGTTTGAATCTCAGCTCTGCCACTTAGTAGATGTGTGATATTAGACAAGTTGTCTTACCTTTCTCTACCTGTAACATGGGGTATTGCTGCATTTACCATGGACTTGTGAGAATCAACTGTGTTACTTGTCACAACAGGAACTGGGTCTAAGCAAGTGTTATGTAAGGGCTAGACTTCACTACTATCTGCTTTGCTTTCCCAGGTGACTCGCAGTCATCACTAGGGCCATCAACAAAGGGGAAACTGGTACCCTGAGACTTCTGACAGTTTAACCTGGTCTTGGGGGAAAAAAGAGTGAGGAGTAGAACAGATGGTCAGAAGGCAAAAGAAAAAGAAGAAAGAGGAGGACCCAGGAATAAGACTATGGAGTTGGAGAGTCATCCTGGGACCTAATGGTAGAAAGGCTGGTGAGGATCCTGAACTGACTTTACAGTGAGGTTGGACATACTGAAAAGTTTGAGAAACCCTGGAGCTCTCTAAGATAAAGGGTTTCAGGGCGTAGAATTTATAATCAGTCAGACCTGAATTTAAATTCCTTAGTGTATACTTATTGATTGTGTGACCTTGAGCCTGAGTTCTAGTTCACAGAAAACAGAGAGACTATCAGTATTTACCTTATAGGTAGTTGTGAAAATAAAGACTACCCAAGTTGGAACATTCAGAGTCTATTTATGTAGAGCTGACAAAGGAGTTGGCCACCATCAGTTGAGTTTGGGAGATTTGAAGGCAGGCAAAGCAGTGGGAAAGCTCTAGAATGGGAAAAGGCGTAGGCGTGGGTCCGCTGTGATTGGAGGCTGTAGGCATGTGAAAGCTGGAGGTGGGCTAGCTGGAAGGGTGGGCTAGCTAGAAACATGGGTATGTTTGACTTTCTCCAGTTAGTCCTAGGTTGGAGGCAGAGCCAAAAACCAGGGAAGCTGGCAGTTATTGATTAAGTCCTGACTGTTTGGAGCTAATTGCTATCATGTGGTGGTGTGGCTGCCTGGACTAGTATCTGCAGATTGTGCTCTTAAGTTCTATTTTTATACATGATCTGGCCATTGTTCATCTAGTTTCTCATGATTAATATTACTTTATCATAGAAATGAATATATATGTACAATTGTAAATTATTAATACCATTAATATTAAATATTAATGTGACTAAAGTGCTTAGCAGAATGATTGACATATAACCAGTGCTTAATAAGTATTGGAATGGGAGAAAAACATGGAGAAATAAGTTTTTGAGAATACAGAACTATGAAAGGATCAAACATTTTAAAAACCAGGCTTAGTATGCTTCGTTTTTGAGAGCAGGATAGACTGGCTGGATAAGGTAATTTTTCTAGCTTTAAGATTCCAGGATGCCAAGGGAATGTCTTCCTGGAGTTTCACACATGAACATTTTATTCTATTTCCACTGTTTCTTGGTGGCAGAGGTCCCTTCATATCTGTGCTCCCTAGCACAGCCCCTCCAACAGCACCAGTCACCAAGAAATGCTCAGGGTCAGCATTTGTCGGTGGACCATCTTTTCACTTGCAGAAGACAGCGAGATTTGAGCCTTGTCCTTCCACTTGCAATCTGAGTGATTTGGGGCAAGCCATGTCTTCATTTGAGTTTCCTTCCCTATAGAGTGGGAGTAAGGGCCTGCCCAGTCTACCTGACTGAGTTTGTGGTGAGGTTTAAGTAAATCAATGTGCATGAAAGCACTTTGTAACATGCCAACAGGACATGGAGGGCCCTCCATAACAGTCTTCTCTTTATGGAGTTCTCTATCAGAAAACTGCTCCCTAGGGTGCAGTCAAAACTTTCTCTGTTATTTCAGACTTGGGCCCCCAGGCTTCCTTCAGGGGTGACCCAGGAGGAGTGGACATGCTTCCCCACATGGCAGCCCTTCAAATATTTCAATACAATGATTATGCTGGTATGGCCCATGTAAACTGGGAGAGGAATGGGTACACAATGACAGCTCTGAGCTGTTGCAAATGAAAACACTTCTAAGGCTGCATTGAGACCCAGGCATAGCCATTTTCCCCACAAGGGGGAATCCATTTTAAATTCACATCTGGTGTAGCACAATTACCCTTCTTGACCAAAAGTGAATAGGAACTAACATGCAGGTTCCTGTAAAGAGCAGCAACCAGGAACTTTATGCAAAGGGGCTGAGGGGAAAGCGCAGTTCCTTAGTGACACAGACCACAATAATAAATTTTGATCAATAATGATGTAAAACTTTTCAACATTTAGTAACAAAGGCACTGTTTTAGCAAAATGGATGCCCAGAGCCTACCAATGGGATAAGAATATGGCAGAACTCAAAGGAAAGTATCCATAGACCCTGTCCAAACAAATGATTGAGTTGAATCAACAACAGGATGTTCATGGTTTTCAGTTTTTTTAAATTAAATGACTGAATAGCGTACAGGATATAAGTACAGTTTAGCTTAAATTTTCTCATCTCTGTGTTTACCCATGCACCATGGAATCTGTCTTTCCCACCTGCTAACAGCATGCTGGGTAGATTCCAGGGGTGGCTTGCATTTGAGGTATTTAACATCCAGTCCAGCCTAGTCCTGCTGAAAGCTCCATCTCATCTGATTTAAAACTTGCCTATTCAAACTGGATGATTTTGAGAAAATACAGAGGAATATGTTGAACACAGTTTGGGGATTCAGTCAGCCCAATTCAGATCTGAGGAAATGATATAGAATAACTGACTATGGCAGTTCAAAAAAAAAAAAAAAAAAAGAAGAAGAAGAATAAGAAAGAAAAACAAACCAAAAATGATGGTTAAGAAGCCTGAAAGAAAATGCTCATAACGAGGCTAAAAGTCACAGTGACAGCAATCCAATGAAAGCCATCAGGAAGCAGGCCACCCATAGCTTCAAAGGCATGGGAGGAAAAGATTCCTGTGCCCAAAAACCAAGAAGGAGCTTTGCTTCTCTCTGGTGCCATTTGCATAGAGCTCCCTCTTCCACGAGGAGATTTCTATGGCTGCCAAGGGGCACCTCATCCTCTCTGGATCCATTATTCTTCCTCCTTGCCCACATCTCCCGTGAGCATATCTCTGTCTAGAAGCTGCGTAGGTGCTGCCTGCCATTGCTGGCAGGCAATTCTATCATCTTCTTCTCCAGCTTCACTGTCCTCTCCTGAGAATCATCCCTCCTGCTCATAACATCTTTTTCTTCTTTGTCCTCAGAATCTTCCTATGAGTTCTTTCCAGACTGCCTCTTATTTTTAGCTTCTTGGGGAGATAATCACATTTTCTTAGCAGGAGGGCCTGCATGCATCTCATCCTTAATCTTCCTCCATCAGCATCACCCTATTCCTGAAACTGTGAAAAAGTAACAACTTTCTTTTTCTGACAGGCCAAGGCATGTTCACTGTTCAAACAGGACAGAGTAAAGAAACCAAAGAACAGGAGCCCTGTGCACAGCCTGAAAGATCAGCCTTCTGTCCCTACCCGGCCCCAAACAGCAGCTGCTGCAAACTCACAGCTGCTGGCTCCTCAAACTCTGCAGCTCCTTGGTTCTGGGTCCCTGGATCAGTAAGTCCCACCCCCTACTCCCACTCTCACTCCACCATCTCTTTGGAATGCTGCTGTTACATTTTTAAAAGTATATCCTCATCTATTAAGTATACATGTTGAAATGCTTATGGATAAAATGACATAATGTCTGAGATTTGCTTCAAAATGATAGGAGAAAGGGGGAATTGATGAGGATGTGGATGAAGTCAGATTGGTTGTGAGTTGTTAATTGTGTAGTAGCTGGACCTCTTTCAAGAGTGCAAAAGCAGAAGCTGCCAGGCCTTGCTGAGGGTCCTCTGCCTCTTCCCAAGCCCACTGGCACTCAGCCTGAAAGGAAGGCACTGTTCTCCGGTGGCATCTTTCCTTGGGGGTGTTCTTCCACCTGCACTCTGCCAACAGGGCCTTCGGCTTCTTCCCTTTGAGCACAACCCCGGCCTCAAGTCCCAACCTATTCTCCCACATAGAGGCCAATGTTCTAAACTCATCCTTACATCTTAGGCTGTTAGGATCCAATCCAATCCAAGGTCCTGCAAGGTGTTGTCCCTTCCTACCTTCCTCATCTATCTCTGAGCCCTACACTCTCACTGCTGACCAGAGCTTGGCCTCCTCCTGTCTCTCTCACGCAGTGTATCTGTTTCTTCCACCCTTCCACACCAGCTATTTCCTCTACCACTTCCTACCTGTCCCATCTCATTACCTGGTGGATTTTGTTTAACAATTCCTTATTCTAGGAAGCCTCCTTTTCAGGTTGCCAGGATACTAGATGACCCAGATTCCCTCTGGAGAAGGGCTTGCTGCCTCGGTGTGAGAAGAGCATCAGCAGACAGCAGATGGCTTTGGGCTCCACATCCAGGAACCTCGCTAGTGGGGTAGGAGCAGCTAGAGCAGTTCCAGTCAGCCTCAGGTTCCTAGCGTGGGTAGTTTTCTTGTCACAATCCCACGCCTGGTTGGCCAAGGCTTTGACAGGATTGCACTGCAGTTCAATTTCTTTCTCTACCAATCCTGCTTCACCTGCTTCTTTTCATAGGTGTTAATCCTGACTAACCATCTTTTACCCCAAGTTGTCTCAGTATCTTCTTCCCAAGAGCCCAACCAGCAGTACCTTCCCATCCCATGCCTGTTTCTGCACCACTCCGGGTAAATGCCTCTTCTAGTTGCTTAATCTAATGGCTCCCAGGCTTTGCCTTTCATACTCTAGCCTGCCATCACCTGCACAGTAATTATCTATGCCACAGTCTGCATCCCCCACTAGACCCTGAGCTCTGTGTTGCTGCTTTATCTTGCTCATCTGGGTATACTTGAGGCACAGCACAATTGTTGGCACACAATTGATATTGAACGAACTAATAGAAATCCTAGTGATCAGGGTATTGGAAATCAATATCAGAATCCCACTGTTTATGTTATTCATAAAGAATGAGTGCCCCTGTTTTGAGATTTCCTAAGATTTGGCCTGAGAAGTCATGGTTCATTTAATGAAAGCAGCAACATTTCAGAGTATAAAAGCCTTTAGAGAGAAAGAACCATGAAAAAAAAAATCTTCAAGAGGAACAAGCTACAAAGAGGAAGAAAATGGGGACCATGTAGCCATTCTTTGGATCTATAAATAAATAAATCTGTTACCTGGTCAAGATCTTTGGGGATATCTTTCTACAGATATGTACAGAAGTAAGTTTTTAAAATACTCTAGAAGATCTATCATCTATCTATTTCTCGATCAATTGATGGATCAATCGATCGATCTACCTCTTTATAGCATTAATTTCCTTTAATAACCAAGAACCCCTCTGGGACTTTATGAGACCCATTATCTATAATTAATTGCATCCAGAAAGGGGCCACCTGGAATCCCTTCATTAGTAGTTGCTGGATAATCAGAGAAGAGGGAAGATGAATTCCTTTTCCTTCTCTCTTACACTCTCCTCTTTCTTTCCTAAGCTGTCCCTACACATCAAGCACATTTTCCAAACCTCTGTAGAGCAAATAGTCCTAATAAAACCTGATACCTACTAAATACTCAGTGTGCTAGACTTGTCCCAGGAAGATGTGTGTTATCTGAAGAAATTTGCAATCCTGGGGAACAAATGTCTCCAAAAGATAAGAAAGCTGAAACTGGAGAAATTTATTAAACAGTCTGAAGCTTGCAGGAACCTCAAAAATACAGTTTGAATCCAGGTTTGTCTGACCCTGTCCTCTGAGCCCAAATTGTGTGTCTTTTGGAATAGCAGAACTTCCAAGTCTGGATTCTGGAGAGAATAGTGGTCACACCTAGGTCTGGCCACTAGAGGGGGCCACCACCAGAACAGCAGCTTTTCATTTCCTGTAGCTATGACCTTTAGTTCAGGGTATCTAGACTTCCTCACAGCTCTTGTTCTATTTCCCTTTGTTTTTGCAGGACTAAGGATTGAACCCAGGGTTCTCTACAACAGAGGTACATCTCCGACCCTTTTTATTTCTTATTTTGAGACAGGTCTCACTAAGTAGCCAAGGCTGACTTCAAACTTCTGATACTCCTACCTCAGTCACCAGAGTAAGTGAGATTACAGGCATGGAAGGTGAGGTTTATGGAAGACTTAGGTCATTGAAAGGGAAGAGAGAAGAAACTGAATACCAGACTCACTTACTAGCCTAACTCCTCTTTCACTGTTACAAGAACAACACACAAGAACTTTAAAGGATTCTGATTATCCCACCTATGGCTAGTGCGTTCAACAGAGAGTATTGGATGACCTCCTTGGACCATGCTGGGACCAGTCTCTGGTTTTTAGTATTTCCCATCAAGAGGAAGTGCTCAGCCCCCTGGGACTTGAGCAACATTTCTTTCCCATTCTTGGTTCAAACCTGTGGAGGCACTTGCCTCCATTCAGTGGAAATGAGCCTTAGAAATAGACCTGCCCAGGATCACTGAGCTAGTAAACGGGAGAATTAGGTTAAGAACCAGGTCTGTGTGACTGAGCCTGACGGTGGATGGTTGTGCAGGTACACACTGCCCCACCGCAGGAGGTGACATGCACATAGGCCTCTCCATATTTGCAGTTTTTCAGTAAATGGCAAGCAAATGACTTACGAATAAATGGCAATCAAATGACTTTCTCTAATTTGCAAAAGGTGCCATTTGAACCCCCAATCATTCTGGAATGACTGTAGTCATTTTTCTCTGCACTGTAAGTAGAGCACAATGGGCTATTCCGGAAACTCAGATCACCTTGACAGCTGCTCCTGTTCAGTCATCCTCCTCGTCCTTCCTTATTCTAGGTTGCCAGGAATCTGCTGAATCCTAGCTGGGCCCTTGGGTAGGCACAGGGGCTGGAGGTCAGAGGAAGATATAGAACAATTTATCTTGGTAAAAAAGAACTTGATAAAACAACTCATTTCCTATAGACTGGGAAGAATCAGCAAGGAAATGAAGCATGAAAACTGGAGTCAGTCAGACCGTGGCCCAAGTCCATTGCTCACTAGCTGGTGGACAGGCAGTGAGCTCCCCAAATTTCCTGGACCTCAGTTTCCTCCTCTGGAAGTGGTTGAGGGGGTGATGAGAAGGATCTACTTTTTCAGAGGTCGTGGTGATTGAATGACATAACACATGTAAAGGGCTTGGTATGGTGCCAGGCACAATGAGGGTCCCCAAAATGTTTGGCTATCATATTGCTAATAGATGTTAACTCAGCAGCCAGAGATGTGCCCCCCAGGGTACTGGGCTGGGGAGTGAAGAAGTCACAGACCTAGAGCTGAGAAACTCTCTGCAGTCCTGTTTGTAGTTCAAGGAGACAGGATGGCTGTGGGAGAGTGAGTCTCACCCTCACCAAGGCCCATCCAGGCATCACTCCCTGAATTCTGAACAGGAGGGGTGTTGGGAGAGTCTGCCATGGGTCCTGATCATCCCTTCAGGTTCCCACTAGGTATTCCAAGAATGCAATTTCCTGACTACATTTTTACTCAGACCATTTCTCTGCGTGTGTTTGCAGCAAGCAACCTTGAGGGATGAGGTAATGTCTGTCTCCCTCTGCACAAAGAGCAGGCTTGTTACAATTCATTATAAAAGCAGTGGAATCCTCAGCCTCGGTGATCCTCAGCTGTGATGCAAACCGTCTTTATATACAGCATCTGTCTGGCTCCCTGCATTGCCCTGTGTGATGTGAGCGTGAAGCTCATGCTATTTGCTGTGCTGTAACCAAGTCCTATGCCTCTGCCTCTGGAGAATTATGTTTTCTATCAGCATCCATGAAACAGTAACAGACTTGTTTATTATCTTAGGAGTAGGGTAAAATCACAGAGCCCAACAGAAGGCTTTGGGAAACTTCTGATTGAAAGAAGAAACTATGAGTTTTTGTCATTTGAAATTTTTTAAAATTTTGAACTCGGAATTGACTATAAAGCACACTAGGAACTAGCTAAGAAAAAAAGAACTTACTGAAATCTATCAAAACACTTACCACTGGCCCATAAGTCTCCTTTGGCATCAGCACAATATAGGATGGGACTTTATAAGTGCAGGTGGGCTGGGGGGCAGTGGTGCACACCTGTAAGACCAGAGGCTCGCAAGGCTGAGGTAGGAGGATCACAAGTTCAAAGCCAGCCTCAACAACTTAGGGAGGCCCTGAGCAACTTTGCAAGAGTCTGTCACAAAATAAAAAAAAAAAAAATAAAAAGGGCTGGGGATGTGGCTCAGTGGTTAAGCAGTCCTGGATTCAACCACTAGTACCAAAAAAAAGCGGTGGGCAGGTGGGCAGAGGAGATGGACCAAGAGGGCTGTAAACCTGGCCACAAGCTTCATCCTACAAGGCGCACAGCTGGCCTTGGTGAGGGGTTGAGGTGGGCTGCCACACTGTAGAGTGTGTAACCTGATCTCCCCAACTCCCTGCCAACCCCAGCATATAAGGGAGAGCTAAGGCTGAGTGGATCAAATTTCAAGGGATTTCAAAATTTTTTTTGAAATTATTTTATGTCACTGATTTTCAACATTTTTAAAGAATAGCTGACTGAAACTGGGGATTTTACATCACAAATACCAAGGTTCTCTCTTTTCTACTTTATTAACCATTTTGTATGTGTGTGGTTTGCTACTGGCTCCTCAAATACACGTGAAAAGATGAAAGATAAAAACAAATGTCAGAAAGACAAAAGGCCCACATTCAGATCCACCCAGGGAGATGCTAGTGAATTTCAAAGGAGTGACAGAACATGAACCAATGTGTTCTTTGAAAGCTGTGTGTCAAAGCAAGCTCTGTAAAGACACCTATTTGAAACGCTACCTGGGAAATGAGGCTGATTTCATGTCAAAGGAATCTTGGGAAGTGCACGGCCTGTAGGAAAACTGGGTTTTTAAAGTCAGGCATATCCTATTCTTTAATGTTGTTTTTATTGTTGTGTTTGTTTGTTTGTTTGTTTTCAAAAAGAAAATGAAATGAAATATTAAAAGAAAGGAAAGGAGCAAAAAACAGGGGGTGGAGGGGAAAAAAGCCTGTGAAGCTGGTGATATGGAAAGGGGAGGGCCTTTCCCAAGTTGGAGTCCCTGGAAAACCCCTCAGCAGGTCTGACGGTTAGAGCCCATGGGCACTGGGCATAGTGGTCTGGTTGGCAGAGTTTGGAAAGAAGGTTTTATGGAAGCCAAGGGGATGAGGACATGATCCATCCTCTGATATCTTACTGCAGGACATGGAGGCTGTGGTGGCTGAGTCTGCCCTGTGCTTCCATTACCCAGGACTCTTCTAGCACCAAATGAGAGGAACCCAGCTTGCTGGCTTAGGCAAAGGGAGAGATATTTTGGTTCATAAACTGAATTAGCAGAGGGAGAGGAGTGCACTTTGGCCAGGGTCGATGGGAACCTGGAGCAGGAACACAGCCTTGATGTCTCTCCTCTCTGCATCTATCTGCTATTTTCCCTCACAGATCTGCTTCTGTGAACACAAAGAGGGACTGCGTCCTGATTCAAGCTGAGAAGTTCTGTATGGAGGAGTTGAAGAATGGCCCGGCTTGAATAGCCAAGCAGAGATGTCTTTCTCACAATGGGTGTCATCAGGAGCATCTTGGCTCCCTATTCACTCTTCTGAATCTACCCATAAAAGTTTTTATAAAGCCTACAAAGCCCTTTTGAGGAGCTTCAGCCCTCCCTTCATTCTGGTCATGGGGCTGATTCTTGGAGTCACTGCCTGCTGATGCTAGGAGAAGCCGCCTCATGTAGCAGCAGGATGATATCCTACCCAGGACACTTGTCTGTGTGTCAGAAGTATGGACAGAGGCCCAGCTAGTATGAAAGTCAGGCCTAATTCAAGGTTTCATGTAGCTCCTCCTATGTTGTGCCTTTCCGTATATAAACCCAAAAGCAGAAGTGGCTTTGACAGGCAATGAGGAGAGTAAGTGGGAAGATGCTGAGGATTATAGGAGGCTCTTGCTTCTTATTTTGTAGCTCCTTTGCTGATCCAAAACACAGACCTTTAAGTCCAGGGCCTCCTGCCCTCACTGGGATGCAGTGCCATGGGCCACAACTCAGGGCCCTGGCTCTCCGCACTTGCACCGTGTTGGCAAATTCCTCTCTTTGCACGCTGACCTCATTCCCCATTTAATTGGTTGGTTTAGCCCTTGTGTGTGACTTGGCAGATTCACCCCACCTCCACCCCAACAAGGCAAGAGTAAACAAGCTGCTTCCTGGCCCTCTGCAGATCCTGAACTGAGAACTCATGGTCTCAGAATCAATCCCAAGGAACTGTTGGCACCAGCTCTATACAAATAACAATAGTTGACATAGAATGAATGCATTAGCTGTACCGGGGTCTGCACTGAGCACTGGTCAGCCTTGTCCCCCTCTCCTAAAGGGAACTTCTGTGAGAAAGAGGCTGCTATCTCCATTTTATCAATCAGGACACTGATGCACAGGAAGGTTAAATGACTGACTCAGGGTTACACAGTTGGAGGCCAATTTCCAAACCCACAAATCTGACTTTAGAGTAGGGCCTTCTATGTACTTTAAGTCTTTTTTTAAAGTTAATGTTTTGTAAATATACATGATGGTAAGATTCACTGTGGTAGATCCATATACGTACATAGGGAAATTAAGAAGATTTAGTCCATTGTTCCTCCTTTATCTGCTGTTCCTCCTCCCTCCCTTTCAATTCCCTTCTAGTACACTGATTTCTTTTATCTTCATGGACCCCACCCCTCCCCTTTCCCTTTCTCTCCCCTAACACTAATTTTGGACTAGCTTCTGCATATCAGAGAAAACATTCAACCTTTGACTTTTTGGGACTGGCTTATTTCATTTAGCATGGTAGTCTCCAGTTATAGCCATTTACCAGCAAATGCCATAATGTCATTCTTCTTTATGGCTGAATAATACTCCATTGTATATATACACCAATTTCTAAAAATCTATTTGTCTATTGAAGGACACCTTGGTTGGTTCCATGGGTTAGCCATTGTGAATTGTGCTGCTATAAATATTGACATGGCTGTATCACTGTAGTATGCTGATTTTAGATCTTTTGGGTATATGCTGAGGAGTGGGATAACTGGGTCATATGGTGGTCCCACTCCTGTCTTTTTGTATTCATACTGTTTTCCAGAGTGGTGGCACTAATTTACAGTTCCACCAACAATGTTTGAGTGCATTTTTGCCCATTTTATTGATGTGTGTGTGTGTGTGTGTGTGTGCGCGCGCGCGGGAGCGTGGTTTTGAGTTCTTTGTGTCCTGGATATGATATATCCACTATCTGAGGAGTATGTGGCAAATACCCTTCTCTCCTCCTTTAGGCTCAGAGAGGGACCTTCTTAAACACTCCATGGCCAGTGGTGAACTGAGGGGAGGTCATCAATTCACCTATTCATGTTATCACATTGCTGAATGGGGAAAGATTTCATGGGGCAGGGGTGGACTTCCTGGGGCAACGTCCTCTTGTTCAACATTCATGTCTTTAAGTCCAACAGTAATAACAATATAATTACAATAACTCACAGGGTTATTGTAAATATTAAATTAGGTAATGCTCACAATATGCTTAGGACTTGTTAAGTAATCAGGAACTGTCAGCTCTCCCTCCTTGGTGTGACTGTGGGCAGTAGCTCTGCAGTGCTTTGCAACAGCTACTGCAGAGCAATTCTGTCATCTAGAAAATACCAGCAGATACAGCATGAATGCGATTGGTCAGCACAATCTGTTGATTCAATCTCAGGTTCTGCTCATAAATTGCCTTCCCTTTTCAGTGTGACACTCTGGGGCCTTCTGTCCCCATGTTTCCTTCCTAAAGCCAAAGTAGCTATAGTGAGGGAAAGGGACTTTGAGTCACTGGGCTTGCATGAAGCCAAGCTTCAGACTTTGGGCTGTCTGACTTTACATAGACAATGTCTTCAAGCCTCAGTTTCCAGGTATTTATGATGGGAGGATAATGCCTACCTCACAGTTAGAGGGGAGAATAAAATGAGAAAACGTATGTAAAACAGATGATAGATGATAGATGAAGTACCGACTCTTCAAAAACACAAACAAGAACATGGAGCTCTTCTCTGGTGCAGGAGTTTGAAAAGTCCCAGCACCCATGCATCATGGGCATAGATGGCCCCCACTGCCCCAAAATCACCAAGGGGCTTGCCCAAATCTGGCTCAGCATTTTGCCCAGACCTTGGGAAAAGGTCCAAGTTCTCTGTTCTCCTTTTCTCCATCTCTGTAAAAAAAGAATGACATTTGCTTCTAGGTATTTCTGCAGGCAATGGTAACAGCATAAAAGATACACTCAGGCTCTTTAGGAGAAAGGCATTGTGCACAGGCAGGGGAATGCCACTCTTTGAATGACCGGTATCACTCTACGGAGAAAACAGATGTGAGTGGTGGTGGGGTTTGTGTGTTTGTTACTGGAAGCCCTGATGCAATGAGCATTCATGGTTCCCTGTAGCACACAATGACAGGCTGGACTGAGAGCTGCATGTGACCTGAGCAGTAGCTGGCTTTGCATTTTGTGATTATTACTTCTGTTTGTTTCGATGTGCAACAGTTGCACATGCCAGGCAAGCTGCACCCTGAGCCCAAGTCTGAGTGTTTGAATAGAAGGGGACAGTGATGTGACAGAAGGAACAGAGAAGGTATTTCTTGTTTATCAATGTATAAAGTACTTCATACACCTATGTTTATTTAAAAAAAAGAAAGAAGGAAGGAAGGAAGGAAGGAAGGAAGGAAGGAAGGAAGGAAGGAAGGAAGGAAGGAAGGAAGGAAAGAAAGAAAGAAAGAAAGAAAGAAAGAAAGAAAGAAAGAAAGAAAGAAAGAAAGAAAGAAAGAAAGAAAGAAAGAAAAGTAAGGTGATTGTTATGCTTACTGACACCAGCCAACCCCTTTCTGGGAAAAACCAAATTGTGGAGGTAAACAGAACAGAGAAAGTGGAGGGGAGGGAACACTACTGGCTCATTGTGAGCCCTCTCAGTGGCTGTTCCAGGAAGGCTGGGGCAGTGGCACAGCAGGTGGGCACTGCTGCTGCTGGTGGAGCTCTCTTCTGTAATGGTATACCAGTTGTGAGATTGCCACATGCAAAGTTTGGTGGGACCTCTGTTCTTATCTGGGGAGGATGTCCATCCTGTCCCCTCAAAGCCTGGACTGCAGTGCACCCTGGGCACCAGCCATCAAATTCTTTCACATGTGGAGAATAGCGGGGTCTTAAAACATGTGCCCAGAGACCCTGGTGTACATTTTCCAACACGAATGAACAAGTCACATGTTTTTTAAATGTACCTATCTTCTGACCTTGATTAGACTTGAACATGAGGCTGCTTGTCATAATGGAAAGGCTTGACCTTTCGAGTCACCCAAGCCTAGGCTCAAATGTCACTTCTGGGGATTGTTCTCCTTTTCCTCCTCCCCTCCTTCCTTTTTTTTTTTTTTTTTTTTTTTTGGTCCTGAGGATTGAATCCAGGGATGCTTTACCACTGAGCTATACCCCCCCAGTCTTTTTTTTTTTTTTTTTTTTTGGAAGCAGTGTCTTGCTAAGTTGCTGAGATTGGCCTCAAACTTTGGATCTTCCTACCTCAGCCTCACACATCACTGGGATGGCAGGATTGTTCCACTGCACCTGGATGAACTGGGTCTGATTCTACAGGTGAATATCTGTAAAATATCTGTGAAAATCTAATAGACACTCAAAACAATAGTGCCAGTGTCAGGGTAGGAGCAATGTCATTGACATCTTTGAACAAAGTCAGATGGGACTAGAGCAGAGTTGAGTTGTGTCAGGAAAAAATATGTTCTTCTCTAGGTCAAAGGGTAAGACATGGGATGGAAAACCAGCCCTCACAGTTAAGGGCTGACAGAAGTTTTCTGGATACGAACAGGACAGGAAGCCCAGATTGGGCTGAGCCATCAGCTGGGCCCATGGTGCCATCTAGTCCTTAGGCTCCCAATGTCATCGTGACAACACCACCAAGGGCTTGGACTGACCAAAGGAAACACTACCATGTTCTGGAGGAACCCAGGGATGGCATTTGGCCAGGCCCGACTTACTCTTGTGACTTCTGGCCTCTTCTGTGAAGAGGAAAAAACCTCCCCCAGGTTCCCCCTGCTCTTAGCTTCCCCTTAACTACCAGGGAAATCTGTGGGGAGCTGGGTGGCAGCAAAGGAGCTCCCTTGGATTTCAGGGAGCTCCCTTCCTTCATCCAAGGACATTACACAGCCACAAACCACAAGATACAGCTGTCTACACTGCCAGGGGGTTATGCACGTGATCTAGCATTGAATGAAAAAAATCACGTTGTTGGACCTACACAATGTATTTTTAAATTAATATTCTCTCATTCATTACTATGTGTATACTTACATGTCTACAGAAAGAAGTTTTCTGAACTGTTAACAATGGCTACTTACAGGGATTTAGAGGAGGGAATAGCTCCTATTTTATACACTCCTGTATCATTTGTTTTTATGACAAATGTGCATTACTCGCATAATAATTTTTAAGTAAAATTTTACTGTAGGATCTCTGATCTCCTCTTCCAGTTTCCCCTGACAACAGTCACTGAACATATGCAATAAGCTTGGAATAATTCACTGTCATCTCAACTGTTAATGAGCATCTTCTCTGGGGCCAAGTAAGGGTTCCTACCCCAGACAGATGAGCTGACAGACATTGTGTATATAGTTCACTGTCACAAGAGGCAAACTGGGGCCAGGCTGAAATAGCTGCCACACTGCACAGCGTTGACATTTGTGAGGGTGTATTATGTGCTATGCACATTATAACTTTTCTCTCATGAAACCCCATAGGATCGACTCATTTAGTCAGCAAACACTCCAGCACCCTGGTGTGTAAGGAACTGCATCAGGAGCCTGAGTCACATTAGTGAAGAAAAAAAAAAATTGACATGATACTTGCTCTGTGTCATCTTACAAATGAGAAGTCCAGCAACTCTCTGAAGGCAACTCGGTTAATAATAATGGAAGAGAAGTAATTAATTTTGATCTTAGTGACTTGAATGCCTTCCTGGGGGAAAAGACAGTTGAGTCTCACCTTGAAGAATGAGTTAAGATTTGGGTGGACAGACGCAAGGGCATTCCAGACCAGGCGACCCTGCAGGCCGGGGCCAAAATGGAAATGCACATAAATTCTGGGCACAGTGGTGCCCAGAGTGACGAACTTTGAGGATCCAGAACTTTGAGGGCAAAGTTCCAGTCTCAAGGGCTGGATAGAAACCAGACTGGGGGATGGGCTGAGTGTAGGGCACAAATGCCACATCTTTATCCTGAAGGTCCTGGGAGGCTAATGATTTTGCTGTTGTGTCCCTAGGGGGAGTGGTGTTACCAGTCTTGCTTTCAGAAACTCCACAAGAAAAACAGTGTGGTCTAGGGTACCTGTGTTAGACTGCATGGATCCCAGATCTTCCCCTCACAAGCTTTAAAACTTTGGCCGAGACCTTTAAGTTTTCTGCCTCTTAATTTCTGTCAGTAAAATGGGCTATAATAATTCCGCTGGCCTCTGAGAGTGACTGTGAGAATTCAGTGTCCTAATATAGGAAAGGTGCACAGGGGTGTGAGGTGCTTCATGACAGTAAGTACCAGTTATTACTCATTTCTGTAGTATCTGGGTCACCACAGAAAGAGTGGGATGAGATGGTAGGCAGGATCCTGTTGCACCTGCCTGAGCAGGAGATGAGGTCTTGAACTAAGCCTCTGAGACTGGAGAGATGTGGAAGCATCATGGGAAGGCACAGTGGGCAGGAACAGGGGACTGACTAGCCATGGGGGAGAGGGAAGGAGGAGTCTAAGATAAGGAGGCCAGGTAGTGGATAGAAGAGAAGCAAAGCGGTGAATGAGGTGGGCAAAGTGCCAAGTCCCAGGGGACTGGGTCACCCACATCTAGATATCCATCAGGAGCAGTCAAGGATTGATAAACACTTCTATTTTGCACCTAGCACCTCTGGACCACCATTTGCCTGAGGAAACAGAAGAGCAGGAGCCCAGTCCCTGGGCAAGCCTGAGGCAGCTTCTGCTTGTGGATCCTTTATCCCCATGTTGCTTAGCAGGAGCATCCTGTGTTCATTAACAAAGTCCAGAAAACATAAATTACATTTCTGCCTCACAAATAGACCATAGCCATTGATGTGGCCTGTCCCTTCAGTACAGGCTTCTGCTGGCAATGCCACATTTCCAAAAAGAGCCTCAATAATGATTTTTCAATTAGACATTTGCCTACCAATCACTATTAAGAAATAACTGGCCTCAGAGGTCACAGGCAGTGCACGGGGAGAAGACAGGGACAGTAGGAAGGAGCAGGCTAGGTTCTGCCCTAGAGCCCTTGTCATTCATGAGCCTGTTTCTTCATCTGAAATGCAGGGGTGAAAACATACCATGAGACTGACTGCAGGGCTTTTTTTTTTTTCTTCTTTTTTTTTTTTTTGTGGTGCTGCAGATTGAACCCAGGGCCTTGTGCATGCAAGACAAGCACTCTACCAACTGAGCTATATCCCTAGCCCTACAGGGCTTCTTAACATGAAATAATATTCCAAAGCCAACTCAGTAAATGTTAGGTCCCACCTCCCTCAAACATGCAGAGGGCAAAAACAAATCTGGAGGTGGTCCTGTGTTATTTATTAGCTTCCACAATTCATGTGCTTGCCATTGTCCTTGAGCCTTATGTTCTCTGTGAATACATTTTAAGTCTCCCCAAATGGGGCACAGCCACCTTTTGATATGCCCTTTGATAGGGTCTCCTTCCGGGCTCCCATAGGCTCCAGATTCAGTTTTAAAAATCATATTTGTAAATGCATCTCCCAGTATTCTATAAAGGGAAGGGCCTGGAGGTCAACAACCCCATTAGGAGAGGAAGCAGCTCTGGCTCACCTGTCAGGAACAGGGGCAGATAAAGGGAACACACCGGGCTATGTCATGTTTGATAAAAGCGTGTCTAAAGCAATAGAACATAAAAAACATTGAGTGACAGAAAGTTTTCTTTTATATTGCCAACACGAAACACTTTTCTTTTCTAAGAAGAAATTCCACAGCTCCTGGTTTATTTCTCATTTGTGTCCTAACTCCCGATTACGATGAGCCCAGTCATGTAAAATGCATTGCCTTTCCCTGCAGCTCTTCGAGGCCCCAGCCAGGCTCTCAGCAGAGGCCAGCATTCCTTTGGGGTACCATGACATGTCCTGCTTGGAATGACTACACAGAACTTCTGGGACTGAGGATTTCTCTCCTGCAGTGTCCAGGGGACCAAGAGAAACGCCTGAGCTTAGGGAGCATGTCACAGGAGCTCTAAGGACTGGGTGAGGGCAGGGAGATGGGTGTTGGTGGAGGAGGTAGCTCTGATGCTCCTCCACCAGTCTTCCAGGGGCAGTCCTGGACAGGTAGGGGCAAGGGTTCTTTCTTGCTGAGGGAGGCACAGAGGCAGGCATGCAGAAATGGAGTTACTCTGGATGGAAGGCAGGGCAGACAAGAAGCCAAGCTGCCGGGAGCTGGAGCTCCCCACCTCCCAGGCCCCCCACCCCACTTACCCCCCCCCCCCCGCCCGTTTCGCAGGCAAGTCCACAGACTCTGGGCAGGTACAGCTGCTTCAAATCCCCACTCTGCCAATTTTCAAGTCTTCCAGTGTCAGTTTAAATCCTCATAAAACGGGATCCTGACTTGACCACTGTGAGGGCTGATGGGGACAATGCATGAAAATCACCAGTGTTTCCTGGGGGACTACAGATGCATTCTTCACAACCACCCCAGCTCACATTTAGGAAGTTTTTCGGTGCTACAGATAGGGAAGGGTGAGCAGAGACTTGCAGCGGAAAAAGTCAGGTCTAGAGGACAAAGGGCACTGCCCTCCTTAACAAAGAGATCCCAGGGTCACGTCTCTACCCTGCAGCCTTCACCGGAGGACTCTCCCGAGGTTTATTGTGTTCTGCTTTAGTCACTGAGGTTCTTGGACTAAATTCCACCAATTTACCATGTGACTTCTTTCTACCAAAGCCCCCATCACCACCGTGCCCCATGAACCCAAAGCACTAACAATGCAGTTTCCATGCTCCATGTCCATCCTGGGGCACAGGGGCACCTCCGACTCCCGTCCAGTCCCCAGGGTCCAGGCTGCTTGGGCAAATCCTTGAAGCAGAGCTGTTTCTAGAAGTAACAGGCAGACTCTGAGTCCTGGAACCCCGACAAGAATGCTAGCATGTGATCAAAGAGGACATGCCTCCCATCCCTGTCCCCTGAACTCCCTTTCTCTTGATTTATTTGGAGGAAGCCAGAGGGTAGGTGGCCAGAGCCACTGTGACTCATTTCCTCCTCAGAACCATGAGCTCCCTGTCAGGGTGAGCTGAGGCCCACAGGGGGCGCTGAAGGCCTCTGGAGCGGAACAATCAGTGGTGCTGCCTCCATGCAGCTCAGTGAAATGAAGCATTTATTGAGCACCCAGTATGTACGTTCTTTGGGGAAGAAAAGAGCCAGTGAGAGGGACAGAAGAGCCACTTTGCCATTTTATCTATTTATTATATACAATATTAAGGCACAAGTTTAAGCAGCAAAGAATAGGAAAATCTTTGGCTGACCGACAGCATCCACATTTGCTGTGGGGGACACGCCATGTTCTCAGTCTCCCCCCACTCTGTACACAGATCCATCTGGCTGTACACCACCCCTCAATGCAGACCAGCAAAAATGAAGGTGACAAAAGGTCACACTCTATGCCAGATTCTATGGGAGGAACATCACATTGACAACCAGGCACAGTGACTCACACGCTCAGGCAGGGCGTGCAGTGGCCTGAGGGCGCCATCATTCTGGTGGAACGCACCTGGCTCACCCTGGTGTCACAGAATTTTACAGATTCTGTTAAGTGCCTCGTTGAATAAGAGGCTCCAGTGTCCCTCCCTAAAAGGAAAACCACCTTGATTTAAATAGAACCACTGTGGATAAATCTGCTTACATTCTGCTTTGTAATAAATACTCACAGGTGTCTATCTGAGAACAGAATCCTAGGCAAAAACCACATGTCAACACAACACTGGGCGTCAAAACTTCAGCAGCTGATACAAGAATATGCTGTATATGTACTGCCTTATATAGAGGACAGTGCTTAACTCTGTGAAGAAGCAAAGTTTCATGACAAAGAAACACCTCAGTCACAGCATACATGACAATAACATGCTCTTAAGTCTAACTCAGTTTTAAAGAATACCTACCAGATATTCATACTAACGAATATGCACTTACATCTGTCGTGTATGCAGAGATGCGAACACATACGAGGCATGGCAAGAGAACAGCCTTCTAAAACAGAATTCTCTAGAAGCTGCACATTCTGCTGAGTACTGTCCTTCCTTAAATGGGCACTTTGAGAGGCTCTGAATCCAAAGACTCATTCCAAGACACTTCAAGATCATTTTTAGAAACAAGAATGGTCTGACTTACTTTAACTGCCAACTTTATTCTTTCACATGTGCTGTCAACAACTTGGGATTATTTCCAAAACTTAAATCCATCTTCAAAGGATGGAGATTCCTCACCTCTAAGGGGAATCAAAGGAACATATCATGTCCTGAAGGTCATTCTAACAGAGGAGTTCCCAAAATGTTTTCATTACTTAGACAGCATTGCAGTCATCAGTACATAGTCTCCCAAAGGGACACATTTTAAAGGAAGGTGGGGTGAGATGAAACACTTGGATTTTCTGAATATTAAGAAATTCTACTCACAACCCTAGAGTCATACCTCATATGTAAGCACTTACATGTACACATCTTAATATATCATTAAATTACTAAATAAGAAAAGGATACACTTCTTAAAAAGGAAGAGAAAAAATTGCTCATTAGTTCCAGAAGAAATTCTTTTACTGAAATGCTGACCTTTGCATGCTCCCAGCTGACCAGTTTCTGGAAACTTCTTAATTATCCTTTCCATCTCTGTGGATCCACACACCAGAGGCAAATGCACTAAACAATTCTCACATCAAATGAAAACATTTCAAACACATGGATTAATTAGCAGGAAAAAAAAGAAAAAGAAAAGAAAGTCAACATTTATAAAGGATATAGCATGGTTGCCTCAGGTTTGGGGATATGGAGAAGCTATTGGTAGATACTCTCTGGCTTCTTAAAGCTTTCACCATGAAAAATTCTCATAAGATCCCACTTGAAATGGCCACAAGACTCCTTTACCTACAAAGTGTACAATGTCATTCAGGAAACACGGAAAAAAACATGCTCCTCAGTTGCTCCAGTGCAGACATGGAGCACGACTTTGGTTTTGGGAAGCATATCTCTTTGCTCAGTATAGGTCCTTGCAGTCCCCATGTGAGCTGCCTGTCTTGAAATCTTTTAAACCCCATCTCTTCTTTACTGTCTCCTAGGACTCCAGCCCCAGTTATGTTTGCATACACCTCTGGGATTCTGAAGGCTGTCAGGGAGGACAACTTCTCACTCCCCTTGAACTGGCAAAAAGGCGCTTTAGCCACTGCCTCACAAAGACCCAAGGAAAGAGGCCAACCCAGGTGAGAATGGATAGGAGTAATGACTGGCTGCAGGGACATTCTGAAAGCCTCTTTCCTGAGCAACAGATTCACAAAGTTCTCTGTTCCAAGTTCAGAACTTATTTGGAGCAACTGTTTGGATATTCATTCCTAGCCCTGTAGACTCACAAGGGTTCTAAGGGCAGCCCTCATGGGACTGTAGCCAGAGGGGCTCTGTCATCTCTGCCCTCCCACCCAAAGCCTGGGTAGAACTAGGCAGCCCTACCCAGCAGGCACGGAGAGAACAAGTGAACTCCACACTGTCACTGGCCACCAAGCTGTGGGAAGCAAAAGGAATGCCAAGAAAAGAAAATGCTGAGCAAGTGTTCTGTACATGATCTGAGATTTTTGCAAAACAATGTTTTTCCTGGCAGCTTAGCTATGTGAACCCACAGCAGTAATAGTTCTTGTGTACAGAACTAGCTAGTTAGTGAATGTCTAGTAAACCCAACAACTTCTAATATTCCATCTCATACCCTGGCATCACACAGAAATGACCTGACAACCCATTCAAGGATGAAGCCAAATTACTCTGGGATACTTTCATGCAAAGCCAAAGTCTATTTTACCCTTCACCTGGAGACAGGATCTTCAAATTCTATGATCAGATGTCCCTGAGAACTTCTGAAAAAGTCTAGAACTCCAGACAATGTGAACTTTTTTTTTTTAATGTAACCAACTTATTTATCTACAGGAATCAAACTTAGGGCTTCTCTTGCTAGGTAAGCACTCTACCACTGAGCCACAGCCCCAGCCTGCAAGTATTTTTCAGATATATTTCGTAGCTGTGCTCATAATAGAACACAAAGATTTCCAGCTATGCCTGGTGTTTATGGGCAATTCTAGGTATTTTAGGTTTAGTCCTATTTCTCAGGCCCTGAGAGGTGGGCAGAGAGATTTGTGTGTGTGTGTGCGCGCGCGCGTGTGTGTGTGTGTGTGTTTGCAAGCACATTACAAAGTCACAGAGAATCCAGATGTAGTGCTGCAGGTCATGTTTAAGGCCAGGCAAACTGGTTTAGGCTCCTCTTTAAGCCTTTGCTTTAAATCCTAGCTTGTCCTGGCTGTGAGGCTTTGAGAGAGACTTCAACCTCCTGAGCCACTTTTTGCATTCCTGCAACGAGGACAGTAAACTTACCCTTGCAACCCAGGGAGTTTTCACTTCAGTGCTCACATATGGTCAGCATTAAAATATATAGCTAGCATTCTTCTCAAAATCAGATGATGTAAGACATCATACAGCACATGTAGTCCCTTTGTCCTACAGGCAAGCTAGGTTTCAAGCAAACAACGACGCTGAAAAGTCCCTGGCTGTCAGGAGATCTCCCACAGAAGAAAACACATGAAGGCCAGAGATCCCCTTTCTCAAGGAGGGGTCATAATAGGTTAGAAAAAAGAAGACTGGCATAAGCCTCACACAACTGTAATTGAAGACCTGAAAAACAGTGTTTCCATCTGTATTCTGAAAGATCTTTGACGATTCAGGGGGCCCCATGAGGGCAAGCCTCATGCCCAAGAATGCCAATCTGGTGTTCGGAACATGCAGATCAGGCTTTGGGGGGAAACAGGGCTGTGGCTCTCGGTTTTACCCATTGCCGGGGAGACAGCCTAAGTCTGGGTGGCTCAGTCATGGCAGCAGAGGTGGCAGAGGTGACTTTCCATCATTGGACACTTTGCTTTCTGGTCTATATCCAACATTAAGGGGTACAAATGTCATTAAGAGAGTTAGTTGCAATTCATTCAGCCTCATTCCTGTGAAAAATTGACAGGGAACAGAGACTGGTGGGATCCCCCTGCCCCATCCCTACCCTAGCTATACTTAACCCTTTCCCCACTGAGGAGGACTCTCCCATATACCAGGGCATGGAGCCAACTCACATCTCAGAGCTGCCTCACTTTCCCATTCTGTACAGTAGATGCTCTGATGCTCCATGTGAGACTACAGGAGAAGCAGGTAGCACAAACCCCACAGCAGGGCTCGGAGCATTAGTTCCCAATCACTCTGTCATGTTAGACAGATCAGAGGCCTTCTGGCCAAGCCATGTGTTTCCTCCCTCCCCTTTCTGGCTCACACCTCTTGTCTTCTTTCTATTACCTCAATGTGGGGATGCTCTAACTTTGCCCAGGTTACACTGTGATCATCAGTCCTAAAATAAGCTACCCAAGCTAAGTTTCCTGAGTAGTATTGTCTTCAGTGCTCATGTAGGAGGTACCAAAGTCTTAAACCTAGGGCTTGTTCCCTCCCACTCCTCCATCCCCTTCTCCAAAGTAAGCATGAGGAAAGGGGCCTGGGAAAGCATGGATCCAGCTGACCTGGGAGAAAGATTCAGGACCCTGCAAGAGCAGCTGACACTGGATGAGCTTCCCCTCTTGTCTAAGCCAGCATCTCCTGGATTTAGAAGGGCAGCTTCTTCGTGAACATCACAGCAGGGGTGCAAGAGGCCCACTTCCTCACTCACTCCTGGCTCTTGTCCCATGGCATTTCTGTCTCACCCTGGATACACTATCACACAATTGAAATCTTGAAAAACCTGACCACATTGTATACATACTGGCCCGACAGATTACAAAGCAAGTTCATGGCAGAAGCGGAGGCAGAGAAGTCTGTAGGCTCCGCAACAGCAGGCAGAGGAGTGTGCAGGGCAGGGGAGAGTGATGAACATGCTTGTGAGCCCCAGATATAAGGAAGTGGAACCGGGGTGCCTGGCAAAGATTCCCCATGCCACTGAGACGACTGTTTGTAAACTGTCATCCATTTCCTGCAGAGCTATCCTGAAAGTCTTACCCTAGCAGAAAAATGGGATATGTCAGGTTCCTTGCAAGAAAGATGACGTGAGACAAAAAAAGCCAGTGCTGTGATCTTGATGCAAGATCTCACAGTGACCTACGGAACCCTCTGTCCCGTCAAAGCGGACAGTCAGCATGAGATTCACAGCTGCAGCCCACTGTGCAAAGGTGGAGGAAACAGCCAGGAAGCCAGCAGGTGGCTTGTCCTACTGGCCATTATTACACATAGCAAGAAGGAAGACAGTCAGATGCTGCTGTCCTAAGTCCCACACCTAAGGAAGGCTGCCACATCTTTAAAAAAAAACAAACGATGGAACAATGAAAAAGTAAAATGAAAGCAAGTAAAGCAGAAAAACTCAAGAGAAGTGAAGGAAAATAAAGACCAAGATCATAAAGCTCCCATCCTGTTTAGAAAACACTGCTGAATCCAGAAAACCTAAGAAGCCCATAAATCTCCTAAAAATTCAAACTCAAGAGGTAATTAGGTGAAGCCCGCCTTTGAAATTCTCCATGACCCTGGACATTTCTTCTTGCTGCCAAACCTCCACACACTCATGGGACACCCCACAATGGTAAGGCAGGCTACATTATATCAAGATGGGCTCTAGAGATTTCTAGAAGGTTCTTCTTAAGCCAAACATGCTAAGAGGCAAGGAGAATGGGGATATTCCAAGGAAGGCCCATGTTTAGGTTTATCTATCTATAATCAGAGAACGGGGTATACACAGAGCCTTCCCAGGAGGTACAATTTCTATACAATAAAAAATTCCATTTCCTATTTCTTCTTAACTTTGTTTCCAAACTTACATGCATCTTCTCCCTTCTGCTATATGCACTAAAAATATATAGCTCTCTCTTCTCTCTGTAGTCACGTAGGTCTCTTGTTTTTAACAACTATAAAAAGTGTTCTTATTAATCTGAAATCTTATCAGTTCATATCATTCCTGGCTTCCCATCTGCAACCTTCCTGATCTTTCTTTTCCTCTGCCACTCTCCTTATTTGTCAGTGTTCCATAATGACATTCAGCAGGGATGACAGAGTTAGATGAGAACTTCCATCATCTCTCCATCAGGGAACTCGGGCTTGTGCAGCAAGCTGCTCACGCGGCCTCTGTGCTCCGGTGATTTCCCGTGGCCAGGAGAGTTCTCTGCCAAATAGAGAGGGAATAACGTCAGCATTCCTCAGGAGGAGCAGAGGCTTTATGAGCTCTCTCTACAACAAACCCATTTCAAATGCTGGGGCTTTCCTGGGAGTCTCACTCACCACAGAGTGTGCAGGAAAGGCCTAAGTAATCCATCTCACAGTGGAAAAACGATGAGAGACTGAACCAGGATTCAGATACAAATGAAAATGAGGACATTGATGGAAGAGGATTAAATGGAAAAGATGACACTGGGCCTTTGTGCAGAGCCCGCACACCTACTCTCCCTGCACTCAAAACCGCCAAGCACTCACTACAGGCCAGGCACTTCTTACAAATTCCAATTCTTACTTGGAAAAGCATAGCCCAAGAATTACATCTACAAAAAATGACAACACTGAATTTACCTGTCCGTTTTGGAGGGTAGAAACAAAGACCACACCCCCTTGGAGAAAACAGGTAACACATGCCCCCAAGGAATTCCCACCTCTTTCAAAGAATTCCTGAAAAGAACTATTCCCAGAACTATGATTGTCCAAGGCCAAGTCTACTCTTCCCCTGGACACTTTGGACTCACCCTCCCTAGCTGTTTTCTCTTAAATATTTAAAACAACTCATTAGAATTGGCCCCAGTGCTGTGGTGCAATTAAAGCAACTCTGACTTCCCTCGACTTCCCCTTCAATGAGCATGTCTTCCACGGAGGCCTGGATCCTTGGCAAGTTAATGCCTTGAAGGCACCATCTATGAACCTGGGGACCAAATGTAATGGAGGGCACTCATACCCTAATATCCCTCAGAGGTGCTGTTTTCACTCCTTCTGGGGAAAGTAAACATTATAGGGTGGACTGGAGCTATGTGCTCATTTTACATGGTAATGACTTAGGAGTGTCTTCACACATTTTATCACCATGATGACAAAGAGTAAGCAGAGCCTATAAGTGCTGCTGCTCCCTCTCCAGCTCAACAAAAACCTCCTTCCTGGGCCCACAGAGCTCGGTGGGGTCTCGAACATAGAGGACATACCTGTTTTCTCTGTAATCCCTTTGGCGGCTGGGTGTTTCAGGACGGGGCTGTTGGAGGGGGTGGTGCTCAGTCTGCCGCGGTTGGGGAGTGAGGCCATGTTGGGCCACAAGAGTTCAGTGCTCTTGTCAGTCTGGGTGCTGCTGTCCTTGCTGCCTGTCTTCACATGGGCACTGCTGGCTGACGTGACAGATGCCGCAGGGGACAGTACAGAGGCCGGTGGAGTTGGCAGCAGAGGGGCAGAAGCATGCTCATGGTGCTCTTTCCCCAGCAGCAACCCTGAGGGCAGAAAAAGAGGTTTTTTTTCCAATGATATTCTTCTCTTTTCTTTTAAAAACCTGGAAATTGTTTCCTTCTTGACTGAGGATTGCTTCGGTCATTCACCAAGCACTTAATACACACTTTTTGGGACAAACACTGAGAGAATAAATAAAAACGTGAGCAATTCAGTCCCCTCTCTAAAAAGTTTTTTTTTTTTTTTTTTTTTCTGCAGAGGAGGAGGAATCATCAGGTTATAATAAAAGTCATAGGATGAAATTATTCATAGGATGGTGTCCACGAACAAACAACATGTAACAGGAAAGAGTGAGGAGACTCCTGCAAGGCTTTCTAGAGACCACACTTACTTTACCCAACATGTCCCGAGGGAGATTCTGGGGGACACTTGCTCCACCTAAGGAAAATTAAAAGGCTTCTCTGGTCCTAGATATGTCCCCACTGGCCCTTTGCTCTTCTGAATAGTCCTCAATTCCAACCCACTCATGATAATGGATGAGTGTGGCAAGCCAGCCATGGGCTGTGTGTGTGAGCTGTGAGCATTTAGAGTGCACAAAGCGGACTGGACTGACGATGCAGCTCTGTCTGGGCTGTGCAGTATGTGTCCCTTTCACTTGCTCTGCCTTTGATTATCACACAGCACATGAGATGGGTGTGACCTTCCAAGACGTCAGTCAATCTGCTGACAGCAAGACATCACGAAGCTAGACTCAACTCCCTGAAACCTGACCCCTTGCCTCATTTGAATGGCTTATCCCCAATAAAACTCAGGTTCTAGGTATGCTCGTTCTCTTTCTTGCCTGCCTTGCCCCCTTTGTGGGAGCTGTGGCTGAGGAGCGGTCACTGAACCCAAAGAAAAGGTACTTTTCTGTGTCTGTGTCTTCTTTAGTCAGCCAAAATTTACTTGGAGTGACCCTGACTGGTTTAGTCGTGTGTCACGATAGATTAATGTGCTCCTACTGCCAGATTCGAAAACAAATGTCTTCCCTGGCTGGGACAACCACCAAGTTGTACAGGTTATTCCCCCACAGAGCTATGGCCCCCCAAGAAGAAGGAGCCAGCCAGTGACTCCTGGAAAGGGCCACTGAGCCTTGTTTTTGACCTCCCCAGAAAGTGGTGAGGCTGGGGTGGGAAAGAGGGCATGCTGGCATGGAGGAGGGCGGTATGGAGAGCAGAGGCATCCATTTTCCTCAGTCTTCCTACAGAGCTGGATAGGAAGGTAACTTTTCTATTTTTAAATAGAGCACACATTTCAGAAAAGCACCAGCACCCAGAACTCTGGCCTATAGGAGAAGTGGTGAGCACAATCAAGTATTTGTTCATTTATCTTAGTAAGGACCCAGCAATTCAGAAGGTATCCTTGCCAGAGCTGTTCAAGGTGCCCTTTCATAACTCAGGGAATTTCAGTGTGACCATGATATGCTTCTCAAAATGCAACGTGCCTGTCAATTACTTGGCTGTATGACTATAATGAAGAAACGATGCAGGAACTGGGCCTGAGCTTCTCTGCCTTTCTTACAAGCCCCCAGGTGATCCTGGTGCTGTCGGTCCACGGACCACACTTTGAGTAGTAAGGGAAACTGGCCTTTCAAACTCCTTAACCAGGGCTGCCTGGGCATCCACTCTGCTCTCTAACTGGGCTAGGATAGCTAAGTGTCCTTGGGATGGTGTTTGATGATCCCAGCTGCTGTCCACACGTGTCCTCTTTGAAGTGAATTTCCTTTGAGGGCAGGGGCTGCTACGGCCACCAGTGGAGGGACTTCAAACAGTGATTCTAGCTAGGAGCCTTTGATCCCCCCAACTCTGTTGGGTTCATATGGAAGCTCTTTTCCCCTCTGGAACAAAGCAGCCAGGCTCCTCTGGGGTCCTGTACTGGTGAAAGTTGGCTCTGGGCTCAGCAGAGAAACAAAAATACACACTGACCCAGGTACATGCATCAAAGAAGGGCCAGATCCCTGGAGTTGCCAGAATGCAGGGGAAGGGAGTAGAGAGAGAGAGTGTGTGTGTGTGTGTGTGTGTGTGTGTGTGTGTGTGTATGTGAGAGAGGGAGGGAGAGAGAGAGAAAGAGAAAGAGAGAGAGAGAGAGAGAGAGAGAGAGAGAGGAGGGAGCTGCCCACTTCCTCTCCTCACTAACCCATGCAGTCAAGGAATGCTGCCCTCCCTTCAGGAAACCCACTTCTGGATAGGAACACACTTGTAGAGTTCTCAAAATTCTGCTTGCACAACAACAACACAGCAAGAGCCACCACCTCACACTTGAGAGCACTTCCTCCAACATGCATTCCCCCCGTCATCTCACATGGCCCTCCCACGCCCCATGGGGCAAAGCAGGGCAGACCTGAACTCTTTCTAGACACAGAAGCAAAGGCTTGGAGCAGAGCCCAGTTCAGAGGCCTGATGTATCTAAGCCTTTTCTATTAGGACATTTTGTGTGTCACCTCAAATTTTAACAATAATGACATGGGTCCACTAAGGCTAACAACTACTCTGCTGCCTTCAGAATTTACACAGGGCTTCCACATAGCCCATTTAATTTCTACAACCAAAGTATGACTGATTTTCTGTCCAATTTACAGATGAGTAAACTGAGATGAGGAAATATTTAGGGAAATTCCTGTGTCCCACAAATGGCAGGAAGACCGCCTCTCAGTACTTGTGTGATCTTGCTTTCTAGGAGGAGGGGGGCTCACCTATGCTGCCTTTCCAGGTCTTCTCTTCCTTCTTCTCTTCGGCCAGCTGGTTGCTGGTAAGTGAGGTCTGGCGGGAGTGTGCCCCAGAGGCCGCCGCAATGGACGGGACAGAGCGGGCAGGCCGAAGGCTGGAGGAGTCAGTCTTCCCAGCATCCTTACGGGATCGCTGCTGAAGGACTTTAATCATGGCATCCTTCTCAATGATTTTGGCATGGAGATTCTTAATACTGTGAAACAAAACAGTCTTAATAAAGTTTATTTAGTTAGAAAAACCTGAAACATATTTCTCAGGTTGTCCTGGAGACTTAAACTGAAACTCAGGGTGGAGGGTCAAGTACAGTACAAGCCTTCAAATATTCAGAATTTTCAAATTGCATAAGGTGGGTCTTTTGTAGTAGGTCAAAAGGGCATACCTTCTCTGACACCTCAAGAGAGTGGGACTTCCGGGAGGTGTGGTGAGAATGACCATGGCCACCTGCTAGAGACTCCCTGGACCAATGTGCTTGGGACCACATTTAGCAGGTCTAGTATGGGAAGCAACGGAGGAACCCAGAAACTAAGGCTCAAACGGGTGAGCTTCTTTACATTCTAAGGGGAAAATGAAGATACGGAAAAAGGTTCTTTTCCCTCATGGATGGCCCAAAGTGGGAACCAGAAAATACCTGAGTTCTTTTCACAACTCTGATAGTGACTACTGATGGCTCAACCATGCAGCCCTATTTTCACATCTCCACAGGTCCTCAGGTGGTCAAGTGGGGCAGGCTAGTTTTATAATGTTAAAAAGCCCGCAGGTAATCTTGTGCAGCCCCACAGAGAATGAGTTAACTAAGTTCCTTATCTTTGGCTAGAATATGTAAACTCTGGCTCAAAAACCTCTGGATCTTTGGAATAAAATTGGTTTCTCCTTTCCAGCCCATAATGTCTGGAAGGTAAAAGAGATGTACACCCAGAAATAGCACAGGCGTCTAAATTCTCCCTTCATTACACTCGGCCTCCATCCTAAAGCCTGCACTGACTTGCAGCAATGCCCCCCAAAGCACCAACACCAGTCCTCCTGCTAAGTGAAGCCACCTACTTAGGTGTGAACCTTTCCCTTCTCTCCAGGGCAGGTGAACGTCTTTGGAGACCTCAAGCTCACAGCATTCAGAACAGGCCAGAGAAGCAATCCTCTCTGAAAGGGCTACAATGGGGGTGCTACAGCAGCTGATGGTCCCACTTGGGTGAAGTGTAAGCTGTCAGAGTGGTGCCCAAGGGTTCCATTGCACACGAGGTCCCTTACGTGTACTCCATGTCCTGACACCTCCTGTTGGCCTGCACCACTTCCTCCTCCTCCTGCCAGATGTGGGCCTCCAGTGAGCTCTCGCCATAGCTGCCGTTCCTGGAGTGGTTGATGATGGTGGTGTCCCTGGGAACACAGGACATGCACTGGATCACAGGAGCCTTCTTGCTTATTTTCAACACAGACTCAGAATGGACAAGCTGGTGTTCACGTTGGAACAGAGATTTTCTCTTTACCTTCACCTGGATCTTAAAAGCCTCCTGTGTCTCCACTTCCTCGCTCATTTAGCAATCTCATCAAATCCAACAAAATATGCAAATGCTCATGAACAGGCAACCAAAGGGTGCACGCTAACAAAATCCACAAACTCCTTCACCCAGTTTTCCTTTCTTAAATCCTGGCCAGTTCGCCTCCTGAACTCGAAAGAAGTAAGAAAGTGTCTAGGGAAAGCAAAATAGAATTCAACATCAAATTTGTCTGACCCTTCTACTAAGAACTTTGCATATTAATCTATGTGGTAGGTTATAAATATATAGATGGGACACGTATGGATTTCATCTACTGGCACGGGGATATTTTATCATTATATTTACTGGTGTTTCTATGTTTGGACTTTTCATACTCATCTCAATCTTCCAATCAGAGTTAAAGTTCCACCTGTATGTATCATCTACACAGCAGTATTTCAGTATTTTACAGTAAAAGCAAATGGATCCAGTAATGGATAGATGCTGAGATTGATCTTCTTGGGCAGAGAAGCCCCATACTGAATTCTCTCTTCCTGTCTCTATGCTGCTTCCCTTCTTGTTTTATGGGCTCTTGCCTAGGATTCAGGTCAGTTCAAAGTAACAAATATATAGGGTACCAGGGAAGAAAGATGAAGATGACAGACACATGGTACTGAAAGTTCAGTTGAGGTGGGCAGAGAGAACACAAGGACAAGATGTAGGTAAATGAAAAAGCAGTTTATCTGAAAGCAGGTGTCTGCAAAGAGCCGGTCAAAGATAACTATTCCTGGGCTGGGGTTGTGGCTTAGTGGTAGGGCACTTGCCTAGCATGTGTGAGGCACTGGGCTTGATTCTCAGCACTGTATATAAATAAATAAATAAATAAATAAACAAATAAATAAAGGTCCATTGACAACTAAAATTTTTTTTTCAAATGATAACTATTCCTACCACTAATTTTGTTAATTTAATCTCTCCAAATTAAGTGATAAGCAAAAATATAATGAGCCATTTTTGTGATATATTTTAAAATACACAATAATGCCTTATTATGTGAATACTAAATTCATAAGAAATAATCCAACTAAATATTTCACATCTCTTTAACTTCATATTCCAAGGCTACAATCATATTGAAAACCTTAAAGCTTTTTCTAGATTATCCACAGCAAGACAACAACAAAACAACAACAACAACAACAACAACAAAAAAAAAACAGAGGCCCCTTTTTCACAAGAGCTATCAATGAATGAGCATTATTTCATGCAGGACTGGGCAGAGCATGGTACACGTGGTCTCTCTCATGTAGTTCTTATAATGTGTGTAGCAGGTATTAGTCCCCAATGTACAGATGAAACCAGGGCCAGATGACTTTTCCAAGAACACCCAATTAGTGAATGGTGGACACTGATTCAAATTCAGAGAGTAATAACTCCCATGTCCATGTCCATTCTACTACACTTCTGGAAATTTCATTTGCCTTTATGAAGCAGGCTTCAGCAAAGATACACATAAAGAGGGCACATATGTAGAATGTGCCTCAAAAAATGCAAACTATGACTGAAAATATATCATAAAAGCAAATAATAAGGCAAAAATGTTTTAAACATACTTACAAAGTTATAAAATCACTCTATAGTGCACAAAATTCATCAATATAGGAATTAGCAACTAGAAACATTTTCAACCAATTGACTTTTGGAGAACTCACATAGAACCACAAATTTAAAAATTCATGCTTATACTGACAAGTAAGGACAGCAGGCACAATTAGATGAAAACAACATTGAAGGTAAATAATGCATTGCTTTTAAATTCATAAAAAGTTTCAAAACCTTCTCCACATGTGGAAAATAAGTTAAGCCACTAACAATCCTGATCAGTGGCAGCAAGATGTATAAAGATGACAAAATCAGTTGGTTTATAAAAATTATATTCTTTGTTTAAAGATCACTGCTTATAAATGTAACCCATGTACTGGTGGCTGAAAAGCCACAAAACTAATAGCTGGAAATAATAATTTTTACCAATTTATCTATAAAAATTCAGCAACTAGACGTGAGCTTAGAATTTCAACCTTTCTCAAAAATGCTTTATTTTTCTCCCCACCCCACTGCACCACCTTGTTATCAACAGAAAGGCAACACTGACATTTCAGAGATTTTCTATGAAAAGAACACTAAAACTGGAGTAAATATCTGCACATCTCTGAATCCAGCCCCCTCACCCTTGTTCTGGCTGTGGGAAGGGGTAGGCTACAAAGGGGAGGGCAGTTTCCCACAGAATTATCAGATGCTTGAAGAGGATATGTGGAAATAAACAAGGGGGAGGAGAAGGGAGGGATGGTAGAAAGGGACTCCAATCCTCCATTTAGGTCTCCAAACAGGGCAAAGAACAAAAAGACTGGGAAAAATCCCACAGAACTACCATTCTCTGAGATAAGAGCCATTTCCTCCTGTATGAAGGCTAGTGAACAACTCTGGGCCTAGAATCTGTGAGAGGGTCTGTGTGGTTCTTCTTATGTACTCCTCCCTGTGCCCATCACAGGGTCTATTTATCCACCACTTCTGATTGTATGGTCCAGTTCCAATCATCCCCTTAGGACCCAAGATCCCAAACAGACTTTAATCTGAAAAATTAATAGAAGTTGAAACAATAATAATACATGAAGGGCCTTTTGTCATCTCTCCAGGGTGACACAGGTACACTGCTATGGGCACTTTAACATCCTCAGTTAGAGGAATGTGTTCCCTGCTCTTAACCAGTCCAGAATTATAATTTCCATTTCACACATGAGATCAGAAACCCTCAAAAGGCTTGTCCCAGATCTTATACCCTCAATCAGCAATAAATGGAAAGGTCTTGAATGCAGATCTCCTGCCTCCCTGTGTAGAAATCTTTCCTCTTAAACCCACACAGAGAAAGCAAACTCCTAGGGACATCATTGACAGTGATACATGTGGTTTTTTTTAAAAAAAAGGCCAAATTTGGGCTAAGGTTATGGCTCAGTGGTAGAGTGCTTGCCTAGGCACTGGGTTTGATTCTCAGGACCTCATATAAATAAATAAAATAAAGGTCCATCAACAACTAAAAAATTATTTTTAAAAAAAGGCCAAATTTCTAACTGTATGATGTTCTGTTCTCATACCTAGGACAGAAAGGTAGTTACCAGCTTAAAAAAAAAAAAGAAAGAAAGAAAGAAAGAAAGCTGGGGGCTGGGGGTTGTGGCTCAGCAGTAAAGTGCTCACCTAGCATGTGTGAGGCCCTGGGTTTGATCCTCAGCACCACATAAAAATAAATAAATAAATTAAAAATTTCAAAAAGGTTAAAAAAAAAAACCCAAACCCCAAAAAGCTGAAAATAAAAATCTTCCAATTATGTAAAAATCAACAAATGTTTCGGAGGGCTTCACTATTGCCACCTATAGAGTACGGAGACTGGGCTGGAAAACATGACTTCCCTCCAACTTTCACCCCACAACTTTGGAGCATTCATATCTTCTCAGGTTGTCTATTTCCACTCCCAGAGTCTCACTTGGATGAACACTCTAGGTGGTTTTCCCTCAAAGCAAGGACATACAGAAGCAACATATACATGGTAGAAAATGATTTCCAAGTGGTCATTTTCCACGAGTCTGCAGGTTTTCCCAGGTGCAGAATGCTGGGGTGCCCAGTGGAGACACCTAGCCCATGAGATGGCAATCTTTGCTTTCTCTGCTTTCTCCAGTCCCAGGAGCTAACATCTGAGCATGCTACCAGGGATTTTTTTTTTTACTTATTGATGAATCTGAGAGCCCATAAACAGCTTATATAAAATAACCCCTCCATCGACACAGGCTTTCCTATACTCATTAGAGAAGAAATAAGTTTTTATCTCAATGCAATGAGGAGCTGACTACATAACTGGTTTTTACCATTCCAAGCAGAACAATAGCTCTCATTTTCTAAGAGGTCTGGTTTTCTGAATGTTGCTTTGAGATTGAAGGTTCCCCTCCAAATGTACTGACCCTACATTTTGGTGAACTCAATTAAATGCCCAATATGACTTCTGGGAAAAAAAAAAAAGTAAACTTAGTGAAAGGTAGTGAAGGGCCTGACCAGCCCAAGCAAAGCCTCTCAGTATGGGCAGTCATTAGGACTGCAGCTAAGGCCCAGCAGTCCAAGAGCAATGTGTACTGCCTTGCTCATTTGGTGAACAGTCTTTGTGAGTGGTTTTTGTGGATTATGGCATATTTTGAGCTAATTTTAAAGGAAGAACAAGACTTCATACCTACAGAGAGAAAGTAAAACAACAGAGGTAAACACTGAACAGCAGAAAAGGATTTTGAACTACATGAATCAGGTTTTCGGTCAGAAAGATCTCCATGTGACCAAGGTCCTCTACTACCTACCAGCACAATATGGAACCCACCACTGGGCCTCTCGTAGCCTTGATCCTTCACTTGTAAAATGAGGATAGGAATACTACCTACTCTAAGGGTCAACACGAGGATTATATGTTCTCCTCTGGCTCATGATACAGACCCAGTATTAAAAAGAATCACAAATATACTTTCCCAACATCATTCTTAAAGATCACATAGTATCCCAATGTGTGGGTGCACTTCATATTATTAAATTAATCTCTTCTTGTTGGATTCTAGGCTGTTTGAAATGTGTTAGTATTTTCAGCCACACTGGGATAAACATCCTTGGACATGACTCTTCAGGCATTCATGTGATGATTTCCTTAAGAGAAATGTCTAGATGAGAATTTTAAAACCAAAGGAAAGGTACACATTGCCAAATTATCATCCAGGAATGTACACCATTTACTCTCCAATAGCACTGCAGCCTCTAAGAGATTATCTTTAGCTGAGCTTGCGCCCAGGGATGAGCCTCTGGACCACTTTGGATCCTGTTTGTTTTGTTTCGATGTTCTTCCCAGTGGTGCTCTTCTGATGGGCAGAGCACCGCTGTCTCACCTCTCAGCTGCAGCAGTGGCTGCAGCACTCATGGCGAAGTGACGGATGGTGCTCTCCTCCAGGTACTTCTGCTCCCACTTGGTCATGTCAGCCTCCAGGGCCAGGATCCGCTCCTCCTTCTCCCGCACGAGTTCCATGAGGGCCGGAGCATTGTATTCTGGCATGCTGGCTGGCTGGCCATTTCCATGTTTCTGGATAAGCAGAAATAACATTGTGGTGCTCAAAATGGGCTCTAAGGTTGACCACATCAACCCTATTTACACAGTTACCCACATGAAGCACACACGGTCCTCGAGATCCTGCAGCAATTCACACACAACCCCATCATGCCCATGTTCCCTTCTCTCCAATGTGTACCGCCTGAACTCAGTGGATCCAAACACCATGCCACCTGTTATGGTTCAGATGTGAGGTGTCTCCCAAAAGCTCACGTGTGAGACAACGCAGGAAGGTTCCAAGGAGAAATGATTGGGTTGTAAGAGTCTTAACCCAATCAGTGATTTAATCCTCTGATCGGGATTAACTGAGTGGTAATTGAAATGGTCGGATGTGGCTGGAGGAGGTGGGAATTAGAGTGTGGCTTTGGTGTATATATTTGTATCTGGAGAGTGGGGTCTCTCTGCTTCTTGATCACCATGATGTTAATTGCTTCCCTCTGCCACACACACTGCCATGATGCTCAGCCTCATCTCAAGCCCCAAGAAATAGAGCCGGCCTTCTATGGACTAAGACCTCTGAAACCATGAGCCCTCAAATACACTCTTCCTCCTCTATAGTTGTGCTCCTCAGGTCCTTTGGCCACAGGAGCGAAAAAGCTGATTAACACACCACCTTACCTCCACAGTCCTCTATCTCATTTAATAGCTATACAATTCTGTAAAACAGACAATATCCCAATTGTACAGAGAGAATAAGCTTCTGAAAGGTTAAATTAATGGTAACATTCTCTCAATCAGTAGTAGAATTGGGATTCAAACTGGAGTCTGGCTCCACAGCTCAGGGACTTTGCATGATAATAGTGGCGTGTCCAAGGCAATGCAGTCAACTTATACCAAACGCAAGAGCAGTGTCCAGGACGCTTCTCCATAATTCAAGGAAGTGATTCCAGCTGATTGCTTCCCCTGGGGCTTAAAGACAAAAAGGAAAGGCCAGAAAGTGGGAGTGAGATGCCCAACATGCCTGCTGTCAGATGCCAGAGTCTCTGGCAGTGGAGGTATAAAGATTTGCCTCGCCAAAGGCCTGAGAATAAGAAGCAAATTAGATAATGCATGTGAAAGCAAGCGATGTCTAAAGCAAGACAAGGTCATTTTCTGGCCCTTTCTTTTCATCTGTGTTGGTAAGAGGAAATAAAGTGGCTGTTACCTGGACTGATCACATTTCAGATTTTTTTTTTCTCTGAATTCAGGTATGCTATTTCCCTAAAAAGCATGACATGGGAGATGATGGGGTTTTCCAGGAAAGTCTAAACTCAAACCAGCAACAAAAATGGCACATCTCAGCGTCTCAGGTTTAGGTGCCCAGTCTGAAATGAGCCAGCTTCCTTTGCACTTGAGAGGAGAATGATTTCATCCCAGCTGTTGTACATCCTGGGACATGCATTCCCCTCATGTTTTCCAGTGGTCACAAATTTTAAATGTAGAGCTAGTTGCAAGGTGAGAGGTACTTAAAAGTTTCACCGAGACCCACATAATGTTCTAGATTAAGAAAGGACTCAAATTACCTACAACAGCAGCTGGGTATTGATCTGCACTGATGTAATCTAATCCTAGCAGAGAAGAAAACAAATGTGCCTATGGGATTTTCTATTCAGCTTTTAAAAATTCCAAATATAAATTATCCCAGAAAGAGGCAGCTTGTCAGGGACTGACATTTAAGTAAAAATACAATGAAAGGCACATACCTGTCCTCACCTGACCTGTACAGGAAATCACTGATCCCATCTGGCCAGGCACCCGGACTCAGGCAGGACAGATGAATCAGTCCACCAGATGAGAAGCTCCTCTATTTTTAGAAATTTTCCAAGAAAGAGCTCCCACGGCCTCAGTAAGCTGCCATCTATGCTTGTCAGTTTCTATCTACATCTTTTCTGTTACCATCTCAGCTGGCTTGTTTTTGCAGAATCCTCTTGACCTCACATGAGATAATGACAAACTCTTCACAGGCCCCCTAATTTGGGTCATCAAGTTATGTAATTAATACACAAGTTTCAGCCTTCAAGAGTACAGAGAGCATGGGCTAATGAGTAAGTATGCTAGTTAGAAAATCAAAATGAGGGTCAGGCAGGACAGCTTCTGACACCCACTTACTTAGCTAGTCCACATATATGTACTGCATAAGTACCATGTGCCAGGGATACAACAGTGAACAATGCAGGAAAAATCTCTGCCCTCGATGAGCTCACATCAAAGAATGTCTCAATGAGCTACATGACCTTGGGCTGGACCCTTAACTTCCCTGGGTCTCATTTCTCATTTTCAGAACAATCCCACCTTCTCTCATAAGATCCAACAGGACTACTGTGGAAGAAGTGAAAATTACTTAGAGTTCTTTGTTTAAAAAAAAAAAAGATGAAATTGAAAGCTCTTAAAATATATAAATTTTTCCCCTCCCTATTTTTAAAAAACTTTTTTATCTTTCATCTCCCTCACAGTTTCTATTGATATTAAAGTACTATGTCACCTCCGTGGTAGAGGAGATATGACCTATAATGACAAGATCAGTTGAGTTTCTTTATAGGCTAGTCCTAACCTTTCTTTCTCGCCCTGACTCTTCAATCAGCCTTACTTCTGTTTGTCACTCTTTTTTTTTCCCCCCAGTGGAAAAGTTGGGTAAGTGGAGAATTTGAGAGAGGATACCAAGAATGCCCTAAGCCTTCAAATGACACTGAAGGTAATGATGTTAATATAAACGCAGCACTGAGAGTTTGCCTTTTCTAACCAATTGCTAAAGAAGCACTTTTGTGCAGATTTTCTCAATTGTTGTTACAAGCATGAGCTAAGTATAATCAGTTTTCTTCACTTTATAGACAAGGCAGTTGAGGAGGCCAGGTGGACAGACTCAGCTGCATCCCAGTGTTAGTCTAAGGACAAAGCCCTTGTGTAGGGTGTTGATCCAATAAGTACTCTAAGCCACTCTTCAGAATCATGTCCTGGGGAAAGTGGCCAGACTGAGTGGCTGGTCTTACTGCTTTGCTGAGGGTGGAGATGACCCCCAGGCTTTGTTATAGTGTGACTTCAGCTTTGTTATAGTGTGATTTCTAAAGGGGTGGGATAAATGCCTGATTGCCACAGAGGGTGAAGGAGCATGGTGTGGTGTGGGCTGTGGAAGCTCTCCCAAGGCTGCCCATGTCCGAGTCAAGAAGGGGCAGGCATATGCTTGGCTGTGTGGGGGAGTGAGGAGGAGGAGATGGGAGAGGCCTGGGACACTCTTTCCTGGAAAGGTCACGATGCCCAGATGACCCTGTGTTCCTGAGTGGGCTCCAAGTCATCCCTGCTGGGTGCCAGCAAAACTGCTCCACACTTGTCCAGGGGCTTCAGACCTGAGTGTGACCAGACTCTACCTTTTACAGCATCTGCCACATGGCACTGGAGCAAAACTCAAGAATATTTGGTTGCATTATTTTGTAATATTTTTACCTTTTCTGGTTATATAATAATGTATACTCAATGGTAAAATTAGAAAATAAAGAACTATTAAAAGAAAAAAAATAATGCGTATCTTTTTAACAAGAGGGCAAAGGCAACAGGAAAATCTCAAGTATATTTCATATCACAGGGGATATAATCATACTTTCATTTTAAACAAATCAAACTGCAATATTCTGTATAAAGAAATGTGAAGCATCCATGTTCTGTTCAACTCTAAAGATTGTCTCCTCCTCTCTGGTCTCATGTCAGCCATACACAGCTGCAGATCTATCAGTTCCTGAAGACAACTGAAATGGCAAGCTGAGCCCTTTCCCTGGAGAACCTCGATTCTAACACTGGGGCCCTCTGAGGTGTGCCTAGTCTGTCAGTTGCCTCTGCATATGGAAGGAGGAGGACAGAGGAAAGAATGTGGGTGAGAGAGCATGAGTCTGCACGTGAGCAGTGAACTGTCCTCTGTGGCAATGATGGTATTTTTCACATAATTCCAGATTCACATTTCTTCTTGATCCATCACAAAGATAACAGAGTCTGGTTTCAGAGCACTCAAAAGAAGAGCCAAATTCAGTAACCAAACTGCAGGGTGTGGCTAGCACATTAACTGGGAAAGAACATTCTTTTTGACTCTAAATATTGAGATGTGCCCATTTTGTCAGCCAAAGACTTGCCAGGGTCTACTGTACTGGATACTAGAGAAGCCTGCCCTCATGTTGGGGAGGTTCGGATCTCAGTAACTGAACAACAAAGAACAGGTAAAGGGCTTAACTGATGCCAGAATATGTGGCACAGGTTCTAAGTCCCAGAAGACCAGAGAAAGACCTACTCTTCCTTGCAAGCCATCAACCAGGCAAGGTGGTAGGAGGTCAGGGTGGGTTTCTGGATTTTCTGGGCAATCTTGGTAACACCTTCTTTTCCCAAGTACACACACCCAGTGGAAACTGCATGGCCTGCCAGGCAAGAGGGTGGAGTGGGCCTGAGCTCATGCTTTCAAGTGTTTTCAAGTGTTTCAATCACAACCACTATGCCCTATCCAGTAGATAATTCCACAGAGCCTGCCTTGCATTTCCCTGATATCCCAATACACCCTTCATCAGCTCTACAAAGGGCTTTGTCCACCATGTTGGCAGAAGATGGACAGGCCTAGTGTCATCTGCAACCAGGAACCTTTGATGAACCTGAACTGGAGCTTTTTTGCAGACTTCTCTCTACTGAAGCACCCATGGACCATGAGCTGGATTGTTCTATTCAGCACTTACTCAGAGGTGAGTTCCAATATCTCCTCTCTGTTGCCAGCAGAGAAGAGGCAGAAGGAATAGCTTATGGCCAGTACCACTTCCTAGGAGGGGTCTTGAGCTCCTTCTCCTGAAGATTCGATGATCACCATGTTCTATGATTCTAATCCCTTACTAGTGGTTTCAGCTGTACCATGGATTCTGCTCCTACACCACACTAGCAGCCTTCATCCTGGCCACCATCTGTGCTCTAGATGGTTCTGTCCCTGATCTTCTGTGTCACATTCACCTCCAACTTAAAAACCTCAGAGGTGTTGACTCTCTTTTAATTACAGGAACAAGACCAATCCCGCCAGTTGACCCAAGGCTTTCTGCGATGGAGCCATGCTCCTCACCGTGATCTCACTGGGCATTGCCTGCTCACAGCGGCACCAAAACCGCCCTAGACTTGCCATGATGTTTCACGACCCTCTCCTTCACATATCCTCCTCTTCCTCTACCTCCATGTTATTGCCCCTGAATACCCCAAACCTTACCTTTCAAAGTCCAGCTCACATCTCCTCCTCTCTGAAGCCACTTAAAGGCAAATTCCATCCTCCCCCTAGACCCAAGTCAGTAACCCCTTTGTTCCTCTCTGTGTTCCTTCACAGTGAGTAGCCCACCTGACTCCCCCACTGCACTCAGGGCAGACTGCAGTGGCTGGCTCACAGGGGGCCTCCATCCTCTGGACAAGAATCTAATTCACCTGCTGCTCAAGCCTGTCCCTCACCTGCTGGGTCCTCAGTGCATCCAGCTCTCTCTCCAGCCAGGTCCGCAGCCTGCGCTCCATCTGCTCTCTCTTCTCACACGCGGACTGCAGCTGGGTCAGGGCCTGCTGCAGCTTCTCAACTTTCTCCACATACGCTTGCTTCTCTCGCAGCTGAGTGCAGAAGAGCAAAGAAAGCACAGAATTGAGACCCATCATTCTCAATGGTGGGGCAGGGGAAGGGTCGGACTACCTGGAGATCCTATTTAAACCACAGCTGTGTGCACCTCTTCTTCCTGTCCCCCAGGGCTGCTGGTGACAGAAAAAGTTCACACAAAGGTCATCAGTTACACCTGGAGTGGCTAAGAAGTTTGAAATGGACGACCCTCCAGGATACCTGCATTTGATAATTTGTTCAGTTTTGAGCTCAATGTTTGATCATTGCTTAAATAAATTATAGCAATGGAAATGAGGTTGAGAAAAAGTTTTTAATATCAAGAAGAAAGGCTTATTCTGTAATGTCAAAACTTGTATACAACATCATCACAACTGTTTGTCCATGAAAAAAGACTGGGAGGAAATATGTAAAACATTAACCATGTTCATCTGTGTGTCAGAATAGTAATTTCTGTGTATGAGAATTCTGTATGGAAAGTAAAGACTTTATTATTTCATTACTTTTCTATAATATAAATTATTTTATAATGAGGAAAGTGTGTATGTATACATGCATGTATATCCATTTGAGTATAAATATTTTTTATTATAGATATTTATGGAGTAACTTTCACCTGAAGATTTCAGAGTCCTTTAGAGCTGAGAAGTTAACAGCTCTGAAGAGATAGGAAGGGCATAACGAACACTCAACACAATGGCTGAGGAAATGGAAATTAAGGTTGAAATGATTTATGTCAACTTCACATCAGGCATGGACTTAGGATCATGACAACAACTTCAAAATTTTACCCTCAGACTTTGTTTTTTTCCATTTGGGAGTCTGGCTTGTGTTCATAAATCCAGGCACATTTTTAGATTTCTGGGAACTGGCTGATGCCAAAAATCAGGCTGAGGCATTTACTTGATCTGGTCTCAGGTGGGAGACACCAGATCCAATTTCCTGTCATTCTGCACCTGGGTGTGCTGATGCCCTGCAGGCAATTCAATCCTGAGCTCCAGGAGAGACCAGGCTGAAAAGCTAGGATGTGTTAGTGACTTTGCAGCTTGCTTGTTTCTGACTGAGTGGGCAGCAGTGCTGTATGCTACACCTATACCCCGACCTCTTGGAAGTCACTGGAAGAAAATGGAGGCATTTCCAACCTTACAAAGAGGGACAGAAACTTGAAAGATTTTTCTACTTCTCTTTTGGGGGTTCAGTTCTTATCTGAACCCTTTCATTCATTGTGCTTTTGAACATCTCATTCAATTTAGTAGACTTCTGAGAACCTAATATGCACTGCTTTTGTGCTTTTTAGAAGCCTCAGTGGATTCAATATTTTATGTACTGTTCATTTGTACATTTTCCACTACACACAGTTTCCTGAGTATGTAGTCAACAGAATACAAGCCAGCCCGAGATTTGTCTGTTTTGGTCCCTGCTGGCCAATGAGCAGTGTGTCCTAATGTGTATTTGTTGAATAAATGAATGAATATTATCCCTAAGCAACTTCAGGCATGAACTGTCTCCTTTACTTTTTATCACCCTTAAATCTAGCAGGAATACATCATGATGAGAAGCATCTGTAACAGTGATGATAAGAGCCAACATTTTTAGAGCACTACCACCATCAAGCATGGTGTTATGGAGTATCTCATTTAATTCTCCCAAAGGGAGTAGGAGGTACAGTCCTTTATTATCCCCATTTGAAAGATGAGAAAACCCAGTTCGAAGAAGCTGAGTGACCTGCTCAAGGCCAAACAGTTGGTATGTCCTGGGGCTCACATCTCACCTCCACACCTGGCTCTACAGTCTACTTTCAACCACCACAGTAAGCTAGTGTAGGCATGTGCACTGAATTAAGACCTTTCGAAAGAAACTTCAATAAGAACAAGCAGTGAGGCTGGAAGTTAGACACAGGAGACGCCACCAAGCAAGGATGTTCCATAAAAACCATGACAAGAAGAAACCCTAATGGCGATTGTAAAGAGCCTGTCTTCAAGGATCCCACAGCCAGCTTTCACTTGAACAGTACAACAATTTAAAAAATTATGATTGTCCTCAGCTCCACACAGAAAGACAGAGCCACAGGAAGTGATTTCAGTGATGAGAAGTCCAGGCCTCCCTTCCTCAGAACAGACCTCTTGTCCTTCAAGGGTTCAGGTCATTTTCTGTGGTGACAAGCGAAATACTCAGCTGCTGCTCCGATCCTCCTGCTAATATTAGAATCACAGTCCCTACACCGGGTTTCTGAGGCTTCTACTGGGCAAGGCCCTTGTTTACTGAAATCCCTCCTTTCCAGCTGCATTCCCTTCAAGTATTGAGGTTTGCGGGGACATTTGAGTTACCTGGCCCCAGGTAACATTTTCTGAAAGGAAAACTTTTTTTTTTCTTTTTTTCAACAACCCACAGTTGCACAGTTGTTGTTTGTATGCCAAAGCATCCAGCTAAGTACTGACGTAGACTGTTTCAGTTAAACCTCTTGCTGACACAGCACGTTTGCCTCCCAGGAGGGAATCTGCTCAGGTCATCTCTACAGCACAGGGGTGCCTGTGTCCCCCAGGGAGCTGGATGGTGCGGGCACAGGCCCCTGGCTGCCTGGATGCACCTCCCTTCCTCTCTTGCCTTGACCTCACAGCCAGGCTCCTCTGGCTTGAACCTCAGAAATGGTTATTCTGACTGCTCAGTCAGGCTTAAAGGGAAAGTGCACATCACAAAAGTTAAGCTGAAGGGTGATTTCATCAGACTCTACTAAATCCGGTGTTTGAGTGGGATCCAAATTTCCTGGACTAGGAGCAGGAGGTACTGTATGGGTCAAGACAACCTCTGGAAATTAGAAACACATCTACAGGATACCACCCCACACTACTCCACCAGAAGGCTTTTGCCTTTTTCTATGTAATCGGGAGCCTACAGACACAGGGACTGAATTACTTTCCAAAAATCATTAGTCCCTTCTCTGCATAGGCACCAGTGGTTTCCTGTCCTTATATTTATTGCCAACTCTGGACACTTGCCTACCAGTGGGCTGCAGGCGGGGCCTAAGGCTGTGAGCTCTTTGCTGATGGTATTCATGTGTGCCTTTCATACTCTGCCTGGCTCTGGGGTGGATAAACGCTGCTTTTATTCATTTATATTTGGGAGGTTTCTCACATCCCTCCCCGGTCTCAACTCCTTGGATCTGGATCTGGTTAAAGTAAGCAGGGGTAGGAAAAGGAAGGGGAGGCCCTCAGGGCTCTGCCTCCCTCCTCCCTGACCCAATCACCCTCCAGCCTGGTCTCACCTCCTCTTCCAGCTTGATGACTCTGGCCTGGGCATTGCTCAAAGCCTGGTCCAGGATCTCAATGTGTCTCCGATGGTCCTCACTCGCAGTGCGCACAGCTGCTAACTCCATCTCTAACTTCTCCTTTTCCTTTAAGAACTCTTTGTCTAGAAGGAGACAAGAACAAAACCACCTCTATCAAAAAAAGCTCAGTCTCTGGGCTCACAGCCAGTCTACATCTGGCAAGGATTAAAAATAAAAACGCATGCAAACGGTAAAGGATTGAATTACCGCTATTGCTCTCTCTTAATAGTGGTATGTAAGGTGAGGACTTTCTCAAAAACCACTATTAACTCCAGAGACATTCCAGACTGCAATTAAGAACTAGCCACCCCATGCTCTCCATAACTCACTTCCCTAGAACATTGACTTCAGTGCTTCAAACAGATCAATCAACTCAACCTTGTACCCACTATCTCATTTTATGCCCCACCTCCTCTGCCTCCATTTTCCAAGTCTGTAAAAGTAATGATATGAATATTGTCATTCACAGAAAAATAAACCAAGGTTTGTTTTGTCTGAGGCCAGACAGTAGAGGGGAGTTTCCAGTCCAGGCCTTAGTCTCAAGCTGGATCCTCTTTTCATATGACCTGGCCCCACATTTTCTCCTAGTCCTATTCAAGAGACAAAAGGGACCAATGCTTCACAGTCCTTCAAAGGCAATATAAGTGCCAGTGATTGTGGTTCTCTCTGCATGTGGAAGCCAGGCTGGGGTGTCCTCAATTCCTCTCTCCACCTCCCTCTACAGACTGCTGTTCTAGATTAAGCAGGGGTGTTCACAGAGTCATGGGATGAACATTTCTTAAGGGAAAATGTGTTTCTTGTTACCAAAGCAATGTATTTTGTTTTTAAAGTAAACTATATGTCATTTATGGTACAGAAAACTCAATGTGAAAGTAAGGGTAAGGAGTTGCTTAAATAGACTACTGTAAACTTTACAACAGAATAGGATGCAGCCATTAAAATTAAATAAGAGAATCTTGGTGACAGAGAAAAAAAACTTCACCGTTGATAAAAGGTGGTTACAAAACCACACGCACATACACTATTCCATATTTACAGAAAATAAGAAAATCATTGTAAGAGCAATAATCAGAAATTGATTTTGGTGTGCCAATGTCACATCCTAGCAATCCACCCTGAAGCACATAGAGTCCCAGTCTGGGTGCTACACCAGCATGTTAACAGTGGTTGTACTCACTCATTATTCCCTCCTACATGTAGTTATTCATTCATTTAACAAATAAGTATCAGAAATTAAAGAGAAGCATGTGGACTCTGAAGCAATAGAAAGAATGCTGCAGTAAAGGAGTAGAAAGATGTGGTTTTGAAGACAGGGCATGAAAATTAAAAAGACTAGAAGGCTACAAATATCAGATAATAAATCACAACTTTAGAGCCAGAAGGGACCATAGGAAACATCAAAATTCAGTTCTATCCCCTTTGCTTTATGGGTAAGGAAAGGAAAGCCCGCTGGGGTGGAACCAGGTCCAGAATTCAGATCTCCCGAGGTCCTACTACAACATCCTTCCCACTGCACTGCCCTCACACTGTGAAATTATGTGGATGGGATCAGAGGGCCATGGAGCAGCTTCTGCTAAATGAGTAAACTTTTAATCTTAAATAGTGCCTGTGCTTCCTAGAAACAAAATGAGCCCACCAAGATCCTGACCCCAAATAGCACTGCTTTGGGGCTCTTTGTGCTTTATTGCAGTCACCAACTGCCCTCCTCCTTCCCCTTTCAGTGGCATTTGAAATGCTGCCCATGAAACCTCCTTTCCAATCCAAGGAAAATGGGCATGCAAGAGCCTGAACAAATGGGCCAACAGCTGCCCACCACCCACAGCCCTGAATAGGCCACAGCATTTCATTCTTTCTGTCCAAACTCACTGACATCTGAGCACCAGCTCCATGGTCAGATAATGTTTCAATGGGCAGGGTACCTGCTGGTCTTGTCCAGCCTTGGAGGGCACCCAGGAATTGCTAAGCAGGCACTGCTGGGAAGGAACCACTGGATTCCAGGGCCTCTACTTGGTTATTGACCTAAACATAGAGGTTCCTCTCTTTGTTGAGGCTGCTGAGTATACATCAATTTTGATCAGAAGCAGTAAAATGACAGGTGGGACTTATGAACAGGAGCTACAACCAAAATTTCTTGTTCTGAGCAAATTGAGGATTGCAATTATTACCATGACACAATGACAGCTGCCAAGATAGAGTTCTGAATTAACAAATCCCTGCAACACACACGATTCCAGAATTTGCTGTTTCCTTGCTATGTAGTATCATGGAGTGGTTGAAGAATTGAGTTGAACACCAGGAAGACCTGGATTCAAAGCCCAGGCCCAGCACTTCCCAATTATGAGGCCCCAGGCAAGGTAATTGGACCTCTCTGAACCTCAGCTCCCTTATCTCCTTGATGGAAATGACAGCATTTTCATCACAGTGTTGTTGTGACACCTCAGTTAGTGTAGACCGATTTAAAGTGCAAAAGACGTGAATATTTTATGTTTTATTCTATATTCCCTGGCCTGAAAGAGTGGCTGGCTGAATAATATTGCTGAGTGAGCAAATGAGACTCTCTTATATGCCAAGTTCAATGCCAACTGAACAATAAATTGTAGCTCTTGTTAGCTGTTACGCATTCAGCATCCTGTGATCTCCCATCAGCCTCCGCTATACAGCTGTCCACTCTACCTTTGTCCCACTGTTCATGGAGAAGCCACTGCTCATCAGAGGTTTGTACTGACCATGGACTTCCCCAGTTCACTCCCTGCCCAGGCTCTCTGAATCCCACAGTGTGGTGCCAATATTGATTAAACTCCCAAAGTTCTGGAATACTTTGCGGTACATGGGACAAACCATCTCTGTCCTGAGTTTCGTGACTTTGGACTTCATGTTGCAGCTACATCTTTATCGCTCACACTGGCTCAGAGGTATCTGCCCTCTGATAGGAAATAGTAATCTCAATGATCAAGGTTTAAAAACAATGTCCATGACGACACTGATAATAACAACAATATCTGCTTGTGTTTGTTGAGTGAGTACTGTGTTCCAGGAATGGTTACTTATATCATTCACTTTAATTATTCCCTCGATATTTCCTTTATTCTGAGTTACTGTATGAGGTAGGCACCATTATTATTCCTATCTTCCAGTTGAGGAAAACGTCACTAAGAATGTATAAGTGACTGTCCCCAAGAAGTGATGCTCATCAATGGGGGAGGCAGAATTTGCATTTGTACCTCTCTAATGCATGCTCACAAGGGCTGCCTTTCCTGTCCCACAGACACAGACATGCACTACAGAATCACAGAAGCAGGACACGAGATTAAAGTATGTCACAAATTGAAGTATGCCATGGTCAGATCATATTTCCCAAAACCCAGCAATTACATTCATGTGCAGAACCATTTACACACATTAATTAATTAAGCACTGCATGGAGGCAACACAGAATATGGTTAAAAGCTGGAGTCTAGACTTAGGCCACTTAGGTTCTTATCCAGCTCTACCACCTATGGTTTTGTGACTTTCAAAGTAAGTGAATCTCTATGTGCCCCATTTTCCTTACTTTTTGGGGGGTGGGGTACCAGGTATTAATCTCAGGGGCACTTGACCACTGAGCCACATCCCCAGTCCTATTTCGTATTTATTTAGAGACAGGGTCTCACTGAGTTGCTTAGCGCCTTGCTTTTGCTGAAGATGGCTTTGAACTTGCGATCCTCCTGCTTCAGCTTCCCAAGCTGCTGGGATTACAGGCATGCACCACCACATCCGGCTACATTTTCCTTACTTTTAAAGTCATGTACACAATAGTACTTACTTCAAAAGGGATAATTAAGTACCCAATAAATGTCAACTAGGATAACAATTTGGTTATTATTGCTGTACCAGGAAATGTGACATATTCTAGGGCTATAAGGTGAGTAAGAGATGCATTCTGTTCTCAAACAGGCAGGAAGAGGCCAGGACATGGAAAAGTGCTGTGACAAGTTGCTCTAATAAATGCATGAAGAGGGTGCTATGAGGAGAGAGAGAAGGTCTAGCTAGGCCTGGGGCAAGGAAAGGGAGCCACAGGTGGGGCAGCTGGGTTCCCTGAGTCTTTCAAGACATGAGGACTCTGAGGTGTACAAGAATTTCTCAAAAGTCATCCTTTGGGAGAAGACAGGAGTGAGTCCCCAGCTCCTAGGAAGGGTCACTGAGTGTTTTTTTTTTTTCTTTTCCTTTTTTTGAAGGGTCCTTCAGTTTATTACTATCTAAGTCCAATGGGATGGATCTCAAAAAAGGCCAGACTTGCTGTGAATTTTTGGTCAGGCTCCAACGTATATACTGAGAATTCCTAGAACAGGCAAGTTGACACAAGGGAATTCGTGCCCAGAATGGTCTGTTTGCTCAGTGGATACGAATTACCCAGAACGGTGTGGAGCAGGGTTGTTTAGCCTGATGGCTCTGGGCCCACTGCACAGAGGATGTCTGCTTGTACACTGTTTACTCTCGAAACCACAGCGATGGCACAGGCTCCGAGGCCAGGCCAGCCTGGTTGGATCCTGGCACCTTCGCATACCAGTTGACTCTGGACATGTGACTTCACCTCTCTGAGACTCCATCTCCTCCAAGCAAACTAGGGAGCGAGTGCAGGACTGTGGGGAGGCATAAGAGGGCTATCAGTGAAATGCTTACCAGAAGACCTGGCCCGTTGCGGGTACCTGATAAATAATAACAAGAGCTACCGTATATTCCTGGAAACTTACCAGCAGAACCTTCTCTAATCCCCTATCAGTCCCATTTGACAAAGGAGAAATTTGAAGCAAAACTAACTGTGATACTGCTCCAAGGTCAGTGGCTCCACTTGTAGCTCTCACTTGAAGAAAGAGCAGAAGTGAATGGAAACCAGAACTGGGCCCCCTAATGTGAGGATGCTCCCTCTCCATCCTGCCCTCTCTTTGCCAGTTCAAAGTGGACAGCCTGCTGACACTGTTTCTGTGACCTCTAGTTGGGCACTGAGCTCCACTGTGGCTAGATGACACAGGCTCATCTAGATGACAGGACAGTGGACTCTAGTAAATTCTGTTGAGAAATGCTGAGGGTGGGGTCTGCCTGGGGGTGGGCTGTGCTGCCATCTTCTAATTCAGTCGCCAATTATGCTTGGGAATCATGAGGGCAGCAAAGCTGTAACCTGGCCCTTCTAAAGAAAGAATGAATTTCTGAGCTTTTCTAATAATAATGAGTTTTGATGAGCTTTTCCTTATGGGCCAGAGAGCCGAGGGGTAGAGGAGTCCAGTTGCTGCCACTCTGACCCAGGGGTGACCTAAGAGATTGATGTTTCTCTCTCTCTCTGCTTCTCTCATCTGGAGCCAAGTTTGACTGTTGATTGGATTTGAGGGGGACAGGGTTGGATCTATTCTGGAGTATACGTGTGTGTGTGTGTGTGTGTGTGTGTGTGTGTGTGTGTGTGTGGGCATAAAAACAGACCAAGCTAATTCTGTTGCAAATCTCAAATATTTCCCATAATGATAGTCTGTTCATGCATCTGGTTCTGGAGAGTCAGGTATCTCCCTGGCATTTTGGGGGGAAGGTTCTTATTGCTTTGGATGTAGGAGAAGCAGATGATAGTGACAGAGTTAAAGGAAGAGGAGGTGGGCACAATTCAACAAACCTTTTCCTGAGATGCCACTGACTAGAAATCTTGTTCTGACTGATGAGACTGACTTTGGGGTCCTATCTCTTGAGACTCACTGAGTGAAGTGAGCTTAGACAGAAGAGGCCATAGACAAAGAGGAGGCAAGGTGGAGAGGCTGAGGAGAGACATGGCAGTGTCCAGACCCTCCTGTGCATAATGGCAGTGGAGTTCACTGGGAGAAGGCCTTCCAGAGGCAAAGGCTTCCTAACTTGGATTCTCTCTAGAGTAGACAACTTTCATGGTATCTACCCAGCCAATGCCCCATTCCAAAGAGCTATCCACTGCAATCCTCCTTCTGCAGGGTAAGTTCTGGCAGGAAGCCACATCCACAGCATAAAGCCCTTCCCATCTATCTCTACCTATCGCTCCCATCTGATAGCTGATCCAACCTGCAGGGCCACTGCAGAGGTAGTCCAACCAGTCTCTCATTTGGAAATTTGTAAGTGGGAGCTTGGGAGAAGTGGTAATAGCATGGGCAACCTAGCTGTTTCTCTCTGGGTAAAAACAGAGAAAGCCACACTAAAGGGAATGAAGGATCATGCAGATGTATACAAAAAGGTGGATGAGGGTCTATGTGAGGAGAGCAGGAAACACATTCTTACAGTCAGACTCCTAAGTGCAGGCTGCGACTTGATTCTCATAGGCTCCTAGCCCTGGGGAGGCCTGCCTACACGTCCTGCCTGTGAGTGCCATTACACACTTATATAAACTTAAAACACAGTCCTCTTATTTGGGCTTAGGCTGGCTCGAGCAGATTTTTCTTTTTAAAATCTGCTGATAAAGATTCTCCGGTAAAACATGTCTTCAACCTTGAGCCATCCCTGTACTCCAGTGCAGGTTGCCTTGTTGCGGCAGGCAATGGACATACAGGTTATGGGTGGCAGCTAAGTAGGTTTATTGACAGCCACAGGAACGCTCCAGTGAAGGCTAGCTTTAAATGGTTGGAAGAGTAAACTGTTTTTAAATGAACTCTGTAATAGGAAAATTAAAAGCAGGAGATCAAAAAAAACTCTATTCTACAAAGCCCTGGGAGAGACGTGGGAAGGAAGGGAGAGAAGGTAATGTCCGGCTGCTATGATCTAGACATGGTTTGAGTCTGACCCCTACAGATTCATGTGCTAGAGTCCTGGTCCTCAGGATGGCAGTGTTAGGATGGTAATATCCTTAAGAGGTGAGCCTAGCAGAATATAATTAAGTCATAGAGGTACTGCCCTCTTGAGATGTGTTTTTGCTCTCATAGGCTTTGAGAAAGGAGGTTGTTATAAGTGATTCTAGAACCTTCCTGAGTCTCTTTTGCTTCCTGTCTCACCATGTCCTGCATACATTCCCACCTCTTGATGCTGATAAGGTTGTGGTAGCCCTCCCCAGAGGCTGGATAGATGGAATCTCTTGATCTTGAAACTTCAACCATAGAAGCGTGAGCTAAATAAACTAAACCTCTTTTCTGCATAAAGTATCAAGCTTCAGTCATTTTGTTATATCAACAGCAAACAGACTAACAAGAAGGAAGGAAGGCAGCTCTGAAGATTGTACTCCCTCTCACCTGAAATCCCTTCAGCTTTTGGTGTTTTACATAGTAGGTTTCCTTTCTTTTGAACAAGAGTTCTGAATTTGAAAGCCACCATTCAGACATTAGAAGAGAGACAAAAATTTGTGGAAACAGCTATTGCTAACATGTAGAGAAAAAACAAATCTTTTGGGAAACTGAGAAGCCTGAAGTGTAAAGGATTTAGTCAAAATTTATTTTCCATGTTCAAAAGAAATATAGAACTTTCCTCTTACTATGGCAGCAAAATTCCTCTAAACTATAAATTAGCTTTCAAGGCCCATCTTAAAGGCTACAGGCTTCTTCACTCCCACTTTTTTCTTGGGGTAGAAGTTGTTCTTTAATGAGTTCTTACTATATTCTGTCTTGATTCCAGGTCCAGTGATGGCTGCCTGTCTGTCTTAGCCTTTCTACTGGGCTTATTTCACGGGGGACTGAGCCTTCTTCATCATGCATCTAAACCCTTCTGTCTTCATAGTATTTTAAAAATATAGGACAGCTGAAGTGTTTTATATGTGAATAAATATGACAAGTTTAGGCAACAGTTTTTGGTACATGATCAAATTCTAACTTTAAAATGAAAATTTTCAATGATATGATCATTTTCAGATATTTATCATGAAAAGTAACAAAATTTAACTACAAAATCATCTATTGATCTAACGTCATTACGTACTTATTATTTTGTTAATTTATATAATTACCTATTGATTTTTTATATTCTGGCTCCAAAATGAATTTAAAGTTATCTCAGGTATAATTTGGTAAAATATTTTTGGAATACCTACAAAAGGTCTCTTAAACATAATTTTTCTACTTTATCTATTCTTGCATTAAAATGTTACATTTTAATTCTAGAAGTTGAACTTAAACATTCGACATTTATCTGCCTAAAAATATTTTATTTAAAATTTATTATATTTGTATAATAGATACAAATTTATTATATTTGCAAACTTGCTTGACTGAATATACACCCATTTATCCAGCTCAGCTTTCAAATGTACTCTTACCCTTCCATCTTAATTTGTTTTACTTGAAATTAAAATGTACTGCTGCTTTTCTATGTCTACTGATAGCACATTACAAATTAGACAATGAATAAATAATGCCACAGGAATGTAACATACCTAGTGCATTTGGTTTTTTACTATATACGTATCCATGAATCAGCCTGAAGACTTAAGATTTCTATAATCACAACAGAATACAAGTCCTTTTTTGTCTTTTCTTTTCTTAATATAAAAAGATAAACAACACCCAATTTTATTACCAGGTATGACCAAGTAAGATCCTACCAGACACTGAGGCTCTCATGAAGAAAACAACCATAAAACCTGGACATCATGTAAAGAACAGTGATCTGAAGACACAGAAATGTGAACACAAGCAGACAGATTCCAGAGGGCGGGCAGTTCACTTGGTGAGGAGAGGAAGCACTGTGTGAGCTACACAGGTTCTATATGGTCGTTGCTTGGTATTGTGGGGCACTGGTTGCAGGACCCATGATGATGCTAACATCTATAGATGTCCCTTCTGTAAAATAGCAAAGTAATTGCATATAACCCATGCACATCCTCCTCTACATTTTAAATCATCTCTAGATCACTTATAATACCTAGTACCATGCAAATGCTACATAAACAGCTGTTACACAGTAGTGTTTAAGGAATAATGAAAAGAAAAACATCTGCACATGTTCACTAAAAATGCATATTTTTTTTCAAATATTTACAGTCCATGGATGTGGAATTCACAGAGTGCCAACTAAATCTTAATTATGCCAGTTATTAGATTTCTTCAAACTGTATGCTTTAAACAGTTAAATTTTATGATATGTAAACAATACCTAAAATATATATAAAATATCTGTATGTAATAACATGTGCATGTGTGTACTTGTTTAAATTATTATATGTTATATATTAAATTATTTATATTTGTTGTTGTTTGTTTTTTGGTGGTGCTGAAGTTTGAACCTAGAGCCTCAAGCTACACTTCCAGCCCTATTTTTAAAATGGTCCCTCTGGGGGCTGGGGTGGTGGATCAGTGGTAGCGCATTTGCTTAGCATGTGTGAGGCACTGGGTTCGATCCCCAGCATCACATAAAAAATAAACAAAATAAAAGGTATTGTGTCCATTAAGAAAATGTTATAAAAAATAGTCCCTCTGAATGGCAGACGTACCTTAACACTGGACTGGCTGTGGAAATTATTGTATCTGAGGAAAGAAGAGGTCTGTGCCAGGACTGGTCAGAGGGAGTAATGTGCTGCCTGCAATCATATGTCCTCCCTTCCTTTATTTTAACTTCTGCAACCCCTCCCATTGTTGTTTTTGTGACTTGCTTTGAACAGATCCTTTTTCTCTCTTCTTTTCACCAAACCACAGTTTTTGTAAGCAAGGAGGAAAATTAGTAGCAGATGCAAGCTTATTTTTAATGGTGTAAGACCAAATTTTCTGGACTTCAAACAAACACTTTGACCCCTTCAAAGTTCTCTGGTTCCCTCTAGATACAGCTGTAGGCTCTCACCATAATTCGTGAACTAAAAATAGTTCCAAAAACTAATTGTTAAGAACCCACACCACAGAGTTACTCATTGTGTTCTGCTTATGTTTTTATTTCATCATCCAGAGAACAAAAAGTTTTATTTCACAGACATTTTGAGAAGATAATTTTTTAGACTCTAAATTCTATTCTTCTCTCAAAAACTTTTGTGTTGGAGGCTAACTGAAGAGGATATCCTAGTTTAACAAACAGATCTTTTATTATAACTGGCTCAAGTTCAAAGATAGAATAAGAAGTCAGAAGCACAGAATGTTATTTATCATCTGAATACTTTATTATTAAGTCACAGTACTGAGTTAAATTATTTTCAACCAAATAAGATTTCTAGTACAAAATTCTTTGCTATCCAGGATTCCTCCCATGGTAAAAAATGTAAAATTCTTCACTCACCAGGGGATAATAGAATTGACTTTTTGGAAAAAGGGAAGGAAAAAAAAATAAGAAAAAGGAAGTCCCAATTCTAGCTGTGGTTTAGTCCCAATTTTCCAGTGTGGAATCTTGGGCAAACCACTTGATTACTCTCAGTTGCAGTTTCAGCTTTTGCAAAATGTGGATGCTATACTGAGCTCCAAAGTCACCGGGAGTTCAGTGCTTCTCTCATTCCAGCCTCTCTCCACCCATCTGGCCCAGTCAGAATGGCCTGGGTTCCGAAACCTGTTTGCTCCATTTACCAGCTTGTATGAAGATGGCCAAGTTACTTAATCTTCCTGTGCCTCGGTTTCCTTACCTGTAAGATACCTGTAATACCGACCTCAAAGGACTGCTTGGAGGATTAAGAAATAATGTCCCTGTGGAGGCTAGCATAGTGCTTGGCTCTAGTAAGTGCTTAATTAGTATTGGCCTCTGTCACTCTCGTGATATGACCACACCAGGCTAGCTTGAACCAGGACCAGAAGGATAGTGACTGGGCTCAAACTTGCAACTCCACCTGAGGATGAGCTTTTAACCAGCAGATCAAAACCATGAGGACACTGTTACTCACAGTGACAATGAAACTCTTGCTTCAGAGGACACATGCATTGCTTGTGATCAGACATGCAACCTTTAAGATATTCTCCATAGTTGATAATCAAACCTGCCCAGCTCATCTCATGACAGGATGATGTGGCAGGAACTCGTGGCCCCACTGAGAGAGCCCTCACTCTCAAGGCAACAAACCCTCATGGCTAACCACAAGACTAGAACTGCCCAGCACTGTCTACATTGTTGGCTAATTTGGGATCCTCACTGGGTAACGAAGATTTGTGACTGCATTTCTATGTATCTCAGTTTTCTCAGTTTTTCTAAAATGATCATAATCATACTCCCCTGATATGGGATTACAAAAGAATGAACAATTATATCCTTTTTGAAATTAAGGCAATTTACAAAGTAAGATCTAGGGAACACTTCTGAAGTTCCTAATTTTGATTCTTCTTCGATTCTCCTTTTGCTGGGGTCCCTTCTTCATCTTCCTCTTCTATAACAAGTGCCTGGAATTAAAGGCAGCAAACTCTGGCTGTGGGCCTAATCCAGCCCACAGCCTGTTTTTGTAAATAAGGTTTGATTGGGACATGGCCACTCCCATTTGTTAATGAATCATCTGTGGTGGCTTTTGGGCAAGACACAGACTGGAGTAGTTGTGGCCTCAGAGCCTGCAATATATACATGTGGCCCTTAACAAAGTTTGCTGACCACGGCTAGCACACAGCTAGTTCATAGTAATTAACTTTTAACTACTTGTTTGAACAAATAATAATGATCATCATTTCATTCGACATTGAGCAAATATTTATTAAATGTCTCTAAGCACTATGCATTGGGCCAAGTTCTGGAAAAACAATGAGCTGGGGCTACAATGGTAATAATGACAGACAGGGCCACTGCACTTCGAGTGCATACAGTTCAAAGGGGGAAAACAGAAAATGATTATCCAAACAGTTTCTTATTTGCACTCATGATGAGTGTTTACTTAAAAAAAAAAAAAAAAAAGAGTACAGGACGTTGGGGAGTATATAAAAGGATCATCTAACCTTATCATCTCAGAAAGTCTTCTCTAAGCAACTGCCATTTAAGTGGAGGCTGCCCATGGATTTCCTGGTTCTAAGTCATTAGGAAAAGTGAGGGTTCCTTGATACCACTTGAGATGCAAACAGATTTTGGTCTGTTTTGCAGTCTGGCCTTACTCTATTTATCTGTCCTGCTATGCAGTGCAAGGAATGCAGACCATAAAGAAGCTTAAGAGGCCCAATTTTTCAAAATAATAGCAGGAATGCCAAGCAAAGTAATTTTAAGACCTTCAGTGTGAAAATCAAAACCCATGTTCACCTGCTATAGACAATATCAATTAATGACCAAGAAATGGTTAATGACCAAGATATCAACATATGACCAAGAGACAGTTCTTCAATTAGATCTGCTTGTTAAGTATGGAAAATCAGAGCCTAAATTGAGTAACACTAATTTTCGCACTTGGGGAGAAGATACGATTGAACATAAACAGATACCCTGCAGACGGTGTGCACTTCTGGTTGTCATGAAAGCTTGAAGTTCCTCATTGTTGCCTGTCAAGGTTGATCAAGTGGCTTAAGTGCTCACATGCTCTGCCTTCGAAATTCAGCAAGGCTAAGGCTAAGTAAGGCATGCAGGCATTTATTGGGAACACAGCCCATTCCCCTTCCCTGAAAATTGGCACGTCCCTCCAGAGGTGGTGAGTACTAAAATAGATTCAAGGGGGCAGGAAGAACTGCTGCAGAACTATGTATTTTATAAAGTCTCCTTTATTTCCTTTCTCTGGCTATCCTCAGAATCGTGTTCATTAAACTGGGAGAGTCATACCTCTATTACTTTAAAGGAAATGGAGGTGCAAGGAGGTTTAGTATTTAACTTCAGGTCACTAAACATGTTAGTAAAACACCAGGAATCAGAAGATGCAGGAGTGAAGTCCAGCCTATTTGCTTGGGCCTGTGCCTATAAAACCAAGTTTTAGAACCACAGTCCAACTAACTAAAGAGATCATCTATAAGGAGAACCAGTTAATTTAGAGCAAGAAAATCTTGATCAAAATGATCCCGTTTTGGCCGGCTTCGAGGGCCAGTCCTTCTCCTTTGCCCATGGTGCTGATCTGTGGTATCTAGCATGGTCTATGGATTGGTCAGTGTGAGCATCTGACTGGTTGCTACAAAAACGTTTCTATGCCACAGTGAACTCTCACCATTAACAGAGCACAATAAAGAGGAGTCAAGGAAATTAAAAATGAGCTAAGTTTACCAACTTTCTCAAAAAATACTGTTTTTAATAATAAAAATTTTCTCTCCCTTGGATATTCTACTTGGAAAAAAGAAAGGAGGAAAAGAGAAAAACAAAAAAATAAA